>NC_091774.1:38370063-38988417 GCF_029378745.1 Bos indicus
CTGTACAATGTCCAGATTTTGCAGAGTCATTATCTTAAGAACTGAGTGGGATGACACCAGTTAGCTGTCTTGAATCTCTGCAGTTCAAATAGGGTCCAGGCTTTAGTATAATTCGCTAATAAATTATGAGACACATAATTGAGAAGCTGGTTCCCAAGTACATTATTTAGGGGACATACTATTGCCAGGCAACATTATTAGGTTTAATTAAAGAGCACTTTCCATGATGAACGATGAATCAGAATAGGTTAAAGGCAAGCCTCTTTCTTTGGTGTGGGAGTACCTACAGCTGATAGCCCTCAAAGTTTTGGTATGGGATTTGCCTGTGTTTCCCCAGGGAAAATCTGTTCAAAGGAAATGGGCTGTGAGCTCTGAATTTGTACCGTCTGTCCACAGGGAGGGTCTGGGTCCCAGCAGTCCATGGACAACAGTTCAGCCAAGCTTTCAACTCTAGATACTAACGCTGTGCCTGGATAATTCAACTGTCAGCTAACTCCTCAAAACATAAATTCAACCTTGCTGGAATTTCCTGACCAGCAAAACTTCATCCTACGTCTGAAACTGAAGCAGAAAACAGTATCCAGTGTCATGTGGATAGCATACTCCTGCAAGATACTTGATAAGCAGCTTTTTATCTTCAAAGATCTAATGTAATCCCAAATTCTTCACAGTAGTCCAGCAGGTCTCAGAAGGGTCATAATGTCTAAAACAGGTAGGAAATGAAAATTTCCATGAAAGAGCAAAGAAAACGTGTTAAGGAGACTCAGAGGCAAAACAGATTACTTTTCCTTAGAGAACAAAGGAGGGGGTGTCAGGGTGTTACTCTGTAGCTGTGACATCTGAGCCCAGTCTTTAAGGACACACAGAAGTAAGGGTGAGAGGTCTATTCTAGGTAGAGGGGCACACATGTGCACAAACAGAGGGAATATCAAACAGTTTAACTTGCCTGGAGTTTCAGATAAATGAAAGTGATACTGGAGTTATTCTAGTGTTAAAAAGTAATGGCCTTCTTAATTAACCTCTCAAGTCCTCTCTGAGATGAACACTGGCAAGAAGAATAGGTAACACAGCAGCTGTTCAACTAGAACTACCTCTTCTTATGTTTTGCCTAGTATACCTACCACAAAGTTTATAATACTTCTTTTTTTTTCTCCAGGCAAAGCATTAAAAAAAAAACAAAATTAAGTCCTATATTACACTTTACACAAATAAGGCAGCTAAAAAGTATAATTCAGCTTAATTTTCTAAGGGAGTGAAACTAAAAAAGTTTTATGAGAAAACTTCAATGAAGTTTCCTCTTCAAGGAAGTGTCTTCTTTAAGGAAGACTCTAACACAACTTATGTGCCTGTTATTTTCATGTAGAGAGCTCCCCAAACCATTTTTCTACTCCTCTTTGAGGGACTGCTCATCTATCTCTGTTTAATTTTTCTAAGTAAGGGTGTAGCTTTGTCATGAGGGATTAACAGAATTTCAAATCTCAGGCTAGGAATTGGGACAGTATTCTACAGGCACGATAAAGGTTCAAAAACTTAATGATTAGAAGAAACAATATAATTACAATTTTGTTTAAGGACAATTTGTGGTGGAAGGTAGAAGATGGATTGGGTAGTGAAGAATATTAGAAATGGGAAGGATAATTCAACAGCCCACATAAGCAATAATGAAAGCATGAAATAATGTAGGCAAAGTGATAAAGGGAAAAGGGAACAGAATGGTAACAAGCTTTGGAGATTAGACGTGACAGCTGTTATCTGTAGAGTAAGGCAACAGGATGTAAAGACAACACCAAGGTTTTCTAGGTAGATCAGTTTTGTAAGCAACCACAAAACGAGAGGATTACAGCCAGCACTGTGCCGGGAAATGAGGACAGAATAACAGTAACAGAGGGAAAAGCAGCCGGAGAGATGAGAAATGAGGTTTCAGACACAGTTTCAGGGAACAAGAGGTTCAATATTTACATCATGTTGAAATCATGGGCAGGGTCATTTAAAATCATAGAGAAGCTTATGATCAGAATGTAGAGCTACATTCATATCAAAACCAGGAAATGTGCTCTCCATTCTGGAGC
This sequence comes from Bos indicus, assembly GCF_029378745.1. NCBI lineage: Eukaryota > Metazoa > Chordata > Mammalia > Artiodactyla > Bovidae > Bos > Bos indicus. The sequence goes on from NC_091774.1 coordinate 38,372,133, forward strand.
ACTCTAATAAATTTGAAACGAATGCCTCATGAGTTCAGTCACAAGCCTGTTAGTTCTGTGCTTCTAAAACCTGAAGGTCCCCAAACAAAACGTCACCATATTAAAGATCTATAGCTGTGCGGTCTAATACGGTTGCCGTTTAGGTCTGTATGACAGCTGAGTATGGCTCTTTGTATTTTAACTAATTAAAATCAAATCAACTTTAAATTAAGTTCCTTAGTCATGATAGACACATTTCAAGTGATCAACAGACACACATACCTGGCGGCAACCAAACTGGACACACAGCTATAAAACATTCCCATCGTGACATCTCTACTGGACAGCACTGATCCAGAGACTTGAATTTCAAAAGGAAGAGGCTTGTAAATGCTTCACATGTTCCCCTTTACCCTATGTTCAAAGTACACTTAGAGATTCATTACAGAGCAGCTTCAGCTTCTGCACCCTAGAAAAATTCCTTCTAACCTCACCTCTTTAAAGGAGATGTTTCATAATACCACCAATTACTTTATAAAGTTCTAAATCTTTTATGAGGCATAATAATTTTGTTCTAATGAATATTAAGTAAATATATTGAATCTGCCTGCATTTACCTTTAATTCTGATATGTTCATATAAAAATTAGTTTTCCTTGGACCATGTTTCTATTTTATTATCGATTATGTGGAGGCAGTAGGATAAAAATAACCTTAACTCAATGTATCAGACATTTAATTTTAAAAGCGTTGCTGTTACGTCAGTGTGACGGAAAGATGAAAAAATAGAATCATTTTCATCATTCTTTCTTAAACTCAAAACTATTCTCAAGATGATGTCTCCCAGGGTTAAGAAATACCTGTCGTATTTTCAGTTCCTAACGTCATTTATTTCGTCATATCCTGCTTCCGTTATAAAAAAAAAAACAAACAAACAACAGCAACAAAAACTATTATCATGTTTAAGCTCTGGGCAAGCTTTGGACCAAAGCTCATTTTCCTGTGACGTTCTCTTCACACTTGAATCCATTCTTGTTTTATATATCATTTCACTGTTTTTCTTTTACAAAAATGCAGTTTCATTTAGTTGAACGTATTGTAGAAGATTCAAATTAATAAATCACAGAAGAATCTGGAAAATTACAATTCTCTGATATTTCATATATAAAATGCTAATACAGTTGAACAGAAATAGCTCTGATCCAACACTGCCACCTACTGTTTCAAATGTGTAACTACACAGATCAAGTTATTAAAGACCAACACATGCTCAGTCCTAAAAGAATGGTTTAATAGGAAATTTACATTGATTACAATTTTATTAACTATGGTTATATAACTGACTACATAGACACCTATAACTCACACAGGAGATAAATATCTGTCCTGGCCATTAAAAGGCAAAGTACCGAATCCTTTGTTTGCAGAGTAAATGGATATGCTTACATTCAGAAGATCAGGTCCTGCTATCTCCCAGCCTCACCTGGCTGTAGTTACCGACGCACTTCCTTTGCAGGATAAGCACTGCTTAGTGCCAGGTAAATCCTCAACAGGATACAGAATGTATTAGTAGTCTTAATTCCCCAGTAGGAAAGGGCTTGAAAGTGTCCTGCTACCGATATACTTCACGTCTGAGGCAGCATCTGGGGTGAACCTTGGGGGTGCTCCTGCTTTCACAAGTCAGAAACTATTGACCAACATGAAAACTCAGCCGTGGATGATGACTGCCTCTAACTTGGCCACCTCTACCGTGGCTTTCCCAGTTTCACATCTAAAACCGATTCTCGTTTTCTTACACTGCCTCCCTGGTTCATGTTCTTAGGTCTCCAGCATGCTTTGTACCCAACTTGCCTGTTTTGGGTGGAGAAGGCAGATTACCTTCTTTTTAAGGGTCAGTTTCTCTACCAGGCCACGTTACAAACCATGCTGTCCTATACCTAAAACACTTCCAGGGTTCCTTTAGGCTTTCAGAATTATTTCACACTTCATTCACAGAAACAGAGTGGCTGTAAGAGATTCAGGCTTCTTGAAAACGCTCTGGGATTTTACCTTAAAATGCCAAATTCTTGGTGAGGCCGTTTGCCATTATTGCGTTCCCACCTTGGAGAAGTCTGGTCGATAGGTGGCAGACCTGAGGTTCCCGAGCTCCTCCTCAGATGTGGGGTTGGTAAACTATTCCTACTGTTCAGCCCCTGTTGAATAATTTAACAGTGGTTAAAATTGTTACCCTTTAACATGCTGTAAATGTGATGCTAAAGATGGTACATGAAAATATCAGTACAAAGTACAACTAATCCTTGAACAACTTGGGAGTTAGGGGCACCAATATCCTTCATGCAGTTGAATATCCAGGTGTCATTTACAGCGGGCCCTCCCTACATGTTCTTCCTCCATATCTGAGATTCTACATCCATGGATTCCACCAACCGCAGATGGTGTAGAACTGTAGTATTTACTACTGAAAAAGATACTGCACACAAGCGGGCCCACACAGTTCAAACCCACGTCATTCAGGGAGCAACTGTACATTTTTAGCATGTACAGGAGAAGCAGAATGAATATGTTTTACTCCAAATATCACATTCTATACTGCTCTTTTATTTACCTTCCTCCTATTTAAAAATTGGTTTCTGAATTCCTGATAGTTTAACCAAAATTTTTTTCTTTTGTACATTTTATTCATAGTTTTATGAGAAATAAGCAACTGACAATTTAAAAAGTAGATGTACCCTGAAAAAACTACTTTTAGAGGCCAAGCTTAGGATCGGGGATGAGCCCTATTTCCTAAATCTTTTGTATTTTAAGTACAATGCTAATGTACATAGAGGCTAAACTGCAGAGTTCTGAGCTTCTGAATTAATGACTACATTAAATTCAGAACACCTTTCACATTAAGAATATTTATCCTAATTTTTGAAAATATTCTCTGGTTAATCCAAATGTTAAACCAGAATATTCCATTTTTGACCACTCTGAATAGGTTTTTTAGTGAAATTGACATAAAACCGTTTCTGCTTCTTATGCATTTCCCCTATGAGCAGACATGAAACCATCTCAGAGAGATAAATATGTCTTATATTTAAGTTTTCCCAAGGATGTTGATTTTATAAAGATTCAGTGTTAGTTACATTTACACTGAAAAAGCTGTTTACGTAACATGTTAGTTACATTTACATTGAAAAAGTTGTTTATGTACCATCCTTTCTGACTATAATTTAGGTCCATATAATCTTTCTTAGTTCTTATCATGCATATAAGACATTTACTTTAAATCATCTCTTCTAAGTCCCTTTTCTTTACTTTTTTCATAAATGCTTTTGCTCTTTTAAGTAACACCAGGCTTTTTATATTCTTTTCCAAAGCAGAGATAAAGTAGATATGAAATTTAAGTAAGAAGTTAAAAGAACACAAAGAAAAGAAATAAGGGTTACTTCCTGATTCTTCTGTGACTTATTCCTATCAGTAAATTGGAGTACTGAAATAAACCTGATTACCTAGATTTCGTTCAGGAAATGAGGCAATTAGGCATCCTGTTTGTTTAAAATGCTTCTAAAATGTACAAGTACACTTTTCTACATAGTAAACATAGTAACAAACAGAATACTGATATCAATGTGATTTTTTAAATTTCTTTGCCTGGCTGCATGGCTTGCAGGATCTCAGTTCTCCAACCAGAGACTGAACCCCAGCCACAGTAGTGAAAGCCTGGAATTCTAACCACGAGGCTGCCAGTGAACTCCCTCAATGCAATTTTTATGCCTAACAGTTTTAAGAATTATTACTTTTTAAAATTACTATTTGAAACCTCAAATGCCAATGGAAAATATAAAGGAAGAGCAACATACCAAATGAAAACCATTAATAACTCAAAATGTATTAATTATTTTATTGATGAAGTTATTGCTATCCCTATTTGATGCTGTGATTAATCCTTTTCTCATGGGTAGAGTGCTTTAAAAAAAATGTGTGTAACTACCATTGGGTTTTGAATAAGGCAGCTGCTATTCTATACACTTTAAAAATAGAGCATCACAACTACTTATGATCCAGATTTGTGATCAATAATTACCAAAATTTTGCCCTAATCAGGCTTACTTAATTTTTCAACATTTCTATATAACAATGCTGAGAATTAACAAAATGAATTGATGATCAAAGTCTCCAAAAACTATATTTAACCTTTTCTAAACTCTGTATACACTATTACAATGAAAATTAACTGATTGGAATTTCATCTTCTCTTAGTTTCTTTAACCAGTAGAACAAAGCAGTTAAAATAATCTCTAAAATATTTCTATTTTTAAAGTTTTATGATATTAACTACAGGTAAAGGTATCAATTTGACTATTGATAGCCAAATAAAAGAATTAAAAGCACTCTGAACATGCATAATATATACCTATTTAGAATAGTACTTATTATTTTCTAAAGGAAATCCTATTTTGAGTCAGTGATATTTAAAGAAAAATCAATCCCATGTCTAGTGATGGAAAAATCAGTGCCTATTGGGCTACAGTAATCTCCAGTGGGTAGGTAGAGAGTTCCAAAAAATGTGAAAATCAGTTTAATGCTATGGAATTTCATGACTATTATAATGATCGTTTTTTTTTTATTGGTCCAAAAAGAATTCCTGGTTTCCAAAAAATAAAATAGATTAATGACACAATTTGACTACTAGTTTGCTGTATAGCCTGAAAATAAATTTTCCTTCTGTTCTCTGCTTCTTAAAGATAATAAAAAATAGTTGTTACCAATGAAGTTATAACTGCTAATTACAGTAATATTATTCAGAATGAAAACTGAAAGCTTGCTTCATACTGAACTATTTGAAATTATAACTACCTCTGAAGTCCCAAGCAACTCAATGTACTATAAAGGAACCAAGCCCTTTAAAAAGAAATTCTATTTTATCTAAGATTTAAAGGAGCAGTTTTAATTCAAAAACATTATTAAACATGATAAATAGGGCTGGCTGATTATTGTATTTTGACCTTGTGAAGTTTTCGATCTCCTTTCTCAGCGGGGTCCTCTATCTCAGAGCAGGGATAAAATCCAGGAAATGGTGTGAGGGGATTCATCTTTGGCCTACAGGAGCCTGAGAAAGCACCCATCAAGCTACTGATACTCCGTAGGGAAGCAATGACTTGTGGAGGAAGGGTGGGGTCAACCAGAAGATCTGACACCATATTGCGAGCCTCATTTAGCACTGAAAGATCAACTCCACTTCCACCTCCAGAAATCTAGAAAAGAAAAAAAAAAAACAAGACATAAAATAACATATTTGTTAGACACAAAATTAAAAAAAAAAACTTTAAATCAAAGTCCATCTAACAATAGCTTAAGTAATTGAATCCTATTAAATATTAATTTTCACTTATTTGGACATAGCATAAATGATATAAGCAGTATGATTCTAAGCTTAAAATTTTGATGAAGTATATAACAGATATTGTGAACTTTAATTTTTTTCTACATTATTCATTAGTATATCTCATGTGGTATCAAAGGAGACAGTGATAAACTGAACTGAATGGTTAATACGGAAGGAATAACATGAGGCTGAGTCCTGAAGAATAGACAGAAAATACATTTTTCTTAATTTATAAATGTTTCATTGATAAATACATATATTTTTACTTTTCAAAAATACATATGTATTATGTTCAACTCAATTACCCACAGAAATCAGTGCTCTGGTGATCAGAATAGTGAATTAAATGTTACTTCTGTTGTTTTATTGCACCTTGAATTTACGTTTGGGTGTGTTTATAGTTCATAACTATTCATAGTATCTGTTGAGTTCACAGTTATGTATCCTCACCACATTTTTAAATTGAGAAGTGTTATGAAAGTTAGACCAATAATTAGCTTAATAATGTATTTGCTCTTTGAGGAATTCTTTTTTCTTAAGTATTATTTTGTATTACTTTATTTTAAAACATTCCCCATTATTGGGCCATAGCTCAGCTATTTCTAGTCTTTATAAGCGAACACCTCTCTTAATACGTCACTGTAGATAATTAGGCATATTTCTGATAGATAGCTTCCCGTTAACTTGAACTACTGAAGCAAAGTAAATGAACATGTTAAAACCACTATAAAACTACCCTCACATATGTTGGTCAAACCAGTATTTCCACAAATTGTATACAACAGTATCTGTTTTCCCACACTCTAAGAAATCTGTTGTCATTTGACTTGGGTGTTCCTTTATAGGCCGTGTGTCATTTCTCTCTGGCCGCTTCCAATATATTTTCTTTGCTTTTAATTTTCAAAAGTTTAATTAACATATTTTACAGAAGATTTGTTTTGGGGGGGGGGGGGAAACACTGATACTATTTGAGATTCACTCAGCTTTTAAATATATACATATATTTATTTATTTGGCTACACCGGGTCCTAGTTTCAGTATGTAGTATCTTTGGTTGCGGAATGCAAACTCTTAGTTACGGCATGTCGGATCTGTTTCCCTGACCAGGGATTGAACCCAGGCTCCCTGCACTGGAGTGCAGTGTTTTAGCCCCTGGGCCATCCAGGAAGTCCCTGCTCAGCTTCTTGAATTTGCAGAATTACATCTTTTGCAAAATTTGGGAAGTTTTCAGCTATTATTTCTTCAGATACTTTTTCAAACTCACTCTTTCTCCTGCTCAGACACAGATGATTATGAATCCAGGTCCTTAAGATTTTGTTCATTTTGCTTTAATTTCCATTATTGCATTTTGTAGCTCTATAAGCTTCCTCCCCCCTTTTTTGGTAACTTCTATTTTCTTTTTTTCCTGAGATTTTCTATTTCATTTACTTGTTTCAAAAGATTTGTAACTGCTTATTAAGACATTTTTATGATGGCCACTTTAAAATTCCTCAGTTCAGTTCAGTCATTCAGTTGTGCCTGACTCTTTGTGACCCCAGGAACCACAGCACACCAGGCCTCCCTGTCCATCACCAACTGCCAGAGTCTACCCAAACCCATGTCCATTAAGTCAGTGATGGCATCCAACCATCTCATCCTCTGTCATCCCCTTCTCCTGCCCCCAATCCCTCCCAGCATCAGAGTCTTTTCCAATGAGTCGATTCTCCGCATGAGGTGGCCAAAGTACTAGAGTTTCAGCTTTAACATCATTCCTTCCAAAGAAATCCCAGGGCTGATCTCCTTTAGAATGGACTGGTTGGATCTCCTTGCAGTCCAAGGGACTCTCAAGAGTCTTCTCCAACACCACAGTTTAAAAGCATCAATTCTTCGGTGCTCAGCTTTCTTTATCGTCCAACTCTCGCATCCATACATGACCACAGGAAAAACCACAGCCTTGACTAGACGGACGTTTGTTGACAAAGTAATATCTCTGCTTTTTAATATCCTGTCTAGGTTGGTCATAACTTTCCTTCCAAGGAGTAAGCATCTTTTAATTTCATGGCTGCAGTCACCATCTGCAGTGATTTGGGGGCCCAAAAAAATAAAAGTCTGACACTGTTTCCACTGTTTTCCCATCTATTTGCCATGAAGTGATGAGACCTGATGCCACGATCTTAGTTTTCTGAATGTTGGCTTTAAGCCAACTTTTTCACTCTCCTCTTTTCACTTTCATCAAGAGGCTCTTTAGTTCTTCTTCAATTTCTGCCATAAGGGTGGTGTCATCTGCGTATCTGAGGTTATTGATATTTCTCCCAGCAATCTTGATTCCAGCTTCTGTTTCATCCAGCCCAGCGTTTCTCATGATGTACTCTGCATAGAAGTTAAATAAGCAGGGTGACAGTATACAGCCTTGACGTACTCCTTTTCCTATTTGGAACCAGCCTATTGTTCCATGTCCAGTTCTAACTGTTGCTTCCTGACCTGCATACACATTTCTCAAGAGGCAGGTCAGGTAGTCTGGTATTCACATCTCTTTCAGAATTTTCCACAGTTTCTTGTGATCCACACAGTCAAAGGCTTTAGCGTAGTCAATAAAGCAGAAATAGATGTTTTTCTGGAACTCTCTTGCTTTTTCAATGATCCAACAGATGTTGGCAATTTGATCTCTGGTTCCTCTGCCTTTTCTAAAACCAGCTTGAACATCTGGAAGTTCATGATTCACATACTGCTGGAGCCTGGCTTGGAGAATTTTGAGCATTACTTTGCTAGCATGTGAGATGACAATTGTGTGGTAGTTTGAGCATCCTTTGGCATTGCCTTTCTTTGGGATTGGAATGAAAACTGACCTTTTCCAGTCCTGTGGCCACAGCTGAGTCTTCCAAATTTGCTGGCATATTGAGTGCAGCACTTTCACAGCATCATCTTTTAGGATTTGAAATAGCTCAACTGGAATTCCATCACCTCCACTAGCTTTGTTCGTAGTGATGCTTTCTAAGGCCCACTTGACTTCACATTCCAGGATGTCTGGCTCTAGGTGAGTGATCACACCATCGTGCTTATCTGGGTCGTGAAGATCTTTTTTGTACAGTTCTTCTGTGTATTCTTGCCATCTCTTCTTAAGATCTTCTGCTTCTGTTAGGTCCATACCATTTCTGTCCTTTATTGAGCCCATCTTTGCATGAAATGTTCCCTTGGTATCTCTAATTTTCTTGAAGAGATCTCTAGTCTTTCCCATTCTATTGTTTTCCTCTATTTCTTTGCACTGATCACTGAGGAAGGCTTTTTTATCTCTCCTTGCTGTTCTTTGGACCTCTGCATTCAAATGGGTATATCTTTCCATTTCTCCTTTGCTTTTTGCTTCTCTTCTTTTCACAGCTATTTGTAAGGTCTCCTCAGACACCCATTTTGCTTTTTTGCATTTCTTTTTCTTGGGGATGGTCTTGATTCCTATCTCCTGTACAATGTCACGAACCTCCGTCCATAGTTCCTCAGGCACTCTGTCTATCAGATCTAGTCCCTTAAATCTATTATAATTTCTAGTCAGTTTCAAATCTGAATCATCTTGGTGTTAATAATTGATTGTCTTTTCTCACTCAAGTTGTAAGTTTCCTGGTTCTTGATATGACAGGTGATTTTCAAAATTCTTGTCAATATTTTGGTAACTATGCTAGAAGACTCTGGGTCCTATTTACACCTTTTATAGTAAGAGGTGATCTTTCTGTTTAGGTTTAGTACTATGTCCTATACTGCTTTTTTCAGGCTGTAGTTCTAATGAAATTTAATTTTCAGGGCATTCACAGTGGTATTTTTAGTCTGCTTGATTTCCTTCTGGTTCCACCAGGGCTGGTGCCTAGGGGTGGGAGTTGCAATGTGAGAGACCTGGGTTTGATTTGATCCCTGGGTTGGGAAGATCCCCTGGAGAATGGCATGGCTACCCACTCTAGCATTTTGGCCTGGATAACTCCATGGACAGAGGAGCCTGGCAAGCTACAGTCTATGGGGTCGAAAAGAGTCAGCCACGACTGAGGAACTCCCCAGGTTGGGCTATCTGCTGCAAAGTCGGGGAAGGGAGTCTGCAGGTCACAGGACAAAGAGCACTTTCTGGGCCAGGCACATGTGTTGGGGAGACCTGGCCACCCCCTGCCTTGCTGGGGAAGGAGAGTCTCATGCTTAGTAGAGAATGAGCATACTTCTCTGGCCACTTCATATGAATGGAGTTCCAGATCAATTTGCCCTTGGTGTTGTTGGCAAGACTCATTCAGTTTTGAAGAAAGGAAGAGCCTACCAGCATCACAGTCTGTGGCTAGGTTGGAAGTCTACATTACCTTTTGCTGTTGGGTGACAGTTATAAGATATCCTATCACAGGTAGGGGTGTGTGGGAGGAGGGGAGTGAACATATATATATATATATATATGTTATATATTTAAAAAAAGAAAAGAGCAGTACAAAATAAGGTTGGAGAAGCATGTTGGAACCAATATTTGAGAACATCAGATTCCAGAATAAGGAATATGGACGATGGAAAGTCACAGATTTTGAGCAGGCCAGGGAGAAACACAGCAAGAAAAAGAGAAAGGAAGTGATGGAGGGCACTGAAAAGAATGCACTACTTATGATGTTAAAACCCGACAAATGTGAACGAGCATTCCAGCATACAGGCTAGCACGTGCAAATCTGCGGAGGCAGAAGCCTGTCTGGCTAGTTTGAGGAATAACAAAGAGGCCAGTGTAGCAGGGGCAGAGTAAATGAAAAAGAATGCGTAGATGAAGTCAGAGAACTAAAAGGGAGGAAAGGAAGGGACCTTATTGTGCAGGGTCTTTTAAGTCCGTGATTAGGACTTTAGTTTTTATTTTGGGTGAGATTGCAGCATAGTGAGCAAGAGACTGACATGACCTGATTTATTTCCAATCGAACTGAATATTCAAAGTATTTGTTATAATTTTAAGTTTAACTTAAATTATTTCCCATCAGCTTATATATTTGGCAAACTCTTGTTTTTGTACACAGAGTCAAGAATAAATTCTACATTTTACCAGTTATTGCGGGAGTGGAGGGGGGCGCACATAGGTGGCTGTGTGTCCCTGTAAATGCTAAAATATTTGCGATATGACCCTTAATAGGAAAAAACTTGTTAACTCCTAACTTATGCTATAATTTCAGAGATGCTTAGTATTTATTATTATTGAAATTAATATAATATTAGCTTATAAAATCCCTTATGATTATACAGTGGAAGTGAGAAATAGATTTAAGAGCCTAGATCTGATAGAGTGCCTGATGAACTATGAAGAGCTCTCTATAGTCTCAAGGGGCTGGGAGACCAAATATGGAATTTAGAGTTATAAAGACAGAGAGCTTTAAACACTTCCAAGCAAGATCCCAGAGAGAAGAGGAGAACAAAGATTCAAGCCTGAATTTGAAGCTGCCTTCCCCGCTGGAGATATTTGCCAATTTGTAAACAGAGGCCAAAAGATAGAGAAACCAAACAGAAATCCTCAAAAAGATTTCTATTTTGAAAGTAAAATAAAGCTGTCAGCAGTCTCAATGCTGGAGGGAACAAAACCAAAGAGTTCCGAGAACACTATGAACAAAAGAAACAAGAAAAGACAGAAAGCCTGAATAGTCCTAAAACTTTAAGAAACTTAATAATTTAAAACTTGTCCATAAGAAAGCTCCAAACTGAGATAGCTTCACCAGAGTATTCTTCCAAAGGAAGAAATGAAACCCATCTTACTAGACTCTTTTAGATAACAGAAAAAAAGTGGGGGGAATTTCCCACCTTATCTTATGAGGCCAGTATAACCTTTATGCCAAAAACATGATAAAAACAATAATCATAAGGCCAACTCTCATGTAAGCATGAATTCAAAATATTAATAAATAAAATCCAGTGATATATATTTTTAAAAAGAAAACAGTTCTTGATCAAATTTTCTTTATCTGGGAATCCAGGGATGGTTCAACACAGGCCCATAATTAATTTACCACATTAATAGAAAAAAATGGGGGAAAATTCAGGGATCATCTCAATAGACACAGAAAAAGCATCTGATAGAATTCTAGACCCATTTCTGACTTAGAAGAAAAAAGTTTTTGGTGAACTGGGATTAGGATAGAACTTCATTAATCTGATAAAGGGTGCCTATATTAAACATTAGTGGTGAGCATGTTGAATATTTTCTCCCTGAAGTCATGATGAGGACAAGGCTATCTACTAGTATCACTTCTATTCAACACTGCATTAGAAATCCTAAACCATATAGTTATACAAGAAAAGCCTCATATGATTGGAAATAATAAGCCTGTCTTTATTCATTGATGACATTATTATATCCCTAAAGACTCTAAAAGGATCCTCAGACAAGCTATTAGAATTAATAAGTAAATTTAGCAAGGACACTGGATACATGGGTCAATATATAAAAATCAATTAAACTCCCATGGGGCAGCACAAGTGGTTAAAAACATGGAATTTCTAAAAATTGCTACCTTTTACATTTTTCAACTTTAAAAATTAAATATCAAAGAACAAATCTAACAAAATAGATGCATGACACCTGCACTGAAAACATTATTAAGATAAACGATGACTCAGATAAGTGAAGGAATATACCATTTTCATGTATTGAAAGCCTCAGTATTATAAAGATGTAAATTCTCCTCATAGTGATCTATAGAGTCAATAAAATCTCAGTCGAAATCCTAGTATATTTTTTTGGATATGGAAATTTTCAAGTTTATTAAAGAATAGCCAAGATAATTTTGAGGAATAACAAAGCTAGAGAACTTACACTATTATAAAGTTATAGTAATTAAAATAACGAGTCTGGTATCAGTGTTTCAGGAGAGACAAATTGACAAACAGAATAGAAAGTCCTGAAACAAATCTACATTTTGTCACTTAAAAGACAAAGGTGATAATACAGTGCAAAGAAGAAAGATATATTTTTTTCAATAACTGGAAGTGGATCAATTAGATAACCATGTGGAAAAAAGCTGTCTTGATACATAAACCACAATACAGAAAAATCAATTCTAGATGTATTACAGATCTAAAAATGGAAAGTAGAACAATAAAACTGCTAGGAGGTAACAGGAGAGGGTAGACACTGCCCAGGGAGTAAACAAGATGTTCTTACGTAGGACACATACAAAAAACACTAAATAAAAAGGAAATAAGTTGACATAAAAGGAAATGATTGATGAATAGTGTTTTCAATAAGACACCATGATAAGCCACAGACAGGGAGAAGATTTCTTAAGGAATACTCATGTCCAAAATACATAAAGAACTCCTACTGATCACTAAGTAAAATGTAGATAATTGCTGGGGAAAAAATGGAGAAAAGATCTTCACCAGAGGATATCTGAGTAGCAAATTAACATGAAAAGATTCTCAACCTGATGAGCCATCAATGAAATGCAAATATTAAAACTACAATAAGATACTCTTCAACAGCTACCAGAATGATTTAAAACACACTACCAAGTGTTGACAAAGATGTGGATCAACTGGAAACATCTATATACTGCTGATGGCTGGGAGAAGTGATACAATCTCTTTGGAAAATTATCTTGTGCTTCCTACTAAAACTGAACATATACATGCATACCCCCCCTCTAACATCCAACAAAAGACATCAAGAATATTCCAGCAGCATAGCTTGAAATAGACAAAAAACTGAAAAATAAATGTCAGTCTACTATAGACTAGATGAATTGATTGTATATTCATTCAATAAAACACTAAATGGGATAAGAGTGGGTGAATTACTACTACACATAACAACAAATTAATCTTACAGAAAAATTTTGAAGTAAAACAGAAAACACATATGAGTGATTCCATTTACTTACAATTCAGAAAAAGACTAAGTTGTGATGACAGAAATCAGTATTGAAATAACACCTGGGAAAAGCTGATGACTAGGCAGGGGGCTTTTGGGGTGCTGAATTCATCTGAAAAATGGTCACATGTATATATTCACTCTGAGAAAATTCATCAAGTTGCACAGTTGTGACTTGTGCACTTTTATACATGAGTGTTACACTTCAAATTTTTTCTTTTTTTCGCCATGCTGCGTGGCCTACCGTATCTTTAATTCCTCGACCAGGGATCAAACTCGAGACCAGGACAGTAAAAACACCAAGTTCTAACCACCAGACTGCCAGGGAATCCCCTACATTTCGATTTTTTTTTTTTAAAGGACTATTTGAAAGGAAAAGAGAGGTAGAAGAAATAAAATTCTGTGGGACTACAAGCCCATGTGTGAACCATCACTGCTTACTTATCTTTAGATTTTAGCAGTAATTTAGATACTCTTTTCCTGGAGAAGGAAATACCAACCCACTTCAGTATTCTTGCCTGGAAAACTCCATGGACAGAGGAGCCTGGTGGGGTCCATGGGGTCGCAAAGAGTCGTCCACGACTGAGTGACTGAGCACATAGATACTCTTTTCATTGGAAACTGAGAATCTTGGTGGACATGACTGAGGCAAAGGCCACTACTGAGGTCAAGAAATCCCAGTCCCTTTTATTTAACAGGTCAGATGTAGCCTTCCTCACTTCACCTGACTAACAGTTACATCAGAGAATATAGGCTGTTGTGGTTATGCCATTTATTGTTTAAAAATAAGACTCAACCATTCAAAGGGGTGTTCATTTTTCAAAGTGTTATGTTTGAACAACTAACATTAAGTAAATAGATGTGATAAATAGTTAATGTTTCCGTACACACGTATGACAAGGATTTGATATTTATTAATGTTTATCTGTTAGTATAAAAAAACATCAGGTTTCAAAATAGCACATGGAATATAATATTACCATTTTTGTACTAAAATTATATAAACTATACATTTCAGTACACTGGAAAACTAGGAAAAGATCTATAAAGATATATATCAAAAGTTAACAAAGTTATTCCTTGATGTTTGATTTTCCTTTGTTCTCCTACACGTCTATTTTCAGTTTCACTGATACCAACATAAAGTGATGAAAAATCTTTAAAAAAGTCCATTTTGTATGATTCCATATGTGTATATCTATCTATATATATACATTTCATAAATAAAACTAATTTCTAGGAGTATGGATAGGGATTTTCTTTGGAGACATATGTAATGACTAGAATGGTACACAAGCGAGGCTTGTAGGATGCTGGTAATGTTCTATTTTTTGTTATGGGTACTAGTTACATGGGAACTTTAATTTGTGAAAATTCATTCATCTGTGCAGTTTTCTATTGATAAGCCCAGACTGTACCAGCAACATTTAAAAAGTAACTATATATGTTTGGTTACTGATCATTTTCTTTTCCTTTGCAATTAAAATTTATTTAAAAAAAATCTACCTAAATGAAGTTTTGGTTATTTTAATTCAGCTAAAGAAAAATCTTACGGCATAGAAATCTTTTGAATGTAATTTTATATGTCAAAAATTTGATTACAGATGTTAATTATTAGTGATATCATTTATATTTACCTGATAGTGAGGTTTATACCACTGCTTTAAATCCCAATCCCAAAGAATCATCTGAAAGAAAAAATAAATAAAAGAATTCATTTAGTTACAAAATGGAGCATCTTCAATTACAGATACAAAAACAGCTTAAATTTTGGGAGAGAAATTGGGGAGGTGAAAATAAAAATGATCTCTAGATGGAATATTTCATTAATTACACAATCTGTGATTGAAAAAGCAAGACAGTCAGAATAAAGTCACTAAACTAAGCTATATTAACCTTTAAAATATCTATTACCACAGAACCAAAAATATAAATCCAAAATCACATCCGTTTACTAAAAATACATGTAAAATGAGAAATCACCGCTCTCCCCGCTTCCCACCTTCTCCAAAGGCTCATAATTTGTCATTTTAAACCAGTGTCAGTAGGTGGTGCTACTTCCCTAGCAACAAGGCTCTGTTGTCCAAAGCACCTTTAAAAAGCTTGCCTGGGGTTTACATAAAGCATAAAAGAGTGGATTTATAAAAAGTTACACACAACCCTTTTGATTCACAGATTTAATTAGTTTCCCTGTTTCTCTTCTTTATAGATTATCAATAATAACTTCTTAGTACTAGACTAGTTTTCTCCTGCCCGTCTCTTCCTAGCAGGCTGTGGGGCTACTTCCCCATCCAACAGTCACTGCTCAAGGAGACAAAATTAGCTCAAATTTGGCAAGCTATAGCTGCTAACTACGATTAAAGCTAATTTCTTTTAAATTTACTTAAATTGATAAATAAGTTTCTTCCTTTTGCCTAAATAACTGATATAATGACAATTTTCTACATAGCTTTGAACCCTAACCGTGAACATGAGCCTAGTAAATTTGTAATCCAATCACACAATTTCTATGTACTAAAATATTTGTTTCTAGTCATAAGGCTCCTGATGCAAAAGATCTTAAAATGTTATTTCTTCTTTCATTGGTCCAATATTTCATTTAGAAGCTGACAGAATTTTTTTGTAAAGGTACAAATAATTTAGGCTTGGTAAGCCACATAAGGTCTCCATGGCATATTCTTTGCTTTTTGTTTTACAATCCTTTAAAATGAAAAAAACAATATTCTTAGCTCTGTGGCCACACACAAAAGGTTGCTAGCAGGATTTGGTTAGTGGGCTACAGCTTGGTGACCCCCTTTAAAAATCATTATTTGTCATTATCACCAACTTTTTGTCAACATCCTTGCAGAAGGTCATCTCTTGCCAGTGAAGAGAAACATATTTCTTCCCAAAGAAAATCCAGACATACTACAATCGCTTACAAAATTCATGGACTAGTACCTGCAAAATTGCTATGGTACAGCAACATGAAAAGAATTTAATATATATTAGTAGACTCATCAAATTTACACAGTATTTTATACAGTCCTAAGTGTGGTCCTCATAGAATTGCTTCAGGCTGTGATTTAAGCAGCATACAAAGACATTAATTAATGCAGTTTAAGACACTAATAACTTCCTAAGAACATTCACATTAAGATTAGAGTAACCTAAAATCCCTAAGTTTCTTGTATACTTGTCATAAAATGTAGTAGAAGTGTTAGTTGCTCAGTCATGTCTGACTCTATGACCCCATGGACTGTAGCCTGCCAGGCTCCTCCATCCATGGAATTCTCCAGGCAAAAATACTGGAGTGGGTTGCCATTCCCTTCTCCAGGGCATCTTCCTGACCCAGAGATGGAACCTGGGTCTCTTGCATTGCAGGCAGATTCTTTACCATCTGAGCCACCAGGGAATACATGTTCCATTTGCATGCTATGGTTACACAACTGGCTTTTTAGTCCCAAGTGCAATACCTTACTTCAGTTCTGATTTTAGCCTGTCCAAATTTCTTGGGAGAGTGGAATGCTGACCAGCCTATTTACCATTCTATTTACTATTTACCAATAAAAACTACCAAATTTACAAATTGTCATCATCATGACATTTGTAAATCTGATGTTTCCTTAAATTCACCAAAAAAAAAGTACAGAGTGGACAGGAATGAAGACAGGACCACCGGTTGGGTCACTAAAGATTACCTATGAGAGTTGTGTCTGAGTCTGCAAACTTGCCTAACATGCTATTGTCCAATCCATACTCCCACATTTCTTCTACAAGGGTACCATCAAATGGTGACATACCTGTGCCTCATTTCTCCTCATCAGTCTGAGTAGAAGTTGATTTCTTGCTAACTCCAGCATACTTTCATCATGAGGGTTTCTTAACATTCCTTGTTTCCCACCTACTACTCTGGTTTTGAATAAACTCTTGAGCAGTAGCTCAGTCTTATTTGCAGTCACTTTCTCTGTGATCAAAAATACATTTGCCAAAAAGCAGCAGGTCTTAGTCTAAAATCCCCTGCATATTAGGAACTGAAGACTGACTTCTGTGTAAACTGGACAAGTAGAATATTAGTGATTTTGAGAAAACAAAATTTCTGCCTAAGTAGTAGAAGATGTATGATCAGGAATCATACAGCTACAGCAAGACACATCTTAGAGCAGAGTTACTCAATGTGTGGTCCACAATAAAAAAGTACAGAAATGAAGAGTAAATGTTTAGAGATGTTTATACCAATTTGATATAAAATTTGATATTTCATGTTATTTGAATATTGCTTTTATCTGTTGAATTTGCATTCTTGGCATTGTGTTACACCTTATGTCGCCAATCAAAAAAATAAATGGCTCAAAATTGGTTTCCTAAAGCTCAAGGTACTAACAAAAACAGTAACATAAATAACTCCCAATAAATGTTAAGCCTAAATCAAGAACAATACTCTAATACAAACTCACTACAAATCTGTGGGTGTGATAATACCACACAAAACCATAAAAGCAAAAATATTACTAAACTATACAACCAGCTAAAAACTGGAATTTTTTTTTTTTAGACTGCATGTTATCTACTTTGAAACTTTTATGACAGTCACGCAAAATGTGAAGCCTTTTTGGTAAACCAGTAGAACTTTTCCAGAACAATCACATAAAGCTTTCTTATATGAAACTGAAGATTTCTGTTCCTAAAATAGAAGTGACATAAACTGGAGGCACCATTCAGATTCTGTGCTCCCCAAAGGAAAAGCATATAAAGAAGATAAACTATTGCCAAGAGATGTGTAAAATTAGCCACACAGATGATAAACTTTATGCTGGAAGAGAGAACAGACCAAAAAATCTCCAAAATGTATTTACTATGCAACACTTTGGAACATCACAGAACTGAAAAGGCATATAAGGTAAGAGTAATTACTGTCATATTTGTACATAGCAAATACTTTAGGGGCTTTCCTGGTGGCTCAAATGGTAACAGAGTCTGCCTACGGTACAGGAGACCTGAGTTCAATCTCTGGGTCAGGAAGATCCTTGGAGAAGGGACTGACAACCCTTCCGAGAATCCCGTGGACGGAGGAGCCTGGTGGGCTACAGTCCGTGGGGTTGCAAAGAGTAAATGCACACATGGGGTTAATCTAGACCAGTTCTTGGTTTATGTTCAATACACACAACAGACGATGGGGGGCAACCTTTTTATCATTGAAAAACGCATACTACAAAATAGGATTTTTTTCCTATTTAATCATTATTTTGTGAACTATGATACAGACTTGGAAATGTGCTGGAATTAGTTCTCAATCAGTTACTGCACATCAAAGAAGAGCCTGGCTAAACAATGAGAATATCTCTTAACTGCAGATCTATCACTGCTTTATTCACAGAAAACGGCTGGTGGTTAAAACACACACGCTGGGCACGATTCAGTGGTAGAGAAATAGTGTAAGAGTAAATGCATTCAATGTTTGGCCACACAAAGTACATCTTTTCGGTGTGCTGTGGGAAAATGCAGTGCAAATAAAAACTATAAATAGCAGATAGAAGTATTTTTTGCAATAAAATGCAAAGAGCTTCTATTTCTCAAGTTTTTAACCATGACAATGCCCATTAACTTAGCAACAGACACAGCCTCAAAAGTAATCTTCAGTGAGAAATCTCTTTATGATTACAGGGTCCATGTTGGATTTCAGTATTCAGAATCAACGTCAGAAAAACTACTTGCTGCATCCCACTGTAAATTACAATTTTGCTTTAATTTTTTCAATTTAAGAAAATAGAGAAAAGAATCTGGTTGGATATACAGATTGTGTTATATAGGTTGTGAATCTACAACACACAACCGATTTACTCATCAGTGAGCTAAAACAAATATCTTTAATATTGCAAACAATGTTCACTAATTTCATTTTTAAAAACTGAGTCATTTTAATGCATTTATTTAATACTCGTAGGTAACCGCCACACATACTGAATACACAGTGGATGGTGCATGAATATTAAAAGTTTAAGAAACATTGGTAGAAGCATTCATTCCTCCAAAATAACACATAGCTCTTTTACAATTTTACTTCCAAGCAGCCAATATATGTTCTATATCAATTGTTCCAAAGTCAGCAAAACCTAAACTTCACTCTCAATACCAAAGGAAATCCTATAAATAAATATAAGGATAAATAATTCAAATATTATTAAATTTTGAATCAAGTGAAAAAAGAGTTTTAGTGACTATGGTATGTTCTCAAAACATGGTTCTATTATATGATAAGACGTCATTTCATGAAAGTGAAGTGAAAGTGAAGTCGCTCAGTCATGTCCGACCCTCAGCGACCCCACGGACTGCAGCCTTCCAGGCTCCTCCGTCCATGGGATTTTCCAGGCAAGAGTACTGGAGTGGGGTGCCATTGCCTTCTCCACATTTCATGAAAGGATTAATTTTAATTGCTGTTTTTAGGAGCTTCCAGTACTCCATTTGTCTCTTTCCATCTAAATTCAAATTTACACAGTATCAGAAATTAGTATTTTCACACACTGTAGACATCTGTTCAAAAATACTTTTAAAAACAGTATTTTCAATTTAAGTAACATATGAGATGCCTATTATTAAAAAAAATTCTTTTAGTTGATTTGATAAAGTAAATCCAAAACTGTGCTTTTATAAACTCAGCTTTTCTTTGTGGTTAAAAAGTTGAATCCTGATTAAAGTTTCTGTTTGAATATGTTTGTAAGTCCAACATGCTTTACAGAGCTCTATGAAACCACCACCACCACAGTGAAACATCAGCAGCACAACCAGGAGATGTTATCAGGTTCAATTACGTCAATGAGGTTTTACTTCATTGTTCCCTAATGTAGCCAAGAAGAAAAACATATATGTGTCCTCAAGTTAAGCTTACAGAACTGTGACATTTATGTGAAATTTGAAAGATTAGCTATTATGTAACAGCTGTGAATTAACTGTTAAAACATACTTTATTTTCAGCATTTTTCACTTGAGCTTCGTGTATAAATCTAGGTTAATTTCTCAAATTTCAGTACTTTCAACTTTTTCTGTGCCTTTCAACTTTAGGCCCATTTAACTATGTTTATTGACCATAAACCAAAAACATAAAATAAATGGACACCCTAAAAAGCTAAACTAAAACTGTACAACTGTACTTTCTAATAGTCTAAAGTGCAACGACAGTCATCTTGACCCCTGCATGACAAATAAAGGCCCCAGTCAGAAAACCTGAGAATAAGGGCAAGAAAAAAAGGGTGTGTGTGTCTCTCCTGTGTGGTGGGGTGGAAACCTGAGAATAAGGGCCAAAAAAAGGTGGGGCAGGGTGTGTGGTGGGGGTGGAGACTAGTATTACTTGGAAACTAGCCTCATTTGCTATCCTTACCAATCAATCAAAACATACGACTACAGCTGTGGTGATTGAGCCTGCACGCTGTGCACCAGCACCGTCGGCCGCCTAATACACCATGGCTTCTTTAATCTTCACTAGAATTCTTTGTGGTAAGCCTATTTCCCCATTTTACAAATGACACAACAGAGACTAAAAAGGTGAAGTACCCTGCCCAGAGTCACATGACTAGTAAGTGGCAGAGACAGAAATTAAATTCAGATCTGTCTCATTGCAAAGCTTTTTAAGGATTCTTAAACTTTATGCTAAACGATCTTTTTTTTTCCCCACTTTGTATCGGGGTATAGCTGATTAACAATATTGTGACAGTCTCAGGTGAACAACGAAGGAAGTCAGCCATACATATGCATGTATTATGCTACACCATCCTATATTATCAGCACTACTATGTGCTAGTAATATGGCAGGTGCTTGGCAGCCATGTGGAATCACAACAATTGTGCAAGTAACCCCATTTATATATGGAGAAGTTAAGGCTTAGTGATTATACTAATTATTCTCCATTTGCCTCTCAGATCCCTTCTTTGTCCTCCTCTCCATGATGGGAAGGCTGACCCCGACACTCTGCATCTCCCAAGCTGCCATGCAGTTGACTTCTACTTAGGTTGGAAGATGATGGCAGGAAACTGGAGTGTGGGAGGAGAGGAAAATGGTTGTGCCCTTTCTGCTGCCTCCATGACTACAGCTCTTAATCAGTTGGTCTTCCCTTCCCAACTTCAGCTGTGACTCTGGAAACACTATTTCCATCCTTGCTCTATCAGCCTCAGGTGAGGTAACAGCTTTCTAGTGTTACTAGCTCTCGAGCTGCCTAACCATCCCTTGATCACCCTCTTAGGCTTGTTCCTTCTCTTAAGGTTTATTTGAACCACCTTGGAGTGAATTCCATTAATATTTCTTGCAATCCTAAATACAGGGACATTGTGAACCAAGTTCTATCAGGTGTCAGCTAGTAAACTGCAGTGGAGAAGGCGATGGCACCCCACTCCAGTATCTTGCCTGGAGAATCCCAGGGACGGGGGAGCCTGGTGGGCTGCCGTCTATGGGGTCGCACAGAGTCGGACACGACTGAAGCGACTTAGCAGCAGTAGCAGCAGTAAATTGCAGAGCGAGTATCTGAACTCAGATTTATCGCCCTTCAAATTTTATTCTCTTTCTACTACTATGCTGAAAGGATAATTATTTAAGCTTTTAATGAGATTTCTTTCCAAAAATAATAAAAAAAGATCATCAAATCATCAGATTACCCTCCAATACTTGATCCCGTATTTCCTGCATTTCATTCTGTTAGTACAGTTGAACTTGCTGAGCTCTAGTCAATGACTCACTTTTCCATAAATGGTCTAGATCCAATCTGCTGGTACCTGCATCTTGCTTCAGAAGTGTCCGACTCTTTGCAACTCCATGGACTGTAGCTCATCAGGCTTCCTCTGTCCGTAGGATTCTCCAGGCAAGAATACTGGAGTAGGCTGCCATGCCCTCCTCCATGGGTTTGATCCCAAGATCCAATCCAGGTGTCTACCTGAGAATGCTTCACAAGCAGCTCTCTCCCTCGCTCTTCCATCATTTTTTCTCTCTACTAAATCATTGCCATTATTCCCGTTAGACTATAAACATGCCGCAATTTCTCACCTCTCACACACACACAAACTTTTTCATGATCTTACACTCAGCCTGTATCCCATTTCTTTGCTCCCATTTATAGCAGAGTTCCTCAAGGGTAATGTTTACTTTTTGTTTCCAATTATTCTCCTATAATTCTCTCTGAGCTATACTAGGTGGTCCTTGAACATGCCAGGCCACTCCAATGAAGATTTTTTCCTAAAGCTGTACTGATAATTCAGAATTTATAACATAGCACTTAAAGTGTACATGTAAGTTTGGGCTTTTTTCTCAAAAGTTCCAAACTAGAAACAACAATATTTAAAGGGATGGTACAAATATAGGTTGAGTGGGAAAAATATGAAGTACTGAAGTCATAGAATGTTTGAAAAAGAGCTTTAATCTTTAAAAGTACCAACTAAAACATTTATAGCCTATTGATCTTATGAGACTTGTTTTTATCATTTGATGTTCTTAAATTGAATTAAAACACCTACTTTATTTTTAATCTTTCAGAATCATTTTAAAACAGTTTAACACACCAAGGTCTCATTAGCTGTGCTAAGGGAATTCAAGCACAGAGAGTCATTTTCTAAATATACGAAATAGCATCTATCTTATCAGTATTCTTAATCTCTTATCCACTCTAGATGTTTTCAAGTTTTTACCTACCTGCTTCTCTTCTAGACCCGTGTTCTTCTAGATGTATAACTTGGTACGTACCTCAACTAGTTTCTCTACCCTATCGTTAGGCAGAATTCTATCTCCATCTCAGACATGGTCTCTACATTCCTACTGAGAGATACATATTCTGGGGAGAATGTACCAAAAATAACTGAAAAAAAAAGGAATTGCAAGCCTATAACTTCCGTTTTTCCCCCAATGTGAATAGTGTTTTCCTTTTAAGTTACTGTATAATTTTACAGTATATTAGTTACTGTATAATTTTCCTTTTAAGTTACACCTGGGGCTTCCCCAGGTGGCTCAGTGGTAAAAATTCCACTTGCCAATGCAGGAGATGTGGGTTCAATCCCTGGTCTAGGAAGATGCTCTGGAGAAGAAAGTGGCAACCCACTCCAGTATTCGTGCCTGGGAAATCCCATGAACAGAAGAGCCTAGTGGGCTACAGTCCATGTGGCCACAAAGAGTCAGACACAACTCAGTTGCTGAACAACAACAAAAATAATTTTTCAGTATAGTTTAAGCAAAATATTAAATTAACAATAGCTAATATTAAAAGACCTTACTAAAACATGTAACAATTCAGGATCACATGGTGGTGGTGGTGTAGTCGCTAAGTCATGTTCGACTCTTGCAACCCCGTAGACTGTAGCCTGCCAGGCTCCTCTGTCCATGGGTTTCTCCAGGCAAGAATACAGGAGTGAGTTGCCATTTCTTTCTCCATCAGGATCACATGAGGAATGTCTTAATAAATATTTTTATGAACAAGAGCAAAAGAGAAAAAAACGTTCCACACCTCAATAGGAATATGCTACAAACTCGACTGTGATTTGGAAAAAAAACTGGGAAATCACAGTGGCCTTCTGGGGATTTAAGGTTGACCTAAAATCTAAAGACATGTTCCTCTATACTCTATGCCAGAGCCCAGGCTCTCAAACACTTTACTGTACTACTTCTCAGCTACTAAGCAGGCTACATTGCTCTGCTCCTCCCCGCCCCCACATCAACTCTATACTGCTCACAGAGCTGAAAGATCCACAAACTGCACACATTCAAGAAAAACAAAGGAACTATCTAGTCCTAGGCAGGCATACCCTCTGCCTAACAAAGCAAATATAACAGATTGGTTTTTTTTTTCTTCTGTGATTGCCCATTATAACTTATCTGAGAACAGATATAGTTTAAACTTAAGAATGATGAACCAACCAGACACCAGTCTTACTGGTAAAATAATTATATATATATATATATATATGGAAAATAAAATAACATGCAAATTCTCTGCTGGAAGTCCCTATGTTTAGGAATTCTCCTTGACTCTCCTGATATTTAGGACTCTAATGTTTATGCAGACACATAAGCTTTGTATTCCCAAACAACACAATGGAGAATCCCAATGGTATTTCGCCATGAGCAGAGAGTGTATTTCGCCAATAATGTGTAATCTTTGCCCCAAGAGGAGTACTTGAAGAGGGTTAGAATACTGCTGTAGGAAAAAAATCTAGAAATTCCCTCTAAGGGTTCAGCTTCAGGCTTTGATACCCTCTTGCAATCTGCCCACTCCACCCTGTCTTCGATCATTAGAACTATCAGTGCCCAGAACTATGGGCCCAGAAACCATTCAGATTATGGAGATTTCCCGTCTTCAAACATGTCCAGCCCATTTGGAGAGAGGGTGGAAATCATTGTAGGTAATAGCTAAATATTGTTTGGGTAATGCATTTTAAAGAGAACAAATGGTGACTTTTAATCAGTCTCAAGTCTTTTAGTGTCCTCAAATTCCTACCTCATTGCAACTAAAAGAAAAACCTAGTTGAAGGGGGCAGGCAACCTCAAGTATGGCAAACCATAGGCAACAAAAGAGGCTCTGAAAACCTTGTGTTTACTACATTAGGTACTCTGTGGGAGCCTAATTTAGATATACAGGTATTATTACCTTCAACCTATGAGATCACTTTTTATAAATAATTAAAGTAACTCGTTGAGTGAATAAATGACTCATTTTTTAGTTCCTCCTTCCTCTTCCCCATAACAATTCAATTCGATCTAGATGTTTCTGATTTTTTGCCATAACCGTATTTTCGGATTTTTATCATATCAGGCCTTGATCACTTTCAACAGCTTCCCATCAATTTTATCTACTTTATACAGTAAAATCAAACTTCAAAGCCATATATTATGGTACGCTCCCGTTAGAAATATTCAGAGTATATTTGAACTTAGGGGTATTTAGAAGTTAAGTCCAGTGTTCTCATTTTACAGATAAAGAAAACAAGGACCAGAGTAATTAAGTGATTTTTCTTTGTCTTTCCTACTCTCTACCTAAAATCACTCAACTAAAAACATCTACCTGTAAGCAGTCAAGTAAAACAAAGGAACTATTTGGTTTTAAATGAGACAAGTCTTCCCCTAAGGATTTGTTGTTGCTGTAGCTCAGTTGCTAAGTCACACTGGACTCTGCAACCCCATGGACGTAGCACACCAGGCTCTTCTGTCCTCCACTATCTCCTGGAGTTTGCTCAAATTCATGTACATTGAGTTAGTGGTTCTATCTCATTCTCTGCCACCCCTTCTCCTTTTATAATTCTACCAACTCATCTTTCCAACCAAATTCACATATGATTATCTCCCCAAACCCACGGGGGAAAATCTAACAACAAAAATCTGCTTACCACTTTCTACATCTGAGTTAAACCTTCCCAATTTCCTTGGTTCCTATTCTCTACTTCCTATTTCTTAATCTCTTAATGTAGCTGACCACTTAAAAGAAATACTTAAAGGCTACAATGGAGGAATTCTTTAATAAAGTTTTTTGAAAGTAGCAACTGGAAGTTCCTTTAGAAAGCCACAATCATGACTTAGATTATTCAATATGAACTACCACATTGCCAATATAATAAAGATTCAGGACCACAAACAAAGAACTCTTATTCTGTCAAATGGCTACATCTCCAAAACATAAGGGACATTTTATATAAAAAGGACTATATAGGAAAGTAGACAGGTATATGTAAGAATATTTTCTGGGCTTCCCTGGTGGTCCAGTGGTTAAGAATCTGCCTTGCAATGCGAAGGATGCAAAGGACACTGGTTTGATCCCTGGTCTGTGAAGATCCCACATGCTGGGGAGCAACAGTCCGTGCACCACAACTACTGAGCCAGCGCTGCAGCTACTGAAGCCGGCGTGCCTAGAGCCTGTGCTCTGCAACCAGAGAAGCCACTGCAATGAGAAGCCCACACACTGCAACGAAGACCCACCTTAGCCAAAAACATAAAAATAAACAAACCTATTTTTTTAAGTGTTTTCTTACCACTTGTTTATATAACTTGTCATGGGTAAAATTTTAAGTATCAGAGATACATTTACTAGGCCTTTTTCTGTGTTTTATTTATTTATTTTTTTTAGAACTGGGGTTTCCTTGGTGGCTCAGATGGTAAGAGTCTGCCTGCAATGCAGAAGACCTGGGTTGGATTCCTGGATTGGGAAGATCCCCTGGAGAAGGGAATGGCTGCTCACTCCAGTATTTCACTGCAGAATTCCATGGACAAAGGAGCCTAGAGGGTTACAGTCCATGGGTCACAAAGAGTCAGACATGATTGAGAAACTAACATTTTCATTTTCTCTTTCACCACTGGTTTATATAACTTCTCAGGGGTAAAATTTTAAGTAACAGAGATAAATTTACTATGCCCTTTCTTGCCTTTTTTCTTTTTTTTTAAAGAACAGATTATTAAATTTAGGAGATAGAAGTATTAAAGAAAATTATAAAAAGCATCAAAGTAGATTTTAATTAACCAAGAAACTTAAAAATGTATACTAACAAAACTATTTTTCCACTTAATATTAAATTTTACCACTTTTCATTTGGCATTTTTATCAGTCAGGTGGAAATTACTCAAGTTGGCAGCAGTATATTTGAGTGAACAAGTTTAGTCATGATAACAGATAAAAATTAAGCAAAGATAATAGCCCCATAGTGACTTGATATGAAAATGGAACCTCTAGTCAAAAAAAAAAAAAAAATCAGATTTCCCCAGGGATCATCAAAGTATCCCACAGTATCCCAAACATATGAAACAAAATGTACTAAAAGTTTTATGCTTTGCATAGGGAAAATGACTTTAATACCTTTTAAATACAGAGATAAATTTAACACATTTAAATAAAAATTTTACTAAGAGACCACTAAACACTAATTTTCCATGTATAAAATCATGAAAATCTGGAAACTAATTTAAATTAGCTAATACTACAATGTAACATGGATCGGCTAAAGAAACCGACAGATCAAAAGCAAGTTTCAAATAACTCTAGAGACCCTATCTAAAAACTCAGAGCAACTGTTGACTCTTTTGTTTGCTATCAATTTATTTTCAAACATGAAGCCTTCTGACAGTGCTGCACAAATAATACTCACCATTAGTTACTCCAACTGGCAAAGAAAAGGGAACCGACTGTTATATTAAGGTCTACCAATGATCAATATATTAGTAACAATTTAAAAAGACTTCTTAACTATCTGTCCCCCTGCCCCCTCCCCCAATTAATGGTTACTCACTCATTAGGGGACAAATGCACACAACCTAGCATTCTGCTGAGATTACTGAGTCCAGCACAATGGGAAATGGTGCTATTTTTTGACCATGAACCTATTACAAAATAAACTAACCTACTCTTTTTTGTAGCTGATAGTTAATGAACTCAGCTCGATAAACTATCAGCCTGGCAACATGGAGTCAGGACAGGCACTATTTACTGATTCACCAACTATTAAATAAATCAGATGCAAATTATGCACCTTCAGCCTCTAGGAGGACAAGGTCATCCCACCATCTAGCAAAGTTAGCACCTAGCACATAAGAGTTGCTTAATAAATACTTGTAGAAAGAATTAACCTGTAACTTGTCACATTAGTTATTATTTATTTTTGGTTGCACTGGGTCTTCACTGCTGTGCCTGCATGCTTTATCTAGTTGTGGTGAGCGGGGGCTACTCTTCACTGCAGTACGTGGGCTTCTCATGGTGGTGGCTTCTCCTGTTGCCGAGCATGGGCTCCAGGGCATGTGGGCTTCAGTAGTTGCAGCACATAGGCTCTAGAGCACACGATCTCTAGCTGTGGTGCTGGGCTTAGCTGCTCTGCAGCATGTGAAATCTTCTCCGACCAAGGATCGAACCCATGTCCCCTGAACTGGCAGGTGGATTCTTATCCACTATACCACCATGGAAGTCCCACTTTTCCCATTTTATAAGTTTGAAATTTTGATTATGTAGCCTATTAATGCTAATAGTAGCTAAATATTTAGCGAGAGCTTGCTTACCATATGACATGCTGTCCTCATTTTTACAATTAATCATGGCTGCAAGAGACGAAACTGACCAAGTTTACATGACAGCTGAGTGGCAGAACAAGAACTCAAACTGGTCTTTCTACCTACAAGATCCAGAATTTTAATAACAATATTTCACTGGAATGCTTGTAATTCATTATCATACTAAGAATCTCTACTATATAAGTCTCTCTTACCCCACAGCAAAGATCAGTTTACAAAAATATGAAAGTAAATGGGACTTCCCTGTTGATCCAGTGGCTAAGACTCCAGGCTCCCAATGCAGGGGGCCTGGGTTCAATCCCTGGTCAGGGAACAGGAGGTCCCACATGCTACAACTAAGAGAATCTCCTGCTGTAACTAAGATCCTGCCTGCTGCAATGAAGACCAAAGATCCCAAGTGCCAAACTAAGACTCGATGCAGCCAAAGAAATAAGTAAATAAATTTTTAGAATGTGAAAGTAAAGAATTTTCAAATGATAAATAATTATAATACATTACTTGCCTTCCTGGCATATAGTACTTGGTCTACTGCTGAAGCTGAGTTCTTAATCACTAAAAACAACATTTGCTTCTATTAGAGAACAGAACAACTTTATGCAATAGAAGAAGGAGCCTGCTGCTGCTCCTGCTGCTAAGTCGCTTCAGTCCGACTCTATGCGACCCCATAGACGGCAGCCCACCAGGCTCCGCCTTCCCTGGGATTCTCCAGGCAAGAACACTGGAGTGGGTTGCCATTTCCTTCTCCAATGCATGCAAGTGAAAAGTGAAAAGGAAGTCGCTCAGTCGTATCTGACTCTTCGCGACCCCATGGACTGCAGCCTACCAGGCTCCTGCGCCCATGGGATTTTCCAGGCAAGAGTACTGGAGTGGGGTGCCATCGCCTTCTCCTAGAAAACCAGGGGCTAAGCTATTTTGTTCCAGATGCCAGCATACAAAAGAATGCACTATCTTAAACCTGTTGTGAATATAAAATTAAGAATGTACTTTATAAAACATAAAGCACTACAGAAAATGCTCAGAAAATGGTATTTTCTGATTTTAATTGATTTTAATTGAATATAATTTCATCTGTTTATATGCTATTGTCCAAAATACATGTTGCCTAGATTGCTCACACTTAAGACTATGTTAGTGTGCATTGCTGTATAAACAATTTTGCTCCCTATGCTGAATATTCTCTATTTGTCCCTTCAGATCCACTCTCTAAATGGCAGTTTTCTCTCAGGAGGCTGAGCATTTTGGACTGCATCAAAAGGTTGTCATCTGGCTTTTCATGGGGGACTACAGGAGGCACCAGCAGGAGAGGAGAGGGCAGGAGGAGAGTGAGGCCGAGGTATTTATAGGTGAGGATACCATCAGCTCCCTCTGAGACAGCACAGGCTCACAGTAGCTCAATTCCTCCTCTAAAGCTGCAGCTCCTGTGAGGGACCTTCTTCTGTATCTCCCAGAGTTTTATCCCTTGTCTCTTCAGGCAGTAGTAAGGGTTATTTCCGTTACCTCTCTTCACACTTTTACAAATTAAAGTGAAAGTGTTAGTCACTCAGTTGTGTCCGTCTCTTTTCAACCCCTTGGACTGTATGCAGCTTGCCAGGTTCCTCTGTCCATGGAATTCTCCAGGTAAGAACACTGGAGTGGGTAGCTGTTCCCTTCTCCAGGGTATCTTCCCAACCCAGGGCTTGAACCTGGGTCTCCTGCATTGCAGGCAGATTCTTTACCATCTGAGCCACCAGGGAAACCCCCTTCCTCGGTTGGTGGGTAATGCCAAGCGGCAATGCCACTGCTGGTCACCCACACCCCGCACCGGACAGGCCAGGTTCCTGCTATAAATAGTTCTTTATTAAATGATCCTGTGGTGGTGGTTTAGTCGCTAAGTCATGTCCAACTCTTGTGACTCCATGGACTACAGCCTGCCAGGCTCCTGTACATTGGATTCTCCAGGCAAGAATACTGGAGTGGGTTGCCATTTCCTTCTCCAGGGGATCTTCCCGATCCAGGAATCGAACCTGAGTCTGCTGCACTGCAGGCAGATTCTTTACCAACTGAGCTATGAGGGAAATCCTATAATGATCCTCAGTTATTCCATTTTAGTGTGCCATTTGTTTCTCCCTAAAACCATGGCTGATGTACTACCCTACATCATGTGATTTAGGCACTGTTTTTCATAATTCTCCTTTAATATCCTTAGCACCCAGCATGAACACCTGCATACAAAGTATACTAGAAAGGATACTAGACAGAAAATAAGAATATCTTACTTCTGTTTTTACTTCTACCAATGACTAGCATCCACTAAATCAAAGAAGTTGGATTAAATGGTAAAGTCTGTTCCAGAAATGATGTGTTTTTTTTTTTTCTATACTGACAGCTGAAACCTCACCAATAGACTTTTGTGTTTGGATAATAATGAGAATACTTAAAAACAAATGAGTAATTGTTTAGCACTTTTTATTTAAAGGGCCAGAGAGTAAATATATTAGACTTTGTAAGCCAAAAAGCAAAATCAAAAGCTACTATGTAGGGCTTCTATAACTACAAACATATTGCTACAGTTGAAGTTTTTGTAATGAAGTTCTGCCCATGGGAAGAATGAAATGAATCTGGAAGGAGCATTTCATTTAATTGGGACTCCTTTATATAGTTGCTTTTCCCTATCCTCAACATCAGTGTCACCTGTTAATGTTCATCTGTAATGATCTTATATATGTCACCTTTGAAAATTTCTTTTCATACAGACAGGGACTGGCAAATATTGGTACCAGCCCACAAACAAGTGATTTTGATTGAATATAATCATTACTTTAAAGGTATTTATAGAATTATATTAGAGTAACTGTACAAAAAAGATCTTCACAACCCAGATAATCACAATGGTGTGATCACTCACCTAGAGCCAGACATCCTGGAATGCAAAGTCAAGTGGGCCTTAGGAAGCATCACTACAAACAAAGCTAGTGGAGGTGATGGAATTCCAGTTGAGCTATTTCAAATCCTAAAAGATGATGCTGTGAAAGTGCTGCAGTCAATATGTCAGCAAATTTGGGAAACTCAGTGCCCACAGGACTAGAAAAGGTCAGTTTTCATTCCAATCCCAAAGAAAGGCAATGCCAAAGAATGCTCAAATTACCGCACAATTGCACTCATCTCACATGCTAGTTAAGTAATGCTCAAAATTCTCCAAGTCAGACTTCAACAATACGTGAACCATGAACTTCAGATGTTCAAGCTGGTTTTAGAAAGGGCAGAGGAACAGTGGTTTTAGAAAGGGCAGAGGAACCAGAGATCAAATTGCCAACATCCTCTAGATCATCAAAAAAGCAAGACAGTTCCAGAAAAACATCTATTTCTGCTTTATTGACTATGCCAAAGCCTTTGACTGTGTGGATCACAACAAACCCCGTAAAATTCTTCAAGAGATGGGAATACCAGACCACCTGACCTGCCTCTTGAGAAACTTGTATGTAGGTCAGGAAGCAACAGTTAGAACTGGACATGGAACAACAGACTGGTTCCAATTAGGGAAAGGAGTACATCAAGGCTGTATACTGTCACCCTGCTTATTTAACTTCTGTGCAGAGTACATCATGAGAAACGCTGGGCTGGATGAAGCAGAAGCTAGAATCATGATTGCCGGGAGAAACAGCAATAACCTCAGATATGCAGACAACACCACCCTTATGGCAGAAAGTGAAGAAGAACTAAAGAGCCTCTTGATGAAAGTGAAAGAGGAGAGTGAAAAAGTTGGCTTAAAACTCAACATTCAGAAAACTAAGATCATGACATCTGGTCCCATCACTTCATGGCAAATAGATGGGGAAACAATGGAAGCAGTTATAGGCTTTATTTTTGGGGGCTCCAAAATCACTGCAGATGGTGATTACAGCCATGAAATTAAAAGAAGCTTATTCCTTGGAAGAAAAGTTATGACCAACCTAGACAGCATATTCAAAAGCAGAGACATTACTTTGCCAACAAAGGTCCATCTAGTCAAAGCTATGGTCTTTCCAGTAGTCATGTATGGATGTGAGAGTTGGACTATAAAGAAAGCTGAATGCCGAAGAATTGATGCTTTTGAACTGTGGTGTTGGAGAAGACTCTTGAGAGTCCCTTGGACTACAAGGAGATCCAACCAGTCCATCCTAGAGGAGATCAGTCCTGAATATTCATTGGAAGGACTGATGCTGAAGCTGTAACTCCAATACTTTGGCCACCTGAAGCGAAGAACTGACTCACTGGACAAGACCCGATGCTGGGAAAGATTGAGGGCAGGAGGAGAAGGGGATGACAGAGGATGAGATTGTTGGATGGCATCTCCAACTCAACCGACATGAATTTGAGTAAACTCTGGGAGTTGGTGATGGACAGGGAGGCCTGGCATGCTGCAGTCCATGGGGTTGCAAAGAGTCAGACACGACTGAGCAACTGAACTGAACTGAAATGACTGGACATTGCAGAAAATATTATCTTTCTATGGAAAACAGTAATAAATATGAGGAAATTTTTAAGTATTACGCTAAAAAAGTAAAAACAATATGGGGCCAGATGGTAGCCCCTGCTCCCCTCTGATCCCCTAAAAGGGATAAATTCAGACATCATTCTATTTTCAACTAAATTAGCTCTATCACTTAAACACAGGGGCATAAAAATAACAATACTTCTCTCTCAGAGAATGCTGAAGATAGGGGATGAATAGCTAGCTTAACATTTACCTAAGGAAATCAAAGCTATTGGATTCTTAAACAATTTTCAACTTTACTAAAGAAATCAGAATTGGCATCTGAGAATATGTCAACTTTAAACACCCAATAACTCAATTTATGAACCAAGGATTCAATAATGTCAAATGTTATTATTCCTGAAGAGATTTCATTTTTAAAAAATCCACCATTGAGAGCATCCAATTTTATTTTGACTTTAAAATTCAAGTATTTGTTTACATTTCTACCTTTTAGACTTTTTGATGGCAAGATTCCTTCCTTACTTATCCTCAGTCACTAACAAAGTACATGGTTCATGGAAGGCACTCTAAAGAAATAGAGAATGGATAAGTGAGTAAATAAAAGCCAGCTATCAAGGTGTGCCTAAGAAAACTGTGACCTGCTGAAATGTTTACAAAAACATCATCTTCTTGACATGAAATTTTTGCAGACTTTGGAAGCGTCTCCTTCAAATATCCTCACACAAATCACTAAACATTCAGAGAAAGTGCTGGTTTGGCATTGTGGCTCAGACAGTAAAGTGTCTGCCTGCAATGCAGGAAACCTGGGTTCGATCCCTGGGTTGGGAAGATCCCCTGGAGAAGGAAATGGCAACCCACTCCAGTACTCTTGCCTAGAAAATCCCATGGATGGAGGAGCCCGGTAGGCTACAGTCCATGGGGTCTCAAAGAGTCAGACATGACTGAGCAACTTCACTTCACTTTTCACAACTTGATTTTTAAAATAAAGCTGTTACAATACTCAGAAAGTCATCCAGCACAAATTTTACTCCATATGTTCGAGTGAAAGGCAAGCGAAAAAGTAAGTTAGTGTGATAGCTTTTCTAAGAATGCAAGTTTCACTGGTGCTGGTTAGGAAACATTCATATTTGGGATATACACCATGATCATTATCCCTACGTAACAATATTACATCAATACCACCTTACCATAATTAACAACCATTTATTGAAAACTACTATGTGAGATCTCGTATACCAGGAAACACACACATAGATACACAGTGGCTAAACAAATGCAGAACTCACTTTATCATACTTAATATAATCCCACAGTGCCACTCTGATTTTCCCTAGTCTTCTCTTAAATATTTTCATCTGTGCCACTGGCAGATCTATGATCTGTGCTCCCTCTTTCCTCTTAACTTTCTTTGCTGCTGCTGCTAAGTCGCTTCAGTTGTGTCTGACTCTGTGGGACCCCATAGACAGAAGCCCATCAGGCTCCCCTGTCCCTGGGATTCTCCAGGCAAGAACACTGGAGTGGGTTGCCATTTCCTTCTCTAATGCATGAAAGTGAAAAGTGAAAGGGAAGTTGCTCAGTAGTGTCTGACTCTTACCGACCCCATGGACTACAGCCTACCAGGGTCCTCCATCCATGGGATTTTCCAGGCAAGAGTGCTGGAGTGGGGTGCTATTGCCTTCTCCGTAACTTTCTTTAACTAGCCATAAAATAAAATGATTTTAAAATATGTACTGAAGAAAACTCCATGGATATTCGCTTCAGGATAAAACCACCTGAGCTGAAACTTTTATATTTCTCCCTCCAAAGAACTAAATTCCTTTTCCATTGTGTTAATAGTCAGTTGATCTTTCCTGTGACCCCATGTCTCAAAGATAAGGGAAAAAAAGGTGGGGCTTGGGAAACAGGGATTTAGGTTCCTGACAAAAGACAATTATGTTTGTCTCCCAAACATTACCATTCCTAATATCTGGGCTCCAAATAGTTTATCAGATGAGCTGTAATCATTGAATAAGAGTCCCAAGGCAATGGGATAAATGAGAGCAGAAAGGACAGTTCAGAATGTGAAAATTCAATAGACCATATTAAAACACTAGATAGCTTTCAGAGGAAGAAGGAACAGAACAGAGAAAAAAGAAGAAAGAATGGGGCAGGAGGGGGGAAAAAAAGACAGAAGCCTTTGTATTGCACAGACAGACAATAAGGGTCCAGTGCTAACCAGAACCAAGAAGCAAATGTAAACAGTGCGATCGCCATAGAGAGAAAGTTTAGACAGTCATATGTGACTCCTTAAATTTTAAGAAAACATTTCAAATTTATCACAGAAAACAGAGCCATGATTCCACAGCAGAAAATTCAAGGAAGGGATGAACTTTAACAGAGCTAGGAAAAGAAATTTAAATTGACCAGTACATTCAAAAAGGCCAAACCTCAAAATCATCTATGACTTGTAAAATACAAGAGACATCAAAAGGGACTTTTCTGCTGTTAGAACTTATCTCAGAAAGTATTTTAATCCTAACAGAGAAAGCAAAACTCTGCCTCCTAGATTGTCCCATTTTTCTGTGTCAGGGATTGAAAAGATGTGAGCTAACATTGTAATGCTGGAACTAAAGCCCAGTACAGGTAAGTTCAATTTCCCTGTAAAGATGAATTACAGTCAAAGGATATGGAGAGAACTAACACATGAGGTCATTTCTAACTGAAGGATTCTAGAAACAAACAAATGTAATTTTCTTCTGAAAGGGAAAAGAAGAGAAAAAAACAACGGATTCCATAAAATGTAAAAGATAATTGTAGCTGGGACCACTGGCACCCCATGTCACAGCTCCTCAGCCCACTTCTGGTCATGGCCGTGGTGTCCTGGGAAAACTCATATTAACAGAATGCTGATTTACTGATGTATTGATTTTTATTATTTTGGCTGTACCATATGGCATGTGAGATCTTAGTTCCCTGATCAGGGACTGAAGCTGTCTGTGACCTGCAGTGGAAGCCTGGAGTCTTAACCACTGGACCAACTGCCAGGGAAGTCCCCAGAAAACCACTTTAAACATGCATTAGCTCATCTTCCCATTTTCCCATCTCAGGGCTTTCAATGGCACTACACTGGGCCACTCAGCCTGTGAGCAAGCAGGTTAACTCCCCCAGGTTGAGGAGGGAGAGCAACCCTCAACTAACAAAAAGCAACAGTGGGAATTTCCTGACCATCCAGTGGTTAGGATTCCACGCATCCACTTCAGGGGGGCCTGGATTTGATCCCTGGATCTGATCTGATCAGGCAACTAGAATCCCACAAACCAAGTGGCACAGCCCAAAAAACCTGATTGGCATTCTGAACACTCTTCAGGAAATCCCAGCATAATCTAGTCCTGGTAATACATTCGTATATGGGCTTTTCCTCCTTCCTTGTTTCACTCTCCTCTACTTCCTTCCAATTCCACTCCCACTCTCAAATTAAACTGACCACTCCACATCCTCGTCTTAGTCTTGATTTCTAAAGGAACCCAACACAAATAATGAAGCTGATATTAATGGATCAAAAACAAGATTTAAGGAATGAATTGCAAGAAATTAGGTGAAAAAGCAGGGATCAGAAATTTATATCAAGTCACTAGAAAAATGAATGACAGTCTCTTTTTTGACAAGATTTACTGTTAGATGGCAGATCAAACAAGTGAGGTAGGTAAACTGTTCATTTCTCAAATCTGATCAAAATGGGGAAGTATGAATTTTATAGCACTATAATATAAATTAATAAATTGTTCGAACTTAACGGTACTGCAGGTCAACTTGAAGAGACATAGCTACTGCAACACCTATAACATTCTAATAGCATGTACGGTATAAAATAATGGGTTCCACATTTGAACCCACAGACAAGTGCCAGGAGTGCTATAAAATCACTAGGTGCATAGTCAGTATTTCTAAGTGTGAGGTAGGACTGCAGAATCTGTTTTTTACAGTTCCTCAGCTGATTCTGATGGGCACCAGGTGTGGCAATCTGTGATACAAAAGGTTTGCTTATCATATTTGTGGATGACAAAAACAAAGAGCAGAGAATACAATAATAGTAACTCAGAAATTATAAAGACTAGGACAGGCTGACTCAAAAGATAGACTCTGGAGAAACTTGACTAATAAAATATCCAAATCCATGGATTCCCTGAATTCTGTTCATGGTCTGTGCCCCTGGTAGAGGCCATCTGAAAGACATTCTCAGTGATAGAGAAGGACAGTGTGACACATGAGGAATGACTGAAGGAGTTAGACATTTTTAATCTAGCAGAGAAATTTCAGCAATGAAGACCAAAACAGAGGGGCCACAAAAGCTGTCCTCAAATATTTCATAACTGTTATGAGGAAGGCAGTTTAGGTTATTCTTTACAGCCTCTAAGAAATCTAGGGCCAATGACTTAAAAAGAAACACAGGGAGACAGACTTTGCTTCACTATAAGCATTTCCTTTTAATTGGTTAATGATATTCAAAAATGAGATGTATCATCTTCAGAAGGACTGAGTTATTCACCATTGGCTCTGTCCTTGCAGAAGCTAGTATATTATTTAGGTATGTGTTCAAGAAAAGTAAGACTAGATGATCTTTTACTTCCTTCCTAACTTGAATATTCTATTGCTTTATGTATATACTAACCCAGATGGAAAACAAGTCATATAAAAAGCTCCTTGTATCATAGGTAAGTCTTTAAGCATTTATTAACGTTAGCTTTTCTTTTAGTACTATCAGTGTAGTATAGATATTTCAAATGATGAAGAAAATTACCACTTTCATTTCACTTTAACTATACTGTAGTTAATACAGGCAGGTGCCCGGAGGCTGTCCAAAGCCATAATGAATGATATTAAGAGAGAGAGAGAGAAAGAGAAGTGAAAAAAATCAGATGGTGAGAATTTCATTGTTAATAATTTTTCCCATTTTAAAATTATTAAAGAATAAATGTAATAACCATCTATTTGGGTCAGAATTTAAATAATTACTCATAAGAAGTTCTATGTAAAAATAGAATTCTTAGCTCACTTTTATGTTAAAATAAGCAGTTATTTTACATAAGTGAATATTGTTATACAAAAGTCAAGCTAATATAAATTAATTATGTGAAACCTGAAAGAATATTTATTTGAGTTCTAAAATCACCTCTGTACTGAAAAGCCTTTCTATTTCTGAGAAAGATTTTTAAAATACACAGAAAAAGTGTTAGTGTTTTAATTCATGGATGCTGCTTCTTCAGGCCACCTGCTTCAAATCAAAACAGCTACCAATGGTAAACTGAGATTGTGACCAATCTATGATCAATATGAAGCATAACAGCTACATAACCAAGAGAAGAATAAGTTGCAGAACAGCTACCCATTATAAAACCAATTCTGAAGTCTGAGGTCCAATATGAATAATATGGCTCTAAAATAATATTGTCTGAAGTAATTCTTAGCATTTTAAAACATAATTTTAAACTATGTGATCTAATCTTATTAATATTTCATGTCTGTGTAAACTGATAATATAATTTATGACACTGTTAAAGAAACTGTTATGTTACATATCGTAAATAAAGTATGGCCCCTTCATAGAAACAAAAAATTTGACAGAAAATATCAAGAACAGAGCTACAAAGGAGCAGAGTTTTCAAATACTATTGAAACTATGTTGGAATCAATTCAAACTTAATTGTTATGAGATGGGTAACAACTAAGGAAAAAACAATACAAAAAAAATCCAGAAAAAGATGGGAAGGCATCAAACCAGTACACTAGAAAATATCGATTAAAAGCAAAAGAAGGCACAGTGGAGAAATCTAGCAGGGAAAAGGTATAAGGAAATAGAGGATTTGAACCACATTGTAAATCAACTAGACTTAACAGGTATGTACAGTACAACACACACAAAACTGTACACAGAACATATCCTAGGATGAGTCAAATATGTTAGGACACAAAACAAGTCTCAGTAAATTTAAAACAACTGAAATTATACAAAGTATGTTCTCTAAACAATGGAATGCAACTAGAAATCAAGAACAAGGACAACTGGAAAATTCACAAATATTTGAAAATTAAACAATATATTCTTAAATGGGTCAAAAGAAGAAATTACAAGTAAAGTTAGAAAATATTTTGAGGCAAATAAAAATGAGAACAACATTCTAAAACCTAAAACAGTGTTCAGAGAGAAATTTATAGCAGTAAATGCTTACATTAAAAAAAAAAGAGAGAGAGAAAGATCACAAATTAAAAAGCTAACAGAGTAACTTCAACTCAAAAAGTAGCAGAAATAAAGTAATAATAAAGATTAAAATGGAGCTAAAGCAGAGAACAGAAAAGCAATACAATGAATCAACAAAACCAAAAGTTGGTTTCTTTTTTATCAAAATAAATTTGGTACATTTTTTAGTTAGGCTGACCAAGAAAAATCAGGAGGAAATTTGAACTGCTAAAGTCTAAAAAGAGTAGGGCCATTACTACAGATATGACAAGTAAAAAGAATCATAAGAAAATGCTATGAATTCTATGTTGTTACCTTTTAGTCTCTAAGTCATATCTGACTCTCTGCAACCCATAAATTAAATAACACAGGTGATATATGGCCAAATCCCTAAAAAAAAAAAAAAACTATCAAAACTGACTCTAGAAGAAATTCTTCAGAAAATCTGAACAAATCTACAAGAGATTCAATCAGGAATCAAAAACCTCGGAACAAAAGTAAAGCTTAGGACAAGATGGTCTCAGTGATGAATTTTACCTGACTTAAAAATTTAACACGAGTTCTCAAACTTTTCTGAAAAAGTGGAAGATGCAACAGCTAGTACACGGATCCAAGGGGCCAATCTGTTGCAACTATGCATGTGAGCCCATGCTGATTCCACTACCTCCTCTCTCAGGTACTCAAAATCCATGTTTTTCATCTTTTCAGAAAGAGACTAATGCCAAACAAATACATTTATTGTTTGTGGAACCCATTTTTCCTCCCTCTGAAAATCAGAGTACTGTGTACCTGTCTCCAGCATTTGAGAACTTTCCTCTTTCTCTACAGTGCCTCCAAGAAAAATAAAGGCTTTTGTTTGCTAATCTCTTTTGTAAATTCTCTCCATACCCTGGGACAAAATCCATCTGTATTAGGATGTTTGACTATGTCTGTGAATAACCACATACTCTCCTATAATCTTCACTGATCTGAGACTTCAGTTCCCTTAGGGCAACTCTAGTTCCACCCTTTACAGTTAGAAAGTAGATCACTCTCCTTGCCAAAAAAATACTGAAATAAAATGTGTATAAAAGAGAGCTCATTTTCTTTATGATCTGAAAGCCTTACAAAATCTGCCACAAGCAGCAATCCTGTATCCTCTTTAAAATTCTTGCTTTACACAGACACTCCCAAAGATGACTGCACTTCAACAAGCTTTTACCAACCCTTGGGGCTCTTGCGTCCTTTTATACTTCAGGCTATCTCTTATGTGCTCTTACTGAGCATCTTTTGCTCATTTAGTCTGTCAGACTGTGTTCTGTGCCTTGTTTCCAAGGCTATCCTCACCCTAGCTCTTGTACTCCAGTCACGGGCACACCCTACCAACACCCAGTCTCAGGGCATCAAGCCTAGATTAAAGGCTTAGCCCTCATTTGGAAGGGACAAGAACACAGATAAAACTAGATTAAAGCCTCAAGTGAAGTCGCTCAGTCGTGTCCAACTCTTTGTGATCAAGTGGACTGTAGTCTGGCAGGTCCTCCATCCATGGGATTTCCAAGGCAAGAATACTGGAGCGGTGCCACCTCCTTCTCCAGGGGATCTTCCCAACCCAGAGATAGAACCGAAGTCTCCTGCATTGCAGGCAGACTCTTCACCGCCTGAGCCACCAGGAAAGCCCATCGAAACTAGATTATCTATTTTCTACTATCTTTCTTCAGTATATCCCTATCTTTGATAAATTTTAAAAGGCTCTCTGCCAAATCCTGAATATATACCCCAAAAGCATATGGTGAGCCTAATGCAGTGCTGTCCAATAAAAGTTTTTTTCTTCATTATGGAAATGTTTTATCTAATTTGATTGCCATCAGCCATGTATAATTACTGTGCATTTGAAATGTGACTAGTGTGACTGAGGAATCAGATTTTAAAATTTTAATTAGTTTTTAATCGAAGTTGCACAGCTCTTTCTGGCTAGCCTGACAACTACTGTGTGGCCATCTCTTCTAAATAGTGCAAGTAAAGTGCTTTCTTTCACCTTGTAGTTCTAGACAATATCCCCTTATTTTTCCACTCTGTTCACCAGAAGATCTAACATTCTATTTAGGATAAATCTAGTAATATTTTTTAAAGTTTTTAAAAGCAACTTTTTCATCTATCCCCTTTCTTTCTTCTTAGTCCTGCTTCATAACCTCAAAACAGGAAATGTTAACAGTTATCATATAGCTCCAAAGTTCCTAGTTTTCCCCTTCCTCCTTTGCATCACATTCCTCTACTCCCTATTTCCCTAACATTGGCTCTGTACCCCCTGGATTTTGTTCTATCTAGGAACTTTTCACCTTCCTTCAAATTGGAGTACAGAGGTATGATTCTCAATGCCATCGCCTTCTTTTCAAGTACTGCAGTCAGTTCACATTTATCATACACTCATCTGAATGTTTTCCTTTGTTTGACAAAAAAGAAAAATGTGACATCTCTGGAAATTAGTACAATAGTCCAATAAAGTTCCATACACCTTGAATGAAGTTGAAATTTCAATGACAACTCTAATTACTGTCTTCTGGATTACCATCTATACCAATCTCAAGGGCAAAGTACCCAATCACTTCTGACTTTTCAGGTTTAGTAGTATGTCAAGTACAGCACAGGAACTCCGGTAAGTTTTGCTAAATAAAAAGAGCATCAGTGACAATGAATCAAGAACATGGACTTTAGAGTCAGGACTGAGTTCAAGTCCTAGATCTGCCACTTACTAAATACATGATTACAAGTAAGTTATTTAAAATATTCTTCTGTTTATTCATCTAGAGGAGAGATAATAATAGTTTATACTTTCTATCAAAAAGATCTAGCACGCTTCTTTGGTGTACTGTACTTTGAAAAAAAAAATCTCTCACAGGAAAGTTACCTCCAAGAATTACTGTGAAGGAGTAAATGAAGTAGCGTCTGCAAAGCACTTAACACAGCGCTGGGAATGTATTTCTGCTAGACATTTTAATTGTTATCATCCTTCTAACTACTGTGTTTTCTCTTTCTGGCCAGGCATATGGTTTGGTTCTTATTAACAAATACCATAATACAAGTAATATAGTCTCCCGGACATAGTTACCAGACCATAAACTGCCCAACTACAAGAAAACGTATCATTTAACTATTATTCAAATTTTTCCCACCTTCTAGAGTCTCTTATAAAAGTACATTCAATTTATGGACAACTTTTGAAGAAGTATTTTAAAGCTCTGAAGTCAATGTTGATGAGACTGGCAAATACACTATGAAAAATTACTGCCAAACAACAAAAATGTGAGGTAGAAAAGTGGGCTGACACTAGAAAGCAGCACAGTATACAGTAAATACTATTGAAATACAAAATGACTTTCATAACTGAAAAAAAATATGGACAAAATTATTATCTTTTCTTCATTATTATAATACTTTGGGAGTACCTATAAGTGTCTCAGGCAAAAGATATCTAAGCAGTTACAGGCCAGGAGTAGACAGGGGAAAAGCACTGGGCTAAGATTCAAGAGAATACTTTTGAGTCCACGTATTACCACATACTCGCACCATCTTCACCTTTCTGGCTTTTAACTTTTTTGTCCGTAAAACAAAGGTAAAGACTATCAGAGGTCCCCAAACATCATGAGAGTCACTTAAGAAACCTTTTAAAAAGTACAACTCTCTAGACTGAGCCTACCGAATCAGAACTCTCTGGGAGCAGGTACAGGGAAATAGCGTTTTTAAATGCAACTCAGTTAATTCTGAGGTGCAGCCACTGGGGACCAGTGTACTAGAAAGCTAAGATTCCCTTCTACTTCTAAATTCCATAGTTTGTACACTTCTGCTTTCTTCATTTTGATTTTCTGATAGCAAGACCTATCAGAAATTTACTCAAAATAGCAATACTGCTAAGATTAGATGAAGCTGATCTCCCATCTCTTGCCTTCTGCATGCACAGAAGTCACAGTATAACAGATGAAGGCACTTCAGAGGAGACCTGGATCTACATACTGGCCATGGGGCCTTGGGGAAGTCATATAACCTCTATATATCACGTTTCTCATCTGTAGGGTGCTACTGGACTAAAATGAGAATACTGTACTAGGAAATCTCTTATACATATTATAAGAGTTTAGTATTTAGTATATTAATATTCTAAGTTCTCTGTAACCATGAAAAATATAGTGTATATTGTGGTTATTAAACTTAAGTATGTATGTAATACAATTTAAAGGTTTTTCAGTAGAAATGTTAAATTTACAATGTTTAATCTATGTTTCTAAAAATACATTGTTGCAAATTTAACAGTCTATAAATTATAAATGTAAGAATCTAGTTAGGTAATAATAGATTTTGAAATCCAATGAAAGGCAATCTGCACTGTAATAACTGAAGAATAGAAATTCTAATCCCAGCAAGAAACACTAACTAGGAATATTACTGAGTTTAGCATCGATTCTGATTGCCTGAAGTACAAATGCTAATATCCAAATTGCTTATGGATGGACAAAACTATAATTTTAGGAAAAGTAAAAATGACAATGACAAAATCCAGAGTATGTGTTCTACCCTAAAATTTTCTAATGGAAAAGTGGATCAACAGCAACAAAAAAGATACCCCAGGGTACAGTTTCAAAAGCCAATATTTTTTATCCTAGCCATAATATAGATTCATTTGCTTATTGTTAGTTTCTTTCCTGGATGAATGCCTACTGACTGTCTAAAAGACAGAGTAATGACCAACACGTGTTTCAAGAAAACAGAACTGCCAAGAACTGAGGAAGGTCAGATATATTACATCAGAAGTGAACTTTCTTCCACAATGGCACAATACAAGCGTGAACGCCATACGTCAGAGAGAACAGTAAATGCGAGGCATCTTTGTCACTTGCTTTTCTTTTTAAAGAAG
The DNA here is from genome assembly GCF_029378745.1 of Bos indicus. Taxonomy (NCBI): domain Eukaryota; kingdom Metazoa; phylum Chordata; class Mammalia; order Artiodactyla; family Bovidae; genus Bos; species Bos indicus. The sequence continues at coordinate 38,415,854 of NC_091774.1, forward strand.
GAGGCTGGAACAAAAAACTGACTTGGTTTTCACATCTTAGTATTTTTTTTAACCAAGAACAAACAGCAGAAGAGAGAGTTTCTTGTGATTCACTACCATTGCCAAACCTTTTACATTCCTGTTTCTTCCGTTCCATGCCTTTTTTTTTGGCTTTCCTCATTATACCCTCTTGGTTTATGGTACCACAGCCTGTTCCACGGGCCTCCCAGGGACACCCTTGGGTGCTGTTTATTTAACCCATACACGTAAAACTAATTTTAAATTTCTCCTCTGTAATAACAATTCTTCCTAATTAACCTGTAAATTATTCTTGCCATAATTACCTTGCGTTTAACTTTAATTACAATGAAAGGTAGAGACAAAGAAAGAACTTGGATTATTAGTCAAAAAATTTATCCAGACCCTACAATGAAGACAAATGAAATGCCAAAGAAAACCTATAGTTCTTAGAAAGCTAAAGTGTTAGTCACTCAGTTGTGTTCTTTGCAATCTCACGGACTGTAGCCTGCCAGGCTCCTCCATCCATGGGATTTTCCAGGCAAGAATACTGTAGTGAGTTGCCATTTCCTTCTCCAGGGGATCTTCCTGACCCAAGGATTGAACCTTGGCCTTCTGCATTGCAGGCAGACTCTTTACTGTCTGAGCCACTGGAGAAGCCCAGTGAAAGCTAAAAGGTGCATTAATAAATATCTGAACATATTCTACAACATTTAAAATATACTTCTTCAAACAAAAGTGCTCACTGTAATTGATGCATAATTATGTCACAATTACAAAACCAAAAGGTTGATAAAAATTAGGTGGGATAAAATTCGGGGGCAAAGGTCGAAAGATTTTCTGAACTTCTTTATAAGTACTTCTATCTTCCTCATTCTCCTGCAGCTACATTATTATCATTTTTTAAACTATCACATTTAATGTGTTAAGGGGCAGGAAAAGTAAGACAGTAATATTCTAGGCTTTGTGCCATATATATTCTTTCTTGTTGCTGTTGCTTTGAACATTCCTTTAAAAATTTAAGAACCACTCTTAGTTCACAGGCAGTACAAAAAGAAGCCAAATCCTGGATCTAGCCCAAGAGTTGTAGTTTGCTAATCCCAGTGTTACTATATGCCTATTACAATTCTAAGGATCTATAAATATTAAATCATTCTAGTAATCCTGTGAGGTTGGTGCAATTATTATCATCATCTCCATTTCAAAGCAGGGGCAACTGGGGTATAGAACTTGCCCAAGGTCACAGAACCAAGTAAATGATGGAGCTGAGATTCACATCTGGGCAGATTGGCTCCTATTCTCTATAGATTCTCTGTGTACTTTCTCTATTACAAAGGACTTAAGAGTATAAAATGTAGGAATTGATGCCAATTCAGAAACCTTCCTGTTAATAAAGAAAGGAACTGTCATACTGACCAACCCCTTCTACTTCCAGAGATTTTTAAAAAATGTCACAATCAGACTGGAATTCAACTTTCAGCAATACTGGATAAGAGAAGACAACAGAACCTTCCAATCTCTGAAGAACAGCAATGTCAAACAACTTAAAAACTATACATATACTATGTAATCAAGTCTAGGGGTGAATAAAGTCATGTTCAAGCATGCAAGAATTCAGAAAGCATACTTTCATACAGTCTTTCTTCAAAGGTTCCTTGAGAATGTACTTTAGCACAATGAAGGAATACACTGAGCAAGAGAAAAACAGTTCAATTATTATGGAAGTTCAAAGGAAGAAGAAGTTGTTTTTAAGGAAGAAGGTTAAGTAGGATCTGATTACTCCAGAAAAAAAGGGGGTTGGGGGGAGGAAAGGGATGAAAATACCGGAATGGGGGAGGATAGTGAGAGCAGTGGAAGGACAGCTCATTTCAGACAGGGGCCATCTCTTGGTTATCCCTGTGGATTGCTCTTTGGTTAAAAAGGATCAAAATTAGCATCTGAGTAAAGTCCTTCTCAAATTGCAGTTCTAAAACAACACAGATTTTGTTAAGATCATCTAGGAGGTTTCTAACGTTTTCATGCTTTTTAACATGTTTATATTACTTTTGTGTATGAAATGTATCAAACTAATCAAATTTTGTTAATAGCTGTCACTTGACCAGAATCAAGAAAGGCAACACATTCTTAGCATTTATTCTAGATAACAGATGAGGAATCAGCAGGGGGGCCAATTAGTCAAAGTTCTTTGAAACTTACTTAGCCTCTTTGTACCTCAGTTTCCTCATCTGTAGAACAGAGTTAAACAGATAACAGTAGCAGCAGCAATGTAATAAAGAGTATGGCTTTCCCAGAGTTGACTTCAAATCTTGGCTCTGCTACTTAAACAGCTGTGTGACCCTGGAAAAAGTTTTAACTTTGCCTAGTCATCTGTAAAAATGGAGCTAATTTTGTAATCAATTTCAAAGGACTTAAAATTAAAGACGATAACAGGTATAAATCACTTAACATAGTGTTTGTGTTTAAGCACAAAGTGTTCAGTAGATATTATTGATCTATACTGCCAATGCAGTTTAAATACACACATTGTCCTCCCACCCCAAAGCTTTACAGTCTGGATCTAACAATAAAAGTTACAAAAATTGAGCATACTGAGAAAATTCATTTGTTTTAGTAGCGCCCAAATAGCCAGCAGATATTATAGAAAAATTAAATGGATTAACCTCAACACCTCTACTGTAATACTCACACAATTAATTTCAAGCTTTTTGTCTGTGGCAGTCAACCACGGAAACCAGACTATTGTGCCTTGAAGTCCAAAACAAACATTAGTTGGAAAAAATTAAGGCATTTATTCTAGAAATTCTAATATCCATACTGTATAGAAGTTACCCCTAGGCTTAGTATGATTCCTAACTAAAAAAAAAAAAAAATCACAAATACAGTGATGTCCTCTTGGGATAATCAACATATCTGATCTGCAGGTGTTTGAGTACTGGCTAAAGGAAAACTTAACAGCCAATTCTTTCCGTTGCAATGGTGAATGGAATTGTTTCCTTAATTTCTCTTTCTGTTTTCTCATTATTAGTGTATAGGAATGCAAGGGATTTCTGTGTGTTGATTTTATATCCTGCAACTTTACTATAATCATTGATTAGTTCTAGTAATTTTCTGGTGGAGTCTTTAGGGTTTTCTATGTAGAGGATCATGTCATCTGCAAACAGTGAGAGTTTTACTTCTTCTTTTCCAATTTGGATTCCTTTTATTTCTTTTTCTGCTCTGATTGCTGTGGCCAGAACTTCCAAAACTATGTTGAATAGTAATGGTGAGAGTGGGCACCCTTGTCTTGTTCCTGACTTTAGAGGAAATGCTTTCAATTTGTCACCATTGAGGATAATGTTTGCTGTGGGTTTGTCATATATAGCTTTTATTATGTTGAGGTATGTTCCTTCTATTCCTGCTTTCTGAAAAGTTTTTATCATAAATGGATGTTGAATTTTGTCAAAGGCTTTCTCTGCATCTATTGAGATAATTATATGGTTTTTATTTTTCAATTTGTTAATGTGGTGTGTTACACTGATTGATTTGCGCATATTGAAGAATCCTTGCATCCCTGGGATAAAGCCCACTTGGTCATGGTGTATGATCTTTTTAATGTGTTGTTGGATTCTGATTGCTAGAATTTTGTTAAGGATTTTTGCCTCTATGTTCATCAGTGATATTGGCCTGTAGTTTTCTTTTTTTGTGGCATCTTTGTCAGGTTTTGGTATTAGGGTGGTGGTGGCCTCATAGAATGAGTTTGGAAGTTTACCTTCCTCTGCAATTTTCTGGAAGAGTTTGAGCAGGATAGGTGTTAGCTCTTCTCTAAATTTTTGGTAGAATTCAGCTGTGAAGCTGTCTGGACCTGGGGTTTTGTTTGCTGGAAGATTTTTGATTACACTTTCAATTTCCGTGCTTGTGATGGGTCTGTTAAGATTTTCTATTTCTTCCTGGTCGAGTTTTGGAAAGTTGTACTTTTCTAAGAATTTGTCCATTTCTTCCCCATTGTCCATTTTATTGGCATATAATTGCTGATAGTAGTCTCTTATGATCCTTTGTATTTCTGTGTTGTCTGTTGTGATCTCTCCATTTTCATTTCTAATTTTATTGATTTGACTTTTCTCCCTTTGTTTCTTGATGAGTCTGGCTAATGGTCTGTCAATTTTATTTATCCTTTCAAAGAACCAGCTTTTGGCTTTGTTGATTTTTGCTACGGTCTCTTTTGTTTCTTTTGCATTTATTTCTGCCCTAATTTTTAAGATTTCTTTCCTTCTACTAACCCTGGCGTTCTTCATTTCTTCCTTTTCTAGTTGCTTTAGATATGTTAGGTTATTTATTTGACTTTTTTCTTGTTTCTTGAGGTATGCCTGTACTGCTATGAACTTTCCCCTTAGGACTGCTTTTACAGTGTCCCACAGGTTTTGGGTTGTTGTGTTTTCATTTTCATTCATTTTTATGCAAATTTTGATTTCTTTTTCGATTTCTTCTGTGATTTGTTGGTTATTCAACAGTGTGTTGTTCAGCCTCCATATGTTGGAATTTTTAATAGTTTTTCTCCTGTAATTGAGATCTAATCTTACTGCATTGTGGTCAGAAAAGATGCTGGGAATGATTTCAATTTTTTTGAATTTACCAAGGCTAGATTTATGGCCCAGGATGTGATCTATCCTGGAGAAGGTTCCATGAGCACTTGAGAAAAAGGTGAAATTCATTGTTTTGGGATGAAATGTCCTATAGATATCAATTAGGCCTAACTGGTCTATTGTATCATTTAAAGTTTTAACCTGAAATATTTTAAATTGTTCTCTTTGATTTGGCAAATACATGATCCATCCTAGTATATTTTCTTTAATAGCTGTATTTTTAATATAATTATTTTCCTCTCAAAACTATTTAACCATTAAAAATGACACTAAAAAAGGCCTCAAATTACAAATAGCTCTTCAGAGGATATTTAATCTGACCTACTCATCACATCCAACTATTCTTGAGCCATGGTTTTCAACCTAGGTGCCCCAATAAAGTACAGTCACTCAAACCCCATCCATCCTCTGACATGCTGTTTGAGCATTAACAATTCTTACTAACAATGGAAACATTCAGGACAGTTAGGTACCAGTATGTAATCTAGATAGAAGAAAAAAATATTTCTTAGTAAGCTTTTTTATTATTTTTATCTTATCTCCTTTTACTTGCCCCTCTGCTTGCCCAGCTTTTGACATACCGTCTCCTTTGCTTAACGTGAACATGTGAGACACACGCCTGTCTCAGAACCAATGCCCTTGTTCTTAAATGTTCTTCTTCAAGATACTTGCATGTCTCCCTCGCAAACCTCTTTTAGGTCTTTTTTTTTGCTCAGATGTCAACTTCCTAGGAAGGTCTTCCTCAACTATCCTGTTTAAAATTACAACTCCCCTCTCCACCCTCAGAACTCTCTTTTTACCTTTCCTTACTTAATTTTGACCATGGCCCTCACTTATCAACAGCTGACCATTATTAGTTTTCACCTTTATTTTCTGTCTTCTTCTACTAGGTGGCTCAGACGGTAAAGCGTCTGTCTACAATGTGGGAGACCTGGGTTCGATCCCTGGGTCGGGAAGATCCCTTGAAGAAGGAAATGGCAATCCACTCCAGTACTATTGCCTGGAAAACCCCATGGACAGAGGAGCCTGGTAGGCTACAGTCCATGGGGTCGCAAAGAGTTGGACACGACTAAGCGACTTCACTTTCTTTCTTTCTACTAGTATATTGGAGAAGGTGATGGCACCCCACTCCAGTACTCTTGCCTGGAAAATCCCATGGACGGAGGAGCCTGGTAGGCTGCAGTCCATGGGGTCGCTAAGAGTCGGACACGACTGAGCGACTTCACTTTCACTTTTCACTTTCATGCATTGGAGAAGGAAATGACAACCCATTCCAGTGTTCTTGCCTGGAGAATCCCAGGGATGGGGGAGCCTGGTGGGCTGCCATCTATGGGGTCGCACAGAGTTGGATACAACTGAAGCGACTTAGCAGTAGCAGCAGCTACTAGCATAAGGCCATTGAGGGCAGTTCCTTTATGGGAACTAAATTACAGCCAGATGGCTAAATAGCACCATACAGAAAAGCATTTCTACTAAGGAAAAAAAAGTAATAATATTGAAATAATAGTACATTATCAAAAAAAAAAAAAAACCATTAAAACATGCTCTGACTTAGTTATATACCAAAAAGTCCTTAAATAAAGTACATAATCACTATTTAGAAGACTGATCTGAAAGAAATCATTTTTCCTCTATATATGTCAATTTCCACATCTATAAAATTGACATTATAAGGGTGTCATAAGGATAAAATCAAAGTAAAAGGCTTTAAAAGTTTACAAACTATACAAAAGTAAAGTGACAGTAGTGGGGTATAATCAAGAGTTACTATTCAGAATAGGAACAAAATTCTAAACATAAAACCCATTTGAGAAATTCTCTACATTTCTTATCTGAGAAACGCTACATGTGAGAAATTCTCTTCCTGATGACTGTTGAGAAATTCTATATTTGAGAAATTCTCTACCTCAGAATTTGAGCATTTCCCTACCTGATGAATTCTGATGGCCCGCAGAGTTCACTTGCCCTCTACACAACCTGAAAACGTCAGACATTCACTTCCCAATCATTTCTGGAGTTATGGTATTAGCATATGTCTTTAAATCAACTACTCAGAAACACACATCAGGGCCTTAAATTGGGGGGATAATGATACAGTGGGGGGGAACATTAGAGAATCCATTCTGGAGACAGATGGAAACTGGTGATAGCAACACCAAGGTTCTGACATAACAGTGTCAGAGCTAACAAGTAACATTTGTGAGTTAGGATAATTAAGGTGCAGTAAGTAGTCACTGCTGGTGGCAGCCATACATATATTCATCAGATGAATGCTTTGCTGTGATTTGGGGCTGTAGTCCTGTCTGCTGCTGTGCAACTTCTCTTTATTTTTGTCCTTTTTTTGAAACTAGTTTTCCAGATTTCCCAGGGACTCTCTGAGCTGCTCTATATTCTTTCAGCATTTCTTTTTCAGTTTTTAAAACAGTCAAAATTGACTTCTGTTAGTAACAAGTAATAGAATGTTTCAGTAGAACTTTTGGCTTACAAATTAAAATATAAAAACCTGTAAAATCTTGGTATTTCACTATGTAGTAGTTAATTTCTGCAACCAAGATGGAATAATACAGGGGGCAGTGAAAAATATGACTCAGTTTTACTAAAGCAACATTTATCATTATATAAATCTGAGAAACTACAACTAGCCAGGTTCCACCCAGGCTAGAACTTTATTGCTTTTGGTCAGAGGTCACTGGGGAAATAAGCACAATGCGATCTTTGAAATGTTATAAAATATAAAAAAGGAGTAAACACAGAAGTAAATTAATTATTCCCGTCTCTTGAAGAATTTTCCACAGTTTGTTGTGATCTACACAGTGAAAGGCTTTGGCGTAATCAATAAAGCAGAGAAAGATGTTTTTCTGGTATTCTCTTGCTTTTTCGATGATCCAACAGATGTTGGCAGTTTGATCTCTGGTTCCTCTGCCTTTTCTAAATCCAGTTTAACGTGCAAGTTCACGATTCACGTACTGTTGAAGCCTGCCTTGGAGAATTTTGAGTATTACTTTGCTAGCGTGCGGTCGCAAAGAGTCGGATATGACTGAGCAACTGAACTGAACTGAGATTAATTATATTCAAATTAATTTCAAAAAGAATCATCAAATTAATACACTACTATCATTTTATTTGGAATTCCTAAAACAACTGAACTATGATCATCAATAAAAGGCTTGATGCTTTCTTATTTATCTACAACAGTCAAGGATGCATTTGCTATTGGCGTTCTAAGGTAAATGCTAAAGAAAATATCTCCAAGAAACACTTATTATGCCCTTATCTAAAACTATATCAGAAGTAAAAGGGAAGGTTGTCTAACTTAGGAGCTCCTACAGAAGATAAATGAACTGGGTGGAGATAAAGATAAGATTGTTCATGAGTTATCTTCAGTATGGTAGTGAGCATGATCTGGAGTCACACTGCTATAAAAATGTCTGGGCTGTGGAAAAATATCAATGACCATACATATTTGAGACATTTACTTTAATTACTTTTAAGTATTCTATATCACTGACAGATAAGGCAGATATGCAACTCGAAAAGATATGCATCTATGAAAAGACTTGTAAGCATATTTAGAAGTAGTGTCGTATCTTGATGTTTATGATAACTACATGACTAAAATTTAAATATCATAGAAATTCTGCTATTACATAAAATAATTTTCTGCTTAGCCAGGTCAAAGAACAACTCCATGAAGCAAGAGTATAGTATCAAATAGCTCTGGATTTTAATTCTAATTCTACCTGTGTTGATAAAGATCAAGATAATCTTTGTAACATCAGTTTCCTCATCTTTAAAAGGTAACTGATTAATACTTACCCTACAAGAGTTTTGTGAGAATTAAATGAGATAATGTAGGTAAAAACCCTACCACTGAGTTTCTAAGAGTGTAAGAGATGCTCAAAAAAATATTACTTCCTCTTTCTTTTCTCTGATCCTCCTAACTTTTCTCCACTGCCTCTGGCATTCTTTATATTGCTAACATGAAAAGAAAAAAAATGAAGTCAGCCAGTCATGTCCAACTCTTTGTGACCCCATGGACTGTAGCCTGCCAGGCTCCTCTGTCCATGTGATTTTCCAGGCAAGAATACTGGAGTGGGTTGCCATTTCCTTCTCCAGGGGATATTCCCAACCCAAGGATCAAACCCAGGTCTCCCGCATTGCAGGCAGACTCCTTACCATCTGAGCCACCAGGGAAAAGTACTGTCTAAATCTAGGTTCTTACAGTTTCTTCACAATGGTAGCAGTAAAACTATTTTAAATTTTAAATGTGACTTTCATAAAAACACAAAAATTTATTTAAACAAACTTTAGCCTTTCAATATTAGGACATCATCATCATTTTATCAGCCACATTTGATTTGGCCAATGACCTGAAATGAGTAAACTTAATTCATAATTTAAAATTTTAAATTCTAATTCTAAAATAATTCCAAAATTAAATTCTTAAAATCTCTTTATCTTTCATTAAACACATTACTAATTATCTTATAAAATCTACTCATATATTATAAACTCTACTGTAGGCATGTTGATAAGACCCTTCTGTATTAGATAAATGAAAGAAATGTGTAGAACTATCACATAAACAGTTCCAACATTCTTTTTCAATGATGCCTATGAGTATGCTCTTTATCACTGTCAAAATGGAATGTCATGAATCCAAAAGAGTATGTTTAAGAAGTGTGAACTTGATAATGGCTACTCTGACATTCTGGAAATTTTAAGTCTTGTAAGGTTAATTAAATTACTCACAGAATAAATAGTGCTTATTCATATAAGCACAAATAAATCTAAAATTAAAGTTCATAGCTAACAGAGGTAGGCCAAAAAAGATACAGGGAAAGAAATGAGATTTAGGAAACAAGTCTATCTGATTAGTAAATTTTATTCCAGTCATTATTTAATTAAATGTTTCATCTATCTCTGAAACCTGATTATTGTAAAAATAATGGAATTACCAATAACCCAGTCCAAAACATGAATTCATATAACAGACATAAAGGGAGAGGAGGAGAATTCTTGACTACCAAAACGTTTAACCAAAGGCATAAATGTTTAACATACTTGAAGACACTTGCTTTGTTAAGGTAGAGACAGATTAGCATAGTGCCTAAGAGCAAAAGCTCTCCGACAATACTGACAGCCACTTCCTAATTGTATAATCTTGAGGAAATTAGTTCAAGCTTTCTGCACCTCATATTCCTGGATCCTCTGTCTAGAATAATAATAGCACCTGTCTCCCAGGGTTGTTTTGAAATACTAACTCAATAAACACATGAAAATCTCTTCAAAATATCCCATGTACACAGTAAATAATACACATTAGCATCTTATTACAATCACTACTGCTACTGTTGACACTTGAAAGTATCTATGATGGCTATGCAATGCAATAAAATCATCAAGCAAAGCAAACAGCTGGAAAAGCTTAATTTACTAATGAATTATCACTTAAAGAAACAGAAAGCATTTATCAAGGACTCTAATGAAATGAAGAAAGAAAAAGTATCTTGGTAAATAGAAGGTTTAGGGAGGAAGCTGCTGCTGCTGCTAAGTCGCTTCAGTTGTATCCGACTCTGTGCGACCCCACAGACGGCAGCCCACCAGGCTCCCCCGTCCCTGGGATTCTCCAGGCAAGAACACTGGAGTGGGTTGCCATTTCCTTCTCCAATTCGTGAAAGTGAAAAGTGAAAGTGAAAGTGAAGTCGTGTCCTACTCCTAGCAACCCCATGGACTGCAGCCTACCAGGCCCCTCCGTCCATGGGATTTTCCAGGCAAGAGTACTGGAGTGGGTTGCCATTGCCTTCTCCGGGGGAGGAAGCTAGGTTCTCGCAAAAAGACATTATAAGCAAATGCACCAGTTAACTGATGACAGCTCAACCTCAATCCAAGAGAAGACGGATGGATCCCAAGACGAGAAATGGATAGGAAATGTTTAAGCCCTCCCATGCTTTCATTTCCTTCCTTCAGTGATCTCCCAATTCTCTGTTCCCCTTCACAGCACGACTCCTCGAAGGACTTTTCTACTTGTCTCTTTCTACTTCTTGACCTTTATTCCTGCCACTAAAATCTCATTTCTGCCCCAACCATCCCACTGAAATAAGTCCTGAAGCCCACAAAACAGGCTTTGCCTTGTCAAATTCAATGGTTAAATTCACAAACCTCATCTTGGTCACCCTCTCAGTATCATTCAACACAGCTGTATCCTTAGAATATTTCCTCTCTCTGTTTCATTGATGTTTCTTTTCTGGTATTCCTAATTTCCTGGGTTCTTCTATTCTGCTTTATAAGTGCAAAGGTAGCCCACAGCTTAAATCTGGGTCCCCTGTTCTGCTATGGCTACACAGTGCCCCTTGATAATCTCCTATGGTTTTAAAAAACCATCTCTATGCTACTCCTAAATTTACATTTCAGCACTGAACTCTCCCCTGAGCACTAGACTTAAATATTCATTCATTCAACAAATCTTTATTGAACTCACACATTATGCACCCGGCATTATTACAGGCTACTGGGATACAGAGATAAATCAGAAAAGGTCTCTGAATTTTAGATAGGGAAAAAGATAATAAACAAATGTGTGTCTGTGTGGGGTGGGTGGTAAGTGGAATGAAGAAAAATAAAGTGGCTTATGGAAATATAGAATGATAGGCAGTCATGAAGAGATGGTCAGGAAAAACCTCTCTTACAAGGTTACACCTGAACAGAAATTGGTATGAAATGAGAACAAGGTCTATGGAAATATACAGGAAGAGCATCGAAGAGGAAGAAACAGCAAATGTAAATACCCTAAATTCAAGAATAATGCTGATACTCTGAAGTAGAGTGAAAATGCATCTGAATGTGAGGTGAGAAAAGCAGAATGTGACCAGGTCTAATAGAGCATTATAGCCATGGTAAAGTGTTTAAACTTGACAGGGAGAAAGACTGGAGTACTTAATCAAGGAAGTGACATTGTAAGATATTCATTTTCAAAAGACCACTCTGGCTGCAATGTGCCAGACAGATTACATGGGGACATGACTGCTGCTGGGAGGCCACAGAAGAGGTTAGTGTAACTGTCTAGGTAGGGAGAACTGGTGATTTCCACTGAAGAGATAGTATCAGTAATCAAAGTAATCAGATTGGGCATGTATTTTAAAGAGAGTTGTCAGCAGTTATTCTAAGAGACTGAATATGGGATTTAAGACAAACAGAAGGAATAAAGAATGACTGACGAACTGCGTGAATGACGGTGCTATCTACTAGCCGGAAGCAGTCACTGTCACCCACTTGGCTCTCAGATACCTCAAAAGTAGCAGGCTAAATGAAAGTTCTTTATCTACCTCAAAAACCTTGTTCCTCTTTCAATCTTCCCCATCTCAGATGCTTCCACATAATCCCTTTCTATTTCCTTCTAGCACTTGTCCCTATCTGAATTATTTAGTTTACTTATATACTGTCCTCTATAGTGCAAGCTCTAAGAGGGTAAAGACATTGATGGTTCTGTCCACCGCCATACCCTAGATCCTATAATATTGCCTGATACATAGCAGGCACTCAAATATTCATTGAATGGATGAGTAAGGAGTGAAAGAACCTCCTACCCTCTCCTTTGTATTCTCTTTGGTTAGCCAGTTAATATGGAGCACCCCAATTTCTAGATTCTCCTCTCACTAGCTTTCACAAGGTATTCTTACCTAACACTTTAATCTCCATCTATTTGCCCATTTTTTGAACATTTTTACCTCTAGGCCAGAGTTCTTTGAAATCCAACCTCGTATATGTTTCTTAAGATTTCAACATGGATGAATCAATGGTATGTCAAATTCAGCAAGAGAGCTAACTAGTGAGCTCAAATTCAGTAAAAGCTACCTAGTGAACTCTAACTAGTTTGCCACCAAGCCTGTCCCACTTCCAATATTCTGTATCCTAATAAACAGCATCACCATCCATCCAGATAGGCAAGTCAGAAATATTTCAGTCATCCTTGATACCTCCTCCCCCAGCCCCTGGTAATCAATCTATCACCAAGTCCTGTGGACTTTATCTTGCAACCGTTTTTCAAATCTATTTCCTTTTCTGAAAAGACGTTCACCATCACCCTAATCCATCTTCTTTAGCTGAATTATTGAAATACTTCCTAATAATCTCCCCACAGTTACTTTGGTAACAGTACAATCTAATTGTCCATATTTCAGCTACAATCATCTTTTCAAAAGAAAGCCTTAACATCTACTACATAAAACTTTTCAAAAGCTTCTCATACCTCTTAGGGAGAATAACAATATGCCACCCACCAAGGCTGGCCAGCCTAGCCCGTGCACATATTTCGGGCCTAATTTCACACCATTCTTCTTTTTGCTTTCTGTGCTACAACCACATCAGTCTTCTTTCAGCTCCTAAGCATGTCATTACTCACCTGCAACAGGACTGTATTTCTATTAAAGAATCTCCCTGTTTCAGTTTATTTACTAAAGAATCTCCCTGTACTCAGTTTTATAGCACTTCCCTCAGGTTGTAAATACTTATTTTACTGATGTCTGTTTCTTTCACAAGATTATAAATGCTGTGAGAGCAGAGATTGTGTCTCACTTTCTTCACCACTGCATCTCCAGCATCCGCCAAAATTTAAGAATTCCTCAGATGCTCAGGCCATGGATTTCTGAACCTGAGAAGTTCTCTGATGGCAGTATGGTACACTGACTGGCTAAACTAGAGTCAAAAGGCTTTGGATTTAAATCCCAAATGCATCTGTCCTTGTAACTTTAGGAAAGTTACTTAATCTCTTAAAGCCTGAAGTACCTCATGGGATTCTGTGAGGATCAAATACATACTGCACATAGGATGCTTAGCATAGTTTCTGACACACAGAAAAAGTTCACTATATGTTAGCTACTATTAGCTATTTTTCATTCATTCAAATAGCCATTTAGGTTGGCGAATTTAAGTACCTTATTTTTACCTTTTTCTAACTTATATTACCTTAAACTAAATTCAATATATTTTCATAAATAATTTTTTAAGTTTAGAAAATTATATCTATTCAACATTTAATACCAAGTACCTGCATCCTCAAAAAAAAAAATCACAGCATAATAAACATATAGTAAATATATATTAGTTATCTCCTCTGGGGAAAAAATGTTATGCCAAACTGAGCAGCTTGAAACAAACTTTTTTTTTTTAAATCTCATAGCTTTGGGTAAATAATTTGAAAATGGCCCAGCTGAGTGTCTGGCTCCAGTTCTCATGAAGTTGTAGTCAAGCTGTCAGCCAAGACTGCAGTCATCTTGACTCAAAAGAGCTAAAAGATCTGCTCCTAAGCTCTTCACATAGTCGCTGGCAGACTTTAGGTCTTCAAAAATTTTTAACGAGACCTGATGTAAGCAATATGATGAAAATGTCTCCCATCATTTATAAAATTGTTATGAAATTATGCCACCCATTATGCTATTCAACATCCCCTATAAAAATTCAATAAATTTCTGTTTCATCTTATAGAAGTTTTTCTCTTGACAAAATGGCATATGTCTTTTTACTATTCAAAGGTGTTATTTTTTATTGGATTTCTCTTTTTATTCTGATCGTTGGTATAGATAAATTTTTTGGTCAAACTTAATCTCCACCTAGACTTTTATAGACTCTTCTTCCCCTCCTGTCCTTATTCTGTCTTCTTTTATTATATGGCTCTTTCATCATCATTTTAATAATTCCATTATTAGTATATCACTTAACACTCACATACAGTATTTGGTATTAGGAAGAGTATATGTAATCAATTATTAAATTATTAACTAGTTTTTAATAGAGTTGATAATCTCAAATTTTATTTATGAAACCACCAAAAACATTTCAGTTCAGTTCAGTTGCTCAGTCATGTCCGACTCTGCGACCCCATGAATTGCAGCACACCAGGCCTCCCTGTCCATCACTAACTCCTGGAGTTCACCCAAACTCATGTCCATCGAGTCGGTGATGCCATCCAGCCATCTCATCCTCTGTCGTCCCCTTCTCCTCCTGCTCCCAATCCTTCCCAGCATCAGAGTCTTTTCCAAAGAGTCAACTCCTCACATGAGGTGGCCAAAGTACTGGAGTTTCAGCTTTAGCATCAGTCCTTCCAAAGAACACCCAGGACTGATCTCCTTCAGAATGGGCTGGTTGGATCTCCTTGCAGTCCAAGGGACTCTTAAGAGTCTTCTCCAACACCACAGTTCAAAAGCATCAATTCTTTGGTGCTCAGCTTTCTTCACAGTCCAACTTTCACATCCATACATGACTACTGGAAAAACCATAGCCGTGACTAGATAGACCTTTGTTGACAAAGTAATGTCTCTGCTTTTCAATATGCTATCTAGGTTGGTCATAACTTTCCTTCCAAGGAGTCAGCGTCCTTTAATTTCATGGCTGCAATCACCATCTGCAGTGATTTTGGAACCCCCAAAAATAAAGTCTGACACTGTTTCCACTGTTTCCCCATCTATTTCCCATGAAGTGATGGGACCAAATGCCATGATCTTCGTTTTCTGAATGCTGAGCTTTAAGCCAACTTTTTAACTCTCCTCTTTCACTTTCATCAAGAGGTTTTTAATTCCTTTTCACTTTCGGCTATAAGGGTGGTGTCATCTGCATATCTGAGGTTATTGATATTTCTCCTGGCAATCTTCATTCCAGCTTGTGCTTCTTCCAGCCCAGCGTTTCTCATGATGTACTCTGCATATAAGTTAAATAAGCAGGGTGACAATATATGGCCTTGACGTACTCCTTTTCCTATTTGGAACCAGTCTGTTGTTCCATGTCCAGTTCTAACTGTTGCTTCCTGACCCGCATATAGTTTTATCAAGAGGCAGATCAGGTGGTCTGGTATTCCCATCTCTTTCAGAATTTTCCACAGTTTATTGTGATCCACACAGTCAAAGGCTTTGGCATAGTCAATAAAGCAGAAATAGATGTTTTTCTGGAACTCTCTTGCTTTTTCCATGATCCAGAGGATGTTGGCAATTTGATCTCTGGTTCCTCTGCTTTTTCTAAAACCAGCTTGAACATCTGGAATTTCATGGTTCACGTATTGCTGAAGCCTGGCTTGGAGAATTTTGAGCATTATTTTACTAGCGTGTGACATGAGTGCAACTGTGTGGTAGTTTGAGCATTCTTTGGCATTGCTTTTCTTTGGGACTGGAATGAAAACTGACCTTTTCCAGTCCTGTGGCCATTGCTGAGTTTTCCAAATTAGCTGACATATTGAGTGCAGCACTTTCACAGCATCATCTTCCAGGATTTGAAATAGCTCAACTGGAATTCCATCACCTGCACTAGCTTTGTTCCTAGTGATGCTTTCTAAGGCCCAAATACACTTAAAATAATATTCTATTTTTAAAATGTGTTTACTTTAACCATATGTGAGTGAAAACACTATCTGGTCAGCCCTTTCAATACCATAGAGCTAAAAACATGTCAAAACTGTTTAAGCTCTATAAGCATGCTGTCCCATACAACAGCCACTAGCCATATGTAACAATTTAATCAAAATTAAACTTAAAATTCCATTTCTTAACCATACTCGCCAAAATTCAAGGGCTCAATAATAAACATGAATTACAAAGTAATATACATCTTTCTGTAACTTAGATCCACAAATAGAGAAGCAAGCTCTTCACATCCATACATGACTACTAGAAAAACCATAGCCTTGACTAGACAGACCTTTGTTGGCAAAGTAATCTCTCTGCTTTTGAATATGCTATCTAGGTTGGTCATAACTGGCACCACACACATACATACTCTCACACATTTACAGTCTCTCTGAATCTAACTGTCTCTTCCCCTGGACTAGAATCTCTTCCCTAGTCCCTTGTCAAAGTAATGAAAAATTATCACAGGTTAGATTACCTAGGATGCTGAGAAAGTAGGCTTTCTCTTTAGTCAATAATCAAACCACCTGCTATAGTCATTAAAAGTTGCACACACATAACCACCACCACCAGCACCATCCAGTACTACCCAGCTTGTGGTAAAATGTGTTTTCCCACAACTCTTCTGAAATACAAAACAGCAGTAGAAACACCCTGAAATCTAGCCAAATTGTATTACTTGAGATTGTTTCCATCACATGCTATTTCCTCTGCTGAAAGTGTTTTTCTTTACCATCTTTACCTAATGAAATCTTGCTATATAAGACTTTATAGACCTTAAAACACTGATAGTCGGCACAAGATATTTAATATATAATGCTTTGAGTAACAGATATTTGTATGAATGTAATTGGCCTAAAGACTATTTCTTGCATTTTTGTATTTATCATGGTGTCCTACATATAAACTGGTGATCAAATTTTTTAATAAATACTAAATGAAGCAAGTCTATGTGCCTGACAGTAAAGGATCTCAATATCATTCTTTCGTACAACTTCATGAGGCATTAAAGGAATCATAGGACAATCTCTAGTATGGTCAAAGTATTTTTAAGACACTACGCTTTATGACATTATTTAAACCTGACATTAGTAGGAGGACCTGTATGTAATTATACATACAATCTATTTCAAATCCTAAAAGATGATGCTATGAAAGTGCTGCACTCAATATCCAAGCAAATTTGGAAAACTCAGCAATGGACACAGGACTGGAAAAGGTCAGTTTTCATTCCAATCCCAAAGAAAGGCAATGCCAAAGAATGCTCAAACTACCGCAAATTGCATTCATCTCACATGCTAGTAAAGTCATGCTCAAAATTCTCCAAGCCAGGCTTCAACAGTATGTGATCCATGAACTTCCAGATGTTCAAGCTGGATTTAGAAAAGGCAGAGGAACCAGAGATCAAATTGCCAACATCCACTGGATCACTGAAAAAGCGAGAGAGTTCCAGAAAAACATCTATTTCTGCTTTATTGACTATGCCAAAGCTTTTGACTGTGTGGATCACAACAAACTGTGGAAAATTCTTAAAGTGATGGGAATACCAGACCACCTGACCTGCCTCCTGAGCAATCTGTATTCATGTCAAGAAACAACAGGTAGAAATGGACATGAAACAGACCGGTTCCAAACAGGAAAAGGAGTATGTCAAGGCTGTATATTGTCACCCTGCTTATTTAACTTATATGGAGGGTAATGAGAAATGCTGGGCTGGAAGAAGCACAAGCTGGAATCAAGATTGCCGGGAGAAATATCAATAACCTCAGATATGCAGATGACACCACAGAAAGCAAAGAACTAAAGAGCCTCTTGATGAAAGTGAAAGAGGAGAGTTAAAAAGTTGGCTTAAAACTCAACATTCAGAAAACGAAGATCATGGCATCTGGTCCTATCACTTCATGGGAAACAGATGGGGAAACAGTGGAAACAGTGTCAGACTTTATATTTTGGGTCTCCAAGGTCACTGCAGATGGTGATTGCAGCCATGAAATTAAAAGACGCTTACTTCTTGGAAGAAAAGTTATGACCAACCTAGACAGCATATTGAAAAGCAAAGACATTACTTTGCTAACAAAGGTCCATCTAGTCAAAGCTATGGTTTTTCCAGCAGTCATATATGGATGTGAGAATTGGACTACAAAGAAAGTTGAGTGCTGAAGAATTGATGCTTTTGAACTGTGGTGTTGGAGAAGACTCTTGAGAGTCCCTTGGACAGCAAGGAGATCCAACCAGTCCGTCCTGAAGGAAATCAGTCCTGAATATTCATTGGAAGGACTGTTGCTGAAGCTGAAACTCCAATACGTTGGCCACCTGATGCAGAGAACTCACTCATTTGAAAAGACCCTGATGCTGGGAAAGATTGAAGGTGGGAGGACAAGGGGATGACAAAGGATGAGATGGTTGGATGGCATCACTGACTCAATGGACATGAGTTTGAGTGAGCTGCAGAAGTTGGTGATGGACAGGGAGGCCTGGCGTGCTGCAGTCCATGGGGTTGCAAAAAGTTGGACACGATTGAGCAACTGAACTGAACTTGTATGTAATTCTCCTATGCAACCACTTGCAAAGGAGATTAGTTGTCAATCCACAGGACTATTATCTACTTTTAAAACACATCTCTTGCACACCCACGTAAACCACTTTTCCAATCTTGGGTAAAATTGAAATGCAAACACACATAAAGAAACCAGAAGTACACATGGTAGAAGTTTTTGCACTATACTCTAGACACAGCGATCCTAAGACTTGCAACATGACTAAATTTTTTCTTGTTTCTCAGCTTAAAGCATTTCTATCACTCCAAGTATTCAGTGTGCAGCATGATTTTAAAGGAAATAATTTTCTTCCCTAACCTGTTCTCAGGTTCTAATCAAACTGCAGATTTGCATGTGGCCATATTATGATCCTTGGCCCCTATTCAGACCGACTATTCCAGTTGAGAACACAAAGAGCATTTTTACCAGCTGTGAATGCTGACACTGATTCATTACCGTTCTGGTCCTCTCGCCTGCATTCTGGTCATGCCTTAACTTCAGACAGGTTAGGCCCTGCTCACTCTATCTATGGCAACCCACTCCAGTATTCTTGCCTGGAGAATCCCAGGGACGGAGGAGCCGTGCGCTGCCGTCTATGGGATCGCACAGAGTTGGACACAAGTGAAGCGACTTAGCACCAGCAGCAGCACTCTACCTGAGAGTCTTAAAAAGCAAAATCAGTAAAGAACCAACATACGAAAAGCTGCAAATGAAATTTTATCCCCTTTTGACCATTATATTTTTAATCAGCGCTTATAAATGTGGCTAAGTTTCTAATTAAAATCATACTGCAATTTTTCTTTGCAAGTTTAAATAGAAATTTACTTTAAATATGGTATTCTCTGTAGCATCACTAGAAAGAATCATGTGACAAGAAAAACATCTTAAACTCAGGAATATTCCCTTAAAAAATTATAATTTTATGTCTTTCCCCAGGCATTTATCCTCCATTTAATGGTCTGTCAAACACCAGTTTCTGAATATTCAACATGGAAACAATAAAGGTAGCTCTTTGAGCAAGAAAAATTATTGGGACAAATAGTATCATTATTCTACCCATCAGAACTCTGCATTGCAAGTGACAGAAAGCTAACTCAAGCCACATTAAGCCCCCCAAAAAAGACATTAGTGGCTTATAAAGCTGGGCAGAAACTGGCATAGTTCTGAAAGAAAAACTATAGAAAAGAGGGCCTCAAAAAATGGGAGTAGGTCTCCTTTGGTTGGTTGGTGTGTGTGTCTCTCCCTAACCACCCTCCCCCCACACTCAACTCTTATCCCTGATAGCGTCTCCTTAGCTTTATCATTTAAGCAGAACTTAAAGCACATGTAATGAGTAATGTGCCCACCTCTTTGATGGTTGGGAGGGCTAGGGTAGGGGGAGAATGGGTGGCCAAGATTCATTTCTAAAAGAGGGGTTGGGTTGAAGGGAATATCCTGAGGAACCCAAAACAATTAATTAATCAAAAAATTCAGCACCACACCCATGCCAGATGTCACACTAGACCTTTACATATGATATTTCCGTGGAAGGCTCACAATAACATCATCAGAGTGGTATTACCATATCCATTCTCTAGATGAGGAGACTAAGGTTCAGAAAGCTTAAGTAACCAGTAAAAGTCCTGATTTAAAAGCAGGACTAATTCCAAGTCATATGTATACTCATTAACCTTTTCTATAATGTCGTCCCAAATGTCTTCCAAATCAGAAACGGACAGTGATACATTGTACATTGCAACCTCTCACCAAGGGAGCTTGAACTATAAATGCAGGTACTGTTTTACTTTTAGAGGGATTCCTCTAAGTCAGGCAAGATTAAAGATACTGTGAAACCATAAACAGGAATAATATAATTAAGGACATATATCCAAATAGTAGGGCTTCTCTGATGGCTCAGATGGTAAAAAATACGCCTGCAACGCAAGACACCCAGGTTCAAACCCTGGGTCAGGAAGATCCCCTGGAGAAAGGAATGGCAACCCACTCCAGTATTCTTGCCTGGAGAATTCCATGGTCAGAGAAGCCTTGCCAGCTACAGTCCATGGGGTCACAAAGAGTCAGTCATGACTGAGCAATTAACATTTCCACTTTCATTCAAATAGGAAGGATGTGAAAGTTAGCCAGGAGGAGGGAAAAAGGGTATTTTATCACCATTATTCTTATTAGTAATGCTCAAAATTCTCCAAGCCAAGCTTCAACAGTATGTGAACTGTGAACTTCCAGATGTTCAAGCTAGATTTAGAAAAGGCAGAGGAACCAGAGATCAAATTGCCAATATCCGTTGGATCATCAAAAAAGCAAGAGTTCCAGAAAAACATCTACTTCTGTTTTATTGACTACACCAAAGCCTTTGACTGTGTGGATCACAACAAACTGTGGAAAATTCTTAAAGAGATGGGAACACCAAACCACCTGACCTGCCTCCTAAGCAATCTGTATGTAGGTCAAGAAGCAACAGTTAGAAATGGACATGGAACAACAGACTGGTTCCAAATTGGGAAATGAGTACATCAAGGCTATGTATTGTCACCCTGCTTATTTAACTTGTATGCAGAGTACATCATGAGAAATGCTGGACTGGATGAAGCACAAGCTGGAATCAAGATTGCTGGAAGAAATATCAATCACCTCAGATATGCAGATGACATCACACTTACAGCAGAAAGCAAAGAACTAAAGAGACTCTTGATGAAAGTGAAACAGGAGAGTGAAAAAGCTGGCTTAAAATTGAACATTCAGAAAACTAGGCATGGCACCTGGTCCCATCACTTCATGGCAAATAGATGGGAAAACAATGGAAACGGTGACAGACTTTATTTTGGGGGCTCCAAAACCACTGCAGATGGTAACTGAAGCCATGAAATTATAAGACACTTGCTCCTTGGATGAAAGTTATGACCAACCTAAACAGCATATTAAAAAGCAGAGACATTACCATCAAAGGTCCATCTAGTCAAAGCTATGGTTTTTCCAGCAGTCTTGTATGGATGTGAGAGTTGGACTATAAAGAAAGCTGAGCACCGAAGAATTGCTGCATTTGAACTGTGGTGCTGGAGAAGACTCTTGAGAGTCCCTTGGACAGCAAGGAGATCCAACCAGTCCGTCCTGAAGGAAATCAGTCCTGAATAGTCATTGGAAGGACTGCTGCTGAAGCTGAAACTCCATTACTCTGGCCACCTGATGTGAAGAACTGACTCACTGGAAAAGACCCTGATGCTGGGAGAGATTGAAGGCAGGAAGAGAAGGGGACGACAGAGGATGAGATGGTTGGATGGCATCACCGACTCAATGGACATGAGTTTGAGTAAGCTCCGGGAGTTGATGTTGGACAGGGAAGCCTGGCGTGCTGCAGTCCATGGGGTCGCAAAGAGTCAGACACGACTGAGCGACTGAAGTGATTCTTGTATACAACTAAGAACAAAAAAAAAATGCCCAATATGAGGAGGGTAATAGGAAGCCCCATAATAAAGCTATGTCATAAAGTACACAGGAAAAAAGAGAAACGTATTATATGAAAAGCAACAGCACAGAAACTTATCTTCTTAACTTTGGCACAAGCTGAAGGTGTGTGTTGGGGGGCAAATAACTCTGCTTCAGATCTGAAACACCATCCAGAACTAACAGACTTGTAATCGGAATTCATACTACTAGTGCAGTTCAAATACTCAACCACTAAATTTAATTTAAAATGGTCTCAGGTTGCTAGGACCCCAGGCAATGCCAGAAGCAAACACAAATCTTTTATGCAAAAACTGACTTTCAACCCACACTGACACTGATTGTCAGATACCATCGATTGTAATGCACATCCAGATTCCAGAATTTTTAACACATAGGGGTTGGGGGGAGAGGTGAATATTAAAATAAATGAGGTACGAAAAGACTGGAAACCACACACTCTACAGTGGTAGCATTTAAATGAAAATTTACTTCCAAATTCACTTTCTCCAATTCTGAACTCTCTAGCCAATTCCTTCCAATTCCCCAATCTCACCTCACTACCCCTACTACCACACAAACTTTTTGCACTTTCTTCACAGTCCTAACATGTAGTCCATAACCAGTCTTTCTCAATTCAAGATTCTAAAAATATTTAGTTTGTAACACAATAGTTAATACCTGCTACTCATAGTAGCCATACTGTTCTTCATGAGAAACTCTGTGAACAGAATTAGTAGCATTTCTGACAATACAGCTAGATTTTGGAATTATTTCTCCCTACTTAGTACATGTTAATACTCTCAACTCAATGGACATGAATTTGAGCAAACTGTGGGAGATAGTGAAGGACAGGGAAGCCTGGCGTTTTGCAGTCCATGGGGCCACAAAGAGGTGACATGACTTAGTGACTGAACCACAATAACTTGCTACATAATAAAATACCACTGATCAAAAATCTTTTGAGTTTATAAAAAAGATCTTTGGGTTTATAAACAGCTCATCTTCATTAAAAAATCTTTAATCCATTTTAAAAACACTTTATTTGAACATAACTGCAACCTTACAGAAGAGTTGCAAAACAAGATTTAATTCATAGAAGCCCTGTTTGTCCTTTACCTGGACCTGTCTATTGTTAACATTTTGTCCCATTTGTTTTATCATATACACTCTCTTGCATGCTTACTCTATTTTTTTCCTCTTGAAATTTTTAAGAGAAAAGTTCTTATATCATACCCTCTATCCCTAAATTCTTCAGTGTAAATTTGTAAGAATAGGGATATTCTCTTACATAACCATACAGTTAACGTCAGAAAAATCAACACTGCTAAATGCTTTTATCAAATCTACTGCCCTATTCTAATTTTGTCAACCAGCCCAATAGTATTCTGTATTTTTTATTAATAGTATCAGATTGCTTGATCCAATCTGTAAAATTTAAATCCATTTTAATAATTCATTTAAAAACTATATTAACTATATTTAATGACAGATAAAGTCTATACTGAGAAGTCTAAAATTGTACTTATTGTTATCTGAATTACATGAACTTTAGCTTGCATATAAAACTACTAAAATAAATATTATTAATTTTAATTGCTTTAGCTCATTCATGGCCTGTATTAGTTTTCTAACAACTATGATGAGCACTGTGCTACTTATCTTTGAAATTAAATGTAAAATTCAAATTCTGCCACGTAAGTATTTATAAATATGTCACAAGGGCCTAAAAAAATAATGAAAATAATTGGTACTTTTGCCATAACCCAAAATATTTTATCACTAAAATTTACCTATTTACTATCAACTCTTCTTTTTTGTGCATTAGCTAGAATATGAAGGGAAAGTACTAGAACACAAACGTGGGGCATATAAACTGTTGCTACTATTTTGAAGGACCATTTGGCAACTGCTCTAAAACTTTTAAAGGCATATGCCTAAGGATAAACTTATACAAGATGCAAGTACACAAATTATAAGAAACTGGAAGCACCTTTATCAATAGAAGCCAGGTCAATACATTACACTATATTTAAAGAATGGACTACCATGCAGCTACTATAAAAAAACAAGATGGGTCTATGAAAGACACCTATAATAAATGTTAAGTGACAAAAATGTTGTATAACAGTACTGCAGGTCTTATATATGTAAAAAGAGAAAGGAAGGGAGGACATACTATATATGTAAATTTACATACACAAACACATGCTTACATGTGTTTACATAAGCATATGAAATTCTAGAAGGAAACACAAGGACCTGTTAGCAATGTTCATATCTGGGGAATAAGACTGGAATGTAAAAGTCAGGAACTTTTACTTTCCATTTTACATCTTATTCTACTTTTTAAACTGCTAATCAAAAGCAGAGTTGTTTATATTTTTTAATCTGTGACAATTTTTTAAATATCAAAAGTAAACTAGCAATCACAACTGAAAGTGAAATAAAAAGAATTATCACCTGCTAGGAATAACATAAAACTGTATTTTTTCATATTCTAATTCTAGTCTCCAATGCAGAAGGGGAAATTAGCAGTTGCTGCACACACAGCCAATATTTTTCTATTATTATCTTTCTAGTAATTATCAATGGCACAAAATTTCTAGATGGCTGACCAGAGCAAAGGATACTTGTGGCCTATGGCCCTAAAAGAGAAAAATTACCTACCAACATGACAGAAGTTAAATTTATAAGGAAAAACTTGAACAAGTCAGCCAGTCACTTCATAAAATCCATGATATTCAACTAAATTATCAAGTTGAATGAAGTAAAGAGTGACTTATTCACTATTCACTAGTAACTATTTAGTCACTATTCCAGTGACTGAAAGATTAACGCAATTCCTCAAAGTACATTCCCTGGAGAAGGAAATGGCAACCCACTCCAGTATTCTTGCCTGGAGAACTCCATGGGCAGAGGAGCCTGGTAGGCTACAGTCCATGTGGTCGCACAGAATCAGACACGACTGAGCGACTTCGTTTTCACTTTTCAAAGTACATTAATCCAAAATAAAAAATTACTAGCAAACTGCATAGTTGGTAATTCTATATAAATATGAAAGGTTCATATCTTGTAATAGCATTCATAAAACATGAACCAAAATTATTAATACTCATGTATGTGTCTAGATCTATTAGACTCCATTATATACATCTGTTGTCGTTTAGTTGCTAAGTTTTTTCTTTTGTGACCCCATGGATTGTAGCCTGCCAGGCTTCTCTGTCCATGGGATTTCCCAGGCAAGAATGGAGTAGGTTGCTATTTCCTTTTCCAGGGGATCTTCCTGACCCAGGGATTGAACCTGCCATCTCCTGCACTGGCAGGCAGGTTCTTTATCACTAAGTCACCAGGGAAGCCTTGTGTATATATACATCCACATATAAAAACATATTTATGTAGTTATATAACAAATACATATATAAATAATGGAAGGAAAAGGTGCTATATATACAAGTTTTCTCCTCCACTGCTTTTAAAACAATTTTTATAACCTGTTATTTCACTAAAAAGAAGCCAGGAATCAGTCAGGCCTGGTTTATCTCCAGAGACTATAAAATTAACAATTATTTCTTTTATTATACTTCCAAATCCCCAATAAAAACCTTTGTGGATATTTTTTTGGTTTCCTAAAAGCCACATTGTTAATATCAACCACATGTTTTCCATTCTTTTTTTTGTTAGTGACATCAAAGTTCACAGAGTACAAAATGACTCCCAGGGCTATATGTGAAATACATGTCCCTGCCTATCTTTACACCCTGTCTCCTTTATCACTCTTACACTCAATCATTATCCTTCAGCAATATTCATTTTCTAAAGTATTCAAATACACCAAGCCCATCAAGCCTGAGAAGTAGTTGCACTCCTATTCCCACTAACCAGAAAATCCATCTCCAGTTCTTCATGAGACTATCTCCTCATCATTCGAGCCTCAGCTCAAATGTCCTCTTCTTACAAAGGACTTTTATAACCATGGAGTATAAATTAGTCCTTCCAGGCACACTCTACCCCACCATCCTATTTTATTTTCTTCTCAGGACTTATCACACTATTTCAAGCTGTCTTGTTCTTTTATGTATTATTTTTCCAATCATTTTTCCCCAGTATTTTCCTCAACAATGATTTCTAAGCCTTGTGACAGCAGGAATCTTGACTATCTTCTTCATTGTGATATCCCCAGTATCTGGTACACAGTAGTTACACAATATGTATTTGCTAGATGATTGAATTAGGGAGAAATTAATCTTGCCACTACATTCTCTCAGATGTTGGCAATATAATCTAATATAGCATCCACCAAAATGTGAAAATATATGTATATGAAAACCACAATTATGTCTTTACAGCTATTTTGAAATCTATGAAAATGACCAAGAATTCTAAAAAATGAATGAATATTGCTCCTGTCTAAATGATCATTACATAAACCTAATACACTGGCAACAAATATAATTTAAAACCCCAATCATATATATGATCTAAAATTTACAATATATTTTGTTTCTTTGAAAGTGTCATTACCAACATTTTTCTTTAAACTACATTATATTGCTTAGTAACACATATATTAAAATAGCCATAGTGAGATACAGAAGTTTTGCTTTTGATATGATCGTGATGATGGTACGTAAACGTTTGTTGAGTAGTTACTATGTGCCACCACCTTAAACACATTAGCTCGTCTAATCCTTACATCACACTAGGAGTTGCAGTACTATTACCGTTGTCATTTTACAAATGAGAAAACTGAGAAAGCGGGCTTAATTTATCTAAGGTCACTTAGTAAATTACAAATTCAATCTACCTTCTTAACTGAAAAACAGATGTTAAGAATTAAGAACATGTAATACTTTAAAAGATAAGTCAGTTTATTGAGCCTTTAGTTTCAGGTATTATATATAATGTAGTTTGATTTTCATTCATTTAACTCAATTAAAAATTATTTACATTAAGTGTGAGCGTAGATCAATATCCGAATTTGACTTGCACTGCCATCATCAATAAGAAGGAAAGGGAGGGGAGAGAAGAGGTGGAGGAGGAGAAACAAGGAGGGAGGGCAATTACTGCTAGCAAGTATAATGCACACCATTTCCAGGGCAACTGTCAAAGTCCTGGACTGCCTGATTCAGCCCTTCTGCCTCTGTTTACAATCGCTCTATCAGTCTAAAAACATGGTCACTGCATCCTGTTTTGTACAGCAGTTAATTCAACATATACAAAAGGGTATTTAACCTTTTTTTTTTTAATAAGCTCAACATGAAAGATCTGAAATAGCTAGTATCCACATATTTCTTTGGAGAAGGCAATGGCACCCCACTTAAGTACTCTTGCCTGGAGAATCCCATGAATGGAGGAGCCTGGCGGGCTGCAGTCCATGGGGTTGCTAGGAGTCGGACACGATTGAGCGACTTCACCTTCACTTTTGAGTTTTCTGCTTTGGAGAAGGAAATGGCAACCCACTCCAGTGTTCTTGCCTGGAGAATCCCAGGGACGGCAGAGCCTGGTGGGCTGCCGTCTATGGGGTCACACAGAGTCAGACACGACTGAAGTGACGCTGCACATATTTTTTAAACAGTACACAGTTTTCACCTTATTACTATATAAGTAATAAAAACATTCCCAGTATTATACAACAGGATGCAATTGTAACATACACTTAAAATACATGCTATATCAACATTCAGTTAAAGGTTAAATTATTTCATTTCTAAATGAGCCAAGACCATACATATACTTTCTCCATAGTAAATATTACACATTCAACCATGAACACTGTAGTTTAACCACGAACATGGATTTGAAGTCACAAAATAAAAGCCAGAAGCTACAATTTCATCCCCCAAGTTGTTTTTGCCTGTTTTATTCTCTGGTTTCAGACTACATGTTAGGACTGTTTTGTTCTGTAGTATTTAAAAGCTACAATTCCCCGTTTGTTTATTTTTGGTTTGTTTTAGAAGAGGAAGCCCTATAGTAAAGATTCTATGTACACAGTGCACTTACACAAAGTTAAAAACAGAAGTTATAATCTTTCTTGAAATGTAATTCTGATTTTCAAATTTTAACACAAACTAAACTGTTAGTATAAACCCATAATGGTAAAGTAATAAATAAAAACTGAAAAGGACACATAATTATATACTACGATAATTGGACAAGAATACAAGATTGTCCAATCCAGTGCCACTTTTCTTAAATTCAGACTTATTGAAGTAAAAATTACTTATAGGTGTTTAAAATGTTCAGTGTGATGGTATTTGGCAAATACTGTATAACTGTGTAATTATCACCAAAATTAAGATATGACTATTTCCATTACCAACATAAGTTCCCTCAAATTCCTCTACATTCAATTCCCCCTACTGATGGCCCTAGGCAGCAGATGTTTTGTGACACTGTAAATTATTTTCATTTTCTAGGATTTTATATAACTGAATTATACAGCACTTATTACTTTGTATATGGCTTCTTCCATTTAGCATGCTGTTTTAGTGATTTGAGATTCACATGTTATATGTATTCATAATTCATACCCATTTATTAATGAGCAATATATTATGACAAACCTAGATAGCATATTAAAAAGCAGAGATATTACTTAGCCAACAAAGGTCTGTCTAGTCAAGGCTATGGTTTTTCCAGTAGTCATGTATAGATATGAGAGTTGGACTGTGAAGAAGGCTGAGCGCCGAAGAATTGATGCTTTTGAACTGTGGTGTTGGAGAAGACTCTTGAGAGTCCCTTGGACTGCAAGGAGATCCAACCAGTCCATCCTAATGGAGATCAGTCCTGGGATTTCTTTGGAAGGACTGATGCTGAAGCTTAAACTCCAGTACTTTGGCCACCTCATGCGAAGAGTTGACTCATTGGAAAAGACCCTGATGCTGGGAGGGATTGGGGGCAGGAGGAGAAGGGGACGACAGAGGATGAGATGGCTGGATGGCATCACCGACTCGATGGACATGAGTCTGAGTGAACTCCAGGAGCTGGTGATGGACAGGGAGGCCTGGCGTGCTGTGATTCATGGGGTCACAAAGAGTCGGACACGACTGAGCAACTGATCTGATCTGATCAATAACTTTACAAAAAGACTCCTGAAGTTTGTATTAAAATTTCACTGAATGCACAGATCAATTTGTAACTCAGTGTTTCTTAATCTCTATCCATACATTAGAATTATCTGGGCACATCAAAAGATAACTCAAGCCTAGCTAGACCCCCATCCCAAACCAATCAAATCAGTAGGTTCTAATATGGAGTTATGATTCAGAAATGCTGATTTAATCTTTCAGAGAGAATGATTTCATTAAAATTAAAAATATTTGAGACTACAAAGAACTTTTTTGTCACAAATATAACTGGCGTGTAATTAGAAACTGGGATACCCATTTAAAAATTAATTTCCATTTGTTAGACTACAGATCTAATATTTAGATAAGACCTAAGTTAAATATCAAGCCCCTGGTCATCAAGCCAAACTTAAAAAAGAAAAAATTGGGGGGGGGACTTCCCTGGTGGTCCAGACTCTGAGTTTCCAATGCAGGTTTCCCAGGTTTAATCCCTGGTCAGGGAACTAGATCTCACATGCCACAACTAAAAGGTCCTGCATGCTACAACTAAGACCTTGTGCAGACAAATACATTTTTTTTTTTAAAGAAGAAATTTGGAAATTTTTCAGAAGATATTTGAGGAAGAAAAACTCCAGAGAAAAAAAAACCCTGACAATCAAAAATTTTATGTCTTGGTAAACTATCATTCAAGAGTGAGAGTTAAACAAAAAAACTTTCAGACACACAAAAAGAGCTTACACTAGCTGAACCTAACTAAAAGATATTTCTATATGAGAAAGAAAAATATTAAAACAGAAGGAAGGAGAGTGGCACACACACAAAAAATACTACTAGCCCCGAACTCAGCAGTTCAAACACGCATTTCAGGAACAACTAACCCCAATTTTGTACAAACTGTTTCAGATTACAGAAAAAGAGGTAACACTCACCAACTTTTTTCATAAGTATAGTGCCACCCTGACATCAAAATCAGATGAGAAGAGACATTAAAAGAAAAGAACATTAAATGCTAAAATATCTTATGCAAATAGACACAAAATTCTCAATAAAATATTACCAAACTAAACAGCAAAGTAGAGGAGAAAAACCAATATAAGCTTAGCTGCCTTGGTATCAACAAGTTGTGGCAAGTCTCCTAAAATGTAATTAAATAAAATATCTTGGCATTAAGAAAAGGAAGAGAAGAGAAAAAACAGCACATCAAGACCTAGTTGGGTTTACCACAGTATTGCAAGAATTGCAAGTATATTTTTCTTTATACTTTTCCATAAGTTTGAAACACTATATGTCATAATTTTTTTTAAGCTCCAAAGGGGTGGTAATCCTCAGATAAAAAAGATTGAAACCTAAATAATGTCCATAGTAGGGAAAAAGAATAGGAAATCAATTTACTCACAGAACCCTCCAAATACTTAGAACTTGAAGATCTCAATGCCACAGAATGTTGGGGTAAGACTTCCCACTAAAATCTTGGGAGTTTGATTGAAAACCTACATATTCATACTAATTAAGATGCTACCTCCATCATGCTCAGTCAAGCCATTACTTCCCTTCAGACTGACAGACCAGAATGTTGGTCTCTGGAGGAATTCTACAGAGACCAGACATCTAGAGAAATTCTGCATTTGGTATCAGCAGTAGAAAGCAGACGTGACATAGCATACTGATACAGGCCAAAAGTAACAGGTAGTTAACCTCACCAGGAGCAACTTTAACCAACAAGGGACAGATTTTGGTAGATAAACTGCTCAGTTTTCCTGCACCTCAGATAGACAAGTCTGTGGTTATTACGCTCTAAACCACCAAGGAAATGTTTGATATTTACACTGTCCCATATGGTAGCCACTAGCTGCAAGTGGCTATTGTGCACTTGAGATGTGGCTAGTGTGAACAAAAACTGAATTTTAAATTTTATTTAATTTAATATTAAATAACAACACGTGACAGCACAGAGTCTGAGAGTCTCTAGTAATACTGAATCCTTAGCTGTGCCCACAGTGGTAACCTACTCAATCAATATACTCTTTACTATTAAACAGTTTTCCTCTTGTACTGTCTCACTTCCCCATTCTCTCTGATTATAATTCCTGGAATCATCTCCCTATCTTAAGAGTCTGCTTTTGCGAGACTAAGACTATAAGGATCTGATGAAAGCTTCCTGTAGAAAGGCAAAGATTAAATTGAGCCACAAGAAATTAGGAAATGACAGGAAAAAGAAACAGAACAAATCATCAATAAACTGTTATTAATAATCTCAGAGATAAAAGTAGATATTCTATCTATGAAACAAAAATGTAATATTAAAATGGGAACAGAGAATAAGAAAGCTCTAGGAGAAATTAAAACCATGGCAAAAAAATTTTATAAGTCAGTGGAAGGATGAGAAGATAAAGTGAAAGACAGTAAGAAAAACAAAAATCCTAACAGTTGTACTTTGGAAGAAAAAAAAAAAGATTTAAAAAAATTATGCAATTAACCCAAGAGATACAATGTCCAAATAGGAGAAACAATGGCAAATTAATAGTAAATCCAGAAAGAAAGAATTGAAAAGAAGAAAAAAAAGAGAAATTATTAAAAAACTACAGGAAATTTTCCCAAAATTAAAAGATATCAATCTCCTAAATTAAAAAAATATATATATCAGCACATGACTGAAAAAAAGACGGGCTAAGGCACAATATAACAAAAGTTCTGAAGACCAAGATAAAGAAAATCCTAAAAGCTTCCAGAGAAAAATCAAGATTAGTTTCAGACTCTTTAACAGTAACAGTGGATGCTTTTTTAAAAAGTAGACTTAATTTAACAGTAAAAAATATTTTTATAATCTGAGAATGTAAATACCAAAAACAGATTTTAAAATTGGGACATAGCTATAGTAAAAGAATGGAATAAGAGTAAAAGGGGAGGACTCTGAAACCTAAAATCTCAATTACATACAAGAATTACTTAAGTCAAGAAATTGGCAGAAGAGGCATATTATTTTTAATTATGTAGATAAATACCACAAGAAATAATGAAAAGAATTAGGAGTGATTATGTCTGAGGAGCAGAACTGGAGAGAGGGGAAGAATTAGAGAGGGGACTGCAATTTTTCATGTTAATCTTTTAGTGCTATTTGGTTTTTTAACCATGTGTATGTATTACTTTGGATGAAACAAAAATGTACTATAAAAGCAGAACAAAAATTTTATGCTAAAATGGTTCAAGTTTTTGAAACTATTTTTGATTATCAGTTGTAAAGAGATGGTATAATAACTGGAATCCAAAGATAATTGCAACACAGGAAATATCTACTACTCATTTTAGACATTTCATTTAGTAAAACTTAAGAAAATGCTAACAGGAAATATAGTTAAAACTATTCATTTGTGCTAAGGGAAGACAGAATATGAATAAACCCATTTATTTTTGCCATTAAAATACACCAAGAAAATATAATCTGTTGGGAAGATGAAGCCTCATATATGGAGAACGTTAAGCTCTATATATTTTACAAAGTTAATATTAAAACTGGGTACTATCACAAATCAATGAGCTAGACATTCACAGAAATGTTAGGCACATAATCAGCCCTTAGTTTTGTTAACTAAATGACCAAAGGAGATACTCCAAGCAGGGCTCCTAAAAAAAACCAAAGAAAAGCCAGTACAAAAATAAAATTTACCATGGATAATATGCAAATAGCAATTGATAACTTAGTATATATTTAGTCACTTTTAGTTTCAGTTTCATCTCTTTTCCTTTCCAGCTAACCTTTTGCCTTTCACTGTGTCATTTTCCCATAAAATGACAGCCACGATAAAAGAAAGAGAAGAGAATGATGACATCAGAACATTTACGATAGGAGAATAAATTCACTAGTCAAGAGATCTTGCCAGCAATAAAATCACTTGAACTTTACAAGTGAGAACAGAGGTTAAAAGAAAATTTCATTTAGAAGAAAAAATTCACCTGGAATATTAGTGATTTTTCTTTTTATTCAACAAATATTTTAAAAAATAATACCCTAAAATTTTTTCCTAAAAATGAATAAACTGACAAGCCTTTGCTATGAAGTTTTCAAAGCACTGTACTGTGATATTAATTGTGGCAAAAGATTATTACAGTTGTCAGTTCATAAGTAATTCAACATCTAAACATTCCTTTCTAAATTCTCATTTTGACAGCTTACCTGGATAATTTAAAATTTCTTCCTGATTCACAAAGTTATTATAATAAAATCAATCCACTTCCTCTTCTACTATCTCAGAATTTTAATACAACTTTTAGGGCAAGCGTTTCTAATTCCATTAATATACAGAACCTCCAAACTTAAACTTTTATTATTCAGCACAAATAATTAACTATCAAGTCTATTCATTTGGTTTTATATAGAAATCAAATGAAATCCTTCTCATACTAATAATTAACCTCACTAAACATTAGAATCCACATATTAACCAATTAGACCTATAAAATGGCAAAAGAATAAGATGTAAAGTAAAAGACTAGCAGGCCAATACTTTTAACTCTAATATTAAAGGCTACCAAGACTAAAAATAACAGCTATTCCTTTATCTCCCCAATGGTTGTGACCACTGAGAGCAACAGTTGTGTTGCTTTCATAACTACGAGCACCCGGCACAATACCTAATGCTCTCCATCGAATTTTAGTATATGAAAAACTGAATAAATTGTTTATATATTATCTCGATAATATCTATTCCTTTAAATTAAATTTGTGTCTCCATTGTGGGAGGCACCCATAATTAACAAAGATTTTAGAAAGCAATAAATACTACATTTGTCAGCAAAATAATCCCATTAAGATATCAATATCCCAAGTACTAAAACGATTAAATGATCTCTTGGAAAAGCTTTCAGCTCTAAAACTCTGAGATTTCACTACCACAGAATATTTTTCTCCTAAAAAGAATTACCTTCTCTGATATTATTCTTTTGTAAGCTTCACTAAATAACACTTTATGCTTTAAAAATGAGAAAGTGTTTCAAAGGGAGCCAGACTTTCTAATTAACTGGAAACGAGAAAAAATTATTGAGGCTTTCATACGAAGGGAAGAAAATAATGTCACTGGCACAATATAAATTTTAGTGACTAAACAACATTATAACTTGCTGAAAAATCATAAAGGAATCAAGCATTTCCAATACAATTCTGAAAATAAAACAGAAAGTTATAAAATGAGAAGTCATTAATAAATAACTGCTTGAAAACCTAAAGTTTTTAGTGACTGACGAACAAGTACCCCTTTTCATGTATTTTGTGTCCCCTAGAAAGAGGAGATGCTTCTACACGGAATAAAAGTTAACTTTCTTTTTATAAGAAAGGGTCTCTGATGAGAATGCCTGAAGTTGAGGGGAAATAAAGTACTAGATAAGTCTTAAAAACCACCTTATATTTCCTTTGTATAAAGTTTTTTCCCCTATCCTTGGTCCTGTCAGTATAGGATAAGCTGACTCTCTGAACCTATCATATGCAAGGAAATATCTTAACTTCTACAAAGTCAAAGAACTTTTGCCAGGACTATGTGGATTTGGAAAAAGAGGAATTCCAGTAAATTCCAAGTAACCATTTGTTACCACAGAGAAATAAAACTGATTTGTTCAGTTTTGGAATGGACGAGCTTTTCATTGGACAGAGCCAGCTGAGAATTATAAAGCTAAGCTACTTTAACCCACAACCCTCACAAACAGCTAAGAAGCAGTCATCAAGGGTGTGATTCTTAGGCTAGCAGAAAGTACATTTTCAAAAGTTCTTTCAGCTTTCAAAGGAATAACTTCTGTTAATAATATTTCTTAAGACCTCCATATGACCACTTGGTCAGTCACTTTCCTCCATGTACATTATGCATCATAGGTTTTGAAGTAAGACAGATCTAGTTTTTAATAATCAGATCAGTAACTACCAGCTGCCTAATTCTGGTTCCCTAACTATAGAGAAGACAATCATACTCTATATTTTGATGACTACTTCATAAGCTTTATAAGAAAAAAAAAAAGATGATCTCACAAATTAAAAGTAGCAGAAATCAATCTTACACAACTTTTTTTTTAGCAAATAGTGAAAAAAAGGAAATACTAAGTCATTGTATGAAGCCAGCATGACCCTAAAACCAACACCTGACATGGCCATTATGAGAAATGAAAATTATAGAGCAACATCTCTCATAAACAGTGATGAAAATTCTAAAAAATTAATAATAATAATTTAACAAGGCAAATTCAGCAAAATATAATAAAGGATAATACATATGACTAAGTGGGATTTATTCCAAGAAAATAATGTTGTCTCAACATTTGGAAATAAACCACAGTAACTCACCACATTAACAAAATAAAAAAGAGAAATCCTAAGATTATCTCAAACATGCAGAACAAGTATCTGATAAAATTTAACAGTCATAATTTTAAAAACCTCTTAGCAATCTGGAAATAGAAGGATAATTCCTTAATCTGATCTGTGTTAAGTCGCTACAGTCCTGTCCAACTCTTCGCACTGCTGTGGACTGTAGCCCACCAGGTTCCTCTATCCATGGGATTCTCCAGGCAAGAATACTGGAGTGGACTGTCATTTCCTCCTCCAGTTTATCTTCTCAACCCAGGGACTGAACCCACATCTCTTATGTCTCCTCCACTGGCAGGTGGGTTCTGTACCAGTAGTGCCACCTGGGAAGCCCCTTAATATGATAAAAGGTATCTTTTACACAAAAAAATACACACACATCCTCACCTACAGCTAACATCAATTTTGACGTTTATATACTGACTCTATTCCCCAGAAGTTGGGGAGAAAACAAGATTGTCCACTGTCATCACTCCTATTCAACTTAGTATTGGAGATTCTAGTCATTACAATGAGACAATAAAACAGCAGAAAAGTATAAAGATCAGAAAAAGTAAAACTGTTCTTGCTCACAGATAACATGATTATATACATAGAAAATGCAAAGCAATCTATGAACAAGCAACTACAATGAATAAAAGAACCCAGTAAGGTTGTTTTGATACGAGTTTAAGACTTTTCTACTGTATTTCTATAAAGTAACAGCAAACAAATGGAAAATGAAATTTATGAAACAGTATTATATAATAACAAAAGTCAAATAATGAATAAATTTTGCATAAGATAAGTAAGATAACTACACTGAAAAAAAATGAGAAAAAAATTTAAAAATGAAAAGAAATGGGGAAATACACATGGTTCATAGTTTGGAAGATTCAATATTATTATGATAACCAATTCCCCCCCCAATTAATTTATAGGCCCAATTCAATCCTAATCAAAATCCCAGCAAGACGTTTTGTGGAAACTGACAAATCAATCCAAAAATTTATCTGGAGATGCAAAGATCCTAGAATAGCCAAGTTCAAACTTTAACATGAACAAAGCTAAAGGACTTAACCAAATTTCAACATTTATTATAAAGTGATAGTGTGACAATGGCCAAATGATGGACAGATATACCAGCGATACTGAGTTCAAACACAAGTCCAGACATATATGGTCACCTGTTATGAAAAAGATGTCACTGAAAATCTGTGTGGAGAAAAGACAGTCTTTTCAATCAAAGGCACTAGAGTTTTGGAAACTAGTATGAAATAACAAAGAACCTTGAGCTCAATTTCACATCATTAACAAAAGTTAATTCAAGGTAGACCACAAAACTAAAAGTCAAAGGTAAAAACTACAAAGCTTCTAGAAGAAAATATAAGAAAATATCTTCATGATCTTCATGTAAGCAAAAATTTTTTTAAATATTCAAAAGGTCACTAAAACTGCTAACTAAAAACTCAAGTTACTAAACTATTAATAGAAAAAAATAAGTTATACTTCATTAAAATTAAGAACTTCTGTTCAGCAAAAGGGGTGCTAGTTCATCCCAAGTGGTGCTAGTGGTAAAGAACCTGCCTGCCAATGCAAGAGACAAAAGAGACACAGGTTCGATCCCTGGGTCAGGAGTATCCCCTGGAGGAGGGCATGGCAATCCCCTCCAGTATTCTTTCCCAAAGTATCCCATGGACAAAGGAGCTTGGTGGGCTACAGTCCATAGGGTTGCAAAGATTTGGACAGATGAAGCGACTTAGCACGCACGCACGCATTCATCAAAAGATATTCATGTTGATGTTTGACTGCCAAACATCAACATGAATATCTTTTGATGAATGCGTGCGTGCGTGCTAAACTCATGCAAAGAGTTGACTCATTGGAAAAGACTCTGATGCTGAGAGGGATTGGGGGCAAGAGGAGAAAGGGACGACAGAGGATGAGATGGCTGGATGACATCACGGACTCGATGGACGTGAGTCTGAGTGAACTCCGGGAGTTGGTGATGGACAGGGAGGCCTGGCATGCTGGGATTCATGGGGTCACAAAGAATCGGACACGAGTGAGCGACTGAACTGAACTGAACTGAATGCAATGCAATTCTGTAAAGCAATTATCCTTCAATTAAAAAATAAATTTAAAATAAAAAATATTAATAGAGCAAACAGATAACCCACAGACCAGAAGATATTACCAGTACGTAAATCCAGAAAAGGTTTTATATCTAGAATTCATAAAGAATATAAAATACTACTATAAAGCAAGTGGGAAAAAAAAAGACAATCCACTGTCAGTAAAAAAAAAAAAAAAAAAGACAATCCATTTTCTTAAATGGGCAAAAGATCTAGTTAGGAATTTCACAAAAGAGAAAATCCAAATGGCCCATCAATATATAGAAAAGTATTCAAACATCATTAGCGTCCAAGAAATGCAAATTAAAGTGACAATAACACACCACTATCCAACTCATAGAATGGCTACACATTCAATGGAAGTGTTGATTAGAAAGTGGAATAACTGGAACTCGTCATCAACTACTACTGGGCGTGTAAACTGATACAACTCTGGAAAACTACTTGGCACTTAACTGCCAAGAGTCAAACATATACTCACTCTGTGTAAGAATATATACTTATTCTGCATGCGTGCATGTTAAGCTGCTTTAGTCGTGTCCAACTCTTTGCAACCCTAAGGACTGTAGCCTGTTAGGTTCCTCTGTTCATGGGATTCTCCAGGCAAGAATACTGGAGTGTTGCCATTTCCTTCTCCAAGGCATCTTCCTGACCCAGGGATGGAACTCGAAGCTCAATCATTACAGGCAGATTATTTACCACTGAGTCACCTGAGAAGCCTCCAATGATTCTGTAAACCCAACTCCTAGGTATATAGTCAACAAAAATTAATATATGTCCACCAAAAGATGTATAAGAATGTTTACAACAGCTTTATTCGTAAATGTTCCTCCCAAATGGTAGTAACTCAAGTGTCTATAAACGGGAGAATGAATAATACATTTGTACCATACTATACAGAACTGTAATAAACTAGTAATATACTGAACAATATTTTTGGATATTGTAGGTTATTTTCAGCAAATGAAACCAGATATAAAAGATAATGTACTATGTAACAATTTACATGAAATTCAGAAATAGGCCAAACAAATTCATGGAGATAGAACTTAGAATAGTGGTTAATATATGGAGGGAGTAATGTCTCCAAGAATAAACAAAGATTTCTTCTGGTGTGTTTGGAATGTTGTATATTTGGATCTGAGTGGTAATTACATATGTATATACCTATGAAAATATTCATTGAGCAGTATATTTAAGATTAGTGTATATGTTATACCTCAATTTAAAATTTCTGTATTCTCTAAATTTTAAAAAAAGCTTCAATCTGGAATTTGGAACTATCTGCAGGAAAAGAAAGCATTTAACAGAGGACTTGGTCAACTCATAACCTATTTGGTTCAAAAAAATGCATATAAAATAAATGGAAATAAAGTCATGCTAAAAAGGAGACTCAACATTTATTGAGAGTCAATAATAACTCAAGCATTGTGCCAAGGCTATACTTGCACATATATACACATACAGAATCTTATTTAAACTCTAACAAAACTTCAGGACAGGTACTATTATTAATAATAATAGAGATAAGAAATTTATGGTGAATAGATGTTGCTCCTATTCAATTTTAAATGGTTTGATCTTCATAAACACATTTTGGTTTGCATAAAATAGGTTTCTAAATATACTGACAAAAAGTGATTTGTTAATATCCCAACTGGCTTTCCTATCACTTTATCTAAATATCCTACCTGGCTTTCCTATCAAATTATCTAAATATCCTCCTTCAATACAATGTCATCTTACTCTCTCTTACTTTTCTTTATGACACACATTGCTATCTGATAATATATGTGCTTATTTGCTTATTTTCTATCTCCCCCACTAGAATGTAGGTTACACGAAGGCAGAGACCTTGGCCATGTTGTTCATAGCTCTCCCCCAGCACCTAGACACATGTCTGGCATACAGTAGACACCTAATAATACTAGTGGATGGAATGGAAAAGTAGTAATAAATATCCTGACTCTCAATTTGTTCCCTTTTGCATAATATCTATAAAACTAAAAGAAGATGACTGTATTCCATGTCTTTGATAAAAATGTTTATATACCCTTACCAGCAAAAGACTTGATATATATCTTTAATATGGTTGAATCACTTCATACTAACAAGAATTTAGAAGACTGAGTTTAACAGGTTAAACTAATAAAGATTATTATCTTCCAATTACGTCACAAATTGTGTTATTCTGGAGCCAACTAAGCAAAGAGCTGACTTCCCTGGTAGCTCAGCGGTAAAGAATCCACCTACCAATGCAAGAAACTCGAGTTGGATCCCTGGGTTGGGAAGACCCCCTGGAGAAGGAAATGGCAACCCACTCCAATATTCCTGCCTGGGAATTCCATGAACAGAGGAGCCTGGTGGGTTACAGTCCATAGCGTTGCAAATCAGACATGACTTTGAGACTGAACATCAAACAACAAAGCACAGAGTAGGTCACAGTTTCAGGAAGAAGTGCTTGGGGCTAGAAAACTAGCATTGTTAATACTCAGCATTAACACAGAGCTAAAACAGTGATAACTATACAACAACTGAAGTCCTCCATTATTTACGAATAGCCAAGATAGGCAAATAACCTAAGTGTCCATTGATGGATGAAGGAGTAGGAACTGTGATACGTGTGTGTGAGTCCATATATCCACAAATAAGCTACAGATTTCAGAGAACAGATTAGTGGTTTGCTACAGTTGGGGCTGTGGGAGTGCACGAAATTGGTGAAGGAGGTCAAAAGTACAAAGATCCAGTTATAAAATAAGTTGTGATTATTTTAATAATACTTTATTGCATATTTTAAAATTTCTGAAAGAGTAAATCTTAAAAGTCTTTGTCATAAGAAAAAAATTTTTTATAACTATATAAGGTGACGGATGTTACCTAGACATTTTTTGCATTAAACACAAGTACTGAATCATTATTTGTACACTTGAAAGTAATATAATGTTATATATCAATTAAATCTCAATTAAAAAAACACTACTTAAGTGTGTAAGGATGAATGTTTGCACCTTCACTGAATTCTGTTTAATGCACTCTCTTGTCTTAACCCCATTTCCTCACCTCTCTGCTCTAGCTACTATCTCTGCTTTGCTTTAACTTCTCTTGCTATTTTCTTTAATTTTTCCTTCTGTGCTATATATGTGTATCTATACATAGACACACACATATATATGCATATATAAATATATATATATTTATATATATATATGGTTCCCTAATAGCTCAGTTGGTAAAGGATCTGCCTGCAACGCAGGAGACCCTGGTTCAATTCCTGGGTAGGGAAGATCCGCTGGAGAAGGGAATGGCTACCCACTCCAGTATTCTGGCCTGAAGAATTCCATGGACTGTACAGTCCATGGGGTCCCAAAGGGTTGGACACAACTGAGTGACTTTCATTTCACACACACACACACACACACACACACACACACACACACACATATATATGTACACCATGTATATATCTTTTCCCTCTCTCTAACATTTTTTTTTTTAATTTGTGGTTGTGCTGGGTCTTTGTTGCTGCAGGGGGGCTTTCTCTAGTTACGGCAACCAGGAGGCTATGCTGCAGTGAACGGGCTTCTCACTGCAGCGGCTTCTCTTGTGGAGTACAGGCTCTAAGGTGCACAGCATTCAGCAGTTGCAGCATGTAGGCTCAGTAACTGTGACTCTTGGGCTCTAGAGCACAGGCTTAGTAGTTGTAGTGCACAGGCTTATTTGTGCCACAGCATGTGGGATCTTCTGCGACCCCTAAACCCCTGTCCCCTGCATTGGCAGGTGGATTCTTAGCTACTGTACCATCAGGAAGGCCTCTCTAACATATTTAGATATGCATCTATCTTTGAAGCATACACACACATAAAACTTGCCTGGACCTTGCTTTAACCCCTGCAAAACAGTGTTATTTGACGTACTGCCACTTCCTTCAAAAAGTATACAACCTCCACTCCCTACTCCCAAATTCACATGACCACCAATAACGACCTTTGTCACCAAGTCACACTGCCTTCTGTACGACCTCAATGCATCATTTAAAACAGAACACATCCTCCATCTTTAAACTATCCTCATGACATCCATGACTTTGTGCCTCCCAGGTTTTGTTGGGCCTTGACTTTAAACAATTTAGGGGAACCTCTTTAAGTCAAAAAAGCAAAATTACAAATATGAACTTTGATATAAAGGTGAATACTTATCTAGAATGGGGGGAGAATCACAAGTTTCACTAAAATATAGAAAAATAACATCATAACTCTATCAGTAATAAACTCCCTGACAAACTTCCAGAATACGTCTTCTACATTTTAATTGTATATTTTTCATGAACACTTCTTCGTGTGACAATGATATGTAAGATTTTCTATGATTTTCCATGAGGAGATGGAAATACGTAAGATTTTTCATAAAGAGGCCGATTTAAAAAAAACTTTCTGATGACTAAATCACTACTCACATTTTAGAAAATATTCTTTTAGGTTCACAAACTGTTACTAGCAATGTCATAAACTTAGTATTTAGTAAATTTACTGTGTCACAAATTTTAGTATTGTCAAATCTGGGGAAACTTACCTTTGTTTCTTTTCTTTATAAGCTATCAGGTTCAAAAGAGTTTTCTCCATACTAACTTCTGGTTCTGTATATTTCAAATTGTGTTTCTCTTACCCTATTCACATACTTCTAGTGTCAGATTCTGTAGAATGTGTCTATATCATCTATAATCTCTGGCCTTGCATATTTTTTATAACACTGAGTCAGTACAGTAAGTAACAAGAGCACAGTTGACCCTTGAACAACTGCGGGGCTAATAGTGCCAACCCTCAGAGCCACTGAAAACCTGCATATAATTTACAGTAAGCCCACCATATAGGCAGCACCTCATAGCCACGGTTCCACATCCACGGAGTCAACCAACTGCAGATAGCATAGTACTATAGTTGTTTATTACTAAAAAAAGAAAATCTGCATGTAAGTAAACCCCCACAGTTCAAACCTGAATTATTCAAGAGTCAACTGTATTCCAAATGTCATTCCCTACTATAGCAGAAGGAACAGGAACATTCCTATGCCTAACTATCCTCTGAAGTAATAATGAACCACATAAACATATGCTACCCAAACTAAATG
This sequence comes from Bos indicus, assembly GCF_029378745.1. Classification (NCBI taxonomy): domain Eukaryota; kingdom Metazoa; phylum Chordata; class Mammalia; order Artiodactyla; family Bovidae; genus Bos; species Bos indicus. The sequence continues at coordinate 38,458,486 of NC_091774.1, forward strand.
TATCCCCAGTTCAACTTTCCTTTTCCATTAGCTGGATCCCAAAAATACCTATAGGCACTCCAATGCTACATGACATGAGGGAAAATGAAGAATGGGAAGAGACAGCACTCTTCACTTAAAATACTTTACTTTTGGAAAGCCTATAGAAATGTGTGGCCATGTGAACACCTTTCTCCCCAAGTCATAGAAGAAATTTGCACAAGTGGTAAATCTCCCACATCCTACCACTCTTCTTCACGGACTGCTCTGTGACATGCCAACCACTAAACAGAAGTATTTCCCACAATTTTTGCTTTTCTCTTGAAAACCTGCATAATACAGATACTTCCCAAAGTCATGTTGTCCTTAATTTTTTTAATTTCATCTGCACTTCTTTCCCACCTGCGCCACCCCCCGCTCAACATCTCATCTATTCTCAAGCTTCATCTATGACTTAGCAAATAATCCTCACTCTAGAATGTAGTGACTAGACTATCAACTCTATGGGAAAGTGATATGTCAGCCTTGTGCTCTGCAGGAAAAAGCCTGACCCCGAGGCATCACATTTCCCCGAGGCCTTCAAGGAAACATACTGAGTAGCTCTGAAAGTTGATCTCTAGACTCATTCTCTTTTCAAGCTTCAAACCTATAATCTTCAATTCAGAGTACTCCAGGGTACTCTGGAGTACTCTGAATTTCATTTTAGTAATTCCTTTTAACGGAGAAGGCAATGGCACCCCATTCCAGTACTCTTGCCTGGAAAATCCTATGAACGGAAGAGCCTGGTGGGCTGCAGTTCATGGGGTCACAAAGAGTCGGACACGACTGAGCGACTTCACTTTCACTTTTCATTTTCATGCATTGGAGAAGGAAATGGCAACCCACTCCAGTGTTCTTGCTTGGAGAATCCCAGGGACGGGGCAGCCATCTATGGGGTCGCACAGAGTCGGACATGACAGAAGCTACTTAGCAGCAGCAGCAATACCTTTTAAACTCCTAGTAAAAAATTTTCAGAGTAACATTTAAGAAAATTAAGGCTCAATGAAATTATAGGCCTTGTTCAAGAAGAACACAGATTATTCTACTGCTTAAACTTCCCTTTTAAAAATAAGTCACGTAGCTCATAAGCCATACAGACCTAACCTGGAATCACACTCAGTACCCTATACAAAAACACCATAATTAGAAATGCAAAGCCTAGTGCAAGTTATCAAACATGAACAGATAAAAGACTTTTGAGAAAGAAATCAAATACAATAAATAAGACTAAATATCAATAACTAAATAACAATAAATATGCCTGCATACACGTCTTAAAATTTGTATACAGAATGTACTCAGACAACACAGAGTACATATTCAGTCATGTAGTCCTGCTCCAGTGAAAGACTCCATTGTAAACATACTACTAAAACAAAAGAGTTCCCAAGCAAATAGGACAAACTGCTGACATAAGCGTGGCACTGACGTATCTGTCTATTTGCCTTCAGTTGCTAGGATTCACTGTGTCCATTTTTCTCTAAGCTCTAAAACATGCAACTCTTTGATGTTATGAAGAGTCCATGGTTAAACAAAAAGTTGGCAGAACATTTAACATAAAAAGTATTTCAAATTCAAATCTCTAATTTCTTGAAAACACATTTTCCCTATGGTTAAAAATCAAATGTTAGTGAAATTTGAAATTTCTTTACCAAAAACAGCAACAAAAATCAATTTCAATAAAATGAAATGAAAAGGGAAACTGCATACTTCCAAGTTACTACCACAGAAATAAAATCCTGAATGCAACTATAAAAGAAAATTATCTCCTATTTAGTCAGAAACGTTTTGAACCTGTACAATAAGAGAACTACACATTTTGCATTACTCAAAACAAGGAAACTATGTAGTGATTTGAGTAAATTCCTAAATTACTCAATTAAGATCCATTTCACCTTTAGAATTATAATCTTAAGATTATAAATGAATGTATTAGACAATAAGTAAAGTGAATTTTATGTAACCTGTATGATCTATGAGTGAAGAGGCGATAAGAAATATGTTTGGTAGGCAAGAAAATAGAAACAGTGGCAACTTTCTGTAGCTCCATAACTATTAATATAATCCTATCTCAAATTATACATCAGTGGGAAAGCTCCCCCAGGAACTTTCATCTGCTCTTGGTACACCACAGCTGTGATGCATTAGATGGACTTAAACTACTTTTGATTAGCAGCAAAACCAATCAAATTTCCAGGAAACCTTCAGAATTCATTAATATTAAATGAACACAATTCCATTGTTTCTCTAACAGCATTTAACAATATTTCCTCACAGTCCCCACATGGCTTTCTAACTACTAAAATATTTTTCAACTTTTATATTCTTTGGGATACAACTTCCATTTCTATTTAAAAATTCAAATATTTCAAATCAATTCAATATAACTTATTATAAACTTACTATGATTTTTTAATTTAAATAAATATTTGGGAAGTCACAATTAATAATTTTTCTACCAATACAGTCCAAAGGGTCACAAACATTCAGACACAACTTAAGTGAGTGAGCACACGCACACACACACACACCCCACACACACACTACCTATACAAAGTTTTATGTAGTTTTATGTAGTTATTTCACTTGCAAAACCATTTGGCATTATTCAAAACTGAAGCATAGACATAGCCTACCACCTAGAACTCTATCCAGGAAAAACATAGCAAAGAAAAGATAATACACAGGCATCTAATATATGTAGAGAATTGAAATTATATAAAGTAAGTTAACTGCAATAAAATTTAAAATTAGACTAGAAATCAACAACAAGAAGATAACAGAAATACTCCAAACACTGAGAAATTAAATAACTTCTAAATAAGCTATAATTCAAAGAGAAAATTTAAAGGAAAATTAGAAAATAATATGAACCAAATAAAAAGTAAGATATAACAGATTAAAATTTATGACATGCAGCTAGAGTAGTCCTTAGAGGGAAAGCTAAAACACTAAATGCCTATATTAATATTAGAAAAGAAGAAAAATCTAAAATCAATAATCTAAGCTTCCGCCTTAAATTAGAAAGAGAAAAAAATAAGCCTATAAGCAAGCAGAAAAAAGGTAACAATGATAAAATCATGTATCAATGAAAAAGCAACAGGAAAGCGAGAAAATTAATAAATTGAATATACAGTTTAAAGCTTTCCAAAGAGAAAAAAGGAATTTCTAGTCCCTAATGCTATCACTAGAATATTCTACTAAATACTTAAAGAATAAATAGAACTAATTCTACATATTCTCTTCTGAAAACAAAAAAGGGAATACTTCCCAACTCATACTGGGACATCATTACTCCATACCAAAATCAGACAAAAACAGTACCAAGAAAACTATATACATATCCCTCATGAACATGGATGCAAAAATTCTCAATAAAATACTAACAAATCAAATTCAGCAATGCACAAGAATAATAATACACCAGAACCGAGTGGTACTTAACCCTGTGATGCAAAAGCTGGTTCAATATTTAAAAAACAAGCAATGTAATCCAACAAATTAACAATGTAAAGAAACAAAAAAGACATACTTTATGACCATAACACTTGACACAGAAAACTCATTTGACAACATTCAACTTTCAGCAAACTAAGAACAGAAAGAGACTTTTCTAACCTAATAAAGAACAGGCCTGAATTCACTTAATAGATCCTTATTAAGTGCTACGTTAACTACAGCGCTACCTACGGAACTGAGGATAAGGAATGCAAGAGGGATGACACTGCCCCTGTGCTTAAGCTCAACATCTAAACAGGAAGGCAATCACATACTTAACTACAGGCACTTTAACAGTAGCATATATAAAACATTATAAATGTTAAAAAAAAAGGACATTCTATCCAAGGGATCAGAGGGGTAGAGGTAGAAAGTCTACTGAAATAGTCCAAGCCAGTTTTCTCTCACTTGTACAACTGCAACAGCCACCTACCTTTCTGCTTCCACTCTACCGACTCCCCACCAATAGTCGATTAAAAAAAAGCCAGAATAGTAATTTTGAAGCATAAATTATACCATGAAATTGTCTCATGGCTTCCCGTTAGAATGCAGTTAGAAAGAAGTGCAAGTGTCAACATGGTCTACAAGGCCCTATGTGATGCACGTGCTTCTTACCTCTCCTACCACTCCCTACCCAGCCATCTTTCTTACTAACTCCCAAGTATGCCAGGGTCTTTCCCACCACAGGGACCTTATCTTTGCTAGGTCCTTCAGCCCAGAATGTTCTTCCCCCAGAGCTTATGTGACCAGTGCCTTTTCAACATTCATGTGTCACTTAAAATGTCTCTTCAGAGAGCGTCTCCCTGACGATCTTACCTAAAGCACCACCTCCACCTCCACCACCCTGGCCCATTATTCCATTTTACTTTTTCATGAAATTTAGAATTACCTGAAGTTATTTTACCATGTTTTTATTTTCTATTTACCTGTGCTACAATTTTTAAGACTCCATTAGAGCAAGAACTTCATGCATCTTGTTCCCAGTACTAATCACAGTATCTAGAACAAAACTTGGCACATTTGTATGTGCTCAATAAATATTGCTAAAGAAAGATGACATTTAAGATGGATTAAGGAAGGGGGGAGGGCAGGAGGGATTGACCTTGTCAAGAGGAATAAACAGAGAAGGAGAAAAGGAAATCAACACGGTTTATCCAGTGTTTCAACTTTTACAGACTCTGAAGAATAAAGCTACAGTTGTGAGGTATCCTGAAGATTTTGTTGTGTTTTCATGATGCATTAATATTCTTTCAAACATCCCCAGTCTTTTCTTGAATACTTCGCCTGGCATGCAGATCATTAGCTCATGAGCTCATGAAGTAATCAACTCTGATCAATACCTTTAAATGACCAAAAGATTTTCTCATGTTTGTCAAAAAACTGCCTGCTGCTGCTGCTAAGTCACGTCAGTCGTGTCTGACTCTGTGCGACCCCATAGACACCAGCCCACCAGGCTCCCCCGTCCCTGGAATTCTCCAGGGAAGAACACTGGAGTGGGTTGCCATTTCCTTCTCCAATGCATGAAAGTGAAAAGTGAAAGTGAAGTCGCTCAGTCGTGTCCGACCTCTAGCGACCCCATGGACTGCAGTGCACTAGGCTCCTCTGTCCATGGGATTTTCCAGGCAAGAGTACTGGAGTGGGGTGCCATTGCCTTAATCTCAGTTCTGACCCCAGAAGTTCACATGAAAATAGTAAGTTTAATCCCTATTTTATAGGGCAGGCTTTCAAATATTTGAAGACAAGTAAAACCTCCTAAATATAATTTTTAAAATAGATATTAAGAACATCTCTTGACAGTGCCTGCTGGGCCCTGGGCTAAGCACTTCATATGAATGACTCATTTAATACTCACAACTTCTCTATGGTAAAGTTATGATGACTATGCCTATTTTACTAATGAGAAAACTGAGGCCTGGATTAGGTAATTTGTCCAGGTCATCAAGCTGGAAAATGAATTCTGATGCCAGACTACAAACACAGACAGTCCAATTCCAGAGCCTACATTCTTAACTATTAACCTCACTCTCTAAATGATTCCTGCTGTTTCTACTGTTAGGGCTCCGTCACCATGTGCAACACACTCAGATGGCAATGCTAAGGCTCAAAACTTGACTCCATATCTTCTACCTAATGATGAAGGCAACACTGATTCTCATGCATTTATAAAAGCCATGATATAATGTAAATTTAATAACAAAAAAGAGGAAAAGCAGTGTAAAAATTAATGTTTCCCTGCAAATACTACCCATTTTTATGGCCTACTATTCCTCTTTGTTCAGCACAGACTCCAAACTGAAATACTTTCCATTTTCAGAGCACAATTTTTATTTCACTACTTCTCTACCTTTGTTTTCATGATTTTCTCTTCCTAAGCAGCTATTCCACTTCTGCAGAGAATGGTATATACTGTGTTTTTCATTTTAAAATTTTATTTACTTATTTATTTTTGGCCACACCTCGCAGCATGCAGGATCTTAGTTCCCTGGCCAGGGATTGAACCCATGCCCCCTGAGTGGAAGTGCAGAGTCTTAACCAATTGAATCACCAGGGAAGTCCTCTACTATGCTTTTAAAAAGCCAGTTGTGCTGGGTATGTTTCATTTGCCCCTCCAGAGCCATTCTCCATTTTTCTCCACTCTGTTGTCTGTCCCCAGAAGGCTGTCCTGAATAGACTGTAATAACAGTCTCCTTTGCCCAGTCTTTTGGGTAAATTCAGCCAATGGAGACAGGAAAAGAATGAGCGAGGAGTAATGTCACCTCTAGTTAGTAATCTACCAGAAGCCAAAGCTTCTATTCAAATGCCCTCACAGTCTTGACAATAACCTCCTATTCCTGCCCTTACGTGTCCAAAGGCTGTGATGGCTACCTACTATTGCTCACTAGATACTTCATTATCCCATGTCAGCTTCCCTTAACCCTTCCCACACTTCTATAAATCACTCCTATGGTAAGCTCTCCCAAGTTTACCCATTTGAGTATATCATCTATTTTCTGCCAAGGACCTCACTGACACATCACCACTCTTTGCCTACACCTTCTCTGTTTATACTTCCTTTATAGCACTTTTTTTTCCCTGCGCTAGATTTATCTTTGACTCTCCCAAATCATTAATTTCTTACCTGTAGTAGGCACTGAATGAATGTTTCAAGAGTAAATGGGGGTGGTGGGGAGCATTCCTGGTGGCTCAGTGGTCAAGAGTCCACCTGCCAATGTAGGAGACATGGGATCCCATATGCTGCAGAGAAACTAACCCTGTGGCCACAGCTACTAAGCTGTGCTCTAGAGCCTGGGAGCTGCAACTACTGAGCCCCTGTGCTGCAGCTACTGAGTCTGTGCTCTGCAACAAGAGAAGCCATCGCAACGAGAAGCCCACATACTGCAGTGAAGAGCGGCCCCCACTTGCTCAACTAGAGAAAAAGCCCTCGCAGCAATGAAGACCCAGACAGCCAAAAACAAATAAAATTATTTTTAAAAGAATAAATGGGGGGACATAACATTAAAAAATCAAAAGAACAATACTTCATGACATAAAAAAAAATACAAAACCCAAATTTCAGTTTCTATAAAGATTCAAAGACAAGAAAGCTAATCTATTAGGATAAAGGTCAGAATCGTGGACATTTCTGGATGTGGCGATTAACTGGGCAAGAACACAAGGGAGCCACCTATGGTGCTGAAAATGCTCCTTATTTTGATCTGAGTAGTAATAATATGGGTATATACGTATATGAAGTTTTGTTGAGCTGTACACCTAACATTTGTTCACTTTACGGTATGTACAGTAGACCTCACTAAAAAAGAAAAGGAAAAATAAATCTATATGTGGCTGCTTATGTTGAATCAATACGGCTAACACCTCATTTATCCAGAGATTCTTTATTAAAACAAGCAAAAAAGGTCTCTGAACAGACAAAATAGATGTTACAAAGTCCATACACTTTATCCATGAGAAAGACTTTCAGGCCTTTTCATCCTTACATTTACACCCAATTCCAATTAGCTTGGTTAACTAGCTTCCTGACCTACTATTGATAATCAGTAGCAAATTGGAAAGGTAGGGAGGATGTGTGTTAAAGATTGATAAGTGAGAAATAACAGCGAACAATAAGCAAGCAAGCAAAATAACCTTTAAAGAGCAGGTAAAAACTCAAGATACAAAAAAGTCTGAGATCACTTACTATATGGCAAGGAGACTTTATAAAGCACTTAAGGCATCCTTCTATCACAGCACAGTAAGATAAACAGTATAAAATGAAAACTCTTACTTTTTAGGGAAATAATGAACTATTTTCATCAAGATCTGTCAGTAAGCAGAAACAGGGGGAAACATATGAGAAACAGTCACATTAAAAATGCTTTTAAACTAATCACCTGTAAAAAGATAAATGTCAGTTACCAGGCATAAATGTACTTAGTTTAAAATAACCACATCTCTGGAGCTTGCTAAATAATTACAACTAATAATTTACTATCATCTTCCTCTTTGGTTTCCCTGGTGGCTCAGAGGGTAAAGCATCTGCCTGCAACGTAGGAGACCTGGGTTCGAGCCCTGGGTGGGGAAGATCCCCTGGAGAAGGAAATGCAACCCACACCAGTATTCTTGCCTGGAAAACCCCATGGACGGAGAAGCCTGGTGGGCTACAGTCAATGGAGTCGCAGAGAGTCGGACACGACTGAGTGACTTCACTTTCACTTTCCTCTTTGGCAAACTATAAAAACTAGCAGATTTGTATGCAAAGTTCTCCCTAGAAATTTTTTTTAAAGTGCATCTAAGCACTGAAAGTTTTCCTTCTATCAACACTGGTTAACTGAGAACCATTCAAACCAAATTTTAAGCATTTTTTGTAAGCCATATCTGAAAAACTAACATCAAAGTTGTTTATAGCACTACTGAACCACTCCAATGTCACTTCAAATCACCACTGTAAGCCACTTCTTTTTTTAAGAGGGAATTCCTACCCATAAGGTCTACATTAGTCTCCTAGCTCTGAATGTTCTACACTTCACTTACAAACTCTGTCACTCCTAAAGCAATCCCTCCCCTGGCTAGAGAAGATTACTGCTGGGTTCTGTGATTTCAAGAATGTATTTTTTAGGAATTCTCCTCCTCTTGCTATTTTCGACAACGGTATTATAAGTGTGTGCCTGTGTGTTAGTAGCTCAGTCATGTCCAACTCTTTGCAACCCCGTGGACTGTGGCTCACCAGTCTCTTCTGTCCATGGAATTCTCCAGGCAAGAATACTAGAGTGGGTTTCCATTCCCTTCTCCAGGAGATCTTCCCAACCCAGGAATCAAACCTAGGTCTCCCATATTGCAAGCAGACTCTTTACCATCTGAATAACCAGGGAAGCCCTGGAATTATAAGTAGTATCCAGCGACTAGGAAAAAATAATGCCATGTTAAGTGATAAAAAGAAGAGTATTTAATGTGGTAATTCAATGCAATAACCTATTTGGTATATGCCAAGCACAGGGCATACATAAATGAATGAAAAACTATCTGTGCATTTAAAGAAGGCAAGAAAGAGGCAAGAAAGACCTGTCAACAAATATATTCAGTGTTAAGAACAATAGTAGGTGAACACTGAGAAGGAAGTGACTCAGTTTTGTCAAGAGAAGGAAAAAAAAGAACAAAAGTAAAATCTGTAGCAGTTTTAAAATTAAGTACATGCCATGCAACTATGTGAAAAACTACAGTAGCAAAAATGAGGCCATGCAAAATTTAAAATACTTGTTGCATAAAATGTGTTAGGGTTACAAATGGCTTTTCCTATTTTCATGTTGAAAGGCAATGCCTTGTCCTCAATCCTACGAGTTTCTGTGAGTTGGAATTTACCCTAAACTTTCTAACCTCTGTGTGCTTAGTCACCCAGTCATGTCCAGCTCTTTGCGATCCCATGGCCTGGAGCCTGCCAGGGTCCTCTGTCCACGGGGATTCTCTAGGCAAGAATACTGGAGTGGGTTGCCATGCCCTCCTCCAGGGGATCTTCCCAACCCAGGGATCAAACCCAAGTCTCCCGCATTGCAGGAGGATTCCTTACTGTCTGAGCCACCAAGGGAGCCAAGAATGATGGAGTGGATAGCCTATCCTTTCTCCAGGGGATCTTCCTGACCCAGGAATTGAACCAGGGTTTCCTGCATTGGAGGCAGATTCTTTCCCAGCTAAGCTACCAGGGAAGCCCCTGGCCTCTCGTTATTCCCTCACTATTTTTCTCCTAGAAGAATAGTAACTTACATGATTGGTAAGTTTAGACTAAAGAATTACTTAAGCATAATTCTACCTGTTGCTTTTTTGCTCTTGGGGGCCTACCTGCTAGCTGGAAGTAATTCTCAAGTGCTCCTCCACAGATGGGCTCTCCTAGCAAGCAGGGAGGATGTTCCTGGCCCTGTCCTGCCTGTGTGCAGGTATATCTATTTAGCTCTAGGCTTTATGACTAGAAAGCAAAACTGCCTGCATACATAACCTATGTCCTGCAACATGAGCTTTATCAGGAATAAAGGTGGTATTCTGATCTCTCATCTGTCACTCTTTTCTCAGTTTGTTCAGAATTTGGGAAAGAAATGTGGGTTTTATTTATTGAGACCCCTCAGACACAACTAAATTACAGTGTCTTCTCATTTAAAATAAAACCTTCACTTTCATCTTATTCTAAGCAGCTGGGTGTAATATATGTACATGATTCTTCTTCAAAGACCTCATCATTCCTAGCAGAACTTTTGTCTTAGCAATGTTTGCTGAAGCAATAAATTTTCAAATAGTAAAGCTCATTCGTTATGGTGCTTGTGTGCTCAGTCACTTCAGTCATGTCCGACTCTTTGTGACCCTATGGACTGTAGCCCACCAGGCTCCTCAGTCCATGGGATTCTCCAGGCAAGAATACTAGAGTGGGTTGCCGTGCCCTCCTCCAGGGGATCTTCCCTGCCCAGGGAAACCCACATCTCCTGTGTCTCCTGCATTGCAGGGAGATTCATTACCACTGAACCACTTAATTTACAACAAAAGCAAACTATAAAATGACGTATAAAGTAGTAAATAAGGTGTTCACTATGTGTATGTAGGTATTTTACCCCTAGCAAAAAATATTTTTCCATATATTTGTAAAAATTCACATCCATAATTATTTCTGTCTGCTTTAAACCATTACCATGTAAGTAATGAAAGATCTTTAGGGAACTTTAAAAGGTAGAACAGAGTGTTAAATTGAAGAAGCAGTAAAGCTCAGTGCCTAATGACTGGAGGGCTGGAGGAATCACTTTTTTTATACAGTTTCTCTTCCTTCTGTTCGCTCATCTGTTGTCTATCTCTTATCAGCCCTGGGGTGGGGCTGCATAACTGTCAGCATGCTTAGCAGACAGTGAGCTATAAAGCAAGAATTATGAGTGAAGGCATTTGTTTGAAGTTTCAGTGTACCTCCAACCCCAAAGTGACAAACTGGAACAAAAGTTTAAGTGACAAAAATGATGGCTGCAGTAGCTGACAGATTCTTCATCTGGTAGACCAAAGGTTCTTAACCTTTAACTCTGAAACTTCAAAAGATAAGAAGCCCCAATTATCCCTTTTAATCACTTTTAAACTCATCACTTGCATCTTTGTTGTCCTAATAATAAACAACTGCTAAAAGATTTTTCCCCATATAATCCCTTATGCACAGCCTTTTTACTCAATACAGGCTGCAAAAGGAGTTCCAGGACAATAAAAAGCATTGTCTGAAATATATAAATTTCAATTAACCTTACCACTGATTTATTGCCAACATTCGCTGGATCATCAAAAAAGCAAGAGTTTCAGAAAAACATCTATGCCTGCTTTATTGACTATGCCAAAGCACTTGACCATGTGGATCACAATAAACTGTGGAAAACTCTTAAAGAGACAGGAATACCAGACCTGACCTGCCTCTTAAGAAACTTACATGCAGGTCAGAAAGCAACAGCTAGAACTGGACATGGAACAACAGGCTGGGTCCAAATACGAAAAGGAGTATGTCAAAGCTGTATATTGTCACCCTGCTTATTTAACTTATATGCAGAGTACATCATGAGAAACGCTGGGCTGGATGAAGCACAAGCTGGAATCAAGATTGCCAAGAGAAATATCAATAACCTCAGATATGCAGATGATACCACCCTTATGGCAGAAATTGAAGAAGAACTAAAGAGCCTCTTGATGAAAGTGAAAGAGGAGAGTGAAAAAGTTGGCTTGAAGCTCAACATTCAGAAAACTAAGATCATGGCATCTGGTCCCATCAGATCAGATCAGATCAGTCCCATCACTTCATGGCAAATAGATGGGGAAACAGTGGAAACAGTGGCTGACTTTATTTTCTTGGGTTCCAAAATCACTGCAGATGGTGACTGCAGCCATGAAATTAAAAGATGCTTATTCCTTGGAGTGTTGTGTCTTTTGTTAACAAAGTACAACAAACCTTTGTTGACAAAGTAATGTCTAGTCAAGGCTATGGTTTTTCCAGTAGTCATGTATGGATGTGAGTTGGACTATAAAGAAAGCTGAGTGCAGAAGAACTGATGCTTCTGAACTGTGGTGTTGAAGACTCTTGAGAGTCCCTTGGACTGCAAGGAGATCCAACCATTCCATCTTTAAGGAAATCAGTCCTGGGTGTTCATTGGAAGGACTGATGTTGAAGCTGAAACTCCAATATTTTGGCCACCTGACGCGAAGAGCTGACTCATTTGAAAAGGCCCTGATATTGGGAAAGACTGAAGGCAGGAGGAGAAGGGGACAACAGAGAATGAGATGGATGGATGGCATCACCGACTCGATGGACGGGAGTCTGAGTGAACTCCGGGAGTTGGTGATGGACAGGGAGGCCTGGAGTGCTGCGGTTCATGGGGTCGTAAAGAGTCAGACACGACTGAGCGACTGAACTGAACTACCATTGATTTTAAAGTAATCTGGCATAAAGTACCAAGCAGTTCAATAATGAAAATTTTAACTATAATAACAACACTAATATTGCATGGCATCCTTGCCAGGTGCCAGACACAGTTTCAAGAACTTCACAAGTTAAGATCATGGCATCTGGTCCCATGACTTCATGGCAAATAGATGGGGAAAATGTGGAAACAGTGACAGATTTCATTTTCTTGGGCTCTAAAACCACTGCAGACAGTGACTGAAGCCACGAAATTAAAAGACACTTGCTCCTTGGAAGAAAAGTGATGACAAACCTAGACAGAGTATTAAAAAGCAGAACCATCGCATTGCTGACAAAGGTCCGTCTAGTCAAAGCTATGGTTTTTCCAGTAGTCATGTATGGATGTGAGAGCTGGATCAGAAAGAAGGCTGAGCACCAAAGAATTGATGCTTTCCAACTGTGGTACTAGAGAAGACCCTTGGGAATCCCTTGGACAGCAAGGAGATCAAACAAGTTAATCTTAAAGGAAATCAAATGTGAATATTCATTGGAAGGACTGATGCTAAAGCTGAAGCTCCAGTACTTTGACTACTTGATGCGAACAGTTGACTTATTGGAAACGACCCTGATGCTGGGAAAGATTGAGGGCAAGAGGAGGAGGAGGCAACAGAGGATGAGATGCTTGAATGGCATCACTGACTCAATAGACATGAGTTTGAGTAAACTCAGGGAAATAGTGAAGGATAGGAAGCCTGGCATGCTGCAGTTCATGGGTCAAAAACAGTCAGATACAACTTAGCTACCAAACAACAACAACAGGTTATTAACTCATTTAATCCTCACAACACCACCTCACATCAGTGAGACAGATGCTTTTATTACCTCCAGCTTATACCTGGGGAAACTGAAGTACAGAGAAGTTAATATTTTGCCTAATATCCTGGAAATACCCTCTGGCATCCAGAGATGCCATTTAAACTCTGAAGTCGTCTGGCTTCAGCACTGTGCAACACATCTTATTGTTAATGAGAACTCCAAAGACAGTAGGGAATGGAGACCCATCTCCACCTAGAGTTCTTTCCTTTACTCAAGATCAACATGAACTATCAAGAGAAATGACAGTAAGAGTAAATACAATAATAGATATCCACTGTCAATTCCAAAATATACTATGAGAAATACTAAATAGAGATGTTTGATCCCTGTTGTCAGGAAGGTTACATCTCATTTGGACATAGCAAGTATGCACATGAGAAAACATGCATTAATCAAGAAAACCAAGCTCTTTGTCATTTCTCCTAAAGCAGGTGCTTCTCCCAAACTGCCTACATTGACTAACAATACCACTCACCTTTCAGACAGCCAGAGATGAAATATCTTCAGACCTCTTTCTTCATATGAAAATGTTCATACTTCTCTGTGTCTCCACTGCAGTATTCTCACTATAGAGAGAAGACTCTCAGGGCATCTCACTATTCTCATTTTTCCTTCCAAGGTAAAGGCTATTTTTTTCTAGTTACAGTTCTGGCTTGTTTTCCCCTCAGAAATTTGGCGCTGTGAGTAATGTTTCAGGACATCAAGGCTACTTAATTTTACCTATATATCTATCACTAGCATTCCTTCTTGATTTCAGTTCTTCCTGTCTGAAGTATGTGTACTTTTGCTGGTAAAAAAAAAAAAAAAAAAAAAAAACCTCAGTTTTTATTTCTCTTTCTAGAAGATTTTACTGGGCATTTACTAGTTTGACAGCCATTTTCCTTAAGCACATGACAAATAACAGTCAACTGTTTTCTGGCTTCCATTCTGTTATTAATAAGTCATCTTTCAGTGTAATTGCTGTTCATTTTTTTTGGTAAGCAACTTCTCTTTTCTCTCTGCTCTCTTTTAGAACTTCTCTTCTGTGTGTGTTCTGAATTCTGCAACGAAGGCATCTAAGGGTGGATTTCTTTTTCTTTGTTCTGCTGGGATTCAGTGGGCTTTCTGGATATCAGCTGGTATTTTTCATCAGTTCTGTAAAGTTCTATTTTACAGCCATCATCTCTTCAGATATTGCCTGTTCTCCCTTTTATTATCTCCTTTTGGAACTTCAGTTAAATTCATGTTAAACTTTTTATTGTCTAACTTTTTTGATCCCTCTTTATAACTTCCATCTATTTTTCTCTCTGCAAAACATTATGGACAATTTCTTTGGATCTATATTCTGATTCACAGGTTCTGTCACTCAACTGCTGTTTAACATGTGCATCAGGTTTTAAATCTGTGATAATTTTTTCATCTTTAAAAGTTCTATTTTCAAATCTATATGATTATTCTTTAATCCTCTGTTCTGCAAACATTTCCCCATGCTTCTATTTCATTTAAGCATATTAAACATGTTTTTGATATCTTATATATAATAGCTCCAAGCTCTGAAACCTTTGTGGGTTTCTTTTGTTGCATACCTTTTTCTGTAGGTTCTTATTCATAGTGTCCTATTTCTTTGCAAGTTTTGTTCACTTTTTACTATGTACTGCTCAATTTCCTTGGAACTTCATCTGGGGGAATTATCTGATGTCTTAAGAAAATCTGAATTTACTTCTATTTTACTTAGAGAATTTTAATTTATTTCTATTTATCTGAGACCACTTTACATTTTTCACTTAAGGTTCCTAAGTCTACATATGCAGCATTACTTTAGATAAAAAACTAAATAAGTACTCTGATTCTAACTGTATGATATTTTTCTACTTGGGTCACTTCTTTGAGTCTCATTTTTTTATGAGGCTTCCATACACACAAAATTAAATTTGTTTTTTTCCTGTTAATTTGTCTTTTATCAATTGAATTACTAGCTCAGCCAAAGAGCCTACAAGGGAAGAAAAGAAATTTTTTCCTTCCCCATACTACTCCCACTTCTTTTTAGGGATCCAAGATTTTTCTTACTCAGTGATTTCTTTCAAAAGATATATTCTAAAATGCTTAAACTTGTAGCTTAGTTGTTTCCATTGGTTGAGTTCTTAAGGGCTTGTTATATACTGAAAGTGGCACTTAGCATATTACTTACCTACATTGACTAAACATTTGATATGTGCTCTCTCTCGTGCATCCTTTTTGTTGTCCCTCCAATAAGTAATTTCATCCAATTTGTAAAGTTCTAGTCTCTACACATTTACCCACAAACTACAGGGGGTGGTTTGAAAGATCCACCAAGAAACTGAGATTTTTAATACTCTATCCAGTTTCTGACAGGTAAAGAAGATAAAAAAGTCAATAACAACACAGAAGGTATGACAAGGACATTTTACAACTTTATCAACCAGATAGCTAATAAATAGTGTACCTAACAATTGAAAAATGTATTTGTTCAAGCACATAGATTATTTATGAAAACTGGAGAAGGAAATGGCAACCCACTCCAGTGTTCTTGCCTGGAGAATCCCAGGGATGGCAGAGCCTGGTGGGCTGCCGTCTATGGGGTCGCACAGAGTCGACACAACTGAAGCGACTTAGCAGCAGCAGCAGCAGTAGATCATATGTTAGGCCACATATTTTGCCCACATGACACTTAGATCAGAAATCAACAACAACTAGAAAACTTGCACATGATTAGGATTTTTTCCTAAATAATTGTTAGTCAAAAAGGGAAATCAAAATGAAAATTAGAAAATTCTTTGGACTGAACGATAACCATACTACACACCCAAATTTGTGAAATTCAACTAAAGCAATATTTAGAGAGAAATGTATAACCTTAAATACATACACTGGAAAAGCGCAAAGTTAAAATGGGCTTAGCATCTCAATTATAAATTTTAAAAAGGAACAAGAGGGAATTCTCCGCAGTCCAGTGTTTAGGACTCCTTACTCTCATCACTGCCAAGGGCCTGGGTTCAATCCCTGGTAAGGGAACTAAGGTCCACAAGCCTTCCAGTGCAGTCAAAAAAAAAAAGGAACAAGAAAATAAACTCAAAAAGAGAAACAATAAAAGAGCTGATATAAATAAAACAAGTACCAGTCCCAAGAGTTGGTTTTTTAAAAAGATTAGAAAACAAATTTCTAGTAGGATTGATTCAGAAACAAAGAAAAAAGATAGAAAGGATGTTAGGAATGAAAAAGACAAAAAAGCAGATGTTGAACAAAATAAACATAATAAAAAGATATTATAAAGAAAATAAATTTGACAAGTTATACTAAAATTTCTAGAAAAATACAACTTAAAATTTTCAAAGTCAACTTCTCCTCTAAATTGTTCAAAAGATTTAATTCAATGGCAATCAAAATCCCAATATGAATTTTTGTAGAACCTGAGAAACTTATTCTAAAATTTATATTGAAAAGCAAAGGTCCAAATGTAAATGGCAGATTCTTGAAGAATAAGATGGGGGGAAAAAAATAAGAAGAAGAAGAGGGGACTTACAGTATACTGTCACACTAAGCTATTGTGATTAAGACAGCGTGGTACTAACACAGGGCACGTAAACTAATCAATGAAGCAGAACAGAGAAGCCGGATAGACTCATACACATAGTGAAATTTGATACAGGACAGAGGCAGCACTGCTGATAAATGGAAAATAAACTTTTCAATGAACTGTGTTGATGTAAGTGGGTATATGGGTTAAAAAAGAGCTATACGGGTAAAAAATGAGCTAGGACCTCTATATCACATTATACATGTAAATCAATTCTAGGTGGATGAAAACTATTTGAAAGGCAAAACTTTAAAACTCTGAAAAAACAACACAAGAGTCTATTCTGACTTCCAATAGGGAAGACATGGAGGGTCTCACACCATTAGAGGGCAAGACTAGTAGCCTTGATAATATTAAAAATTAGAACCTCAGTTTCAAAGACACCATGAAACCTGGAAGAAGATATTTACAACCGAAATAACCAATAAAAGATTATATCCAAAATATATAAAGAACTCATGAACTAAGAAAAAACAAAACTGAATTTTTAAAACAGCGCAAGACATGAACACATAATCCCTGAATAATAAATGCACTCCATAAACATAAAAAATATTCAGCCTTATTAAGTAACTATATAAATGCAAATTAAAATCTCAAAGTAATACACTTCACACTTTACTAGACGAACAAAAATTAAAGTCAGTAAATAGGAATCATTGGTTCAAGGGCATTCTCATTCTCTACTAGCAAAATATAAATTACGTGACCATTCTGAAAAACAATTCAACTTCCCAGAGGGTCTTAGTTTTCTACGGCTATGTGTATGGGTTGAACCCTGTCCCTCAAAAAAGGATATACTGAAGTCCTGACTCTCAATACCTTAGCATGTGACTTCATTTGGAAACAAGGTCTTTACAGAAGTGATCAGATTAAAATGAGGTGATTAGGATGTAGGCCCTAGTACAATATGACTGGGGTCCTTATAAAAAGGGTAAATTGAGGCAGAGAGACAGGGCACAGAGGGAAGACCGTAAGAAGAGACATGGGGAGAGTGCCATGTGATGAAGGCAGAGGTGGAGTGACAAATCGAAAGGCTGGAAAATGCCAAACATTGCCAGTAAAACCAGCAGAAGGTGGGAGACGGGCATGGCACAGATCCTCCCCTCAGAGTCCTCAGAAGGAGCCAACGCTGGGACAGTCTGACCTTGGCTTTCTAGACTCCAGAACTGTGAGACAATAAGCTTCTGTTATTTAAGCCACTGGGTTTGGGGTGCTTTGGCATAGCAACCCATGCAAACTGTTAGTCGTTAATGCAAACTAATACATTCCGGTAACAAATTACCACAAACTCAGTCACATAAAACGAGTTATCATCTTACAGTTCTGCGGGTCAGAAGTCTGACACAGGTCTCACTAAGTTAAAATCAAAGTGTTGGAAGGGCTGCCGCTTTTGAGGACTTGGAAAAATCCACTTCCCTGTCTCTTCTACCTTCGAGAGCCTGCCTGCTTTCTCTGGCTCCTGGCCTTCTCCCACTGTCAAAGCTAAAGGTAGACTGAGTCTTACACTATATTACCCCAATCCTATTTCCATTGTCCCTTCTCCTCCGATCTCTGCTTTCTTCTTTCATTTTTTAAGGAAGCTGTGATTACATTGGGTCTAAAAAGATAATCCTGGATAATCTCCCCACCTCAGGATCCTTAACTTAATCCTATCTGCAAAGTTTCCTTGCTACATAAGGCAACACACCCACAAATTGCAGGGATTATTACATGGACACCTTTGGGGTGCCATTATTCAGCCAACCACACATAGTGAACTTGAATATGAACATACCTCGTTGTTGTTTAGTCGCTAAGTCATGTCTGACTCTTTGAGACCCCATGGACTGTAGCCCACCAGGCTCCTCCGTCCATGGGATTTTCCAGGCAAGAATACTGGAGTGGCTTGCCATTTCGTTCTCCAGGGGATCTTCCCAACGCAGGGATCAAACCCAAGTCTCCTGCATTGGCAGGCACATTCTTTACCACTGAGCCACCAGGAAAGCCTTACAACTTAGCGATTCTAGATGCATGCATGCACCTAGGAGACATTTACCTCATGCGAAGAGTTGACTCATTGGAAAAGACTCTGATTCTGGGAGGGATTGGGGGCAGGAAGAGAAGAGGACGACAGAGGATGAGATGGCTGGATGGCATCACCGACTCGATGGACATGAGTTTGGGTAGATTCCAGGGGTTGGTGATGGTCAGGGAGGCCTGGTGTGCTGCAATTCATGGGGTCGCAAAGAGTTGGACACAACTGAGCAACTGAACTGAACTGAACTGTTTGGTTTTGGAGTCAAAGCAATTATTTTTAAGTCAAGTTTAGCTCATTTACACTGACTGACGTGGCAGATAAGTTTAATCTTAGTTCTTTTCGAGTATAGTGGTACATTTTCTGGTTTTAGAAATGTTAAAAAGCAAAAAAAAAAAAAAAATTTCACAGCAGCATTGTAGATAATAGCAAACAACTGAAAACCACCCACAGGTCCATAAACAGTGGAATGGATAAATTTTATTATGCTCATAAGATGAAATACTATACAGCATTGAAAAATGAACAACATCTATCCACATCAACACGAATGAATCTCAAAAGTTAAGCAAAAAAGTTACAGAAAAATTCATATAGCATGATTCTGTTAAGGTTCAAAAGCAGACAATAATGACAACATATTATTTCTATTATTTAGTAATAAATAATAATAGAGTCATGTCCAACTCTTTGCAACCCTAAGGAGTATAGCCTGCCAGTCTCCTCTGCTGAAGGGATTTTCCAGGCAAGAATACTGGAGTGGGTAGCCATTCCCTTCTCCAAGGGATCCTCCCAAGCCAGGGATCAAACCCACATCTCCTTTGTCTCTTGCACTGCAGGCAGATCATTTACCACTGAGCCATTGAGGAAGCCCATGTTCAGGGGAGTTATAAAGCCAAGTAAAGGAATGAATAGCAAAAAAAAAAAAAAAATCAAGATAAATGTATTGTCTCTGGGACAGAGAAAAGGGGATACAAAAGAAGTTAACACAAAGGAAATGAGTGGTAAATACTTGATATTTTTCTTTTTTGTCTTATTTTCTTCCTTAAACCATATTTAAAATATATATATATGTACAGTCTTTTATGTATGGCATTTCTCATTAACAAATATAAATGCTGCTGCTGCTGCTAAGTCGCTTCAGTTGTGTCCAACTCTGTGTGACCCCATAGACGGCAGCCCATCAGGCTCCCCCGTCCCTGGGATTCTCCAGCCAAGAACACTAACTTTAAAATATGCTGAAAGCAAGTTTTACAAAATGTAAGGAAGCAACCAAATAATGTACTCTATCTGATAGAGGAGGGAAAAATCTATAAAGATAAGATACCTTCCAGGTAAATCAATACTGGAGAAAAAGTTGTAGGCTATAAAAGAGGAAGTAGGAAATACTCCTCTTCCCCAAATTCCAAGAACAGACTTCCAACAATCTCTTAAACAAACATGAAGCAGCTTGTAAATAATATGGTGAACAATGTTATAAACTGTCAGGAACTGCCCGCAGACAGAGCCCAGCTCTACTAAAGTTCTGCTTGGCTAACACAGCTGTCCAGTTTGTTTTGGTCAAACTGAAAGCCCTTAGGTAAAGCAGGCAACAGTCCATTCACTTCCATTCTTCCTCACCTCCCCTCCTTCCTCAACATACAACGTAAAAAAAGGCTCTGTGGCTGGCCTCTGAAGGCACCTGAGTTTGAGTCCAGCTGCATCCTAATAAGTCACCCTGAAATAACAATATCAGGTACCAAGTTTACCTATGACGTCATCATGAACTATGTGATTTCAAGAGTACCTCCTGTCTCTCACTTCCCTTTCTCTCCCACCACTACCCTCAACCTCTTTTAACCAGGGACACTGTTTATCAAGTAATTGGAGATGGCTGGCAAATTAAGTACAGCCTTGGAAAACCATGACCACAGGCGCATATGCTCTTTATAGCAAGCACTAGGGGAACTTGGAGTCAAGACGAAGCTTCTAGTCCTGAATCCCAATAATATCTCATGTCATAACCTAGAGACAATATTCTTTCTCCAGAGCTGAATTTTTTTCCTTTCTACAAATCTCTTCTCTCTCTTCTCTCTTCTATATCTATATAAACATGCTAATTTCTAGATAAACTTTTCCAGCATGTATAGATTCTTTCTGCTTTAGGAAAGGTTTAAGAAGGCAGGAGAATTCGCTAAGGAAACAGGCTGACTTGGTAACTGAAAGAGAACAAGGAAAGAGACTCAGAAAAGGGCCTGCCACTGAGAAGGATTAAAAAAATCAGAGGACAATGAAAAACAAACTTCACTAAACTTGACTGAAGCCAAAGTTTTACTTATGGCTGGCCCTGTTTACCTTCCACTCTGTGTGGGAAAACAAACTATGGAGATGTTACTGTTTCATGTGGTACAATGAAAATATTCTCTCACACATCATCACATCACTGCTCCACAGGACTTGTCAACTTTTATTTTTAAACGCGGCCAACTCTGCTACCACGCAGTTTTGTTCTCAGCTTATACACTTAATTTGAGCATCCCTTTGGTATCAAAAGGCTTCTTAATCTTAACACATTTTAATACATTTCTTAAAGGAGATTTTAATCAGTGTGAATGGTAAAAGCAAAAGAAAAACTCTACATACACATCAGGAACAATAAGCAGTCCTCAAACAGCTAGAGCCATGGATGGATGCAGGGAAAAGGTGTTCCATAAGTTCTAACGGCTTTTTAAAAAAACAAAACACAAGGCTAAAAACAGATAATTACGGGCTGTGCAAGTAAGGGTCAAGGGCATGAACCTTATTCTGTGTACAATGAAAAGCCATAAGAGATTTCTGAAACACAGCAAGTGATTTGATAAAAATCTGTTTTTGAACGATAACTCTGATGGCAAGGTACATATAATATTTACAAAATAAAGCATAAAAAACACTATGTAGGCTGATGTTTCATTGTAAAATATTAACACGAAATTAGAATTGGCCAAATTTCACAGTATTCTTTAAAAAATTCATAGAAGGTTATGCCTTGCAAATTCCTTAGGAAAATAATCACTTAAACTAAAATCTTTTTAAAAGCTTCATACTACATGTGTATCCTTTTTCAAATAAAATTAACACTTTAAATAATATTTATGTGCTTTAAGGCCACAGAATTTTAAAATATTTACCTAACCATTTAGAAAGCACTCAGCATTTTAGGTATAGAAAAATATCTCACAAACAGACTAACCTCGTATTTACCTAGTCTATCACACACAAAATGATCTGGTTTACAGCTGAAATCTCCACTGTAGAAAGTATAATGAAAATGACACAGAAATGTAGTTTGTTAAATTCTGGCCAAAGTATCTCATATAGGCAACTAAAAAAAATTTTTTTTAACTTCCTATTAGTTTCAGCTGAATCTTGGCAAATATACTCCAAACTTAGTGCTTCTTTCCATTAACCCAAGGAGGAACATAGTCAGCAGTAACTAAACAGTAAACCTAACTGTGAAAATCATGTTTTACAAACATATGCTATTATGCTTCAATACAGTATCCAACATAACAATCTAAAAGTTAAAAATTACCTAACATCTACTTTCACACAATTAAAAACATTTTTATTGACACGAGTTTTCAATTGCTTTTCAAAGATGTTCATAAAAATGTTTAAATTCGTAAGGAAATGAAGTATAATAAATTTATCAATCCAAAAATGAATGTCCACATATACGGGTTAAAAGAAAAGTTCTATTAAAAAATACAGACTATTTCTTAATATTTTTCAGTTATCATACCTTGGAAAATATAGGCTAGCAATATCAACATTAAACATTTAAGTAAAACTTCAAGATCTATTAACTTGTGAAGTTTTTTTATACTTGCATTTGTAGCTTACAAAAAATGTAAACTAACTACAAGAAATGAGTTCTAGAATTGAAAGGTGGTATAGAATTCATCTACTGGATCCCCTGATTTGACAAGAGACTGAGACTCAGAAAAGCTCACCAACTTTTCCAATATGACAGTAGACCCAAGACTTTACCCTTGAATCTCTATGAATCCAGGGCACTTTCCCCAATATCAGATTCTACCCAAAACTGTTTGTCTCCCTTCATTTTCTGAAATAAGAGAGTGACTTTACAATGATCACATACAAAGTTTGGCACTTTTAAAATTAGAAAATCCCTTAATCTTTTACTTCTATAAAAGTATAGGTTTCCACTTAATTTCTTTCATATAAGGTACATGCAAACAAAACCACAGATCCACTGCTGAACTTCAGGAAAAAAGCATAAGTAAAAATTTTCATTATTACAATGTCTGCCAAGTTAAAAACATCTAGTAGTTTCTAGTATTACCAAAAGAATATTATAGTTTGACCCTGAACATTAGCTAACCATATATAAACCCCTGAACTATTAGCATATACTTAAGACCCCCCAAAAAATGTTCCTATTCATAGTGGAATGTGAAGTGTTTTCTGTACTAATAAAATATGCCTTTTTTTAAAAGCACAAATTGTATTTTCCTCTAATACAAATAACAATTAAAGCTACCTAGCATAACAATGCCACACCTGGTTAACTGTTGAAAAAAGGTTGCTGTGATGGAAAGAGCACCAAACCAGGAATTTTCAATTAATAAGATAACAGCCATAATTCACTACTCCAACACACTACAATTATGTTAAACTGTAATACTACTACGCTCAGGAAAAGTGTCTACCAGTGTAATGAAACTATGTTAAAACACTTTCCTGGTGTTAAAAAATGCAATCTATTCACACAAAGTCAAATGTCCATCCAATGTTATTCCTGTCTATGAAAATAGTTGGTATGACTTTTCTCTACAGTGAATCTTCTTCTGACAATTTTTCTCCTGATACATGTTTTCCTGGGCATTGTCTACTATTATCATTGGTAGTAAACTGAGAAAACAAAACGCATGATATTTTTTGAACAATTTTTTTTCAAGCATTTGACCAAATACAGACCACAAAAGCGGCCTCTGAAAACACTTTTCAGGAAGCAAGGTGTTTGTCTCTTTGAGCACTACAGATAGTGTAGTAGTTTATAGATTATATTGAAGAGCAAAGAGCAAAAAAAAAAAATCAGAATTAGTAACAATAAGAAACTTCTGTTTCAGATATATTAGGTCCCCAGTGTAAGATGTTTCACTAATCAAAAAGTCTGAAAACCAAGGGTATAAACTCCTGATGCTGCTGCTGCTGCTAAGTCACTTCAGTCGAGTCCAACTCCGTGCGACCCCATAGACTTGCTCATTTAAGCAAACCTCTACATTTATCCTCTTAGCTGCTTAGAAGAAGGTATTGAAAACTGAAAAATCTAGGTTCAAATCCCAGCACTTCCACTGTTAATGATAATGTGTGAAGTTGGGTAATCTCTATAAGCCTCAGTTTGCTCATCTCTAACTTGAGGTTAATGTCATCTATTATACAGTGTCCTTGTGAAGGTTTAAGACAATACAAGTATTTTGCACTTAGTAAAATGCTCAGTGAATAGTAGCTATACTTAGTGAGTTTCTTCCTAATGTAGAACAGGTAAGATTTCCCTAGGCTATCAAGACAAACTCTTTCCCTAATAATGATTTCAATTCCTTAAAAAAAAAAAATGTAAACCTACAGAAAAATAAATTGTAAACGTTTTTGGTATATTTCCAAACATTACTAAGATTAAAGGTTAAATTGTTACAACATTCTCCTAATTATGCAACAAACACACAGGACCACGAGTTAGTCTGTAAAAGATTATATTAGCTTATTACTGCTGAAATTTGGGGTGGGGGTGGGGGAAGAAACCTCTTAAAATTATCCCCAACGGTCTTTTCATCTAAGTTAACAAGTCTCTGTTCCAAAACTCATCACTTTTCTTTTAATTGTAAGACCTAAGATTTGTCCTATTATCAAGAATAATACTGATTATTTAATACCGATTAAAATTCACACATCTATATATTCACTCATTCTAACGGCTGTATGTTATCTTTGAGGGAAACAGCACCATTATTACAGCAACAAATAAATGACACCAGAAGTGTCATAATGTAATTCTTCAAATAATTCACTTCATTCTTCTGAGAACGCATCTACTGCATAAACAATCTCTTTAAAAAGTGTAGCATGCTTAGTCTGCTATTTCATTTCTATTCAAAGATAAATGGTACTTCTGCGTTTTTTTGTTTTTGTTTTTCTAAGCTTCCTGTATTTTAGGAGTTATTTCCAGAATAAAACTTTTTTTTTTTTTTCACCCTGGAAGTAAACAAGCTTTCAAACGCACTAATTCAATTCAGGAACTGAAGCGATAAAACCGCCCTCCTTTCCTTAGCAAACCTTTCCTTTCTGGAAACATACCTGTTCTCTCGAGATGCAAGGCAACGAAGGTCTCCTGAACATTTTGCAACTGCCATAGTAACCGCCTGAAGTTTCTCCGAATGACACGCAGCTGGACCTCCTCCGGGGTCTGATCACAGGCACTTTTTCTTCTGCGGTACTGGACAACTGAGGTTGCTGGGGAGCTTCCCTGATTTGAAAGAAGTGATCCAGCCCCAGGGCCAGCAGGCAGCCGACGCCCCCCACCAGGCAGGACAGCAGGGGCCGGAGGGCTGGAGGCAGCGCCCCAAGGCTGGTGAAGGACACCCACCAGACGAAGCTGGAGAAGAGCAGCACCACGATGCTGTGCCGGAGCCTCCCCGGCTGCGCGAGCGTCAACAAGCCCACGCAGCTCAGCACCAAGAACCACCGGCCCGCCACCGCTGGGGGTGTGTGCGGGACCGGGGCCCTGGCGTCTCCGTCCCCCCGAGACCAGGATTCCCACTGCCCCACCAAGAAGTCCCCCAGGTAACAGCAGGCGGGGAGTGCCAGCAGCCACCAGGAGCCGCCGCCGCTCCGGCCCGGCCCGGCGCCCCGCTTGGTCCGGGTCAAGAAGCAGGTGAGGAAGAAGAAGGCACAGGCGATGCTGAAGAGGGGGCTGAGGCTTTGCGAGCAGACGCTCAGCAGGGTCCGCAACCGGGCGGCCCCAGCAGCCCAGCTCTCGGGCCCCGAGCCGAGCAGCAGGGCGAGGACAAAGGCGGCCAAGGCGCCCAGCAAGAGGCGCGCCCGGGAGAAGGGGGAGCCGCGCCGCGGCTGCTGAGGGGAGGCGGGCGGCGGCAGCAGCAGCTCCACGTTGCAGAAGCGGCAGAGGTGGAAGAAGAAGCCGCGCGGAGGGTCCTGCCGCAGGGGGCTCACGCAGCCCTTCACGTAGCCGTTCCTCACACTCTCGGGGGGCGAGGCGGCCCCGTCCGGCGGCGGCGGGGACCGCATGGCTTTGGCGTCTCGCTCGTCCCTCCTCATGGCCGGGACGCCCGGTGGCCGCGGGGGCTCGGCACGCCCCGCTCGGACCGCAGCGGCCGCTCGCGCTCCCTCCCGCCTGACCCCCACGCTCGGAGCGCCCCCGGCTCGGCGGCGCGTCAGGGCTGCGCCCGCCGCCGCGGCCCGGGGTCCCCGCCGCGCGGGTGGAGGAGCGGCGGGGTCCGGGACATGCTGGCTGAGAAGAGGGGCGGAGGGGGCTCCTCTCCGGGACTTCGGTGGCCGGACCCCGCCCCCCTTCCTGTTACCCCGGGCACTTCTTGGGACTGGAGTGTCCGCGTCGCCTCCCGGCTCCCGCGGGCTGCAACAGTTACCTCTCGGCCCCAGCCTGGTCCGTTGGGCGCGCGAGCGGCGGGCGGGCGCTCCTCCCCCGCCGCTGTCCCGGCCGGGTGCGCGCCCCGCCCGCCCGCCTGCGCGCGCCCGCGCCCCGGCCCGTCCGGCAGCCAAGGGCGCCGCCGCTCCTGCCGGCCGCCTGCCCCATCGCGGGCTGGGGACCCCAGCCGCCTCAGCGTTCCCAGACTGGGGAGAGCGCGGCTTGCGGCCGCCCGGAGACCGATCCAGGTTGGGAGGAATGGGAGGGACCCTTTTCGGATAGAAGGGGGCAAGCCCGCCATCCTGGGATTCCCCCCAGGCGCTCAGGTTCCTTTGGGGTAAGTCACAGACCTCAGGCAGGCTCCGACAGGTTACCACTGGGGGCGTAGGGAAAGAGGGCGCTTATGGTCCCCAAGGGGAGTGCCTAGTAGAGAAACCGAGTTGAGGTGGGGAGGCGACGGGTCCCGCCTTTACCCCCATCCCAGTTTAGGGTGGACCCTTGGGATGTCCAAGCCGAGCTGCGACCTGGTAAGTGCCAGTCCCCACCAAAGTCATGGGGAAGAAGCCTTGATCACTGTGGCTAGGTCTGTCCTTAACAGCAGCGGGGATTCTTGAGCCATGCAGCAGGCCCTTGCAGTGGCTTTTTAGGGAGGAGCACGTACGTCGAGCGCTCCCTGGGAGCATCCTAGTCGGTATTACCGAGTCTGTCTTCCTCAAGAACCATCTTAATAAAGGGAGGAGCTACCGTCCCATCGTCCCTGCACCCTTGCCAAACTACCAGTGGGTCCACATCTGTTTCTGCCTCAGGAAGCATGGAAAATCTGTTGTCGAAAAGATCTTCCCACATTGAAGGCTTTCCACTGTAACTGCATATTGGGGGTGGGGGGAATGGGAGGATTAGGAGTTCACTCCAAGACCATTGCCAGGTTTGGATCAGTTGGCCGTGAGAGAAGCCAAATAAGATGCTATCTGTGAATTACTGATGAAACTAGCTACATGTGGGAAACACGGACTCGAAAGCGGGAAGAACTGCTGTACGGAAGGGACTGCTCTGGAATCTCACCAATCATAACTATCTTAGTGACTGAACTGTGTTTCCCTCCTCCAAAACTCTCCCTTCCACCTCATGACAGGCCTGCATGTCTCAAAGAGCTAATTCCACATTTTTCCAGGGAGATGTGAAACCTTACTGTGTGGTAAATCCCACAAACAGGCCCATTTTTCACCAATTAATCTTTGCCCACAGCCAAGACCATTTTTGTATATGGTCATAGTTCACATGCATAGCAGAAATCACAGTGAAATTAGCACAAGAATTGGACCAAGATGAAAAAAGACCAGAATTTTTGTCTGCTTCTTAGATAAAGGAAAAAATATGTAATAGAGTTTTCAAATTGATTACTCAAATGCTTGCCCTAAGAGATAAAAATCCATGGGGTCTTTTTTTTCACCAGGACAGTTGAAATTCTTTTTAAAAATATCTCATTTCAACAGAACTCCGCAAATACATTTTTAAATGTATTTAAAAATAAACAGGACTCATCATTACCAAAGAGTAAATTAGGAAGCTTGATGGATACATTTTGAGCTTGTACAGAAGGGCATGGCAGGCTAGTGTCAGCGTCACTGAAATGCCCATTATAAATTCTAATTGGAAATAATAAATTGCTCTGATATAATAAATTCAGATTAAAGTTGTTAATAAATACAGTTGTTATCATTATTACTGTTGTTTTAAAACCTTAGGCTATCATCTGAAGTAGGATAGGCATGGTAATGGAAATAGTGGTAAACTAGAAATCCATTTCATTGTTTCTAGTCATGGCCCAGCCATTCATACCCCAGCATAAAGCAAGTCATGTAACTTTTACAGGCCTCAGTGTCCACAGTTGTAAAGTGAAGCAATTTGATTTTGATGATCTTAAAATCACTTCCAGTTTTAAAAAGCTGTGATTTCTACATGCCAAAAATATATAGGCATTTTTAGGATCCAAGTATTGCTAAGAGTAATAAAGTAAATAAGGCAGAGCACCAAAAAATTGATGCCTTCAAACTGTGTTCCTAGAGAAGACTCCTGAGAGTCTCTTGAACAGCAAGGAGATCAAGCCAGTCAATCTCAAGGGAAATCAACTCTGAATATTCATTGGAAGGACTGAAGCTGAAGCTTCAGTATTTTGGTCATCTGATACGAATAGCCAGCTCATTGGAAAAGTCCCTGATGCTAGAAAAGATTGAGGGCAGAAGGAGAAGAGGGTGTCAGAGGATAAGATGACTGGATTGCATTACCCATGCAATGGACATGAACTTGGGCAAACTAAGAGATGATGAGGGACAGGGAAGCCTGGCATGCCGCAGTCCATGAGATCTCAGAGTCGGACACGACTGGGCGACTGAACAACAACAATTGCTACGAGCAACCTTTGAATTATTCATACCACCAAACTAAAGCAAACTCTGTGTTGACAAAGATAAAAGGATTTGTATCCAAGGACTATTATCTGGAAAATAAAATGCAAAGTCCTCTTTGTACTTCCCAGTTCTCCTTCCCTGAACCAATTCCAGCACCTGAGAAGATTGCAAAATAAAATGTAAGGACATGCCCAAAGACCATCAGTTAACTTAACTAAAAGTGGAAGTGTTAGTCACTCAGTTGTGTCAACTCTTTGTGACCCCATGGACTGTAGCCCACCAGGCTCCACTGTACGTGGGATTCTCCAGGCAAGAATACTGGAGAGGGTAGCCATTCCCTTCTCCAGGGGATCTTCCCAACCCAGAGATGGAACCCAGGTCTCCTGCATTGCAGGCAGATTCTTTACCGTCTTAGCCACCAGGGAAGAACGCTTTCACTTACTTAACTAAAAATATGAATCAGCTAGCGATGTTTATAACAACTTCCTTCTCTCTTTACAGTTTTTGTCTGAGATTATTAGTAGGTCACATGTCTTAGAGTTCAAATTATTTATTTTTTTGCCACTATTAAGCAACCAGTAGAATTATTTAGCTCCTGTCTTTGGGTTTAAGAATGTACGAACGTTATCTGTTGTGGAAAAAAAAGACCTAAAGTGATAACATACTTTTGACTTTTCTCAACCATCTCTATCTCAGCCTCATTTTTACCTGACTTTGCCTTCCCTCATGTCTTGACACATAATCTCCCCACTGGACTCATTCTTCCAGTTTACTGATCCCTCACATAGGATCCTGGTGCTTACCACCCAGCTCCTGAGTCCTTCTGGTGCAGTGCAACCCCCGTCTATTTCTGTATTCTGAATAGGAGGTCCTTGCCCTCAAACCCTGAAGACCCAGTTTTCCCATGTGCCCCAGTTTATAGGATGAGAATTTTGTTTTGTTCTCTATATTAGGTCCCCAAATCAATAAGCTGCCAATGATGCAATTAATTATGGAAGAACTAAAATCGTGCCTGGCTCATTCCAGTGTCAGGGCCAAAAGCTCTGCCCATAAACAGTAGTCTACTGGTAAGGACCCGATTGGTGGGCCTTCTAGATGCCACTGCCTGCCCACTTATCTAAGCGTACAGGCACCAAATGAGATGTCCCATTGCTGGGCTCAACCCAAATGTTAGAACACCCAGTTTTTCATGTGGGACCTCTGGGTCTCATTATTCCTTGTTTGGAAATTGCTCTCTGTGTGAATTCTCTTGTTCTGTCCTTTGTCCTCAAGGAAGCCAAAATAACACATGACCTCTTCTTAGGTCTTAGCAACTCCTCCCCACTTCTTCTGTCCTCTGATGAGTCTTAACTCCTCATCCTTATACCTTGTGCTTTCAGTCTCCTTTTTAAAAGAAGACAGGATTTCCTAAACTCTAAAATCCAGATGTAAAGAAAATCCATTTCTAGAGCAGGATTCCCAGAAATTCCCTTCCAAAATTAAAAATTTTAAATGGATCATAGTCCCTACACATATTGGTAATCATATTATCATGGAATATAAGTAGGAAAGGGTGGGTAAAGGTGAATGGATGAGGGCTAAGACTCTATCCAGTCACTATCACTGTTCCATGATTAAGTGAATTCTCAGGTTCTGACTCCTCAGCTCAATTTAAGGAGGAGCCTAAAGATTTGCTAAGAACAGTTGAACAGTAGCAGATAAAGATTATCAGTTCTTTAAGAACTTTTTAAATTACAGTTCTTATTCTGTATTGTCATCTCTCAGCCCTAGTTTTCAAATTTCTTCAAAAGAATTGTTATGCAAATAAAAGCAGACTTGTTATTGAAGTGGGCCTCCCTGAAGTGGCTCAGAGGGTAAAGAAACCTCCTGCAATGCAGGACACATGGATTTGATCCCTAAATCGGAAAAATCCCCTGGAGAAAGAAGTGGCAACCCACTCCAGTATTCTTGCCTGGAGAATTCTATGAACAGAGAAGACTTGCAGGCTACAGTCAGTCCATGCAGGTCGCAAAAAGTTGGACAAGACTGTGTGACAAACACCGTTATTGAAGTGGAGATGTCCTGGGTCAGAGCCTGACTACTAGCAGGTCTCTGACACCTCCTACTCTGATCTGAAGCCCCTCTTTGGAATCCTTGGGCCAAAAGAAAGGAAGAAAGTAGAGAAGGAGGGAAACAAAGAAGGGAAGGAGGGAGGAAGGGAAAGAAAAGGGAAAAATTTTGGAAGGGAGGGAGGGAGAGATGGGGGAAAGAAAGAAAGGAAGGGAGAGAGGGAGGAAAGAAAGGAGGAAAGGGGAGGGAGGGAAGAAGGAAGGAAGATTTAAAGCCTCTGTAATAGACTGTAAAATGGATCTGAATTGGATTTTGGAAAGTGGTTAGGATTGCGTTCTCTTTCTAAAATGTAACTTTTCAGAATTCAGTAATAAAGCAATCCTAATTTTTCAGGGATAAAGATATAAAGCAGTCTGAAAAAGAAATTTTCATAAATAGCCAGTAAATTAAGCAGTGTCACTGAGATTCCAAATTCCAAAACTAGAAGGCTTTCTTAAGATAGGAGAAAACTTTAAAAGGTATTGAAAGAATGAAAGAAATAACATTTTCAAACTTACATTTGAAAACAAGAAGACTGGCTTTTCTCTGGAAAGAAAGGTATATTCTATTCCTATGGTACAGAAAGGTTTGTTCTGTTTTCAATATGCAGTGGCAGTTGCCTAAGTGTGTTGCTGCTTCTATTGCTGCTAAGTCGCTTCAGTAGTGTCCGACTCTGTGCGACCCCATAGATGGCAGCCCACCAGGCTCCCCCGTCCCTGGGATTCTCCAGGCAAGAACACTGGAATGGGTTGCCATTTCCTTCTCCAATGCATGAAAGTGAAAGTGAAGTCGCTCAGTCGTGTCCAATTCTTAGCATCCCCATGGACTGCAGCCTACCAGGCTCCTCCATCCATGGGATTTTCCAGGCCAGAGTACTGGAGTGGGGTGCCATTGCCTTCTCCATCTAAGTGTGTTAATACTACCTATTTTTCTTCCAGCTAATACTCATCTCAGAATCTGAACCTCACTTTGACTCACTCTTTAGATCATCTCAACAAGTATTTATTGATTGCCCTCTATATGCAGAGCGTCATGCTAGATGCTAGTCAGAATAATTAAAAACTACTGTAGAAACTTCTAGAAGCTTCCTCAAGATGCAGTTTTATGTGGGAGGTAGGGCCTATGTACATAGATCTTTAAAGAGCACAAGAGAATACATGATTAAAAAAAAAAAAAAACTTGGGAATGTGCTTGAGAACTATTAAGAAAGGAGAGAGTCATTCTTCTCTGGAGTCTCCCTCCTGTGTGGTCATCTCAGCTCGTTTTCAAGTTTTGTCCTCTCCCCAGTATCTGGATGGCTGTCTTCCTCCCTCTCTCCCCTCTGCCCACCTTCTCTCTCTCATCTCTATATTTAATCCCTCACTTCTTTTCTCTCTCATCTCTATATTTAATCCCTCACTTCTTTTACTTCCTCGGCTCTCCTACGCACCATTCCCTTCTGCCAGCGATGAACCTCTCTCCCGTAATGAATGCATTCATTCATTCAACGTTTATCAAGTGCCTGACATTGTGCTGGGGACTGTGCTAGCTGACAAAGATACAATGATGAAAGATGGGATTCCTTCCCTTCAGGGTTCATGGTGAAAGCTAGAAAAGTAAGTAAGCTCAGTGTACTGAACGAGCTCAGAGGAGGGAACCTAACCCAGACCAAGGGTGGAGTATTGGGCAAGGAGTAATGCTCTTGAGGAATCAGAGAAGGAGATTTTGAGGCTCCATACTGAAAGATGCCTTCCAGACTTTCCTGGCTCAGACGGTAAAAGCATCTGCTTACAATGCAGGAGACCCGGATTCCATCCCTGGGTCGGGAAGATCCCCTGGCGAAGGAAACGACAACTCACTCCAGTACTCTTGCTTGGAAAATCCCATGGACGGAGAAGTCTGGTAGGCTACAGTCTGTGGGTTCACAAAGAGTCGGACACGACTGAGTGACTTCACTTTCACTTTCACTGAAAGATGAGACATTAACTAAATAAAATAGGAGAAAAGATAGCCTGGACAAAGGAAGCAAGTGAGTTTAAAGTTTTGGAAGAACAGTGCATTGGGCTGGAGTGTAAGATACGAAGCGGGAAAGAACAAAAGTGTAAGGAATTGAGGAGGCTAGAGAGATGGTATGGAGAAGGCAATGGCAACCCACTCCAGTACTCTTGCCTGGAAAATCCCATGGATGGAGGAGCCTGGTAGGCTGCAGTCCATGGGGTCCTAGGAGTTGGACACGACTGAGCGACTTCACTTTCAGTTTTAACTTTTATGCATTGGAGAAGGAAATGGCAACCCACTCCAGTGTTCTTGCCTGGAGAATCCCAGGGACGGGGGAGCCTGGTGGGCTGCCATCTATGGGGTCGCACAGAGTCGGACACGACTGAAGCGACTTAGCAGCAGCAGCAGCAGCAGCAGCAGCAGAGAGATGGTATGGTCCTAACATGAAACTGGAATTTATTGTTACGATTTGTTATACAAATGTTCCTTTTCTATTTGTTTGTTTACATAGTAAAGTCTTCAATATACTCCTCAAACATAAGAATCCTGTCTTAGTCTCCATCCTATGCATAAGCACTCAGTTAATGCATAAGCACTCAGTTAATGCTCAAAAATTTTTGAAGTAAAACAATTTACATCAGAGTTTTTTAGTTGCATGCCCTTTGGTTTTGTTATTGTTTTATTAGTCAATGAGTTTTCACTGAAACTTTTAATACCTGATTTAAAGTTTCCATATTATTACTGAAAAATATTTTTCTTAACATCCATTTGCACAAAATCAGTAAAAGAACACTTTCTCTTAGATTTATAGAAATTATTAAGCTTGATTTGATTTCCACTATAAGGTAAATGTTTAAGAGATGTGTGGGCGAATTATTTTTTTTTACTCAAGTGATAGTACCTAGATTTCTTTTGCCATGAAAGAATATATTCTACTGCTTTAAGAATTTTCCTTTTTTTATGTCTCTTTTTCAGAGCAACAACTGTATCTATGAAGCAAATCCACTATATTCTTACCAAAAGTAACTGGTCAAAGTATAGACCTGAAACTGTTAATCTGAAATTGCTTGGATTTTTTTTTTTTTTAATTAAACCTAAAGCCCGAATCTTGAACAATAAACAGCAATGCAGACTCTTTCCAAGTTTCCTGTTCCCTCCTTAGACAAGCGGTAGTTTCTTCAGCTCTGGCTATCCCAGCAGATCTGAAGGGTCACAGCCACGACGGTGGCAGCCTACCGTTGACACTGAACTTGTGGTTAATTGTGGAGTTCTGCCACAAAACCACCTCACTACCACAAGCTGGATTCTTGCCCAGGAGGGTGACACACTGCCAGGCTAAGCAACGTACAGGAGGCAGGAAGAGCAAACTGCCTTTTACCCCAGGCAGCCGTTGTTTCTGGATTCCAGTGGAGCCAGAAGTGAGGCACACTAGGAAAATTTAGAAGTATGCTTTCTCCACTAAACCTACTTCAAATGTATTTGTGTTGTTTTTTAAGAGAAGCTCAGAAAGATTCTTCCAATTCATTATCTAGCATCATCAACAAAGGCAAGACTATTCATTACTAAATTTTTCAAAATGAGCATTGGGATTGGAAATAAAATGATTGCTGTTAACTAGTAAGTGAGCCACATACATATGATCACTGCAAAGAGGAGCAAATAATGTGTCTTTGTGTGTGTTGCTAAGCTCCACACTGCAGCAGGGCAGCTCTGGGAACTTTGAAAGTCAGGGCAGCATGCTGCGAGGGAAGGAAACTTTAGAGTCAATCAGATCTAGTTACCACTTTGCAGCTGCAGGACCTTGGAAGTTACCTAATGTTTCATGTTACCTGCCTCATCTACAAAATGGGAATAACAGTGTCTACCTCATAGGGTCATCGTTAATCTGTAAAATGACTACCAATGACTAGATGCTTTATAAATGTAAGTTTATTTTTCTTATATCCTATTCTCTTAACATTCTTCATCCTTTCCGGACTTTCCAGGATTCTATCGATGCTGGGTTTTTCCAAGATCCCCAGATTATATCATCTGTTCAACTTGTTTTCAAGAATTCCTTTCAATGCTATATCAATCAACCAGGAATCTGTCTTTCTAACTACACAGATAGATAAATTAGCAGCTCTCTTTCATCACAAGGCAAATGCTATAGGGATTTTATGCTCTATTCTAATTCTTTACTATAAATGCAAACAAATTTAATACATTAATTTTTAAAGGAATGACTGACTACACAGTATTATCATAATTTTATGGGTTTACACATCTGAGATCCCATTCTGCTAAAAAGATGTTGATTAAGGTCCCATCAATGATAACATGGAGAAAAAGAAAAAAAAGTCAAACCTTACAACCAGTTTCATCCATAATAACATAAATCACAGTAAAGACAAACATTTTTATTTGCAAAAGTCTATTCATTCAGACTGTGCCAAGCATTGCCCTAGATACTAAAAGTACAAATATGAATAAGCTATAGCCTTTGCCCTCCATTTGGTAGAAGACAAGATATGTAAACATTGTAAACAAGTGCAGCACATATGAAATGCTCTAATATAGCTCTTTAAAAGTATCTGTAGACAAATAGATAAGAAAGCTATATACACATATACACAATGGAATATTACTCAGCTATTAAAAAGAACACATTTGAATCAGTTCTAATGAGGTGGATGAAACTGGAAGGTATTATACAGAGTGAAGTAAGTCAGAAAGAAAAGCACCAATACAGTATATTCGCTTATACATATGGAATTTAGAAAGATGGTAATGATGACCCTATATGCAAGACATCAAAAGAGACAGATATAAAGAACAGACTTTTGGACTCTGTGAGAGAAGGCAAGGATGGGATGATTTGAGAGAATAGCATTGAAACATGTATATTACCATATGTGAAATAGATCACCAGTCCAAGTTCAATGCATGAAACGGGGGACTCAGAGCAGGTGCACTGGGACAACCCCAAGGGATGGGATGAGGGAGGTGGGAGGGGGTTCAGGATAGGGGGCACATGTACACCCATGGCTGATTCATGTCAGTGTATGACAAAAACCACCACAATATTGTAAAGTAGCCTCCAATTAAATTAATTTTTTAAAAAAGTATAGCGGCGGTTTGAAGACACGCTACCCTGGGTACCAAAGAACACATAGAGGTTTCCCAGGTAGATAAGGAGAAGGTAGAGCATCCACACAGAGCAGCATGTGCAAAGACACGGAGGTGTGAGAGCACAGACACTTTTGGATCTGTTACCAGGTAGGTGTCATTTGGGTTGGAAGGAAGGTGGACATGGAGAAATGAAGCTGGATAGGTGGCTTCCCTGGTGGCTCAGATGGTAAAGAATCTGCCTGCAATGCAGGAGACCCAGGTTCGATCTCTGGATTGGGAAGATCTCCTGGAGAACGGAATGGCATCCCATTCCAGTATTCTTGCCTGGAGAATTCCTGGAGAGGAGCCTGGTGGGCTACAGTCCACAGGGTTGTAAAGAGTCGGACATGACTAAGTGATTAACACTCAGGAGGGTGGAAGTCAAATTATGGGATGCTCTAGAAGCCATCCTGAGAAGATTGGAATTTATTCTGTGAGAGATAAGGAACTTTAAAGGGGTTTGTTTGTTTTGGCGAAGCCGTGCATCTTGTGGGATCTTAGTTCCCTGACCAGGGATTGAACTCTGGTTCACTGGCAGGAAAAGCCCATGTCCTAACCACTGGGAAGCCAGGGAATTCCCAGGGAACTGTTAAAGGTTTTTAAGCAAGGAACAGGCATGATCGTTTTTTGGGAAGGGAGGGGCATGATCAATTTTAATTGTACATTTCAAATCTCAATGCTAGCACCACTTGAATAGTTTGGTGGAGTGTGAAACCAAAGCCAGGAAAATCATTTCAGAAACCTTTATAATAGGTCAGAGGGACGATAAAATTCTCTAAGGCAATGGAAGTACATTTGGAAGGAAAGGACTGAATTAGTAGAAAGCAACTACAGACCTTTCAGATCAGTCCCATAGAGGGAAAGGGGGAATTCAATGAGGGTTCCCTAGGTCTAGCCTAGGCGACTACAATATCTTGAAACCATTAACTAGGATAGGAAATATTAGAGTAATCATTGGTAACAGAGATTGTGAATTTCACCTTGAACAGGTTTAAATCCAAGTGGAGATGTTTCTTGGCAGTTGGATATATGAGTTTGAAGCTCAAGATAGCAGTGTGGACTAGAAAGAGAGTTTGAAAGCCTAGAGTATGCAGGCAGAATGGAACCCTGGGAGGGAAATGAGACACCCCCAAGAGAGTATATAGTGTGAGGACAGGATCAGTATCTGAATTCTGAGGAGTATCAGCATATAAAGGACAAAGAGCAAAAGAATTGCTCAAAAGGATGACTGAAAAGGAAGTGGCAAAGTAAGAGAATCAGGCAAGAGTGTTGTCACATATCAAAATAAGGAAGTTGCAATAAGGGGAGACAAAAGACATAAAGTGCCACATCCTAAAAAGATGACAACAAAGTATCCACAAACCATTGTCAACCTTATGTGGAACAGTGGATTGAGGAATAAATTAATACTTATGTTGACATTAAGAAAAGTTTCTTTCTAGAAAGTTTAGCCAATAAGAAGCTTTACGTTTAATTTTATCATTATCTTTGTTAGTTTTAGCTAAATATACATAGCACACACAGAAATGTAAATAGCTTGCTGATACAATATAAAGACCACACACACATTTTCTCCTGTATTAAAAATAATAATTACAGATTTCCCTTAATGGTGTACTTGCAGGTTTCCCTACATTTTTATAAGTATTATAAACTAGTACTTATTTTGTATTCATTGTGGTGTCCTACAAATAAGGAATAAAAAATCAGACAATAAGTTTACAGATTCTATATTATACAGAAACAAACGTCTAATACAGCTCTGAGAGATTTTTTTTTTAAACTAAGCGATTATTATGTAGCTTTAATGAGTAATATGATCTTAGTCTGATTCTTTTTTTTTCTCATATCACTTTGAAGTCAGTGAGAAATCCTTTTTTAAAAAGACTTGGATGATAAGATCATTTAAGTCATCTCATTTAACATTCTTTGTTTAAAATCACAATACTTTCACCACTTCTGGGAATAGTAAACAAGTCACTAAATCCAATGAAAAGCATGATGTAAATTTGTATATTTAGAGCATTAAAAAATATATATCTGATTAGATAATTCAGACACAAGGAAGCATATTTAAAGTCCTTTTCCTGCTAAATAACCCAGACTCACTGCAATCCTCCAGTTAACCTAACTTCAGTCTTCAGCAGAATTATGCTTGGCCTGTTACCAGTGACAACTCTCTAGCATGGTTTGGTGCCTTGGAAACTATATTAAATGTAAGTGCAAACTGTGAAAAAATAACAAGAACCGTTATATAAATTCAAGATTTTAATACTGTCTTTTGGGGACATATAATCACATTTGAAAGGATGATAAACATCCACTCAAATATGGACAAGACTTTAAACAAATCAAAACTATGGTTTTTTAACCAGGAAACCTCATGTGTATGGCAGATTTTATTCCTGAGCAACCCCTCCTTTTCACAGGTGAAAAGGTTTACATCAGATTTCCGCTCATTAGAACCTCTCAAATGCCTTCCGCACCAGCAACCCACTTTCTTAAAACAAATACCAGCCAACCAGGAAGCCATGAATTTTTATTGTGCTATAAAGTAGACCAGACATATCCAAACCTTCATAGGAATGATCCTGACTAAATCATTACTAAAAATAGTTTCAAAATGAACTGTAGGCTCCAAGTTTCTCTAACAACCAAAATTCCTTCATCCTTCATCAACCTCGTTTTCAAGCTCTTTGCTCTTTCAGAGCTACAGTGCAAGCAGTTTCTCTGGCCACATATTCATAATAAGAACTAAAGGGTCCACTTCTATTTGATTACAGGCACATGAGAATTGAGATAATGTTAGCTTCACTCCCTGTAAATATTTACATTTGTCAAAATTCTGTTTCCAATTTTCCCGTACACCAGCCGCCTCCAAATTATGAGCTACTTCTTGTAGTATATCACAGGCATAAAAATAGTGTATTTTGCAAAGAATTAAGCCAAATCTTAAACTTGAAAAAATAGATCCCCTTTAATTCCATTCAACAAGTATTTATTAGTTTAAGCCTTGTTCCAGTTACCCTTAAGAAATATATGCTGCGCATGTGTGTATGTGTTTGAGGATGGAATCATTTGTCAATGGCCAGTGGGGAACAAGGCCTATACAAATAATTATAATGCAAAAGAGAATACACTAAGAAATAGCCAGAATGCAGTAGGGATTAAGAAAGGTGACATGAAGTAGGTAGGATTAAAAACCCATCTAAAAGATGGGTTAAGATTTAGAGATGAGAGAGGAGGGCATTGTAAGAAAGAAAAAGAGCATAAAGGTGAAGAAGTTCACCATTATCAGAACATAAAAAGAATGATAAGAAAAAATTTAAAAATTAGGAAACACATATAGCACACCAGGTCCTCTAATCTTCTACCTTTATTCCTTACAACAATCTGAAGGTAGTGATCTTCCCGATCCAGGGATCAAATCTGCATCTCCTGCATTGGCAGGCAGATTCTTTATCACTGAGCCACTAGGGAAGCCCAGTAATAATAATACCCATTTTACATATGGGGAAATCGAGGCACAGAGAAATTAAGTTCTTCAGCAAATATTACTCAGCTAGTAATTGTTGAAGCCAGAATTTTAATATAGGCACCAGACTCCAAACTCTCTCAGTTCTTTCCATTGTATTGGTGACTATTAAACTTTGATACCCAAAAATCATTTAGATAGACAACTTTTATCCACATGGTAAAAACACAGATTGCTGAACCCCAAACCCCCAAAATTCTGAGTTAGTAAACCCAAGATGAGGTTGTGGAATATGCATTTTCCCCACACACCTCAAGTGATCCAGATGCGGGAACCACAATATCCTGAGACAGACCAGGGCAATATTTAGCAGGATCTAGGTGATGCTACGGAGAAGGCAATGGCACCCCACTCCAGTACTCTTGCCTGGAAAATCCCATGGACGGAGGAGCCTGGTAGGCTGCAGTCCATGGAGTCGCTAAGAGTTGGACACGACTGAGCGGCTTCACTTTCACTTTTCACTTTCCTGCATTGGAGAAGGAAATGGCAACCCACTCCAGTGTTCTTGCCTGGAGAATCCCAGGGATGGGGGAGCCTGGTGGGCTGCCGTCTATGGGGTCACACAGAGTTGGACATGACTGAAGCGACTTAGCAGCAGCAGCAGCAGGTGATGCTAGTGGTAAAGAACTTGTCTGCCAATGCAGGAGACATGGGTTTGATTCCTGGGTCAGGAAAATCCCCTGGAAGAGGGCATGGCAACCCACTCCAGTATTCCTGCCTGGAGAGTCCCATGGACAGAGGAGCATGGCGGTCTATAGAGTTGCAAAGAGTCAGTCACAACTAAAGTGACAGCATGCACACACAGAATGGCCTTGAATATACTTAATGATTAGTGTTATGAGATTAATTATATCCCCCTTCAGTTATATAATGAAACCCTAACTCCCAGTGTGACTGTATTTAGAGATAGGACATTAAAAGAGGTAGTTTAGTTAAATAAGATCATAAGAGTGAAACTCCAATCCCAGATGACAGGGTAGCCTCACAAGAAGAGGAAGAGACACCTGGAGTGTGTTTAAACAGAGAAAAGGCCAAGTGAAAATGTGGCAAGAAGAAGACTCTGCAAGCCAAGTGGGAAAGCCTCAGGAGAAACCAACTCAGCCCACATCTTGTTTTGGACTTCTAGTCTCAAGAACTATGAGAGAACAAATTTCTGTTGTTTAAGCCCCTAGTCTGGTGTTTTGTTATGGTAGCCCTAGTAGACTAGCTGTAGTTCAGTCGCCCAGTCGTGTCCAACTCTTTGCGACCCCATGGACTGCAGCACACCAGGCCTCCCTGTCCCTCACTGTCTCCTGGAGTTTGCCCAAGTTCATGTTCATTACATTGGTGATGCCATCCAGCCATCTCATCCTCTGACGCCCTCTTTTCCTTCTGCCCTCAGTCTTTCTCAGCATCAGGGACTTTTCCAAGGAGTCATCTGTTCACATCAGATGACCAAAATACTGGAGCTTCCACTTCAGCATCAGTCCTTCCAGTGAATATTCAGGCTTGATCTCCCGTAAGATTGACTAGTACAAGTAGACTAGTACAAGGAGTTCCACAACTTCTTGCTTCTCTTAAGCTACAAACATCATTCATATATCAGAAGCTGTGCCAAAGATCCCTAATTATCATCACCATCATCAGAGCTGAGGTCTATATGGCATTTTATAGTTTACAAAGTCTTTTCACCTGCTCTGTTGCACTTGAACTTTGCAACAACCTCTAAGGTAAGGCAGACTCAGTAAGGCAACAGGACTGGTGCAGGTTTCTTACAAGTTGTAGGACTGAGTTCAGGACTTCCAATCACAAATCTTAAGCTTCTTTTTCCTATATCACACATACACACACCATCAAGTATGGTTATTATATAAAGGACCCATCTGGGAAAATATCTTTCTTTAGCTTAGAAAGCAAATACCTTTACCCCTATTTTCTAGTAAAGTAAGATATGGTTTTAGGAATTTAAGAGGTGTATTCAAACATAATAGGAAAGATGAGATCAGAATGCTCTCCAAGATTCCTAAGTCTGGTGTTCTTCTCAGATGATCGACTAGGCAATAATATTCTCCCATTTATATGAATTAAGATTATGCTTTTAGGCCTTTATGGCACATACTTTTTGGTGGTTTTCTAGTAATAGGAATATGTTTGCTCAGATAGCAAGGAGATAAATGTGTGTAATACCAGGCTGTACAATGGACTACAGCTTAAGTAATAATAGAAACTAAAAAGAAAAAAAAAAGTGAAAGAGCAGTTAAAGAAGAGGAAGTGACTCCTCTACTTTCATTTTCTTTTGGTAGCACTTCCTTCTTTTTTAGGGTAGTGTAAACAATAAATTGTGAATTAGTGTTCTCAGATGACAATGCAAACATTATATCAACAGTTTGTAAAAGATCCAGTACAAGAAAGTAGGTTCTCTGAGGCTTAATACTCTCTACCATTTTCTTGTTAGAGAAGGTCTTATTTTCCCAATGGCATTATGTTAATTTGTGTCCTCTGAGAAGCAGATGCCAAGATAGAATTAGACGTGCAAGAGATTTATTGAGGGAAATGCTGGTAAAGGTAAAGAAAAGACAGCGAGAGGACTGGGGAGAGCCTTCCGACTGGGATGGAAGCCTGACACCAGTGAAAGAGAGGGGAGGAAAGATTGAGGTAGAAGGAGTCTTACTGCAGCACAGCTC
This sequence comes from Bos indicus, assembly GCF_029378745.1. Classification (NCBI taxonomy): domain Eukaryota; kingdom Metazoa; phylum Chordata; class Mammalia; order Artiodactyla; family Bovidae; genus Bos; species Bos indicus. The sequence goes on from NC_091774.1 coordinate 38,500,810, forward strand.
TGAGAAAGTTTCAGCCAAGCCAGAGGAGTGTCCTCAAGCCAAAGTCACCTGTTAAAGGAGTCGCTGTATCACAGAAATGGGCTTAGGTTAGTGTACTTTTATCACTGGCTAAGGGAAGCCCAAGGGATGTAATGGCCCCGTGCAAAAACAAGGGTGGATGCAGCAGGTGAAGTTTGGGTCCAACGCTGCAGATTTCAGTGGCACAGTTTCATGGTTTCCACAGTCCACCCGTACTCTGGATGAATCTGCTTCTCTGTGCAGATCCTCCATGATTCCTGTGGGCCTTTCTTCCTGAGAGAAAACTTAGAAGAAAGTTAGTGAGATGAACCAGAGCTCCATGGCTGCAGTTGGTCTTGGGGCTACAGCTGGTACTCACCCTCTCCCACCTCTATTGTCCTTTCTAAATTCCTATTACTCAGGAACCACCTTGGCAAGTCTTGTTAGCTTACCTCAGGGTGGAACATAATACCTTCATTCCTGATGGGTACTAGTCCTTGGCAGTCATACCTTTTGCAAGTCAAGGGTGCTGCCCATGCCTATCCATTGGTACAGTGGGCCAAGGGAGTACCTGCTTTCCATACACATTCCTATCCTTGTGTAAAAGCAGCACTACCTTCTCCTGATGATCAGGATGGGTTACTCCTCCCAGAATGACGACTCCTTTTTTTGCGTCCTGGTCTCTGGACACAAGGAATCCAAAGTGCCCTGGCAGGATCCCCAGCTTATACAGTTCATTGAGATACTTGCTCTGTCCCTTGGAGAGTACACCCCTTCTGGGCACCAGAACCACCAGCCCTGCAGAGCCCAGGATTTCCGGTATAGGCAGCACAGTGGTTTATCAGAAGTAATATAAGGCTATTCCTGATTCCAGAGCTTGGTGTTCATTGTGTTCTTCCTACTGGGGACATGACACCTATAAAGGTCTCTGATTTAGTCCAGATCCCCATGTCATCTACCACAGTGGTGACATCACCCATCCCTGCCCTGAGCTGATACCTATGGCTATATGGATTAGAGGGGGAGAAGGTTCTCATATGACCAGCTGGAGGAGGAGAAAAAAAAGCCTGTGCTTTTCTCCAAAAAGATAGCACTGCATCCTTTCAGAGAGTCACTTCAGAGCAGTGCCCTTTTAAAGGCACTGTGTGTATTCCAGTGTTCTGTGAGGTTGGGTGCTTCTGTACAGTACAGTATATGATATGGCTGATGAACCCCCGCAGTCGTGAGGTCAGGCCTGTACCTCCTTTGAAGTGAAATGCATCACCTGTCCAGATGTTCATTGTGTAGGATTCACACCTGTGAATCAGGCATTCTTTAAGCCTCCAGATTGCAGTGCTGGCAGAGGCAATGCAATCAGGAAAGATAAAACTGTACCCCAAATGAGTATCTATCACTGTGAGGACAACCCACTAAGCTCTTGTACTAAGTACTAAGTTCTCAGCTGGTCTTATGAAGAAATAATGATATATAAGCATTTGTCTTTGTTGTTGACAAGTTGGACATTCAGAAGCAGCAGAAGCAAGATTAGCTTCAGTAATGAAAACTCCACGTTATTGAACCCACGCATAGACTGTAAGACTGTCTCTGCTACCATGGCTACTTTGTTCATGTGTCTGTTATGGCAGTTCCAGGATGGCCAATGACAAAAACTAGCTTATGTCCAATAGTCTAGTTATTACATGCTATTCACTTCCCCTTCTATGGTGGATGCTTTCTGTTGAGCTGTAATGTATAATACAAAACTCTTTACGTTCATCTGTGTGTGTGTGTGTGTGTGCGCGCACGCGTGCATGTATATTAGTAGCTCAGTCTTGTCCAACTCTTTGCGACCCCATAGACTGTAGCCTGCTAGGCTCCTCTGTCCATGGAATTCTCCAGACAAGGATACTGGAGTGGGTTGCCATTTCCTTCTCCAGGATATCTTCCCATCCTATGGATGGAACCCGAGTGCCCTGCATTGCAGGCAGATTCTTTACCATCTGAGCCCCCAGGGAAGCCCTTTATGTTCACCTACATGCCTCTATCTTCTTGTCTCCAATTTTCCCATTTTTTTTTCTTTCCAAGCCACTTCCCAAGTCTGCATATACTAGATAGACCACTTCTCATTCCACAAAACAGAAGCTGACTAGGGGTACTGTCTGCAGCTCTGCCCATCAAGAAGATTTCCCCTTGCCACTGTCTCTCAGGGTTATCCTTGAATGTGGCTATAACACAGCCATGGTCCATGTCCAGCCTATACCCACACCCATAAATCAAGCTGGGGCTTTCCCTTCTTGTTTAGCTGCTCATACAGGGTCTCCCACATGGCCCTAGAAGCAAGCTGAGGAAAGGTTCTGTTGCAGCTATGGTGAGTCACATACAGTTTACAGTGTCCTCTGTCTTACTGGCGCTCGGTTCTAAATGCATCATTCCCGTATTAGAATGGACTGCTATTGGACCTATCTGACTTTATGATTTGATATACTCAACAGAACCCAGCTCATAATGGGCAGCCCTGGATCTACAGTCACTTGGTGCCCCATGAAGAAGTCTACCTCTACCAGTCCCAGTATCTCACCGATAGCTATTCCTCAAAAGGCACATAATTCTATGCTACAAAAGGCATGGTCTTGCTCCAGAATCCCAGAGGCTTGCATTGTTATTCTCCCAATGGGGCTTGTCATAAGACAGTTCATCTTTCTTACCCCAACACCTCCAACACCATAAGATCTGCTGGACTGTGTGGCCCAAGTGGTGGGACTGTTTGTTCTGCAACGTGGACATTTCCATTCAAAGCTGGCTGATGTCAGTGTCATTCAGTATATGGAGCAGTATTTGTAGATTTGGAATGTGCTGCCTCCAGAACCCAAACAGGCCTACTAGGCACTGTGTTTCCTTTTTCTGTGGTTACAAATACAAGATGCAGCAATTTTCTTTTACTTTGGAGTAGAATACCTTGTCATGCTTCTGACCATTAGACCCCTAAATACTTCACTGAAGGTTCAGATTCCTGAATCTTCAGAGAATTTTTATCTTCAACCCTCTGGAACACTGTGTCTTACCAAGGCCTTCAGCACGCTTCTGGGCTTAGTTGCTCAGTTGTGTCCAACTCTGCAACCCCCTGAACTGTAGCCTACCAGGTTCCTCTGTCCTTGGGATTCTCCAGACAAGAATACTGGAATGGGTTGCCATGCCCTCCTCCAGGGGATCTTCCCCATCCAGGGATTGAACCCAGGTTTCCCGCATCAGGCGGATTCTTTACTCTCTGAGCCACCAGGGAAACCCTTCAGCACACTAGACACCTCTTACTTGTCCTGAACAATCAGCATGATGCCATCAAAATAATGTATTGGTGAGATGTTCTGTGGGATTTCCAGGCAGTCCAGATCTCTTCAGAGTATATTATAACAGAGGGCAGAAAAGTCAATACGGCCCCAAGTCAAAAGCTTAAATGTATATTGTTGTCTGTCCCACAGGAATGTGAACTATTTCTGATCCTCTCTTCTAACTGGAATAGAAAAGAATTCATTCACCATATAGATAGCTACGTACCACAGGCCTGAAGCCTTATTAATATGCTCCATCAGTTATACAATGTCTAGCAAATCAGCTGCAATTAGAACTACTAATTACTTAACCCTGAACTACTAAAAGACAGAGTATCCAGCATTATACATATTTTGTATCTAGAACACTTAGCATTTTGCATACATTCTAGAACATTTGTATCTAGAACACCCAGTACTTTGCATACATTCTGTAAGTATTTTATAAATGATTTAATAAATTGGGAATTGAATTCAAGAAGATGCCTAGGGGTGGGATGAATTGCAAGATTAGGATTGACATGTATACTTTACTATGCATAAAACAGATAACTAATGAGAACCTATTGTATATAGCACAGGGAACTCGACTCGGTGCTCTGTGGTGACCTAAATGGGAAGGAAATCCAAAAAAGAGGGGATATATGTATGCATATGGCTGACTCACTTTGCTGTAAAGCAGAAAATGACACAGCAGCATAAAGCAACTATACTCTAATAAAAAAAAAAAAGTAACATGTTTACATGAAAAAAAAGAAGAAGCCTGCAGGTGTTGATATCAGTTCAGTTCAGTTCATTTGCTCAGTCGTGTCCGACTCTTTGCAATCCCATGAATCGCAGCACGCCAGGCCTCCCTGTCCATCACCAACTCCCGGAGTTCACCCAAACTCATGTCCATCGAGTCGGTGATGCCATCTAGCCATCTCATCCTCTGTCATCCCCTTCTCCTCCTGCCCCCAATCCCTCCCAGCATCAGAGTCTTTTCCAATGAGTCAACTCTTCGCATGAGGTGGCCAAAGTATTGGAGTTTCAGCTTTAGCATCAGTCCTTCCAGTGAACACCCAGGGCTGATTTCCTTTAGAATGGACTGGTTGGATCTCCTTGCAGTCCAAGGGACTCTCAAGAGTCTTCTCCAACACCACAGTTCAAAACCATTAATTCTTCGGCACTCAGCTTTCTTCACAGTCCAACTCTCACATCCATACATGACACAGGAAAAACCATAGCCTTGACTAGACGGACCTTTGTTGGCAAAGTAATGTCTCTGCTTTTGAATATGCTGTCTAGGTTGGTCATAACTTTCCTTCCAAGGAGTAAGCGTCTTTTAATTTCATGGCTGCAATCACCATCTGCAGTGGTTTTGGAGCCCCAAAAAATAAAGTCAGCCACTGTTTCCATTGTTTCCCCATCTATTTCCCATGAAGTGAGGAGACCAGATGCCATGATCTTAGTTTTCTGAATGTTGAGCATTAAGCCAACTTTCTCACTCTCCTCTTTCACTTTCATCAAGAGGCTTTTTAGTTCCTCTTCACTTTCTGCCATAAGGGTGGTGTCATCTGCATATCTGAGGTTATTGATATTTCTCCCGGCAATCTTGATTCCAGCTTGTGCTTCTTCCAGCCCAGCGTTTCTCATGATGTACTCTGTATATGTGTTGATTTAGATGAGGTCTAATTCAAATGACCCTGATGCTGGGAAAGATTGAAGGCAGGAGGAGAAGGGGACAACAGAGGACAAGATGGTTGGATGGCATCACCAACTCGATGGACATGAGTTTAAGCAAGCTCTGGGAGATGGTGAGGGACAGGAAGCCTGGCGTGCTGCAGTCCATGGGGTCGCAAAGAGTTGGACACTACTGAGCAACGAACAGCAACCCTAATTCATAGGGTCAGTATGAGGATTAATTAGTTACTAAATGTAAAGCCTTTACAGCTCTGCCTGGTGCCTAAAAAGCACATAGTGTACCTCATTAACTTTATTTTCTGGGTCATAGAGAACTAGCATATAGGACAGAGAGTTGTGACATTAGGTTAACTTCTTGACCGATGTTTTAAATGACATGTGACAGATGTGAGTTGCCCTTTAAAATGAAAGTGCCTGGAATATTTTTCCTGAGGTGTGAAGTTTCCAAGGAAAATGCAAAAGAAAAATGACCTTAAAGCTATTATAGAAACAGACATTTAACCCAATGGGAGGAAAAAAGGTGGTTGCTGTGTGCCAATGCATTACAAGTGTTGCTCTATTTTAGATAATTTCATGAAGTACTGAAGTTGAAATTCTTGACAAATGTGAAACATGGTCTTAAAATTAAATAAATGCACTTGTGCTCACTAGCCATCTCACAAAAATGACCTTTTCCATTACCTAAATGTCTGTTTAAATGCATATATTCACATTTTTCATCTCTGTCAATGTAAGAGCCAATATAGGAAAATGACAAAGTATTATGCCAGAACACAGACAAAACACACACACACACACCCACACACACACCCACCCACCCACTTAGTCTTCATTAGGACAAATATCTCTTTTTTGGGCATAATACTGTGATTAAGCAGACTCAAAGCTATTATCCTCTGGTGTTCGCTTAGTGGTTGAATTTTAAATGATGTTGATGACTCTCAGGGAACTGCCAGGTCTCATTAAACTTTCCCAACAATTGTCACAGCTGTGAAATAATTCCAGGGCTTCTAAGAAAGGATCCACACTTGCTACTTTTAAGAGAGCTAGGAAAAGGGTGTTGGACAAAATACAAACAGGACTTCTTTCACCTACAAAAAGAGCTGAGCTACTATGACACTTTCAGTACCCTTTCGCAGTTACCAATATGCCATCTTACAACAAGCGAAGCTCAAACAACTTCAAAACTTAGGAAGTTGCTTTGTTGCTTTATTGCCAATATCTCTGTCCTAACAGTCTTCCAGAAAAAATCACCAGACTGAGTTTATTCCACCAGTGAGTCAGTTGCTTATTAGCACTTTTGACATCCAGATGGTTTGAGACAAAGGCTAAATTGGGGGTAACTCCCAAGTGTAACCAGTGGAAACTCTCTTTTGCTGAGGGACTCTCTTGTCTACTGGGCAGTGGGCCAGAATTTGGGTTTCTTTCACAACCTCCCAGCACCACTGTGTCTTTTCTATTACCCTTGAAAATCGTGTCACCTGAGAGGCCAAGAGTTAAACTGGCTGTACTGTCTGAACTGGGAAGTTTGGAAGTAAATCAGAATGGACCAATAGCCTGGATCTGTTTCATGAGTAAACAGAGGAGTTCAGGCTTGAGACCCTATAAAGTTAAGTCAATATTAGTTATAGAGGAAATCCTGTTGTTCTTTCTTCTTTTAGAGTTGCTTTTAAAAAAGTAGAGGTTTCAGTATGTTCTAGTGCTAAAAATACCATTTCTTGCACATACACACCCACACGTGCACCAACACACACACACAAAAGCAAGAATATTTTTAACTGAGCAGAAAAAAAATTGCTATTGTCTTTACTATCAATATTAGGTCCCAGGTGGCACAGTGGTATAGAATTCACCTGCAGTGCAGGAGATGCTGGTGTAATCCCTGGGTAGGGACGATCCTCTCGAGGAGGAAATGGCAACCCACTGCAGTATTCTTGCCTGGAAAATTCCATGTACAGAGGAGCCTGGCGGGCTATGGTCCGTGTGGTCGCAGTTGGATACCACTGAGCATGCACACAACACAAGAATTAAGGATGTTTTCCCAATATCCTTCAAGTATAAAACTTAAAATGCCCCTATTTATGAAATGGGAGATGCTTGTCTAGATTCTGATACTATGTAGTCACCTTATCATAAATATTAAGATAAAGATAAGTGATGTTATTAAAACCCTTTGCTCTGTGTATTAGGCACAAATTTCTCCCAGTACTCATGACCTAAATTGTGTGCAACAAGAGCTGAGCAAGCATTTAAACTTCTAGAATAGCAGGACAATGATTTCTAACCCCTTTGAAGTAGGGACACCCCATCTTGTTTGTTAGATTTCACAACTCTCTCTCCTGACATACTGTCCCCCACAGCCCCAAGAAAAAAAGTTATCAATCTATGATATGGAATTTTTAAATTTTTAAATGAATTGAAATTAATCGTACTTTGCTTCAGGGTTTAATTTTGTTGTTAGTTTTTAAAAAAAATAATTTCCTCTTCTCTGAAGCCTAAGTCACCTTAAAGCTAGCGCCTGAATTAGCCTCTCTTCTTGCTGTATTCTTACAGCTTTTATATAAATCTATATCACAGTATCTTAATATTGTATTTATTTATTTTTAGATGCACTGGGTCTTAGCTGCCATATGTGAGATCTTTAGTTGCAGCGTGTGAACTCTTAGTTGGAACATGTGGGATCCAGTTCCCTGATCAAAGGTTAAACCTGGGCCCCTTGCATTGGGAGCAGAGTCTTCCCTGGACCACCAAGGAAGTCCCCTTAACACTGTATTTTTCTTGATTAATTTTAAATCTTTCTCCCTGGTTTACATGCAGGAACCAAATCATGTTCATCTTTTTTTCCCCCAGAATTTCTAGCACAGTGCTAAAACAGCAGATTCAGTAAATGTTAGTTAAATGAATTAATAAATGAGCAGTAGTCTTGGAGACAGAAACACACCTAGGGTGTCAAAAACATAAAACAAAAAATCATTACTCTATCTAAAGATGGCTCCATATAAGATCCTCTGTTTTAGAACTCAAATCCAGTGAGAGAATGGGTGGGAAACATTTTACAAACCTGGGTAAATATGGGCAAATGTCACTGGCACTTATTATTTAGTAGCCTTCAGGGAATAGTTTCTAAATCTGTGAGGACAAGAATGAACTTGGCTTACTTCAGTAAGAGGATCATTAAAGGATTAGTAAATGGAAGCAAGATGACATGAAGTTGTCCCATAATATAGTGGCAGTCCAGTTTTGAAAAACTGGGTCTTGCTGAAATCTTTCCCAATTTTTCATTTATGGGCCCTAGTTGATAAATGACCATTTCTTTAGATGCTTAGGTTTTGAATAACTTCATATAGCATTACCAGAGATATGCGTTCCTACGTACAAAATACACAGACTTGATTGGTCAGGGAAACATGTGTTAGTTACATTTGGATAACTACTGAGAGGCTAAAATAACTGCCGCATTTTGAAGGGACCACTGGTAGTAAGCTTCAACAGTTCTGGAAGATGCAGTAAAAATATCAGGGCAATTTGACAAGCTACTGTGATTCAAATAGATGTCAGTGGTAGTCAAAGTCCACAATTATGTCAATGAAACTCGTTTCCATTAGTCAATCAGTAACTAAGGAAATGGTTAATTGAGATACAATCACAAACTAGAAAAACAGGATAAAGAAGTAAAAGGAGAAATCACATTTCTCGAGAGTCACATGCTATCAGAGAGCAAAATCTGATGTCTGGAAGATAAAGCAGGCTGATTTCAAAAATAGAAAGGGAGGCAATGAGGTAGGGTATGAGTAATTCCATCAAAGCAGTGCAACTGGAGCCTTTCTGAACAGTTGATGACGTCCTCGCAGAAGGGAGCTGCCTAAAAACTGCTAGAACGTAACTACTATACACAAGCATAATCTGCCCAAGGTCACACAGCTAGTAAATTGCAAACTGGGTTTTCAAAACCAGGTTGAAGGCCACCAAAATCCAAGTTCTCTTTTTTTCTAGACAACGGAAAACCAAGATATATGCCAAGCTGCTAGGCTATGTTGTTTCTTTCTGTTGTCTGATTCCAGTTGCAGAAAAGCCATGGGTAGCAGCAGCAGTAAGTAGGAAGCTTTCCACTTCTCCAGCTCACCTGTTATGCTCTTTTATTAAAAATAAAAGCCAGGAATTAAAGAGGCTCAGGATGACCTAAGGCCTAGGAGCTGAAACAACTAATTGATTCCTGAGCCAACAACAAATCCTAGTGTGCTGTTAAATTCTTACTTCTGTATTTTCTGGGATTTTTAGCAAAAAATTTGTTTGTTCTTTCACTTAACAAGCAATTATCAACCATGTACTATGTACTAGTCACCCAAGATTCAGAGATGAACAGAAAAAGATTTCTGCTATTAAGAAGAATGTAGGTGAGGCAGGAAGGAAGACGTAGAGACGGACAAGCAAATAATTGCAGCACAATGTAGCACTTATATTGAGAACTGTAAAAAGGAATGTATATAGGTACATCACATTGAGGGGGAAAATATCTCTTTCCAATTCCTGATGTTTCCTTCTAGATGCAAGGGGCTCCACTAGTGTTGTTATTATGCAGATGCTAATTCGTGTCTGACTCTTTGCGACCCCATGGACTGTAGCCTGCCAGGCTCCTCTGTCCATGGGATTTCTTAGGCAAGAATACTGGAATGGATTGCCATTTCCTTCTCCAGGGGATCTTTCTGACTCAGGGATCGAATCTGCATCTCTTAAGAATCCTGCACTGAAGGCATATTCTTTACTGCTGAGTCACCAGGGAAGCCCCTAATGTTAATATCCCTAATTTCCTCCACACCTCATCTTTCCTCAGGAAAGGAGAATTTACTCAATCTGATTGATGACTATGAAAAGAGAAGTGGCATGCTTAGGCAAGCTCCCTGTTTATCCCTTCTGTCTGTCTGCCTGTCTGTTATTCTCTCTCTTACTCTTTCTCTCCCTCTCCTTGCAACCAGCCTGCCTGTAAGGAAGATCATTTCTTTGCTCTTTCATGCCCCGAGTTTTCCAGAAACAAGTTCCATATAAGGAAGCGTGTAGAAGTTCAGGACTGCCATCACTAGAAGTTCAGTATTAGAAATCCTTCTTGTTCATAGATATAAATCTCCAACATCAGGTTTATCCATAATAAATGTCTCCCATTTCAAAAGGCAATATATCTGTCACTTAATAACATTCATGTGACTTTGGCCAAATTACTTAACTTCCTTGTGCTCCAATTTCTCCACCCACAAAAACGGGACTGAGTATCTACTCACAGACTGTTGTGAAGATTGAGTTCATACATACACAGCTCTTAGAATAGTGCCTATTACAAAAGTGCTCTACCAATGTGAGCTATCATTGCTATTATCATTATTATTTTGGGCTCCATCTGTCTTAGTCTTTTATTTCTCAATTTGTTGAAAAGTTGGGCAGGAAGGACAAGTGCTACTGATTGGGATCCTCCAAGTCTTACTTCCAACAGTTGTAAAAGTTTAAGAAACCTTATATGGTTTACAGAATCATTGTCCTTTTATTTATACTTCTTGGTTCCCTTATTATGTGAAATCCAAAAGGCTTTATTACTGGATTCCAAATGTCAGGCAAAGGATCTCAGACTTTAGCCCAAGTGAGGCAGAAATTGACAAAGCTAATTGTGTCATTTTTCAGTCCCTGCTTTCTGATTTTCCTTTTAAATTTAGACTCTCTTTTCAGCCAGGTTGGCCCCTCTGATCAAGGCAGGCAGGCAGTTGCTTACCTGATTCTCAATGATTCCTGCCAGGTCCTTCAGGTTTTCTATGCATTGTAGAGATCCCTCCTCACTCTGGCATCTGCCTGTCCCACTCTGGATTTTGCAAAGCCCTTCTAAGAGAGGAAGGCTCTTCTCTACTTAGTCACAAGGATTCTTTCTCTGGATTCAGACCTGCCCTGAGGAGTCTAATGGAGGAAATGAACAGGTAGGCAAAAATAATTGGAATACAATGTGTCAAATACAGCCAAGGAGATATCTAAATTGTACAAAAGCAGTATAGCAGTCAGGATAGGAAACAGATGGCATACTCAAAAAGAATGATTAAAGAGAGTTTAATAATTTATTTAGAAAATTGTAAGCAGATTTAGGGGTAATTAAGCATCAACATTGAAAAACTGCTCCCACTCCTAGTCCTAAACAGGCAAAGGAAAGGAGCTATTACCAAAATCCAGAAAGACAGCTCTAGCTATAAGGAAGGTTGACCTAACAGGAACTCTTTTGGTAGATTAATGCAGCCCTTGTCAATCCAAGGCCTGGGAGGAAAAGAGGGAGTTAGGGAAATATTACTACAATCTAACTCTCTTCTGCCTTCTGAGCTTCTTCCAGGGCCTCTCATTGTTTAAATCTACCAGAAAGTCAGAAAAAAAAAAAACCTGGTTAATGTTGTCGAAAGAGGTCAGCCTCCCAGGGCACAAGATAGATGGAGAATGGTAGAGAGGGTGTCAAAAAGGTCAAGCAAAGAATAGCCCAGCACAGAGAGTAGCAGAACTAACTCTTCCAGAGGACTTCAAAGATAGCCTTTTAGAGGAGGTAATATTTGAGCTACATTCTGAAAGATAAGTAGGGGTTGCTGCTGCTGCAGCTGCTGCTAAGTCGCTTCAGTCATGTCCGACTCTGTGCGACCCCATAGACAGCAGCCCACCAGGCTCCCCCGTCCCTGGGATTCTCCAGGAAAGAGCACTGGAGTGGGTTGCCATTTCCTTCTCCAATGCATGAAAGTGAAAAGTGAAAGGGAAGTCGCTCGGTCATGTCCAACTCTTAGCGACTCCATGGACTGCAGCCTACCAGACTCCTCCGTCCGTGGGATTTTCCAGGCAAAAGAGTACTGGAGTGGGGTGCCATTGCTTTCTCCCATATTCAGAAGCATGTGGATATAAAAGCAGTGTGCACAGTATATGTAGGCAAGCAGTCCCATGTGGTAGAAAGACATAATATTTGTGGAGACATGGGCCTGAAAAGAACATTTAGGACCAGATTACAAAAATTCTTAAAGGCCGTGCTATATAATCGGACTCAATCCTGTAGTTAGTCAGGATCCATTCAAAGACTTTCAGAGAGATAGAGACTGACATGAATGTATTTAAGTCAGAAAAAGATAACTTTAATGTCAGTAGAGAGGATAGAGTAGAGTATTGAGAAACCAGAAGCAGGAAGATCATTTTGGAGGCTCAGGCAAGATAAGGATGAATGGCACTTAAAGCAGTAGCAAGGCTGATGAAGCAAAGAATCTGTTCTGAAGATAAAATTAACAGAATTTGAAGACCTGTTAAAATAACTACGGGAGTGCCAACGAAGATAGTTCTAAATGAGCATCCAATTTCTCGTTTGAGGAACTAGATATCAGTAGATGGTGGTTCTATTCAAGAAGACTAGGCTTGTAGGAGACTACATAGAGTTCAAGCTTTGTACACACAGCGTTTGTGGGCTTGTGGAGCACTAGCTGGGAAATGTCTGGTTGGCAATGAATAAAAGCTGGCTAGGAGTCTAGAGGGAGACTTGGGAGTTTGGAGAATACAGATACACAGTTTGGAGAACAACAATTTCTTTTTTGTAACCTATATGAAGTATTGCCACCAGATTTTTCTCAACTTCTGAAACTAACACAGGAAAAAATGTAACTCATCGTGTAATGAAGTAAATCACAATGAGAATCAAATAATCCATTGCTGATGCTCCTTGCCATGGGAAGCATTTTTCATTTGCTCATTAGTGATAGAAACTCATAACTGAGACTTGCATGGTAGTTTAGCAGTGTTCTTTACTAAACAAACAAACAACCCTCAGTTTTGAAAACTGACTACTATTTGCTTCTTAAGTTTAAACTAATTTATTTTGTAAATAAATTCTAAGTTTCTCGTAACAGCTTCATTTTATTATATGAACCCATATTTCATGACTTGCAATTGTTCTTCAATTGAGGCATTTGGTAATACAGTGCCCAGAAAAAGTGCTTTCCCTCATAGCAGGTACATAATAAATATTTACTGAGTGAATGGATGGTAGATGGATAAATGAAAGCAATAGTTTATATTAATGTTGATTTTGTTAGAAGTTGTGTGTATGTAAAAATCATAATCGAGGGAGAACTAGAAACTGTCTGGTTTTGCTTCATCAGTGGAAGAAAGTCAGAATTAGATAATTCCCTGTTTCTCTTTTGTGTCCAGCTGCCTTAACCACCTCATCTAAGAAGGACTGAAATACTTCTCTTCCAGTTCTTTGCTGTGTTAAATGATTATTGATATAGAGTCTCACAATTTTACTTCTTTGGTATAATTCCAGCATAATTATCTCGAAATCTTAGAAATACTGTTTTAATTATCTGAAACCAGTGGAAGTCTACCATTAATAGCACACTCTGAGGCACATGTAAAACCAATTGATTTTTTTAAAAGTTTTTCTTTTACATTTGAGTAGAGTTAACTAACAATGTGTTAGTTTCAGGTGTCCAGCAAAGAGATTCAGTTATACATATACATGTACCTTTTTTTTCCGAATTCTTTTATCTTTTTCCGTTGTTGCATAACATTGAGCAGAGTTCCCTGTACTATACGGCAGGTCCTTGTTGGTTATCCACTTTAAATTGAATAGTGTGTACACGCCGGTCCCAAACTCCCTAACTGTCCTTCCCCCTTCCCTTCCCCTTACTTCCCTAATCATAATCTCATTCTCTGTGAGTCTGAAACCTGTGAGTTGAATTTTGACTTCTAACTTTACACATGATGACAGTGTGACTTAATCTACAAATCAAAAATTGCTGAATTTGGACTTCCGTGGTGGTCCAGTGGCTAAGACTGTGCTGCCAATGCAGGGGCATGGGTTTGATCCCCGATCAGGGAACTAAGATCCCACATACATTCAGTGAGGCCAAAAGATTTTTTTTTAATGTTAAATTATTGCCTAAACTCTATTTTCTTAAAATCCTCTTCAAACTTTTATTTAAAATAACTTAGAAACAACTTTCTGCTTGTGAAATTTGGAGTGAGTCATTAATACACTTCACAACCATGTCCCTTTTCCTACCTTCATCTTAGTGTGGTTTCTTTGTTTTCAGTGGATACTATCAACCCTGAACCTTTTATCACTCATCCACCCAGCCCTCCCAGTCCCTGTAACAAGTAGAAAGATTTCTTTCCAACTGCTGCCTCTCTAAAGAATGAAGTGCAGATACATGCAGGCTAAAGAAAGCTGGATCTCAAGTTAAATCATTACACAGCCAGGCACCCACAGATCATCTGATTTCTGGGTAAACAGAGCCTACCTCTAAATGAGTTAAAGGTAACAGGAAGATGTAGGAATATTGAAGATGCTTGACAAACTTTATCTTTCACTGAATACCCTGAGTTTCACTGAATACACTGAATAAGTACATGTACTTAATATGTCTCTCCTATAGGGTACAGTCCATGTCCTCATCGTCTATGTATTTTTCTCAGCACCCAGCACAATAATAGCAGTTGCCAGTGGAATAAACTGATAAACTGTTCCATACATAATTTTTCCTTCTTTCTAAATTTTTTGCATTGTCCACTTTTTCTTTAATGAATATAAATTGCTTGCATAATAAAAATAATGAAAAGTCCCCAAACTATTTTTAATGTGTTTATTTTTATATGGACCTGTGGTATTATACATAGTGTATATATATATATATATATTTGCACACACATATGATTGTACTTACAATAAAAGAAAGTAAAAGAAGAGTTTAAAACTGACTTGTGTGTCTTTACATAACACATTTTCAACAACATATGATAATTTGATAGTTACAGAATAGTTAAATACCGAATATGTATTTGTATTATTTTAAAAGATGGCTAACAAAAACTGAAATGAAGGTTTTGGTTGTTTTCTTATGACACAACTGGGTGAAAAGCAGAACTACACAGAAGTTTCATAATAGAACTCCAAACTACATCAGGCTGGTTCACTGTCAGGTTTTGTTACATTCCCCCTAACTCAACCCAGACTCCCTGAGGCTGGCAAACAGGGCAAAGTTTGAGTCAAAACCACACCCTTCCTTTGAGCTTTGGGGATACACTTAGAATTCTGGGAGAAACCAAAAGAAACAGCAGTGTCTTCTTCCAGATGTGGCCAGCCTGTCACTTTCAGTGTTTATTAAATAAATTTCAGACTCAGCCCAATAACTAAAGACAGTTGCCTGCAAGGAGAAGGAGGGGAGGGCAGGAGAATCCTAAAGTTCTGTTCCACTCTGAATAAGGTGTGGATATTGTAAGATTCTTTAGGAGAGGGAGCAGTTTGGAAGGAGGCAGGGTGAGGAGGGATGGAAGGAGGAAGGGATGTGAGGAGGGAGGGAGAGATGGGAGGAGGGAGAGAGGAACCAATGAGGACAGTGTGGCATAACCAAAGATTAGGATTAACCCAGTTCTGTGGTCCTGAGATCTGAGAAAAAACTTGACCAAATCATGTTCACTTGTCTGGGGGCTGTTTCCATGTCTGAAGTAGGTTGTATTCATAGATGAGCATTAAAAGGACAATGTAGGCATAGGGGTTTACTCTTTTTTGGGGGGAGAGGCGGTTACTGTTAAAAAACAAAAACCTCTAAATAATCCAGTATTGTAGAATTTGCTATTATGTATAATTTTCTATTATTTATGCTCCTAATTTATAATTTTTTAATTTACAATTTTCTATTATTTATAGTTTTCCCCTTTAGCTATTCCTATAAATAATGAACTGGAAAATAATTTTCATCTCAATATTTTAATTCTTTTTCTATTTATAATAGTCAACATTCATGGAGCTCTAACCCCTTTTCAGGCACTATGCTGAGTATTTTACATAGTTTCATAGGGTAACACTTGCTCCTCACTCCTGATATTGCCGTGCATATGGGAGAACATCCATTAGAGTAACTGCCCATGCCTGAATACACTGATTACTTCCCAGGAGAGGATAAGCAACTTTGATGAGTTTGGGATGAGACTCAGGGCACATGACAAAGACCAAATATAATTGATGGTCCTTGTTGTTTCTTTCCTCTTCCCCGTTCTCTTTCACATAGTCCAGTCTGCAAAAAAGCATGTGTTCTGGTCTGCTCTCAGTGAGGCTAGCAGCAGAGCAGTACAGGTCCTACCCCTGTAAGTTTGGGAAGAGACAATGACAAGTCTTAAGTCCAGACCCTAGGTTTCATATTGACCTATTAGGAAACTGTCTCCTGGGAATATTATGCAGCTCAGAAAGGTGAAGGTAAGCATTTCTTTGCTTCAGGCAAACACAATACATAGATTTCATGTCTCCCTATTAGAGATCCCACAAAGCAAAACTTAGAGGACTGTGTAAGAAAAACACATGTCTGGGCCAGAAAACAAAAACAGAGACAAAATTAAAAGTGTGTAAGAAAACAGAAGAAAGGAGAGGCTCAAATTCAGCAAACAACCCTAGCTTTACTATAAGCTGAGAACGAAAGGCAGCAATCTAAAATCAGGTTGAACCGTTACAAATTCAGATGAGTCTTTCTGAAAAATAACAGCAGAACAGAGGAAGGCAATGTAACACGAGGTGTCTGCTCTCTTGCTGCAGAAAAAGATGTTGCTGAAAGAAATGCTGCTGAAGGCTTGTGACATTCCAAGGGAAAGACAAGGTCTTCAGGAGGACTTAAGATAGGTAATAGAAACTCCCTAGACCCATAGGGGTACAGGTTCCAAAAGCAGTTTTAGTTCAGGTCACTGCTGAGGGTGATTATCCTGTTGAAACAATTGTAGGAAGCAAGAGGAAGTCATCCAGAGGAGGCAAGAGGTGAAGGCAACAAGCCCTGTGCATTGAGATTGAAGTGCTGTTCATAAGAGAGCATGTAGGCTATGTGAGGAGATAAAGCCCCACTCTTGAGCGTGGGATCCTAGAGCCATGAGACTCAATGGGAAAGGGGAAAGTAAGAGGTTTTGAATACATTTGACAGGAAGGAATGGTACTTCAATGTAAAACCTACTGATGGGAACTGACATCATGTGAAAAGTTTTAAATGTTTTTAGAAGCCAGAAGTACTGCAAATGTCTCTCCCTGAGAAAGGAGATCTGGCTCTTCCTTCCACATCAGAACTGAGAAATTAACCTCTTGATGGGTGATTTCTCCCAATTGAGTTTAAGCTCACATTTTCTCAACTCCAAAAATTTGGAAGTGACAGCCATCAAACTGTATATAGAAACCCAACTACTTATCACCCCTCTCACTGCTTTCACTTGGTCCAAGCCACAATCCTGCCTTCCCTAGATTATTCCAATAGCTTCCTAAATGATCTTCCTGCTTTGGTACTTGGTCCTTAGAGTCTCTTCTCAACCCAGCATCCAGGTGATCTTCTCAGTTCAAGTCAATATTCTGCTCTGACCACTCCAGTGGCTTCCAGATCAGACTGAATGCTCACATGGCTCCACCTGTCTGGCTCTCTGTGTCCCTCTAATTTCATCTTTTATCACTTTTCATCGCCTTGCTCCCTAAACTCCATCCACACAGCCCTCCTTGTTTTTAAACATGCCAGGAACACTCCTGCCTCCCACCTTTCAATTTTCTCTGCCCTTAAGAATCTCTCTGTAGATTAACCCCAGGGATTGCTCTTTAACATCTTCTAGGTTTTTATTCAAAATTGCCTTCCCTGACTATCCTAGCTAAATTTCTAATCCCCTCCCAATATGTCACTAACATGTTACATATTTACTTATTTACCTCATTTAGAGAATGTCTTCCCCAGTAGAATGCAGTTTTGCTCCATGAAGGCAAGGACTTTTCTGTTTCATTCACTGCTAGAATACCTCCAGGAACTTAGTAGGCATTCAATAATTATTTGTGATGTGAATGAATGAATCTTAGTGAGACAGAAATCCTGATTATTTTCATCTATTCACCTTGATTTGGGTACCTTTGATAGAGTCTTTGGCCTCATTAAGTGATGTGATCTGGGAGCATATTTTCCTGTGGTAACATTATGATCTAAGGATTAGTTTGCTTTATAAATTGTATAGTTTTTGAGCTAAGACTCTTTTAATCTGTATGTTCTAGGAATTCTTTGGACTTTTTATAGGAGTCGGGATCATGAAGACAAATTCTAATTTTGGGTTCTTGAAGGAACCATATCGATTTCAGGTGATTCGGTGCTGAGGGGACACACCCACATATCTGCTTTCTCTTGACTAAGATTAAGAGGATAGGAAAATGCGAGGAGATAAATTTTGGATTTTAATGTTTTTAACTTTAACTCATAAAGTTAAGAGAATTTGATCTAGGGTTTTAATCCTTTTGGACTTTAACTTATTTGGACTTCACTTCCAAGAAGGGGGAATCTAATTTTTTTTAAATATAATTTCTCCATAGAATTTGATTATGGGATGTGAAGTATCTTATTGTTAGGATGTTATTTGGAGTATGTTTATGTCATCACTTGGTACCATTGTGGAATCCTAATGAGCTATATGCATACTATAGCCATGAACATGCACTGCTCAGATCTCCATCTGCAGGAAGTTCGATGGACTGACAGTCTCTGGATCCACCACCATGTTTACACTAAGGCCAGCTTTCCAACCAGCTACTCCCAGCCAACAGCTGAGGATGGTTAGAGTATTAAACAAAGTAGGTTGGGAAATAAGTAAAGAATTTATTTTCATCCTGGGGCACAAGGTTACCTTTAAGTTAATTTATTTAATGTACTCATCTGGCCTGTTTCAGAACATTCTAGGGTAGAAGCAACACTATGGACCTGGGGTATACCAGGAGGACCCATAGAAGAGCATGACTAACTCCTCTGATGGAACAACCCTATGAAAGTAAGAACTGTACTGTCCTGAAAATCTGCTCATCTTTTCCCCTCAAGGGCACAGCCAGAGAGCCTGGTTGATTATAAGTTAAATGGTCAAGTCCAGTGGATTAAGAGAACAAATGTCTGGGAAATGTTTAGGGGTACAACTTTCTTCCTCTTATTCTGATATTTTCATTTTAGAAGGAGCTTCACTAATGTAATACCCTTTGTCCACTCTCTGTCGACCCCTGTTTCCTTCCACAGGGAAAGAGGGAGTGGTTTTCTTCCTGATGAGTTAGAATAATTTTTAAATGCTTCTCTCTGCCCCTTCCTGTTTCATTTTAACTTGGGATCCACAGACAGCACGCCCTCTATCCTGTTCCTTCATGCTATAGGATTACAGTGTTGGGCTCCTGTGGGGTGGGGTTGTGGGGGACAAGCAGGTTCCACTGGGGTTGCATGTGGGAAAGCCTATGATGGTGATACATCTAAGCCACATATTCAATCCTGGTCTGTAGAAGTTTAGCAGGTGATACTTTCATCACCATCTGTCTTCTTTTCTGCCCCATAATTGGTGCTGAACTCTGGTATGGAGATGGATTATATATATTATATCTTTCCCTTTTTATCTAGGAGGAAACCGAGATACAGTGAGATGAGCAATATTCTCAAGATCATACAGCTAACAAGTGGCAGAGTAACAATTCAAGGAAAGGTCGAGTCCTTAGCTTCTATGCTTTCTCATTTTGTCATTTCTTATTATAGTTCTATTTCCATGATGAAAGTTTTTGATACACATGAATTAGAAACATTAAACTAGTGAGTACATTAGTAGTGTTGGTAAGATTTGGTTCTGTCATCTTGCATTTATTTATCTGGATTATTTTGAAACTCTAAATTGTAACATTTGAAATCTCTCACTGAATGTCTTGACAAATATTTCCGAAGAGGTTATTTGAAGGAAAACATACCTTCTAATTATCTTGTTCTCACATGCTGACCTCTAGCACAGGACAAGGAGTGAACCAAAATTGTGTTTTCCCCCAGTATTTTCATCTTTGTATTGGGAACCTGGAAAGGCTTGATTTAGGTATTTCAAGCAGCCTGAACATAATAGTCGAGGAATTAGAATTACAATGATAAAGAATTAATCTTAAAATTCAAGCAAAATTCATCAAACTTATATATCTATTCCACACTTTCTAGGCATTCACTCCTGGTCCTTGGTTCTGTTTTTCTGGATTGTTCTATTGTCTGTAAAGCACTGTTGATTTATGCAGTGATTTGAATATTTTCTTTAAACCTATTTTATAAAAATAAGTGGAAAGCAGAAAAATAAAATGCTAATACTTAGGACTATTCAAGTAAGACAAAGATGGAAATAATTAGGCATGCTACAAGCAGCACATATTTGGCCTCAATTAAATTCTTATTGGATTTACACTGGTCAACTGTTTAATTACAAATGCAAGAAACAAATTTTAAGCATTTTTTTCAAAATGCAAAGATGTAGTGGCAGATGTAGATCCATAAAAGTATGAATTGGAAATCAGTATCAAGAAATATTTCAGGAGACTTCTCCACAGAGTTGGACATAACTAAGGGTGCCACATGCTTCCCTGGTAGTCTAGGAGTTACAACTCCATGAGGCACAGGTTCCACCCATGATGTGGGAACTAAGATCCCACATGCAGCCAAAAAAAAAAAAAAAGAGGAAAGATAATTCTAAAAGGAAGAAGAAATTTGCAAAGAGAATTTTTAGTTCTATAGCTCGGTTAACAGGGATCGAGGTTGTGACTTGATTCCTATATGAGGGGAAAAAGATGAATATTTAAGTTTCTCTTGAGTAAGTCAGTGCATGATCTTGTGTTTGATTCCCCACAAGTCCCCTGAAAAATTGCTTCTGGCAAGTCCTTCCCAACATTAAAATACATTTCTTCTGACCAAGCTGAGAGAGCTAGAATTTAAAGACGGACATTATTTTAGGAAACTCATTCTGATGTACATTTGGTGTTTAAATTATATGTAGAATGTCTGGTACGGGGTTAGAACCCTTGATAAAGTGCTCACAGTGAGAAAGCTTAGTCAGTTTCATCTGTTTGATGAAACTTGATGCTTCTGCTCCTCCTTTCCCACTTGCCATCAGGCTGCCTCGCCATCCAAGGTGAAAAGAGGGAGGTGAATAAGAACTAAGGGGCAGGAAATGTCTTGCCTGACTGGCACCAAGGGACTCTGGCACTGGTTTTCTTTAGCTGTGGCAAAATGTTTAAAGCTCTTTCTTCTGGCTGATGTTCAAAGCTGACTATTCTTCTCATGGGTGGTTTCACGGGCACTTTGGAGGCTCCCACATTGAACTGCCTGTCCTGTGGGTAAAACATTTGCTTCCATCGGCTGACTTATGCTTCCTCCCACAGCAGTGGGAACCAGGTGAACCAACCCTCTGTTTGGGTCACTTCACAGTTCTAAGGATAACTCTTGAATGAAATTTGAAATGGGTCCAGGTCGGCTCTCTTCAGCTGAACCCACGTGGAATCCATGAGAAACGCCATCTTTGTCCCTGCTTTCAGTGTACTCAACGCAGGCTGCATTCTGTCTTTCTCTTTCTCTGCACTTTAGACCAACATCTTCAGCTTCTTGTCTTGTCTATCCAAGCTTGTTTATTTAAACTTTATCACCACCTCATCCATTGCAAATATGGCTACTCCAAGTATAAGCATAATTTCCTATTCCCCCTTCCAAAAAAATGTAGGGTCACACTATAAGCATTTTGTAGATTATAAACTTATAAGACAATAACAATTACATAGATAAGATGACAAAATATAAAATCATATTAATATTATAGTTACAGTATATAAACATTATGTTTACAGCATAATTAATTATAATTATGTATATAATTATAAAATATAAAATTTTATGTATAAACAAGTTTCAATAACTATCATTCTTTCATGGCTTTGAAGGGAGCTGGAAAGCCTGGCACAGAGCTCCCTGCTTAATGAATGTACCAAGTCAAGGATGAAAGTATGAAACAAGGTCCACTCTTTTCTCCCAAACAAATGTCCCAGAGGTGGTGATGAATAAGACAACTTTCTGTGCTGCTCTCAAATAACTTGATGATAGCTGAGCCTTTTCATTGCCTAAGACAGCTTTGCCCAAGTGCCCATTTCTGGGAAATCATTTCCATCATAGTAAATGGGATTCCCTGTCCAATAAACCGTTAGCAGTTGGTGGGTTCCTCCATCCTGTGGGGTCCTCCGCCTCTGGTAGGACGTATCTAAATGACAGATGTGCCCACAAAGGTGGTCTCCTTGAGCCTGAGGGAGAACCCACTTACCTAATTGTGCTATGCAGGGTGTGAAGCGTGCAACTATACAGCTAGAGTGAGCCACCAGTGCTCCATACTGAAAATGAGAGGCTTTACTAAAATGTAGGTAGAAGTGAAAGGTGGGGAATTGTGACCAGTGAGGGAATCAGTTTCACTATGTTTTTCTGACTGCAAGCCCTTCACATGCTCTTCCTTTTTTTTTTTTTTCCGGTTGTTCTGGGTTTTCGTTGCTGTGAGCAGGCCTTCTCCAGTGGTCAGTGGGGGCTTCTCTTCATTGCAGTGTGCGGGCTTCTCATTGCGGTGGCTTCTTTTGTTGCAGAGTACAGGCTCTAGCGCACACCGGCTTTACCACTTGCCACACACAGCCTAAGTATTTGTGGCATACAGGCTTAGTTGCTCCAAAGCATGTGGAACCTTCCCGGATCAGGGATCAGACCTGTGTCCCCTGAATTGGCAGGTGGATTCTTATCCACTGTACCACCAGGGAAGTCCCACCGGATATTCTTATGCATGATTACTTGGGACAAACATTGACAGGTCTGGTTTAGTGTAATGGTTATGTACACAGATGTTGGGAGGTAGGTAACTTGGATTTTAATTCTCACACCTCTACTTAGTAAATGTGAAGCCTTGGACAAACTATCTGAGCAAGTACATGGAATAAAGGTAGGAGTACTCACTTCTGCTCCTTAATGAGATCTAAAAATCCACTGAAATCAGACTCTGAAGCCCATAGTTGTCAAATAACTTTGCAGGGAGCATGTAGACAGGGTTATCTGGGCAAAGAGACACCACCTGCCACTTTCTATTTTTATTGAGTCTCCATTCCTCCAGAGTAACCAACAACTCTCTAGATGCATCTGACAGGATATGCTTCTTCTCTAGGCTGTGTCTGGGGACTCTTAGGCAAGAATACAGGCAGAAAGTCTCATGTTTTGGGGTGGAAGGACAGAAGGCATTGTGGATTTCAAGTGGGAATTTCACAAGACCCACGGACAGCCATGCAACTGGGGGCATCCAGAGATGAGGACCAAGTGTAGGAATGGGAAGGATCCCTACAGCTCCTGGCTACAGTTGTTTGGAGCTCTTTACTCCAGTCTTACACTACTCACCTGACAGCTACTCTCCTCATATCTTTTCCAACAAAGTCCCACTTTGACCAATTTAGCAGCAATCTTTGAGCTGGCACTGGCCCTCTCCTCTGTTGCAACACTGTGCAAACCACAGGCATAACAGGCCCAGCCCCTCGTCCCTGAAGCAGTCAACTGACAGCCACCTGAAATGGGGAATCATAGCTGAAACTCTGCCTGGCACAATGCTCCTCCCTGGAAATGAGTGACTTATTTCCTTATCTAAAACTGATCCCTTTAATATGCCCCCCAGGTTAGCCAGTTTAAAAAAAAAAAAAAAAAAGTGGTACCTAAGAGAATAAGGAATAATCTCTTTTTCTGCTCCACCATTCTCATTATTGTTAACTCTGTCTAGTTCCAAGCATCACAGGCACACCCAACAATACCTCCCCAAGTGTCTCTTTTCCATGAACAGGCAAACCTTTCCCAGAAGCCCCCAAATAGACTCATCTTTAATGTCTCACTGACCAGAATTGCATAAGGTGACTGATTCATTTCTACACCATTCATGGACGAGGAGAGTGATTGGCTTAAGGAAGCACAAGACTGAGTGAAAAGGGTAAATTACAAGGGGAAACATGTTAGAAAGAGGAAGAAAGAGAACAGATGATGAGTAAACAATGCCAGTGTCTACTCCTCCTCCACAAAGGATCTGCAGGCTCCTCTGTGTTATAAACCAAACTTAACTTTCTGCTGCCTTACTTACTCAGTCCAACATACTGAACAGTCATAGATTTTGCTGAAAGAAAGGTGATCTTGTGCCTTACACTTAGGAGGACTATGTTTTGGTTTTTTGGTCTTGCCTGGATCTTGTTCTCCTCTATTGCTTTTTTGACAGTAACCCTGGACTGCCTTTGCTTTCCTATTGAGAAGACTTTTATCCCATATCTCTGAGGCTTATTAGGCCACAGGGGATTACAACAGAGTTATATGTTATTGATCTGTAAATAAAGCTCTACCAACTTTCCAGGCAAATGGGTCAGAAACTTTTTGGAAACATTTCCAAAATACATCCATGAAACTCTAGGAATATGCCACAAAAAAAAGAGGATTCTGCGGTCAAGTAGTTTGAGCAATGTTGAATATGGTTTCATTTTCTTGTAGATTGCAGACTGAGAGGCTCTGAGAAGTCCTGCAGTTAAATAAACTGACTCTGAGTTCTGGAATCAAACTGCATATTTTCTGGGCTCTGTCACTTTCTAGCTGTGCAAGCTCTTTAAACCTCTGTTACTTGAGAAAAAGAGGGTCTAGTAATGGGGGTTTCTGGGAGAAAGAGGTGAGATAATCCATGTGAAGCCTTTAGCACAGATCTTTTCAGTCATTTAACCTGACTACCTACTGTGTATCGAGGTCCCAGGTCTTTCTAATGGAGGAGGGAGAGGACAGAAAATAAAAAATAAATAAATAGAATGATTTCAGATGATGATGAATACTATGAGTAAAATAAAACATGATGATGTTATTGATACAAAGTGTAACTAGGATGAGAATGGTAGTTTTAGATGGGAGGGTGAGATAATGCATTTCTGAAGAAGGCATTTTATTTCAGATCTGATATAAGAAAAAGACTGGAGTCCTTTAACATTTATTCATTCATTCACTCAACAAATATTTACTGAGCACCAACAATCTTTCCCTGATAGCTCAGTTGGTAAAGTATCCGCCTGCAATTCAGGAGACCCCAGTTCGATTCCTGGGTCGGGAAGATCCGCTGGAGAAGGGATACGTTACCCACTCCAGTATTCGTGAGCTTCCCTTGTGGTTCAGCTGGTAAAGAATCCGCCTACAATGCGCATAGACCTGGGTCTGATCCCTGGGTTGGGAAGATCCCCTGGAGAAGGGAAAGGCTACCCACTCTGGTATTCTGGCCTAGAGAATTCCACGGACTGTATAGTCCATGGGGTGGCAAAGAGTCAGACATGACTGAGCGACTTTTACTTTCACTTTTCAACTATGTTTCAGGAATGTTTTAGGCACTGAAAATAGAGCAATAAACAAAATTAGATAAGAATATCTGCTCTGAGGTTTCCCCGGTGGCCCAATGGTTAAGAATCCGCCTTGTAATGCAGGGGACAAGGGTTTGATCCCTGGTTTGGGAAGATCCCACACACAGAGGAGCAACTAAATCCTTGCACTCCAAATACTGAGCCTGTGCTCTAGAGTCAGAGAACTGCGACTTCTGAGCCTATGTGCTGTAACTCCTGAACCCACAAGCCTTAGGACCCATGTTTTGCAATAAAAGAAGCCATTGCAATGAGAAGCCCATCCACTGCAATGGAGAGTAGGCCCCCGCTTGCTGCAATTAGAGAAAGCCCCAAGTACAGCAATGAAGACCCACCACAGCCAAAAGGTAAAATAAATAAATTAATTAAATAAGTACATTAATAAATTCTTTTTTTTTTTTTTTTTTTTAAAGAATATCTGCCCTAACAGAGCTCACATTCTGGTACAGGAAAATAAAAAGAAATATATGTAGTGTGCAACCTGGTAGCTAAGTGCTATGGGGAAAAGCAGAAAAGGGGGGGAAAGAATAGTTAATTTTAGCTTTAAAGTTTAAAGGGGTTTCAAGGATCCCTCATTGAACATGTAAACACATAAGCAAAGGATGACCTGAAAGAGATGAGGATGTGGCCATGCAGAAACCTGGGGGAAGATAATTCCAGCTGAAAGAAACCAGGTCGTGGGGCAAGAGTGTGCTTAACATATTCAAGGAATAGCAAATGGGTTAGAATGCCTAAAAGGAGAGTAAGTAAAAAAGTGGTAAAAATAATAATAATAATAACAGGTGCCAGATTATGTAAGGATAAGCAAAAGTCTGAAGTGAAATTCTTTCAGGCAGAAGAAACGGCAACCGTGAAAGTCCTCAATCAGAACCAAAGTTGGCCTGTTCAAGCTAAAAACTGTGACTGATAAAGCTGAAGCACACTGAGCAAGGGGAAGAGCTGATATGAGGTCCAAGAATTCATCTGGGTCAGATGAACCTCAGGCTATAAACATAGGCCAATGCAAAGAATTTACATATACAAATATGTGTATATATATATTCTAAGTACATTGAAAAAATAGCTATGACAGTTGTTATTCATGAAATACTATTCTGTTGCATAGATTGAGAAATGCTGCCGTAGAGCCAGTTTTAACTCACTCTTTTGCTCATCCCATATCAACCAATCACCAAGTGTCACGAGTTATACCACAACAGAAGAATCGGAGGAACTTGCTAAAAGGCCTCCAAACTCTCTTGTACTATTTCTTAAGTTACAGTTAGATCAAATCATTTCTCTCCTCAAATTTTTCTATTGATATTTTTACTTGTAGAATCAAATCCATGTCCATAAACTGGCAAGGATTTCAAGGTCTTCCTCGAGGTATCTGTTGACAAATTCCCATTAAAGGCATTAAATGGCATTAAATGGCATTAAATTGTAGTGAGTGTACATGCCTGATCAGAGCTTATTCCATTCCCTCAGCCTGAGCTCGCCTTCCCTGCGTTTGTTGCTTGTTGAATGTCTTCTCTTCTTTCAGAACCAGCAGAGTTCCCACTCCTCTGAAGTTCTGTCTGATACCCCTGGGCAGAGTCAGCACCTCACTCCTTCAGCCACGTACCATAAATGTCATCCGTGCCTCTGTTTGCTGTGTTCATCAGATTGCTTTTTTTGTAGACTTAGTTATCACTTCTCTCACTCCCATTAGACTGTAAGCACACTGAAAGCAAAGTCTTTATTTTTCATCATTTTTTTTCTAGAACCAGTGCCTAGAACAATTGCTAGTGTGTGGCAGGTGCTCAATAAGCTGCTGATGAAACAAAATGCAGAGGACTTCCCTGGTGGTCTAGTGGTTAAGAATCCGCCTGCCAATGCAGGCGACATGGGTTCTATTCTTGCTCTGGGAAGATTCCACGTGTGGTGGAGCAACTAAACCACGCACCGAGAAAGCCTGTGCTCCGCAACAAGAGACGCCACTGCAATGGAAAGCCTGAGCACCAGAACTAGAGAATAACCCTTGCTGACTGCAGCTAGAGGAAAGCCCAGGCAGCAACGAAGACCCAGCACAGCCAAAAATCAATACATTTTTTTCAGACTTTGTCTTTTTAAATATTTTTTATTTTTTGGCTGTATTGAGTCTTTGTTGCTGCCAATGGGCTTTCTTTAGTTGCACAGAGTGGGGGCTACTCTCTAGCTGCGGTACTCAGGCTTCTCTTTGTGTTGGCTTCTCGCTGCGGAGCACAAGCTCTAGGTGTGCTTCGGTAGTTATGGCTCGTGGGCTCAGCAGTGTGGTGCGTGGGCTTAGGTGCCCTGTGGCATGTGGGATCTTCCCAGACCAGGGATTGATGCCATGTCCCCTGCATTGCAAAGTGGATTCTTAACCACTGGACCACGATGGAATCCCTAATACTTTTTTAAAAAATAAAATAAAAATACAAGGTAGGATGTGACAAACACCTTTATGTAAGCACTAGGACATAAAGAGAATAATGGCATGACCATATTGTCAAGGAGTTTATAAATCCATAATAGCTGCTACCATTGATTGAATCCTAACTACGGTGCAGGCGTGCCGTTTAACACTCAAAGCAACACAATGAGGTAGGTGTTCTAACTTGCAGTTTACAGAATGAGGTTAAACGGTGTGTCCAAGTTCATAGAATAAACAACAGGATTCAAGCTTAGATCCCTCCAGCTTCCAAGCCTGTGCTCTTTTCACTATACATTGTATCAATTGGGATCTAGCCAGGAAAATAAACAGGGCTTTCAGAGGAAGGGACATTTTTTTTTTTCTTACAAAGGATTAGTTACACAGATGAATGGAAGAGTGAAGAAACCAAATAGGGAATGGTGAAGCAGCCCAGACATTTAGCAGAATCGAGAGGTCGTTCCCCTTGCTGTATGAGTGATTCTGGGAGAAGGCAATGTTACCAGAGCCCAGAAGCCTGGGCTGTCAGGCACAGGAAGCTAGAACCACGGTGGGGACCTGCCCAAGGGAGAGCTGGGGCCAGGAAGGGAGGGGCTGTCCACCAGGACCCTGCCAGATTCCACAGGAAGCAGGGAAAGAAAGAGCGAGAACTCCCCTGGCTTCTCCCTTCCTCTGCTTCCAGTCTTTCCCGGTGCTTCTTATTGCTTTAACCTATCAAGAATCAAAGAACAAGAGAGCCTGTGAGAGCAGAGCCTGGGCAGGGTGGGGGTGGGCCTGAGACCAGGGCAAGCATGTTCTCTCCACCCGAAATGAAAAGAAATAGTATTTAACAGGGGGCTGGGCGGGCTATCGTCCATGGGGTGGCAAAGAGACAGAAAAGACTGAGCAACTAAATAGTAACAACAAAGGATGAGTGGCAGTGATTTTAAGCAAATTCAAAAGAAAGCGAAATTAACAGTGGCTGCAGTAGCAAGGGAGAGACCCCCCAGAAGGAGGAAGGCACACTGATTCTTAAAGAAAGGGAGAATTCCTGTAGGCAAAGAAAAGAGAGAAGGCATTCTTGAAGAAGGAACCACTTAAGCATTTTCCTGCAGGTAAAGAATGCTATTCAGTCTTTCAAAAAAATCTTCCTTCTCAGCAAAAACTATATATATGTGCACATTGTCAAGAATCAGATCAGATCAGTCTCTCAGTTGTGTCCGACTCTTTGCGACCCCATGAATCGCAGCACGCCAGGCCTCCCTGTCCATCACCAACTCCCGGAGTTCACTCAGACTCATGTCCATCGAGTCAGTGATGCCATCCAGCCATCTCATCCTCTGTCGTCCCCTTCTCCTCTTGCCCCCAATCCCTCCCAGCATCAGAGTCTTTTCTAATGAGTCAACTCTTCGCATGAGGTGGCCAAAGTACTGGAGTTTCAGCTTTAGCATCATTCCTTCCAAAGAAATCCCAGGGCTGATCTCCTTCAGAATGGACTGGTTGGAGCTCCTTGCAGTCCAAGGGACTCTCAAGAGTCTTCTCCAACACCACAGTTCAAAAGCATCAATTCTTTGGCACTCAGCCTTCTTCACAGTCCAACTCTCACATCCATACATGACCACAGGAAAAACCATAGTCTTGACTAGACAAACCTTTGTTGGCAAAGTAATGCCTCTGCTTTTGAATATGCTATCTAGGTTGGTCATAAATTTCCTTCCAAGGAGTAAGCATCTTTTAATTTCATGGCTGCAGTCACCATCTGTAGTGATTTTGGAGCCCAGAAAAATAAAGAATAATGAAAACCAAACACATACACACCATCCAGGCTTAGGAAGTAATAACACCATCATCTGCAGTTTATTTTTTAAAATATTTATGGTTTAAAAAACACATATGCATACACATATCTGTGTATGTATATATGATAACATTTACTATTATAGCTATTTTTTAATTGTACCTTAAAAAAGTGTGTATTCATACAATTCAGTGGCATTAATTACATTGACATTGTTGTGCAGCCATCACCACTGTCTGTTTCTGAAACTTTTTCATCACTCCAGGAATCTCTGTAGTCATTAAGGAATAACTGTAGCCCCTGTCTCCACATGCACTGTTAATTAATTTACTTTAAAATATATTTAGGGAGTTCCCTGGTACCCTGGAGAAGGCAACAGCACCCCACTCCAATACTCTTGCCTGGGAAATCCCATGGACGGAGGAGCCTGGTAGGCTGCAGTCCATGGAGTCGCTAAGAGTTGGACGAGACTGAGCGACTTCACTTTCACTTTTCACTTTCATGCATTGGAGAAGGAAATGGCAACCCACTCCAGTGTTCTTGCCTGGAGAATCCCAGGGATGGGGGAGCCTGGTGGGGTGCCGTCTATGGGGTCGCACAGAGTCAGACACGACTGAAGCGACTTAGCAGCAGCAGTAGCAGCTGGTACCCTAGTGGTTAGGATTCCAGGCTTTCACTGCTGTGGCTTGGGTTCAGTCTCTGGTTGGGGAACTGAGATTCTGAAAGCCACATGGCACAGTCAAAATAATAATGATGATAGTAAAACATATTTAAAAATAAGATGGATGAATGGATAGGTAGAGGGATGTTAATGGATGGATAAACATGGTAATGAAATGTTAAGAGATATATAGTCATGTATAATAAAATGCTAATGCTAAGATCTAGGAGGTGATGGATTTATAAGTTTTTTTCAACTTTCTTATATGTTTGAAATTTTCTCAGTGAAACTGGGGGGAGGTGGAGGTGGATTTCATGCTTGGGCCTCAGCCCCAGACATTCTCATTTAATTGGTTGTGCTTGGGCCTGGATGATTTCAGTGTGTGTTGCCAGGGTTGAGGACCACTGCATAAGTACGAGACAGCAAAAGAGACACTGATGTATAGAACAGTCTTATGGACTCTGTGGGAGAGGGAGAGGGTGGGAAGATTTGGGAGAATGGCATTGAAACATGTAAAATATCATGTAAGAAATGAGTTGCCAGTCCAGGTTCGATGCACGATACTGGATGCTTGGGGCTAGTGCACTGGGACGACCCAGAGGGATGGTATGGGGAGGGAGGAGGGAGGAGGGTTCAGGATGGGGAACACATGTATACCTGTGGCGGATTCATTTTGATATTTGGCAAAACTAATACAATTATGTAAAGTTTAAAAATAAAATAAAATTAGGGAAAAAAAAATTTTTTAAATAAAAAATAAAAGCATACTGTGGGATCCCAGAGCCAGGGTGAGCAGAAATTAGCATGGGATAAGCAGGAGAGGTTCTCATGGTAAGTACACTGGGGTGGTTTGCCGTTCTCTCCTCCAGTGGATCACGTTTTGTCAAAACTCTCCGCCATGACCCGTCTGTCTTGGGTGACCCTACACGGCATGGCTCATAGCTTCATCGAGTTACTAAAGCCCCTTTGCCACAACGCGGCAGTGATCCATGAAGGGAGGAGAGTGAAAGAGCTAGCTTAAAACCAAATATTAAGAAAACTAAGATCATGGCATCCAGCCCCATTACTTCATGGCAAATAGAGGGGGAGAAGGTGGAAGTAGTAACAGATTTCCTCTTCTTGGGCTCTAAAATCACTGCTAATGGTGACTTCAGTCATGAAATCAGAAGATGTTTGCTTCTTGGCAGGAAAGCTATGACAAACCTAGACAGTGTGCTGAAAAGCAGAGACATTACTCTGCCAACAAAGGTCCATATAGTCAAGGCTATTGTCTTCCCAGTGGTCACGCACGGTTGTAAGAATGGGAACAGAAGGCAGAATACCAAAGAATTGATGCCTTCGAATTGTGGTGCTGGAGAAGACTCCTGAGAGTCCCTTGGCCAGCAAGGAGATCAAACCAGTCAATCCTAAGGAAAATCAACCCTAAATACTTATTGGAACGACTGATACTGAAGTCGAAACTCCAGTATTTTGGTTATCTGATGCGAACAGCTGACTCATTGGAAAAGTCCCTGATGCTGGGCAAGACTGAGAGCAGCAGAAGAGGGCATCAGAGGATGAGATGCCTGGATGGCATCACTGATGCAATGGACATAAACTTGGGCAAACTTTGGGAGATGGTGAGGGACAGAGAGGCCTGGTGTGCTGCAGTCCATGGGGTTGCAAAGAGTTGGGCAACTGAACAGCAACAAGCAGGAGAAGTGGAAAGAGAGGAGAAATTTCTGGGTGCATAACAGAGGTGGGGCATCCAGGTAGAGCTCTTAAGTACTTTCTGTGGCTAGACAGCCGGATGGGCCAGTTCCATGTGAAGGAGGCAAAGCAGCTGCTCAGTAGGCCACTGAGAACATGGGATCAATCGGCATTTTCCTGAGTTCTTTATATGGAACTAAGCAGTTTATACTTACACATTTACGTTTGCATGATTCATCATTTGCAACATTTCCTATAGCTTTAATTAAAAGCTAAGATACTTTAAGCATGTGAGCCCCCTTTAGCCCTTAAGAAGTATAAGTTCCATTTTCAACACATGTAAACATACATTTTCATGTTTTACTAACTCATCTTTAAACAATTTTCATGGAGGTGAAGAGATGAGTCTGTTGAAGCAAAAAGAAAATGTTGTAGCCTGGGTCACCTTGGGCTCGTGTGTCGGGACAGGGAGAAGAAGAGACAACTAGTCCTGGGTAAGATAGGGGCCCGTGAAGGAGCCTAGCTGTCAGGCTTGGAAATTTCGCAACTTCAAAGAAGCTTCCCTACCCCAATTAATCAGTAATAATTGTCCCTCCCTGGAAAACTGATATCTGCACTACCCAGTTAAAGTATGCCCTCTGCAGTAGTACAAATATTTCCTGTAACCCTTCTTCCACTCCCAGGTATTTTAAGTCTTATTCTGGGGGTTGTGGTGGTGTGGAAGGTTGTCTCCGCAGTAAATGACTCCAATCCATTTAACCATTTAACCATGTGAAAGGAGTCAGGAACACTAACATCTGATCCCTTGTCATGGGACCCTAGCCTGGCTCAGTACAGGTGCCAGCTGGAGGCAGATCAGGGCCCAAAGGCAGAGGCAGAATGGCATACGAGGAAGAAGATCAAAGGTCAGTCTCAGAGCAGCTGTATCACAGGTGAGATCTAAGGGGAAACTGCCAGACTAAAAGCAGGAAGCAAACAGAAGTTCAGGAGCCAGAGGAATGCAAGAGCACATCGGGAAGCGGTGTGCACGACAGCAAGAGGATCAGAACTTCGGCTATGAATGAGGCTCATTCTTTTGGGGAACTCACCCCGTGGAGCTTGGGTGAGCAGGAAGGAGTTAGGAAATGCGGGGTCGGACGATCTTTACACACAAAACAAAGACCAAAAAACGTACGAAAAAATCAGACCATGTTATCGCACGGCCTATTAGCAGATGTTCATTTGGATGACCCTGAGCCACCCAGAAGAGGTTAAATGTGATGCCTCCCATTTAAAAAGGGAAGTGTAGAAAACATTTTGGAAAACACTGCAAATAATATGGCTAAAAAGAAAAGAAAAAAAAAAAAAGAGGTCTTTTTACCCTGGAAGGGTAACCTTCAGCTGCCAGGAAAATTCACATATGTGTAATCCCACACTGTCCCCATAAATCTAGGTAGCTATGGCAGTAATTCAGAAAAGTGGAGACATAGCTTTTTAAATTTAGATGCTTCCACTCTTCAACTTTAGGTTTCTCCGCTTTTCCTAGCTAGGTGACAGCTATTTTCCTTTCTCCCTCATTGTGGACTCATAAGGTATATTAGCATTCTTTTATAGCTTTGATCCTATGTAGAAACTTGGAAAACTTTCAAGGAAGGACTACAAGGAGCTAGCATAACTCATGGGCATATTCGCTATGGCTAGAGACCTGTGACTCTGTACTTGGCCCCTCTGCGTTCCATCACTGAGGAGGAGAGAGAATGGAAGGGTTGGGGGGAGGTAGGAGAACAGAGCCCTGAGGCCATATGGAGTAGAAGAGAAGAGCCCCCGAGGAAAGAGGCTGCTGTGTCCAGAAGTAGAAGTGTGGGAAAGAATGTCTGGCAGATACCCCCCACAATCTATCAAACTCTCACAGGTAATGAGGGAAATAGCAGGGACCTGCACCCACGTTTGTCTCTCTGTAAATGTGGTGTTTTCCCCCCCTTTCTATTGCTGTGTCTCCTTTGCTGGGGAAAACATTTACAATTGCTGCCAAACTCCTGGTCTGCCTTCTCTCCTACCCTGCTCTTACCCCCAGCCTGGAGTCTGCTTGGTGGAAATGTAGCATATAATGGGCCCAGAGTTAATCATCTGCAGCTTTCCCCTGATAAGTCACAGTGTGCTTGCTGCGCTCCTTCCAAGAGTCAACAGCATGTGGGGATGTGCTAAGGGTGGCCTATGGCATTCAGAGCGCTGGCCCAGATGGGAGGCAGTGTGCTGCGGAGGCTATCTGAACACCACCATCTGGAGTGCCTCCATTGCCCTGAAGGCACTTGTCTCCAATGGACACAGCTTAGAGATGCCAAAAAACGAGCCAAGTTTGCTGGATGGACAAATGGCCTGACGTCAGTGGAATTTGCTCATAATTTGGGCCTCATGTGTGATGTACTGTCTGAACTCAAAGGGCTATCAAAACACTCAGGGAGGAAGAGGAGAAGTAAAAAGAAAGAGTGGAGGGAAAGGAGGAGGAGAAAGAGGAGTACGAAGTGTGAAAATAGGTGGATGAGAAGAAGGAGAAAGAGGAGATTTAGGACACAGCCAGGAGCTGTGGCAGGACAGGTTCAGCTTTTGACTCCTGGGGCCAACGGTCCCTGTTAGTTTGTTGAAGGCATCGGTGCCAAATAAAACATGGCCTTTTAAAGCACTGAATTACGTGAGTGCAGAGCTGTTAAAATCAGTGTAGCAAAAATCCAGCTGGGTTTGGCCAGTGCCGCAAAGTACAGAATGATGATCGCTTGTTCTGCCAAGACCCACGCTTCCCCAGACGTGGTGGCCTGAGCAGAATTATTTGAATATATGTCCATTCTTTAAAACAAGGAATGTTCTATTAAGAAATAGACATCTGTTGTTTCTGTTATTTTTTTCTTGCTCTAGGTCTAGAGACGGATTTATTAGGAAGCTTCCGAGCCTTTCAGTTGCATGGGTCCCAGGAAGTGCTGGGAGACTCTAGGAGTTACAGAGTGTTGCAGAAGGGGAGCAAAAGCCACGTAACAATCAAGAAGCATTTAAATATAAGCATCGCTGGGAAATTGCCTAAACAGACCTCAGCAGAAAAGAACTGAATCGCTCACATTTCAGTAATTTTTTGCGACTTATTTCCTCATTCTAAACAAAGTTCACTTTCAAAAATTTTTGTATTTTCAAAAATGCAAAATTTTGTATTTCAAAATGTATTTTCAAAATTTTGTATTTCAAAATGTATTTTGCATTTCAAAAATACAAAAATGTTTGTGTTATTTTTATTGAGGAAAGACTGAAAATTTTGAAGTATCAGGCTCCACAAAACCTGAATCTGTCCCTGTCTGCTTCCATTGCTTTTCTACTGGTCACCACACCTTAATTTGTCTTTGTGGAAAGGCCGTACTAGTCATTCAGTGGTTATGCACAGATCCAGGCCTAGACAAAAAGAGAGGAAGTGATTTGTTTAGGAATAAGCATATGATCCAATTTGGGCTAGTCAGAATCGAGCCCAGACTTTTTCTCTTTTGTTGGCTGCATCAGGTCTTTAGTTTTGGCATGTGGGATCTAGTTCCCTGACCAGGGATCCACTCTGGGTCTCTGCATTGAGAGTATGAAGTCTTAGCCACTGGACCGCAAGCAAAGTCCGTTGCTAGATCTTTCTATCATGGTTGTTAAGTTGTGGAAATGAAAGTCTGACACTGCATTTTGCTTCTACAAAATGAACTTGCCTGAGAATAAAATTAGTAGATAAAGGCAGAGCTGAGAAATTCAGAAGAAGCCAAGTCCTCATCAGTTCAGTTCAGTCACTCAGTCGTGTCTGACTCTTTGCAAGTCCATGGACTGCAGCACACCAGACTTCCCTGTCCATCAGCAACCCCCAGAGCTTGCTCAAACTCAGTTTCATTGAGTCGGTGATGCCATCCAACCATCTCATCCTCTGTCATCCCCTTCTCCTGCCTTCAGTCTTTCCCAGCATCAGGGTTTTTTCCAATGAATCAGTTCTTCGCATCAGGTGGCCAAAGTATTGGAGCTTCAGCTTCAGTATCAGTCTTTCTAATGAATATTTAGGACTGATTTCCTTTAGGATGGACTGGTTGGATCTCCTTGCAGTCCAAGGGACTCTCAAGAGTCTTCTTCAACACCACAGTTCAAAAGCATCAATTCTTTGGCACTCAGCTTTCTTTATAGTCCAACTCTCACATCCATATCTGACTACTGGAAAAACCATAGCTTTAACTAGATGGACTTTGTTGGCAAAGTAATGTCTCTGCTTTTTAATATGCTGTCTTGGTTGGTCACAGCTTTTCTTCCAAAGAGCAAGCATCTTTTAGTTTCATGGCTGCAGTCACCATCTGCAGTGATTTTGGAGCCCCCAAAAATAAAGTCTCTCCCTGTTTCCATTGTTTCCCCATCTATTTGCCATGAAGTGATGGGACCAGATGCCATGATTTTAGTTGTCTGAATGTGGAGTTTTAAGCCAGCTTTTTCACTCTCCTCTTTCACTTTCATTAAGAGGCTCTTTAGTTCTTCTTTGCTTTTTGCCATAAAGGTGGTGTCATCTGTGTATCTGAGGTTATTGATATTTCTCTGGCAATCTTGATCCCAGCTTGTGCTTCATCCAGCCTGGCATTTCTGATGATGTACTCTGCATATAAGTTAAATAAGCCTTGACATACTCCTTTCCCAATTTGGTTTTTCCCCTGAAACCAGCTATATTGAAGCTAATATACATAACCTTGGGTTTTTCAGATAGACAAGTTAATTAAGCCCTCTTTTTTGCTTCAGCCAGTTAGAGCTGGGTTTCTGTCATTTGTATCTGAAAGAGTCTTGACTAATACAGGTCCCGCTGTACTAGAAAAAAAAACTACTAGTTCAGAAGATGGTTCATTACTGTATTTGCCTCTTTTCCCTTCCAGCTTTATTAAGATATAATTGACATATATCATTGGGTCACGATTTGATGCAAGTACCTCATGTGAAATGATTCCCACAATATGGTTAGTTACATTCACCACCTCAAATAATTACAATTTTTTTGTACTTGCCTCTTAATAGTTATAATAATAGATAATGCTTATTGATCATTCTTATTAAGGGCTTATGTATCCTTCTGAGGTATGCACTATTCTTATCAAACCCATTTCACTAAAGAGGAATCTGAGGCACAGAGAAGTTAAGTGATTTGTCCAACTGGCCCACTAGCATTAAAACAAATATCTCAGACTTCAAGCTATGTTGACCTAGTCCTTTCATTTTTTCAGCAAATATTTATTGAGGACCTGCTAGGCATGGGGATTTAGGGATGAGTATGACATGGTTCTTTCCTAAAGCCTTCAAAGTATTGGAAGGAGGTTGGATAGGAGACAAGGTCAACAATTCCCATGAATGAAGTGACGTGGAGTCACAGTCGAGGGAGGTGCCAACTCATGGAAGGGAGCAGGGAGGGTTGTTAATGAAGGATGGCAGATGAGGTGCAAAGAAAACAGGTCTTGAGGTGCCAGCAGGAATTACCAGGCAGAGAAGAGGATTCCAAGCAGTTGGAACAGCGTGTTCAAGGCTAGAAATGCAATAAAGGACATGATTTGTTTGGGAAATAGCAAGAACTTTGTTGTGGCAGAAGACAGTTTTTGAGAGAAAGTGATGAGAGATGAATCTAAAAATTTAGAGACCAACTCATGAAGTGTTATGAGGAGGAACGTTGGATTTATCCAGTATTCCTAGGGATCAACCGAAAGATCTCAAGCAAAGAGTGACATGATTACATTTATATTTCCGACAGATCACATTAGACAACAGTGTTACTGCTTTGTCGTCATCAGTCCCTTTTGTGCAGCCCTGCTTTTTGAATTTGAGGTTCTTCAGGTTAATCTAAATTTTAGCTTCCACGACCACGACCACTGTTGTCATATTTCTCTTTCCTCAATGAGCAGTGTACCCTGAAGGTTCCTTCACCAATCAGCCAGGGTTACAGCATCCTTTCAGAGAAGCAATTCCCAGCCATCTGTGGAGAGGTATATCACTTTCACTTGATGTGTGTTTTCTTAACACATACATATGTCTTTGTGATACACTGCCCTCTGGCCCTGAGATTCTGATAGACCTGAGATTTGGGAAGATGCGTGGGGGTTGATTGGAGAGACTAGCATCTTGAAAAAGTTCATTCTTTTAAAGAGTGGGGGGTGGGGGCACGTCCCTGATGGTCCAGTGATTTAGAATGCAGCTTGCAATGCAGGGGATGTAAGTTCGATCCCTGATCGGAGAACTAAGATCCCACATGCTGTGGAGCAACTAGGCCTGTGTGCTGCAAATACTGATCCCTTGTGCTCCAGGAACCACAACTAGACAGTCCATGAGCCACAATGAAAGATTCCACATGAGGCACCAAAGCTCCCGTGTGGTGCTGCAACTAAGACCCGATACAGCCAAAAAAAAAAAAGAAGAATGGGGATCTGGCCATGGGAATAAGTGTCTAATAAGCTCTCAGTTCTGTGGTTCTAATTAAAACATTACAAAATCTTCATGACTATATGAATAATGATAACCTCGGTAGATGGTTCAATGGCAGCCCCCCAAAATTTATGTCCATGTCCTTGTATCTGGCCCCCTGATTTGGAAAGAGTCTTTGAAGTTGTAATTAAGGATACTGAGATGAGATCAGCCTGATGAATGTCCTCATAAGAGACAGAAGAGAAGAAGACAGGGACCAAGAAGAAGGAAGAGATTGAAGCAATATAGCACAAGCCAAAGAATGTCTGGAACCCCCAGAAGCTGAAAGAGGAAAGGAAGTCTTCTCCCCCAGAGCCTTCAGAAGAAGTGTGGCCCTGCCAACACCTTGATTTCAGACTTCCGGCCTCCAGAATGATGAGAAAATAAACAAGCTGGTAGTTGTTTTACCACCTGGTTCGTGAGCATTTGTTACAGCATGCTTAGGAAACTTGGACAGTTTCTTTTTAATAAGTTGTACATGAAAGTCACTTTTCAGAGGGAAGACAAGTTTCAAAACTTCTACCATTCTATAAATGGTAGAATGCAAATGAATTTGGGCAAGTTAACAATCTCTCTGAGCCAATTTTCTCCACCTAAAAGCATGGAAATAGTAATCATGTCATCACAGAGTGTTTAGATCAGCAGTCCCCAACCTTTTTGGCATCAGGCACCAGTTTCATGGAAGACAATTTTTCAATGGACCTAGGTGGGGGTAGGGAGATATTTTCAAGCTGATTCAAGTGCATTACATTTACTGTGTGTTTTATTTCTATGACTTATTACATTGGCTCCATTTCAGATCATTAGGCATTAGTTCCCAGAGGTTGGGGACCCCTGGTTTAGATTATTAAATGAAATAAATGATACCCAGCAGACAATTAGCCAAAAAAAAACAACACCACAGGTGCTCAAAGATTTATCCATTTGAGAATAGGACCCAACACATACTACACAGACATCCTGGTGAAACAAGGACTCTCAGGAGAGAGCCGAGATGGTTCACATGCAGAGTCCTGGCCTATGTCAGAGTCACGTTTGCATGTAACCACTTAGACCCATCTGGTGTCAGCTCTTGCTCTCACCAGCTAACCACTGCCCTCTCCCTCAACCTTCTCTACTTCCTGTTTACGTAGATTGCCGCTTCCTGGCCAAGGGAGCTGAACAGTTTCAGCCAGACTGCTTTTCCCCTGGACCTATGCCAAGACTACCTTCTCTGC
The DNA here is from genome assembly GCF_029378745.1 of Bos indicus. Taxonomy (NCBI): domain Eukaryota; kingdom Metazoa; phylum Chordata; class Mammalia; order Artiodactyla; family Bovidae; genus Bos; species Bos indicus. The sequence continues at coordinate 38,540,253 of NC_091774.1, forward strand.
TTTCCTCGTTTCATTCTGTTTTCTTCTTGTTTTAGAAGCTGTCGCATTAATGAGGACAGATTGCTTGCGGCTCTGAGCAATCCACAGCAAAGCAGTTGCTCCTCTTCCTGCCTGTTGGACTGATCAGATGGACATGAGAGAAAAACATAGCAGGAATTACGTAGCCATGAAGAAATTGGTCCAGCCCTGCTTGCCTCAGCCTCTTCAGGCTATTGATACTGAGGCTTTTTTCATTCAGCTGTGCCGGTCACAATGCCTCCACTCCCAGGCCTAGCCCTGACCTGTTTGTGTGAAGCTGTCCTGACCACAGTTGGCAGGACAGCAGTGAGTCGAACTTGACCAGAACACCAGGGTGGGAGGCTGCTGAGAGAATCTAATTTGCAATTCTCAATGTGAAATAAATGTCCAAATTATCTGAGAGGCTCTTTCAAAACAGAAAACAAACAAACATTTAAAACTGGAGGATAGGCATGGGTATTTTAGGGGGAAAAAAAAAAGGCAGGTGAAAATGATTTCCCCCACAATTCCAGGTTATCATTCTTTTTAAAAAATTAATTAATGTATTTATTTTTGGCTGCACCGAGTTTTTGTCGTTGCGTGCAGGCTTCTCTCTAGCTGCAGTGAGCAGGGGCGACTTTCTTGTTGCAATGTAAGCTTCTCACTGCGGTGGCTTCTCCTGCTGCGGAGCATGGGCTCTAGGGGGCTCAGGCTTCAGTCGTTGCGGCACTTTGGCTTAGCTGCCCGGTGGCATGTGGAATCTTCCTGGACCAGGAATCGAAACCATATCCCCTGCATTGGCAGACAGATTCTTATCTACTGGACCATCAAGGAAGTCCCAGGTTTATCATTTTTAACACAGGAGATGAGAACATGGCCTCTCATCTGACTGGATTCAAATGTTAGCTTTGCCACCAATGAGCTGTGTGACATTGCACATGTTACTTAACTTCCCTGTGCCTCAATTTCCTTTTCTGTAAAATAGTAATAATACCTCCCTTCACTCATAAAAAAGGAATCAATGAGTTGACAAGTTAAAAGCACTTAGGCTCTATAAGTGTTTGCTAGTATTAGCATTACTTTTATGTTGCTTTTATTGATCTGCTTGAGAAAGAGGAAGTTGATAGACTATGAAATGCTTTAATGAGTTATTTGAAGATGATGCAGGTAGAGGAGATGGTGGAGTTCAGGGTACGACAGTGGAAGTGGAGGTAGTGGAAGCTGAACAGAAGACTGTCACTGGAAGGACAAAGTTTGGAGTAGTAGTAAAGCAATTACTGTCTGGAACTAGAGTGCCTGAGTTGAGATCTTGCTTTCTCTACTCAATAGCAGAACAACCACCAGCAGACCTGTTTCCTCATCTATAAAATGGAGATGGTAATAACAGTGATCAATCTTGTAGGACTGTCATGGAATTCAATGAGTTAATACAGGATATGCTCATTTCTTAGACTAGTGATTGGCACAGAGCAAGTGTTAACTCTTATCCTTAACGTTTTAAGTGGAGATGAGAAGGTCAAAGAACTGAGGGGCCAATTGTTAGCTGGACACTGGCATCGTCTGAGATGATGGCAAGGTTTGAGGTAAGCAAGAACACCGTGAGCCTGTTCACATGAATGAGTGTTCAATAATCAAGTGAGATGACTAGGAGGCTGGTAATAAATCTGTAAGGAGGAGGAGCATGACCAGAGCCAAATGCACTGGCCTCCAAGTGGCTGAGTCTTTCACAAGAGTGTGGAAACACTTACAGGGAGCAAAGAGGACCCTAACATCATATCCTGGCCCTGAAATGAGCAAATAAATGAAGGCCAAGAGGTAGAGGGAGCTGTCAGAGAACGGGCTGAGGTTATAGGAGAGTTTCCTGCCTAGGGAGGGACAGTCCAAATGGAGTGAGAGGAGTCGGGAAGGTGGAGAAAGGAAGGGAAGATCACATTTGCTATGCATCACAGTGAAAGTTCTATGGACCTTAAATGGTCTAGACCAGCACTGTTCACTAGAATGTCAAGCAGTCATGGAAATGTTCTGTATCCCCACTGTCTGATACAGTAGGCCTATGCGGCTACTGAGCCCTTGAAATGAAGCCTGTGTAATCAGTGTTCTTCAACAATCACTGAGGGATTTGAAGATGCAGAATCCCAGGCCCCACTTTCATACACTGAATTAGAATCTCTGCACTTTGGCCCAAGGCTTTATCCCAGAGATCCCCAGGTATACAGCCAAGTTTAGACCGTGCTGCAAGATCTAAGGAGGCTGGAAAAAATGGGAATCCTTGTGGGTTAAATAAAGGAATGGCTATCATATAAGGTCTGATTTGAGAAGTTTTAAACCTTTTATTCTGAGTGACTCTGATACTTTTTACTTTGAAACTGGCTTGGTTGATACAAGAAAATTTAAAACTAAAAGAGTATAACAGTAGAGAAAATCATATTATGTTAAAGGTTAATACATACTAGTCTTCCTATTGATATTGACTGGCAGGTTCTTACCACTACCACCACCCTGGGTTGGGAAGTGCCACCCTGAAGGAGGGCATGGCAACTGCTCCAGTATTCCTGCCTAGAGAATTCCATGGACAGAGGAGCCTGGCGGGCTCCTGTCCACAGGGTCGCAAAGAGTCAGAGAGAACTAAAGCAACACACGTGTGCATATACTAGGGTTTCTATTAGGGAAGAATTAACTACTTGAGAAGAAATATTTTAATAACTGCTAGAATCCAAAAGTGAGATTGGAAATCCTTTCGTGTAAAAGAGAAGGTGAATTTGAGATTTGGAGGGCCCCCTGGGATGGAAAAAATTAGGGAAGAGAAAGAAGAAGGGAAAGAAGTTATGCAAGATGGTGATAGGTTAAGCTCATACAATGTAACAGCAGCACCCCCCCCACACACACACCAAAAGAAGTCAAATATAGTTCCCCAAATTACAGATATTCATTGAGCATGTTATTTAGCCTCTCTGTGCCTCAGTTTCATCCTCTGTAAAACAATGGTAATATTACTTACCGCTTTGTAAAACCTATAGACTTTTTGGTTGGGGTTAACTGTTGAGCTTACAGCTCAACATTAAGAAAACTAAGATCATGGCATTTGGTCCCATCACTTCATGGGAAATAGATAGGGAAACAGTGGAAACAGTGTCAGACTTTATGTTTTTGGGCTCCAAAATCACTGCAGATGGTGATTGCAGCCATGAAATTAAAAGACGCTTACTCCTTGGAAGGAAAGTTATGACCAACCTAGATAGCATATTAAAAAGCAGAGACATTACTTTGCCAACAAAGGTCTGTCCAGTCAAGGCTATGGTTTTTCCAGTGGTCATGTATGGATGTGAGAGTTGGACTGTGAAGAAAGCTGAGCGCCAAAGAATTGATGCTTTTGAACTGTGGTGTTGGGGAAGACTTTTGAGAGTCCCTTGGACTGCAAGGAAATCCAACCAGTCCATCCTAAAGGAGATCAGTCCTGGGTGTTCTTTGGAAGGAATGATGCTAAAGCTGAAACTCCAGTACTTTGGCCACCTCATGCGAAGAGTTGACTCATTGGAAAAGACCCTGATGCTGGGAGGGACTGGGGGAGGCAAACAAGGGGATGACAGAGGATGAGATGGCTGGATGGCATCACCGACTCGATGGACGTGAGTCTGAGTGAACTCCGGGAGTTGGTGATGGACAGGGAGGCCTGGCGTGCTGCAATTCATGGGGTTGCAAAGAGTCGGACACGACTGAGTGACTGAACTGAACTGACTGAACTGGTGAAAGCACTGTGTTTTCTAGCTCTTGGGAAAACAGGTTGGTAAATTAGAACCAGTACGATTAAATACAGAAACCTGGGGGCAGAGTCAGGAGACTACTAGCTTCTGAAAATTCCCCCAAATCTGAGGAAAGTTGTGTGTTATCCCACAGTGTAGAATCAAGTGATTGAGGTGATTTCATTGGGCTCATTAATCAGGGAGGCCTCAGCTTTCATCTGGGTCATAGCAAGAAAGAAAGCAAAACATAAAATGGCCTGTGGCTCCTGCTGATAGAATTCCCGGAACTTTAGGCTGGTTGCGTGAGCCACTGTCCACTCACAGACCTCTCTGCTTACCTAGTGGTTATCTGGGGCTGGTCTGTTTTTGGTTCTTTTAATTGGAGTATAATTGCTTTACAATATTGTGTTAGTTCCTGCTGTACAACGAAGTGAATCAGCTGCACGTATACATAGATCCCCTCTCTCTTGAACCTCCCTCCCACCCACCCACCCAACCTATCCTCCAGGTCCTCACAGTCTGTTTGCTGTCCTGTGTTTTCACCATCTTCTCTTCATCACCAGAATGGTCTGGTCACTTCTGACCTCGGGTCTTATCATCCCCCAACAAGAGATGTCACAAGAAAGTATGTAGATAAGTGCTCTCATCCTAGAGTCTAAGAATTTAGGGAAGGGAGTCAGCAGTGTGGCCCTCGGTGGTTAGGTGTCTGATTTGCCCTTGAAGGAGGCCAGATTAGGCAGGCAGGGCCTTAGGAAAAGTGGGGCCCAGGAGGGAGGAATAGTTTTGGGGAGCAGAGGTGTAGAGTTGCCCAGACAGTTGGAATATAACCAGGACAGAGGTGAAAAGCAAATATATTCCAGGAATATATGTCAGAGATTGAACCTTAGAAGTCAAATCCACATTAAGTTCAAGGAATAAGGGATAGTCAAACATGGAAGAAGGGGCCCAGTTTTAGAAGCAACTAAATACAGGAACACAGCAAAGACAGGGCCAAGGCAGAATGTCTGAAAGGAATGGGATTTCTAGCCATAGTGCTAGGCTACCTGTGGCTAAGTTAACCTCTCCTCAGTGAGGGATAGAGGTTGCCCTGCATGTGGAAACATACCTTTTTATGTACATGTGGTAAGATACACATAAGACTTACTACATTAACTATTTTTAGTGTGTGTTCAATGGCATAGAGTTCAGTCACAATTTAGTGCAATATTACCAGTCTCCATCCTCAGAGTTTTTGCATCATGCTTTATTGACTATGCCAAAGGCTTTGACTGTGTGGATCACAATAAACTGTGGAAAATTCTGAAAGAGATGAAAATACCAGGCCACCTGACCTGCCTCTTGAGAAATCTGTATGTAGGTCAGGAAGCAACAGTTAGAACTGGACATGGAACAACAGACTGGTTCCAAATAGGAAAAGGAGTATGTCAAGGCTGTATATTGTCACCCTGCTTATTTAACTTCTATGCAGAGTACATCATGAGAAACGCTGGGCTTGAAGAAGCACAAGCTGGAATCAAGATTGCCAGAGAAATATCAATAACCTAAGATATGCAGATGATACCACCCTTATGGCAGAAATTGAAGAAGAACTAAAGAGACTCTTGATGAAAGTGAAAGAGGAGAGTGAAAAAGTTGGCTTAAAGCTCAACATTCAGAAAACGAAGATCATGGCATCTGGTCCCATCACTTCATGGCAAACAGAAGGGGAAACAGTAGAAACAGTGGCTGACTTTATTTTGGGGGGCTCTAAAATCACTGCAGATGGTGACTGCAGCCATGAAATTAAAAGACACTTACTCCTTGGAGGGAAAGTTATGACCAACCTAGACAGCATATTAAAAAGCAGAGACATTACTTTGCCAACACAGGTGCATCTAGTCAAGGCTATGGTTTTTCCAGTGGTCATGTATGGATGTGAGAGTTGGACTATAAAGAAAGCTGAGTGCCAAAATATTGATGCTTTTGAACTGTGGTGTTGGAGAAGACTCTTGAGAGTTCCTTGGACTGCAAGGAGATCCAACCAGTCCATCCTAAAAGAGATCAGTCCTGAGTGTTCGTTGGAAGGACTGATGTTGAAGCTGAAACTCCAATACTTTGGTCACCTGATATGAAGAGCTAACTCATTTGAAAAGACCCTGATGCTGGGAAAGATTGAGGGTGGGAGTAGAAGGGGACAACAGAGGATGAGATGGTTGGATTGCATCACCAACTCAATGGATATGAGTTTGGGTGAACTCCAGGAGTTGGTGATGGACAGGGAGGCCTGGCGTGCTGCGGTCCATGGGATCACAAAGAGTCAGCAGGACTGAGCGACTGAACTGAACTGAAGTGAATCTGAAACTTTGTACGCATTAAACAACAACTCCCCATTTCCTGCTCCCTCCTGCCCCTTGTAGCCACTGTTCTACTTTCTGTTTCTATGAATTTCATGCATCTGTGCTGCACGCTAACTCGGTTCAGTCATGCCCGACTCTGTGTAACCCTATGGGCTGTAGCCGCCAGGCTCCTCTGTCCATGGAGTTTTCCAGGCTAGAACACTGGAGTGAGTTGCCATGACCTCCTCCAGGGGATCTTCCCGACCAAGGGATTGAACCTGCATCTCTAATGTCTCTTGCATTGACAGGCGGGCTCTTTAACACTAGCACAACCTAGGAAGTGCAGCTCATCCAGCACTTCAAATAAGTGGAATGATACAATATTTTTCCGTTTATGATACATATTTTTAAAATATCCCCTCGAAGTTCCTAAGGAACATGTCATACATTCCCCGGGTCATGTCTCAACTAGATCTGCAAGTAAACCAGCCACCTGCCGCTTATCCGCCCCTGGTTCTGATTTTCCCTTTGAGGAAGATGAGTGCAGTCAAGAGGAAGGCATCTACCTTCTTTCCATTGTGTTTGCTGGTGCTGCCAATTTGCCTCCTCTGCCCTCCAACCTTGATCACTACTCCCAGTGTTAGCTCTGTTTAACTGCACCACAGCCCTCTTTAACCCCAAAGTGGAATGAAGTTGCTGTTCTAAAGAGTGAAACATTTTTCAACAAACCTTAGGTAGTCTGGCATCTAAACACGTGTGTCTCACTTGTTTCTCACCCTGTGATACCATCTACCTCAGCCTGCCTCACCTGCCTGGTGTGTGCCCACAGTGAAACGGATATCCCCTTCTGCTACCCACTACCACTCTGCTCTCACCTACATCCTGCTCTGCTTTCTCAGCACCTCTGCCCTCCCCCTGGGATTAAGGCCTATTTCATCATTCCCTCTCTATTCAGAGTTACCATCTGTCTAGGGTCTCAATCATTAGTTCCCATGGTCGTTATTATCCTTTATCCTGGAAGGTCTAAGAGTCTTCATGTAGGACTTCCGTGGTGGCCCAGTAGTTAGGAATCCATCTGCCAATGCAAAGGACACAGGTTCAGTCCTGGTTCAGGAAGATCCCACATGCCACTCAGGGCCACTAAGCCCATGCCCCTCAACTACTGAGCTTGTGCTCTAAAACCCATGAGCTGCAACTGCTGAACCCAGTGCCACAACTACCGAAGCGCATACACCCTAGAGCCCGTGCTCCACAGAGAAGCCCAAGCACCACGACTAGAGAGCAGCCCCTGATCACCACAACTAGAGAAAGCCCGTGCACAGCCATGATGATCCAGCACAAAGGTAAATAAATACATAAATATAATAAGTAAACTATAAAAATTTGTAAACAGCCCTCATGCAATCAGACCCCTGGTGGCAGCACTGACCTCCCAGAACTCTCAAGGTGACATGCAGTTGAGCCTCACCATGATCCTTGGAACTCATGAATTTTTGAAAGAGATAAAGGAGGGGCAAGTTGAAGAGTATGGTTCAATGACCAGACCCTATCAGAGGGCTTTGCTGAAAGGCTATTGCCAACTATAGAGGGTCAAAAACTATCCTCAGGGTCTGAAAGTGAACACTGAACAGGAGGAAAGTATATTTTGCTTTGACAAAATCAGATCCTAACTGCTTCGTCTACTAGGTGGGTGACTTTCGAAAATGATTTAATCTGGATAACCCAGTTTTCTTATTTGAAAAATTGAAAAATATAGTACATAGCATATAGGGTCTATCCTATATAGATTCATATTGGCTGTGAGAAACAGAAATATAAACAGTTTCAACAATATTCTTTTGTTTTTCTTTCACACCAAAGTGTGTGTAGTTTCTGAAGTAGAAACTCCAGAGTTGTTCCACAGTGTCCTCAGGGACCCAGGGCCACTTCACTGCTCTCCATACCTTCTGTGTGGCCTCATGGTCCTCGATTGTGACTAGACTGGCAACCATTGCATCTATCTTCCATGAAGCAGACTGGACAAAGGGATGAAGAAAGGGTAAAGGGCATGTACCATCTGTCTTTTAAAGAAAATTGCCAGAAGCTGCCATACACTATTTCTGCTTATATCTCATTGACAAGAATGTAGTCACACAATCACATCTAAGCTGCAAGGGAGGCTGGGAAATTCCAGGCAGCCTTGTGCACAGCTAAAAATCAGGAATCCTATGGCCATGAATGAGGAACAAGGTGGGTTTGGTAGGGGGGTGGCATTCTGAGGCTCTGTTACATGAGTTACTTATTGTAAAGATTAATGTACTCCATCAATAAATGTTGGCTATTTTTAATAGACTTCCTTGAGGGATTACTAAGGAGTAACTCAGGGAAGCAGAAATAAGAGTGTCCCCAAGTGAAGGGGCTTCCCAGGTAGCTCAGACGATAAAGTATCTGCCTGCAATGCAGGAGACCTGTGTTCGATCTCTGGGTCGGGAAGATCCCCACATAAAGAGAAGATGTACCTTTCATTTTACCCTTTGTTAAGATAATGACTCACCCAGACATTGTAGCCTATGAGGTGCTAACTTAAAATTTTCAAAGTTGTTATCTCCTTCATTTCACAGGGCTCTGCTCACTTTGAAAGTATCTTATTGACTCACTCTGAGCCAACCAGTGTCATGTCTAGGCAGACTCTCAGAATATCTTTGATATCAATATCAAAAGATCCGTGTAAAGACCCGGGTCCAATTCCTGGTAGGGAAGATCCCCTGGCGAAGGAAATGCAACCCACTCCAGTATTCTTGCCTGGTGAATCCCATGGACAGAGGAGCCTGCAGGCTATATGGCCTTGGGGTCACAAGAGTTGGACATGACTTAGCGACTAAACCACCACCACTACATTCCTCCCACAGCCTCTGACCACATTTAGTGGATGATCAAGGCACTGGAAGAATTGACCGATTAGCTGGGCATAACTAGGACAGAATTCTGGAACTGTAGGGATGTGGAGGTCAGATTCCAGTCTCATAGCCTTTAAGAGTCTATGTTAGCAGAACTACGTCCCATCTTTTCCTGTGGAAATATTACATTGAATCCCAATATATAAAACTGGTAACAGTAGAGCTGGTCTGATTAAAGGTGGGGAGAGCCCAAAACCCAGTCCACTCTTCTTGCCTCTTACCAAACACCTTCAATCCTGACATGTAGACTCCCTGGGTATCTCCAAGAAGCTCCAGGGCTTGTTCCACTAACCTCAGTTTGAATGTCCTTATTCTGATCTATTCTCTTGCTTTAAGAGCTGGTCATGTGAAAGGGAAAGGAAAAAGTTTTAGAGTCAGACAGTCCAGGTGTCACACGTTGAGTTATTACTAGTTATGTGACTCTCGGGCCTCAATTTTCACATTTGTAAAATGGAGTTGATGAAAGCTGCTTTCCTGCGTTCTAATAAGATTTACAGTGAGTTTATGAATATAAAGTTCCCAGCACAATGCAGCTTCTCAATAAATGCTAGATCCGTTTCTTTTCCCTCCCTTTAAGGTAGGATGATAGCTAGCACATCTTCAACATAGTTTAACATCTTTTCCCCACCACACTGAGCACTGTGCGTGTAGATGAGTGTGCCTTTATGCATGTGTCTAGAAACATACAGGTCACCAATGGAGAGTTTTCAGTACTGGCAGCTAATGATTATTGCAGTCCATGAAAACTGTCCTCAGGCATTAATTAAGTTAATGAAAGTGCTATCAGATAAGACTGGGATAGCATAGAATGAACAAATCGGCTTCTTATGTTTGTATTTTTTTTTTCCCACAACGTGTGGCATGTGGAATCTTAATTCCCCTACAAGGGGCTGAACCTGTGGCCCCTTCAGTGGAAGCAGGGCCTGAACCACTGGATCACCCGTGGAGTCTTAACTGCTGGGCTACCACTGGAAATCCCTGTTTGAAAATTTTAATAAAAAAAATTGAATCTACTAGTGTTAGCCTGGCTATCACAATAAAGAATATGAATGTTTTTGAAGAAATAAAGAATAATTTCTCCTACCCACCTATTTGGGCACAGCAGTCAGAGCACCCTCATGCTCAGTATAAGGCACTTTGGATCACTTTATATAAAAGTGAAGGGGAGGACTGGAGGGTCTCCAGTCAGGCTAGAGACCAGCACCTTAGTATGGGATTCATGAATCCCAGCACAAAGAGGATGGCTCAGGCCTGGCATCCAAGGGAGCTTACTCATTCTAGAATCAGAGAGCAGGGCACAGTGAGTAATGGCTGCTGAAAGCAGAATGATGGCCCCCAAAGACATCCACATGCTGTCTCTGGAACCTATGGATATGTAATATGACATGGCAAGTGGGAATTCTGGAATTAAGGCAAGGTTGCAAATGGAATTAAGGTTGCTAATTGGCTGACCTCAAAATAAGGAGAGTATCCTGTATTACTCAGGTGGGCCCAATGTAATCATAGGGTCTTGAGTGTGGAAGAGGAAGAATCAGAAGAACATGTGTTGATGGAAGCAGATGTGAAGACTCAACCTGCCATTGCTGGCTTTAAAGATGGAAGGGGGCCATAAACCAAGAACTGCAGGTGGTCTTTAGAAGCTGGAAAAGGTAAGGAAACATTGCCCCCTCTAAGGCCTCTACAAAGGAAGAAAACCCTGATGACACCTTGATTTTAGCCCAGTGAGATCCATTTTGGTTTTCTAAACTGCAGAACTCTAAGGTAATGAATTTGTGTTGTTTAAGCCACCAAGGTTGTAATAATTTGACACAGAAGCAGTTGAAAACTAATACAATGGGTGATGGGCAAACGCTGGGAGATTCCACAAGGCAGTGGTAGGAGGGATGCATCTGTGAGCCCAGCTGTGGGAAACAAGTATCACAGAAGCCGGGGAGGTGAAGCCCAGCGTGTCAAGGCTTACAAGAGCTTCATAGCCATCGCTCTGGGCCATTGGTTCATTTCTTGGGTAAGTTGGAGATGGCCACTCCTTACCCCTTCAAGCCTGCTGAAGTAGGGCAAGAGGAAATACGGGCATACTTTTCCAAAGTGAGCCTTCAGTGCCTTTTTTAATCAGTCACCAAATGATCTCAGGAATGAATGATCTCCAGAGGCCCCACTCTGGTTCCTGCTGGGCAATCCTGCGGGTGTCCTGACACTTCCACAGTCAGGATTGCTTCTCAGACTCAGGCTCACGTGTCCCTGTGAGTACCTGTCTTGCTCTTACAGATTCTTCAAAATTCTGTACATTTTGCTTTCATTCTCAGAGCTGAGAAGAAAAGGAAATATCTCACCAGGTGTAAGAAAATACCACAAGATGGTAGTATTATGAATAATAGCAATAGATAACATTTGAGTTTCCTAAGCACGCTTCACAAAAACATCACAGACCTCACTTCTTTTAATGATTGTGAGAATCATAATCCAATAGAGTGCATACCATTAATATCTGCATCTTATACATAAAAGAACTAAAATCCAGAGAGATTAAGGAGCCTGCCCCAAACCACAGACCTAGAACATGGTAACTCAGTTCAGTCTTATTCCAAAGCCCATGCCTTTAGGTACTTTATCACAGTCCCCCAAGGCCTTGAGTACCACACTGCTCCAGAACCCACTGCAGAGTGGGAAGCCCCAGCTTCCTGTGGTCCTCCCAATACCACGGCAGAGATTTTGACTGAAAACCACTTCCAATAATAAAATAATAAACCTGGTTCAGATATCTAATGTACTTTCAACTCTCCCATTCCACACTGGTGCACTGAGTGACTTTCCCTTCCTAGGCTCCCGGTCAAATATACCTATGTCTCCCCGGGCTAACTTCCTTTTCCCTATCTCCTCACAAACCACATCTGCTATGTGTAAGAGAAAGGAAACAGGAGCTGGGGAGAGGAAGATGAATTGGGCAGGTAGAGGGCTAAGAGTCCTGAGCCCTGTGTAAGAATGGGCAACACTGGTGCCCACAGACTAGAAGCTGAAGGCTGGAGTCCTTTCAGTTCAGTTCAGTTCAGTCACTCAGTCGTGTCCGACTCTTTGCAACCCCATGAACCACAGCGTGCTAGGCCTCCCTGTCCATCACCAACTCCCGGAGTTCACCCAAACCCATGTCCATCGAGTCGGTGATGCCATCAAGCCATCTCATCCTCTGTCGTCCCCTTCTCCTCCAGCCCCCAATCCCTCCCAGCATCAGGGTCTTTTCCAATGAGTCAACTCTTCGCATGAGGTGGCCAAAGTACTGGAGTTTCAGCTTTAGCATCATTCCTTCCAAAGAACACCCAGGGCTGATCTCCTTTAGAATGGACTGGTTGGATCTCCTTGCAGTCCAAGGGACTCTCAAGAGTCTTCTCCAACACTAGTTCAGAGTTAAGACGAGCTCCCAGGCAGCATACCCCATGCCTCCTCTTCCCTGTACGCCTTGACCCCATTCCTGCCTGGGTTTCTCAAATCCATCTTACCAGAGGTAAAGAGGTAATCCATAGGAGAGAACATGAAGAGAAATGAAGAAAAGAGGCAGAGAGATTCAGTCAAATGCTTCTCTATTCAGTTTCATGTACAGTTTCTTGACTGCTTACCCCCAAAACCTCCTCCTCAGCTGAAAAGCTCCACTCCTGCTATATTGGCCCCTGCTTCGTGCCAGTAAGGATTCCATTCTGTCACTGGCCCATGTCAGAGCTCATTCTCCCTAGGAAAAATAGATGGCAATCTAAGAGGCCAGGCATTCACTGAACAAAATCATGAGGAACATTTAGCCAAAAGTGTTCTAGGCACAGGTGATAGAAAGATGAACAAGAAGGCTGTTTCCATCAAAATGAATCTTTCAGGAACAGTCTTAACTATGTAAAGGAATCCAGAAAGCCTTTCCAAAGCAGAGTCAGCCAGACACTCAGAGCTACCTTAAGGGTCTAGGCTTTGAAACAGAGTGAAACTCAGTATAAACTCTAAAATTCCTTAAGCCTGGAGGCTTGGACCCTCTAAGTGTATGCTTTTTTTTTTTTGAGTATAATTGCTTTAAATGGTGTGGTAGTTTATGTATACATATATCCCCTCCCTCTTGAGCCTCCCTCCTACCTCCCTCATCGCACCCGTCTAGGTCATCGCAGAAGAGCAAGCTGAGCTCCCTGTGCTATACAGCAGCTTCCCACCAGCTATTCTACACATGGTAGTGTATACATATATGTCAGTCTTACTCTGTCAACTCATCCCACCCTCCCCTTCAAACCCCCATGTTCACAAATGTGTTCTCTATGTCTGCATCTCTATTCCTGCCCTGAAAATAGGTGATCAATACCATATTCCAGATTCCATATATATGTATTAATATATGATATTTGTTTTTCTCTTTCAGACTTAACTCTGTATGATGGATAGACTCTAGGTTCATTCACAACACTACAAGTGTATGCTTGATCTTATAAGAACACAGGTCATCATACAAGGAAGATAAAAGTTTCATCATAGATGCCAACTCTGATGGACTGGTAGTGATTGCCTGGAGTCTTGTGTTAAAAATCAGGAAACTCCATTTGGGCTCCAGCAGGAAAACGGGTTGTGATAGAGCAGCCATGTCAGCCACATATATTTAAGGAATGGTGATGGTAAATGTGCTATGATTATGATGTGTTTTTCACAGTTGTTTCATACCTGTTCATTTCCCACCTAGGCAACAAGGTGTAGGGAAAGCAATGTCATAGAGTAGAAGGAGCACCGGAAGCTGAGCAGAAGAGCTTTTCTTTCTCTTCTGAAAGGGTGGGATGAAATGAGCACAGGTGTCTAGAATCAGAGAAGCAAGACTTTGCAGCTGGGCTCTCCACGCTCCTGTAAGTTGTCGGATCCTACACATATCACAGTTGATTCTTGTTTTTCACGGTAGTTATGTTCTGTAAATCTCTGCAAACACTGAATTAGTAATATGAAACTATTACTCATAGGGGAAATATAGGGTTAGGTTCTCGCAAGTCTCCAGTGAAACATTTTCACAACCAATCAATATATAACTGTATAACTTTATTTTATGTACGCTTCTGCTTGCGTGTGTGAGAGCTCAGTTGCTCAGTCGTGTCTGAGTCTTTGCAACCCCACAGACTGCAGCCTGCCAAGCTCCTCTGTCGATGGAATTTTCCAGGCAAGAATACTGGAGTGAGCTGCCATGGCCTCCTCCAGGGGATCTTCACAACCCAGGGATTGCACCTGTGTCTTCTGTGTCTCCTGCATTGGCAGGTGGATTCTTTACTACTAGCACGTGGAAAGCCCTTGGAAAGCCCACGGGAAGCCCATGCTTCTGCTTAAAGGCACCTTATTAAACATGTATTATTGACTCATTAACATTGACCCCACAGCCAACAGCACTGTAATTCGTGCCTGAACAAAGCTCATCTAAAACGTTTCCTCTGTAAGGCATATCACAGCTGCTTGTACTTATGAACACTAGGTAGCACTTTAACAATATGATTAGAGGCCATTTTAAACAGTAAAATCACAAATAAACAGCACAAAAAAGTGAAAAATGTGGTGCTAACTAAATTACAAAAGGGAAACTTATTTACAGCATACGAGCTGACACAAGAAGGGAGAGCGTCGCCTTGCTTGCCTCAGCTGGGAATGTGCAAGTTGGAGAAATCAGTTTTTTCACTGCCCTGCGCTGTCTGGGAATGACTAAAGTGCCAAGAGGATTGATTTGGGCTTACAAATAAATTTTAGTGAGTAAGAAAATTTGCAAATATGGAACCCACAAATAATGAAGACAGACTGTACTTATCCTCTGTGAACCTCAGTGATGATAGTACCTCCTTCACACTGCAGATTAAATAAGAGAAGGTACATAAAGTGCTTCGCATGATTCCAGTTAGCTCTTCTTTATTCAAAATAGTCACATTCACCTTTTGTACCTTGTCTGCCATGCTCAATCTGCAGAGAATAGTAGATACTATGTGATTTCCTGACAATATGCCATCTTTATCCCTGGAGCATAAATCAAAAATTACTCGGTGTCTGTCAACAAATGAATGATAAGAAGATGTGGAATATGTATATACAATGTAATATGTCAGTCATTAAAAAGAATGAAAAGTTGCCATTTGCAATAATGTAGATGGACCTAGCGGAGAAGGCAATGGCACCCCACTCCAGCACTCTTGCCTGGAAAATCCCATGGATGGAGGAGCCTGGAAGGCTGCAGTCCATGGGGTCGCTGAGGGTCAGACACGACTGAGCGACTTCACTTTCACTTTTCACTTTCGTGAATTGGGGAAGGAAATGGCAACCCACTCCAGTGTTCTTGCCTGGAGAATCCCAGGGACGGGGGACCCTGATGGGCTGCCATCTATGGGGCCGCACAGAGTCGGACATGACTGAATCGACTTAGCAGCAGCAACAGCAGCAGATGGACCTAGAGGGTACTATGCTTAGTGATACGTCAAACACAAACTCTTTGTTGTCACTTATATGTAGAATCTAAAAAAAAATAAAAGAATGAATATAACAAAACAAAAACAAACTCACAGATATAGAAAATAAACTAGTGGTTACAAATGGGGAGGAGGGGGGGTTTAAGACAACGGTATGTGGTTAAGAGATACAAACTACTGTGTATAAAATAGATAAATAAGGATATACTGTACAGCACAAGGAATTACAGCCATTATTTTATAATAACTTTAAATAGAGTATAATGTATAAAAATACTGAATCACTAAGCTGTACACCTGTAACTAATGTAATATTGTAAATCAACTATACTTCAACTTAAAAAAAAAAAGAAAAGAGGATATTTTGAACATCTAAAGGAGGTATTCTGGGGACACTAAAATGCAGGGGTCAGCCTAGCCAGGACACCTGGGGATGGGACTGAAAAAGGAAAATTACATATAGTCCCAGCTCGAACACAGTGGCACCATCTGCCATCATCTGCTCCTCTCTGATCGTCTGCTATACTTCTCAGCTTCTCTCAGCAGACAGGTTTCCTCTGCTTTTTCTGGCTTCCTAACACCTTCATAGTTTTGGCTCATGTGTGGTTCTGGCTCCCATGAGTCGGTTCCTGCCTGACTTCATGTGGCTGGTGCACACACCTGTAGTCTTTGCCTGTCTAGCACCATCCTCCCACTTCTGGTAACAGAGTAGCTGACTGTACATGAGGTTCCAGGATTCGCATGTGACCCAGGCCTGGTCATTGACTCTGTCTCTCCTGAGAATTTGGTGCTTCCTCGGTTATCTTCTATTACGTCTGTCATTAGTCTGTGTATCTTTTGGCTGCCTCCTGGTTTTTGTTTGCTCAGAGCATTTGTTTATTCATGGTTTCTGCTTACTCATGAGGTCTGGATACTGCCTTCTCTCCATGTCTGCTCTCACTGAGGATGATGGTAATGATTATTTTTGTCTCCCCAATTCTGATTCCTGGAAGAAAAAAATCACTGGCACAGTTAATTGTCATTTATTTGGACAAAACTTTCATGCCAGGACACCCTAAAGGCTAATGCCCAGCTTACTGCTCAGCTGCTCCCAGGTAAGGCGCCTGTCATTGTCCAACAAGCTTGACAGTACTGTAGAGGTAAGAAGGGTGTATATGGTATTAAAAGTGGTCACCTATGTTTAAAAATTTATATCAAGCCGGTTATCCAGATACCTATCCTTTTCTGTCACCCCAAATCCAATCTATGAAGAAATTTTATTATCTGTACTTTCAAAATATGTTTAGAATCTGAACCCTTCTCACCTTTCCCACTTCAATCGCTTTGCTCCAAACTACACTGCCTCTCACTTGCATTGTTTCAGTAGTTACTTGCTTCTGTACATAACCCATTCCCAACATAGCAGCCAGAGTGATTCTTTTTTTTTTTTTTTTTGGCTGCGCTGGGCCTGAGTTGCAGCATGTGGGAGCTTTAGCTGTGGCACACAAACTCTTAGTTGCAGCATGAAGGATTGAGTTCCCTGATCAGGGATTGAACCTGGGCCCCCTGCATTGGGAGCATGGAGTCTTAGCTACTGGACCACCAGGGAAGTCGCCCAGGGTGATTCTTTTAAACCTAAATCAGTTCATGTCATTCCTTTGCTTCATATACGGCAACAGCCCCCCATCTAACCAGAGCAAGAGCTAAAGACCTAGCCCTCATTATACGCTGACCTCATTGCTACCACTTTCCCCCTTGCTCGTTCTGCTTCAGCCACACTTGCTTTTCCTCTTGCTTTTTTTCCTTTTTCCTGCTTGCTTTTCCTCTAATATTCCAAACATGCTCCCACCATAGGGCCTTTGCTCTAGCTGCCCCATCTGTCTGAGGCACACTTCCTACATTTACTGACTTGACTAACCCCTTTTGGTCTTTACTCAATCTCACTTTCTCCACAAGGCCTGTCTGACCAATCTATTCAATACTCTAACTATAGTATTAAATGCATTATGGTAAGTTCTGCAGTAGTAAATACTATGCGTGTTTGAGTGTGTACTCAGTCACTTCAGTCGTGTTCGACTCTTTGCAACCCCACGGACCATAGCCCACCAGGCTCCTCTGTCCATGGGGATTCTCCAGGCAAGAATACTACAGTGGGTTGCCATGCTTTCCTCCAGGGGATCTTCCTGATCCGGGGATCGAATACGTATCTCCTGCATCTCCTTCATGGCAGGCAGATTCTTTACCACTGAGCCACTGGGGAAGCCCGTAGTAAATATTATATATGAAAGTGAAAGTTGCTCAGTCATGTCGGACTCTTTGCGACCCCATGGACTATACAGTATATGTGTATATACCATATATAGTTCCCCACGTATCCATTCCCTCTTACTCGGCTGTACTTTTTGTTTCTGCACTTATCACTTTCTTAATGCGGGAGATGGAGAAGGCAATGGCACCCCACTCCAGTACTCTTGCCTAGAAAATCCCATGGACGGAGGAGCCTGGTAGGCTGCATTCCATGGGGTTGCTAAGAGTTGGACACGACTGAGCGACTTCACTTTCACGCATTGGAGAAGGAAATGGCAACCCACTCCAGTGTTCTTGCCTGGAGAATCCCAGGGACGGGGGAGCCTGGTGGGCTGCCGTCTCTGGGGTGGCACAGAGTCGGACACAACTGAAATGTAGTAGTAATAATGTGTGAGAACTGGGTTCAATCCCTGGGTTGGGAAGATCCCCTGGAGAAGGGATAGGCTACCCACTCCAGTATTCTAGTCTGGAGAATTCCATGGACTATATAGTCCATGGGGTCACAAAGAGTCGGGCACGACTGAGTGACTTTCACTTCACATATAAATTACACTCATTATTTATTAGCTGTCTCCTCCTGCTAAAATGTAAGCTCCACAAAAACAGAACTCTTTGTCTATTTTGTTCCCTTATGTACTAAGAATTTAGAACAGTGCCTGGCCCAAGCACTCCAAAAATATTTGCTGAATTGAATTGAATTCCTCAGGAGGGAGCTATAAATATGGTAGGCACACTAAGGCTTTTCTATGCAATATAAAATATCTCTTTCAGTGAAATTTATACATACATGTGTACATATCAGTAAAGAGAAATGTCTGTGTTCAATAATCTAAGCTCCCATTCAAGAATCTAGAAAAAGTGCAAAATAAACCCAAAGCAAAAAAGAAGGGAATAACAAAGAGAAGAAATCAATGAATTTGAAAGAAATACTATGAACAGCTCTATGCACATAACTTTGACAACTTAGATGAAATGAACCAGTTCCTTGAAAAACACAAACTAACACAACTCACCCCATATGAAGTAGGTCATTTGAATAGCACTATTAAAGAAAATAATACTATTAATGAAATTCATTACTTGCCTATCAGAATGGGTAAAATAAAAAGTAAGGATGCACAGAAACCAGACCACTCATACATCATGGGTGGGACTACAAAATGGAAAGGCCACTTTGGAAAACAGTTTTGAGAACTAAATATGCAACCACCTTACAATCAAGCAACTGCCCGCCTGGGTGTAAATGCCAGAGAAATTTTATATTCCCACAAAAATTTGTACATTAATGTTTATAGCAGCTTTATTTGAGTAGGCAAAGGCTGGAAACCCTGATGTACTTCAAGGGGTGAATGTTTAAACAAATTGGGTGTATCCATTCATGGAATATTCAACGATAACGAAAGAATGCATTATTGATACATGTAAAATCTGGATCAATCTCCAGAGAATTATGCTAAGTAAGAAAAGCAAAAATTACATAGTGTATGATTCCATTTGCAGAACATTCTTGAAATGATAGAATCATAGAGATGGAGAACAAACTGATGGCTGCCAGAGGTAATAGCCTGGGCTGGAGTGAGGAGAGTGACAGAAAGGTGAGTATGGTTATAACAGGGCAACATAGAGATCCACCTGGTGATGAAAATGTTCCATATCAATACAAATCTCCTAGTTGTGACACTGAACTATACTTTTGCATGATGTTAACAGTAGGGGAAAATGGGTGTTATTAGTCAGGGTTCTCTTGAAAAACAGAGCCAGTAAGATATATAGATATAGATTATAGATACAGATATAGAAATAGACACAGACATAGAAGCAGACATAGACACAGACAAAGATATATAGATATATAAGAAGAGATTTATTGTAGGAACTGGTTCACACGGTTGTGGAAACTGAAAGTCCCATGATCTGCTGTCAGCAAGACAGAGAACCAGGAAACCCAGTGGTATAATTCAGGCCAAGTACTAAGGCCTGAGAACCAGGAAGGTCAATAGTGCAAGTACAAGTTCAAAGGCCTGAGAATCAGGAGACCAATAGTGTAAGCCTCAATGTTAGTCCCAAGTGCCAAGAACCAGGAGCACCAAGGTCCGAGGGCAGGAGAAGACGCATGTCCCAGCTCAAGTAAACTAATTTACCCTTCCTCACCCTTCTTTCACCTTCTTTTTCTATTCAGGCTCTCAATGGATTGGATGATGCCCACCTGCATTGGTAAGGATGATCTTTTTTACTTAGTCAAATGATTCAAATGCTAATAGTTTCTGGAAATACACTCCTAGACACACCTAGAAATAATACCTTACCAACTATCGGGCATCCCTTAGCCCCATCAAGTTGATATATAAAATTAACTACACACTGGGTAAAAGATAAAAGGGATCATTCTGTATTATTTCTTACAACTGCATGTGAATTTATAATTATCTGAAATAAAAGATGAAATTTAAAAATATATTTTAAGATACCATGGACTGCATTTAATAATAGCTATTTGCGGGGTAAGGGAGAAAGAGAAATACTTTATTAAATTTAATCACTTATTGTAAAACTGTATCTCATTTTAGAAATGTCATAATGTGGAAAAAGATACATCTTAGAAACTAGGAAATATATTAAACGTGCATGTTTATTTGTATAATTAATTATATACTTCAGACATAGGAAACCACTTGGAAGTAAAAATAACCAAAATAACAGCAACCAACTGTAAATGGTAAGATTTTAGACATTCTCTCTCTTTTTTTAAGCTTATCTGCATTGTCTCATTTTTCTACAATGAACATGTATTACTTGTATAATTTTCAAAGCACAGTGTATTTTTTTCACAGCATATTTTTAGGACATGACTTAGCTCAGCCCTTAATCCATTGCTCAAAAACTTACAACCAATCCCCAAATAGTTTTTCAGTCTATTCACATCATAAAAATCAGTATCTCCCAAAGCTGCCCAGACAACTGTAATCATTGGAAATGGGTGCTGTTGAAAGCAAAGGTCTGTACTGCCTGTGCCTTCAGAGGGCTTAAGGACATGGATTTGGTTCCAGTACAGATCAATTAACCTGGCTTATTCATAGAGGAGAACGTAAAGGTACACCGCCCACATGATTCACAAGGGCCAGGCACTACTCAAACATCATCCACAAGAGACACAAACATGTGAAAGCAAACAGGCGATGCAAATCCATCTCTGCTAAGCAGCCCTTCTCACACTGGGCAATTCCTCATTTCCTCAAATGGCCAGCAGAAAACATAAGCAGATTTAAAAATAGTTGTCACAATCAACAGCCAGAAACTAAGGTGTAAAAAAGCAGTCACATTTGCAACCAAACACCAAATCCCCATTATTTACCTACAATACTCACACACACACAGACACCAAGAGCTGTAAAGAAAACTACACAATCCTAATAACACATTGAAAGAAAACCAGGCTAGATGGAGAGCTATTTCTGCTCATAATTGGAAAGACTAGACAAATGATATGGTCATACTTCCCATTCACAAATTTGATGCAATGCTAATTAATGAGGCATCTTCTGTGGTGGCTCAGTGGTAAAGAATCCACCTGCCAATTCAGGAGACGTGGGTTCAATCGCTGGGTCGGGAAGATCCCCTGGAGAAGGAAATGGCAACCCACTCCAGTATTCTTGCCTGGGAAATCCCATGGACAGAGAAACCTGGCAGGCTACAGTCCATGGGGTCACAAAGAGTTGGACACAATTGAGTGACTGAGCATGCAAATCACAAGTTGTTTCTCGCATGAGCAAGTATCCACCTCTGGTCCAAAAAACCATGTCCAGGGCATGGCTGTTATCAGCAGATGGTCTGTCACCCCAGACTTTCTGTTGCAGCTGAGACTAGAAAAACTCAGAAGCTGGTGGGCAGTTTGGGGGTCGAGAGGATTGACAGTTGAGGAAGGACTACAAAGAGATTTGAGCAGAGTCAACCCAAACACACAAAGAGCAAGAGCTGAAATCAGAAGTCCAGAAAGAAATCAGTGACAGGTAGTCAGCCGTGGGAACCAATGGCGTTGAAAGCCAAAGACAGTTGCAGTCACAGCGAGTAGATTCCAGAAACAGAACTGAGACAGACTGGGACAAAAGTGGGCATTTCAGAAATGTCAAGGGGTAGCTATGCAGAGATGTGCTTACAAAGAGGGCCGAACACTGTTATTACAGTCACATTAAAGGGCTTCCCAAGTGGTGCTAGTGGTAAAGGACCTGTCTGCCAATGCAGGAGATATAAAAGACTCATGTTCGATTTCTGGGTCGGGAAGATCCTCTGGAGGAGGGCATGGCAACCCTCTCCAGTATTCTTGCCTGGAGAATCCCATGGACAGAGAAGCTTGGCAGGCTATGGTCTAAGAGTCGGACATGACTGAAGCAACTTAGCACACACAAAGGACTGAGAGCAGTCGTTTATCTGAGTTTGCCCCTAATCTGCTCCTTTTTATTTTCTTAATAATTATCTTTTATCTTATGATTAATATTTTTCTTAATTTTATCTGCAGAGCTTCTCTTTTTTTTTAAGCATTGAAGTGATGTGTCCTTTGTAATATAACATATATTAGAATTTATTGATAAAAGGCAAGAAAAATATAAAGCTCATCTGTAATTCAATCATCCAAGGCTAACCATCCAGACCTTTTTTTAATGCCTCTGTATTCATATGCACATATCTATGTTCATATGCACATTTTAAAATTTTAATTGGAGGATAATTGCTGTATAATGTTGTATTAATTTCTGCTGTACAACAATATGAACCAGGTCTATGTATACATATATCTCTTCCCTCTAAAGCCTCCCTCCCACCTACCCACCATATGCACATATTTTAAAGCCAAAATTACTTCAGTTCTTAAAGGGATGTAAGAGGGAAGAATCTGATAATACTATATTTTTTTAAAAAGTAGACCTATTGATAAAATTGGAAATTTCAGAAATAAATTTGAACCTACCTACACAGCAAGTTAAAACATGAAAAATATGGTGAAATAAGTGACAAATAAATGAATCTCTGTTAAACAATACAGGAGAAACTAGATAACATTTAAAAGACTCTAATTACACTTGATTTCAGCTAAAAGGCCAAAAAACAATTATCATAATTTCTACTATGCCACAATAGATTTGGAGGTATTAAATAACTTAACAGAAATCTATTGTCATTTGAAGATAAAAAGTTTACAGATTATGATAACATACCTTTCCTAACAGAAATAATATATCAATTTTAAAATATCAGAACATTTAAAGAAATTATTAATGGGTTTTGTGCTATAAAACACAAAGCAAACTATTTAATTAAAAAGTGAATTTAAGATAAAGAGCAATGGAATGAGAAACTGCTGAAAATAAATGTCAAATAAAGTTTGCTGTCTATAATACATAAGGGACTGATAAAAATATGAAAGACCAGTCTCCTTTTTTAGAGAGATAAATAGCCAAAAGATATAAATAACAAAAAATACAAAAGGTAAAAAACATTTGAGAAAACTCTTTGCCTCACTAAATAATTAAGGAAACTGAATTTAAAACAATGATGAGGTAAAAATTCTTTCTACTACCAAAAGTAAGAAAAAAACAGTGTTAAGAGTTTAAGAATTGGTAAGCAGACACTTGAACATTGCTGCAGTATTGAAAATTAGGAAAATCTTTCTTAAAAGCAACCTTGGTAATAGAGCTTTTAATCCCATTATGGGAGTAAAAAAGGGAGATTTTTTAAGATATTTTTTATACTTGTACTACTTATTATTGTGAAAAACCAGATATAAGTCATATGCTCCAAACAGAGACATTAACTCATTATAACATTGATAAATTAATATGGTAGAATATTGAATTACTAATAAAAATAATAAATCTATGAACAAACTATATTAATGGAGATAAACATATATTTAAATAGAATGAAAATAACTTCTTGATATGAATATGTAAACATTATGTCTATACAACAATGAAGGTTTTTAAAGTAATCAGAATCTTATAAATGGTGGATATTTTAGAATAAAGGCATTCTTTGTACTTTTTGTTGATCCATTTAGAATTTTTTTGCTTGGATCAACTCAAAGTTTGGTTAGATATACATGAAACCACAATATATGCACTTTTCAATGAATTTTCCCAGATAAGCAACTACAACATCTGGCAAATGATATATCACAATTTTCTGCCCTCCTCCAACCTATCCCCATTCTAGAACACCTTGGAAAAGCTGAGATTTAGAATGGAAATGCCTACCAGTTAGTCAGTTATTCCTAGCTCTCTCTTCTGGGATGCCGGGGTCCTGCCCCGGCTGATCCAGGGTATTCGAAGCGGGGACAGCGTCGGCGAGGGTCAGGATACAATAGCTTCAATTAGATATTAATTAAAGATATAAAGAGTAATAGAATAAGGATAGCTCAGTAGGAAAATTCAGTGGAGAAAAGAGGCTGAGTAACTTGGTTTACGCGGGAGACCAATAAAACTTCAAGACAAGAAGTTTGCACTACTTACGTAGGCCGCAGGCGTCCTTCCGTTCTCCCGAAGGAGAGGAGACACTGAGGCCTCCCCGGTCGGATCTTAGAAGCCCAGGCATAATTAGTAAGCATGGTGGGTTCCGCGCTCCAGATGGAGACTCAGCCAGAGTGAAAGAGAGAGAGACATGGGGAGACCAGTATTTCAAGAAACTGATCCCAATTCTTTATTTTCCAGAGTCTGTATTTATACACTGAGATGTTATACAAAAGTCACGTGGGGACAGCAGTCCTGACTTTTATCAAAGTCAGGTGCTTCACACAAATGTATACAGAGGTCTTAGGGGTGTTACATCATCTTCTGGCCAGGGGGCGCCTGCTGACAATTTACGACCCTCTCCTTGTGACAACGGTCAGTCAACCAGGACACTTATTTCTCCAGGGGTGATTATTCTTAAAACAGACACCACCCAAATAAAGTTACATTCCTATAGGGTGACGGTGTAGTGGGTTTTAGTTAAGGAAAGAATTTACTTAGCCTAAGGTCTAACGTGATTAATATCAAAGGTTAATACTTATTTCTTCTATATATTCATTAATGTGGGTAAGGGCAGGGGATGTGGAGACTTAGCAACAAACATTGGCTCAACAAATGAAAAACCCTTCACCAATACAATTTCTAATCAGCCCATTATACTTATACTAATAGTTTTCTAACTTTTCTAAGGAACCTGTTTTTAGAAGGTTTAAAGCATCTCGTGCCTCTCACGGTTGGGAGGCTGTGAGCAATCACATGTGGCCGGACAAGCCTGTCAGGCAGGCTAGAGAACCTTCAGAGGAGTTTGTAGGTTAAAACACTCTTATCACGCCCAGGAATTATTATTAACTGGAGCTCTAGGTTAACTCCTTCTCCGAAAGAGGTGGTGGGGGACAGCCCCTCGTAAAGTCAGAGATGTAGGTGAGAGCACAAAGTAGTAAAGTAGGCAGGCTCTGGTTATGGGGGTAGATGCTCGAGGAGTTCCAGGGGGACTCCTGAGGCTCGATCCCGCCTTTGCGTATGTCGAGCCTCCTTCCTCATGACCTTTGTCACGGGCGGAGTACCTCACTCTGGCCCCCAACACCGGGACTCAGATACTCATTCTCCTACCTGCTGTGAGAGTTCATTGACAGCTCTCAGATGAATGTCTCTCTAGGTATTGCTCTCCCTCAACTGAAGAAAGCTACCTTGCCCAAGGTCATGCTCCTTTCTTTGGGTGCAGCCACTAATAATTACTGGCCAATGATGGAGGGGTGGATATTTATTTGGCCACACTCACTTGCCTCACAGATCGGCACCCTATGGGCTCCTATGGAAGCCTTTGATGCAACTGTATCTCTCTTATTTCTTCCTCTGTTCAACCCATTACTAAGAGAGACCAACACCGAGTTCTCGATATGGCGCCATTCTTCCAGGAGACCAACCAACAACTTGATGGCAAGTTGACTATACTGGAAGGGGCCATGATTAATTTTGACTGGAATGAATATATATTTAGGGTATAGGTATGCCTTTCCCATCCTCAGGGCCTCAGTCAGCACCACTATTTGAAGGCATAGGGATGGAGTGCTTGATCTACCAACACAGAATCCTGTAATATTTTGATTGAACCCAGGAACCCATTTCAAACAGAGAAGGTGCAACATGACCCATGACCTTGGAATCCATTCTTTCTGTTTCATACCACACTATACAGAAGTTGTCAACTTGACAGTGACAAAATGGCCTTTTAAAGGTGCAGCTGCAGTACCACTTTGGAGGTGATACCTTCCAATGATGGAGTGATATCTTCCAAGATGCAGCATATACCATAAATCAACAACTATTATATTAATATCTGACTGTATTCTCAATAGATATAATACATGGCTCTGAAATCCAAGGGAAGGAAATAGGAGAGGTTCTGGCTTCTGCTTATCACTCACAGTGACTAATTGTGGCATTTACACTTCCTGTCCCAGCAACACTGGAGTCTGTTGTTTGGAGGCCCTGGTGATTGACTGAGTAATTTTTTGCACAATTTTTATGGTAAATGGAGTAGCCACAGCCCGAGAAGGACATGGTAACCAGGGGCCACCACATAAGATGCTTATATGACAGTGCTGAAGGTGAGGGAAATGAAAATGGTTTGTATAGCAGGGAGACAATGAGTATAAATTGCAACCTTCAGATGAGATCGCGTGCATTCAGGGTGGTATGGCTGTAGACAAATTGCAACCTTCAGACCAGAAGCAGCACCAGGGGCTCCAGTTTATCCACTAACCTTCCTCTTGTAGATCTCCCCACGAACACAGACCAAGCAGAATCCTGGAGGAGCTGTTCCCACTGTTATCATAGTGAAAGTGAGTGGACACAGTGCAAATGGTTGGCTGTAATGGATGCTGTGGTATGTTACTCAGATCCTTCTTCCTGAATTGAGGCAATCATTCCCTCAGCTGCTAGTAATATTGGCAGCCGATGGCTCTCAGATGGGTCTCTCTTCCGGATACTGTCCTCAGTTGAAGAGAGTCACGTTGTCCAAGCTCATAGGCAGCCTACAACTAATGACTGGTCCATGCCCAAGTATGAATGCCAGTCCTCTTTGAGCCAAGGCAGGACAGAGTTCCTCAGAGGATTGGTGGGCTGACCTTTGTGGTGACCACTCTGCCATCCTTCTATGCAGTCCTACTTCCTGCACTCCTTTGCTGGTATTGAATCCCTGGGAACTCTCCAGAAAGCTTCCTGCATGTGAATATCTACCTCAGAGTCAGTTTCTAGGGGACCCAGTGTGCAACAGTTCATTGTTTTTTTGTTTTGTTTTGTTTTGTTTTAACAGAAAAGATTATCTATCCACAAGTCTTTGCGTGACCATCATATAGACGTTAAGAATCCCTGGGTGATCTGTATCTGGAAAGCACATTTGCCTCACCAGCAACACTGACACTATTTCCTCTCCTTTTGAGACTGTTTTCCTGGGGCTCCTTTGTATGTGCAGAATGCTAGACGCAATCAGGAAGACTTACAGTTCCGCTTCTATCTAAAGGTCATTTCCTTTCTTCTTCTGCTCTCTGGTTGTGTCAGTCTCTGAGCTTCTCTATCCCATCTTTCCAGGAAGCCACTGGTTCCACTATCTGGCACTTTCTCACTCCACTCACAGTCAAATAAGTTCTAGATGCTGACAGAGTTGTGGGAATCTCCACAGGGTCACCAGGAGGAGGGGAACTTAAGTTCTTCTAGCTGGCAGTCACCATCTTGATTTTCTGTTTCTTTCCTTTGCTCCCATAGCTTTTCTCTCTTGATCAGAGAGTTAAATCACTTACTTACTCCACTGTATCTTTTTTTTTTGTTAGGAATGATGTTTTATTTATTCCTTTAGCCTCCCCGAGTAACATGTGGGATATTAGTCCCTTGATCAGGGATCAAACCTTGCCCCCTGCATTGCAAGCACAGTCTAAACAGGACTGACAGGGAAGTCCCTTACTCCACTATATCTTCAAATCCCTCTGTCTGCTATGATTCAATACCTTTTTGTTGTAAATCTCTGCATCACACTTTAAAATTTTATTATTATTATTATTGTAGTATTACACCTTAAGGGCTTCCCCAGTGGCTCAGCAGGTGAAGAATCCACCTGCAATGCAGGAGACTCAAGAGACATGGGTTCCATCCCTGGGTCAGGAAGATCCCCTGGAGTAGGAAATGGCAACCCATTCCAGTATTCTTGCCTGGGAAATCCCATGGACAGAAGAGCTTGGGGTTGCAAAGTTGGACACGACTGAGCCACACATATATATACATATTACACTTTAAAAGTTCTGAAAGACAAAGCTACAAATGAAAATGAAGCTTTTTACTTCTTCGTTCTTTCTTTCTTTCCTTCTTCCTTTCAGGATATTTCAGCTTGTGTACCAACTCTGAGTCATCTCTTAAGGGAAGCTAGGCTATATATACTTAAACTTACTTAATGTTATTAATGTGACTGTAATCTAAAAAAAGATGCACAACATGAAAGTTGTGAATTATGTTTTATTTGGGGCAAAATGAGGACTGCTGCCTGGAAAATAGCACTTCAGATAGCTCTGAGTGCATGTGTGTGCGTGCTAAATCACTTCAGTCATGTCCAATTCTTTGTGACCCCTGGACTATAGCCACCAGGTTCCTCTGCCCATGGGATTCTCCAGGTAAGATACTGGAGTGGGTTGCTATACCCTCCTCCAAGGGATCTTCCCAACCCAGGGATCAAACCCGCATCTCCTAAGTCTCCCGCATTGGCTGGTGGGTTCTTTACCACTAGCACCACCTAGGAAGCCTGATAGCTCTGAGAGACTACTCCAAAGAGGTAGTAGAGGAAGGCCAATATGTAAGATTTTGGTGAAGAGGGGAGTTCAGTGCAATCAAGCACTTACTTTATCAGAGGTTTTCTGCTAGTCACAAAGAGCTGATGTCATCATGAAGGGATTTAGAGCTTTTCTAGATAGGGGGAGATGCAAAGACTGGGATCATGAACACAGTTCCTGAAACTATCTAACTATCTAAAGACCTGTTCCATGAGTTTCCCTGGAACACAGAGTGCCTCAGTCTCCACTCTGAACTCCCTTCAGGGTATATCTAAGGTCAACAACTGCAGTAGCACAGGGCTCAATCTCCACAGAGGCAGATGGCAAATGCCCTTGGCAAGTGCCAGTTTGTAGATGACACAACATTAGGGACACAACCATTTCTTCTTGAGAAGGCCCTAGGGGCCAAACTTGGCAGCAAATTACAGGTCTATCTGTAGTACATCCCACTGGGACAACAACCCAGAGCTCTTGCCCTGAGATGGAAAGTATATTAACAGCCTTCTCCTTGTGTAGGAAGGTCTCTAAGTTTTGTAAAGGCCCACTATGTTTACTTTAGTAAAGTGAAATGTCCCTAAACAGTAGATTTCTATCAACCAATCAGTCCTCAAAGGATGACTGGACAGGGAAGCTGGAAATCATAACTCAGCCCCCTTCCCAGTGACTCCTTTAAGACATCAGGGTGCACTTCTAAATTAAGAGTCACATAAAATTGAAACTTCTCCATCCTCACATTGCTGTTGACCTTAGTCCTAAAGCCTGGACACACTTCTTAACTTTTCTACAACCTCCAGATCTCTGACCTTGAAATCATTCTTCATATATAGCCTTGATTCTCCCTCAGGACATAGGTTGAGATCAACAGAGGGAACTACTGCTCCTCTTCATCATATTATTTCAAAGCACTGTCTTTTTAAGTGGAGAACCATGTAGAAAGTAGACAAAGATTGTGACTTTGGATATGATTATTCCCCTGGTTGCAGAGACTGTCTTGCTTTTGTTCATCTTCTGTATTCTACCATGGGCACCATCTCTCTGACTTTGCCTTCAAACTTTTGTTTTGGTCCTGAGTCAAAATTCAGGCTCCCTCATATGGGACAAATCAAATAAAGCTGAAAAAAGGAAGATAAATTGCACCACAGAACCCTGGAAACTTCTGAAATTGAAGGCACCAAGTGACTCTGAAGATGGGAATGTGGCGTGTGAATGGAAAGAAAAGACTATTTGAATGTCTTTATAACCATCCGTTAGATCCCTGAGTGAGTGAGTGAGTGAAGTCGATCAGTCGTGTCCGACTCTTTGTGACCCCATGGACTGTAGCCCGCCAGGCTCCTCTGTCCATGAGATCTTCCAGGCAAGGATACTGGAGTGGGTTGCCATTTCCTCCTCCAGGGGATCTATATAACTCAGGGATCAAACCCACACCTGCTGTGTCTTCTGCATTGCAGGTGGATTCTTCTCCACTGGGCCACCAGGAAAGCCCTTACAAAGGTTACCTGGAAGAAGTCAGGCAGTTTCTCTTGAGAGGCTGGGTCAAAGGTTCTTTGCCTGGTGCATGAGACCTAGCTGAAGACAGGGGGATTAGATGGAGGTCTCTGTAAGGAATGATGAGCTCCCTGCAGCCCCACTCTCCAGCCTTTTTCCCCTAATATTCTCTAGAAGCCAGGTTCATAAACTCCCATGTAAAAAGATTTCTTTGACTGGCTGACTAACCAGCCTAAGAGAAAATATCTATAAATAAGGACATTTGAAGGTACCTTCCACTGCCCCACCCCCAAACGTGACACTACTGCAAAGCTCAACAGTCCAATACACTCCGCACATTCACAGAAGGGGCATTTAAGTGCCTCACTCTTAAATATGAATAGGCAGCCATTTATGAAAAATCGCAAATGTAAATACAAACAAAAAGAGTTCAGAGGGAGACAATAATGGTGGAAATAAAAGAAAATGTCAAGCACTAAAATGAGCGCCCTTAGAGAAGTATGGGAAAATGAAATAAGAACAGTATGCCATTTAAAAACAAAGCAAAACAAAAACAGGGACAGGAAGGAAGGGGCAATCGGGGAACTAGAAAGAGCTCCAGAAAGTAAAAATATGATGGGACTTCCCTGGCAACCCAGTGATTAAGGCCCCATGCTCCCATTCCAGGGGGTGCAGGTTCCATCCTTGGTCAGGAAACTAAGACCCCCTATGCTGTGTGGCATGCCACACAACCCTCCAATAAAAAAGAAAAGAAAAAAATATGATAGCAGATTTAAAAATTCAATTGAAGAGTTAGAAGACAAAGAAAATCTCCAAGGCGGGGGAAAAGGAAAGATAAGAAGAAAATCAGATCAGTTTAAATGATTCAACAACTGAATCAAAAGTTCTAGGGTGAACAGAAAAAAATGGAGAGGAGGAAATTCCTAAAATAAAAATATACATGATAATTTCTCAAAACTGAAGGAAACATATTTTCAGATCAAAAGGGCCCACAGTGTTAAAGTTCATTTTGTACAGTGGGCAAGAAAAGACCCTAATCTAAGGTGGATCATCATGGAACTACAGAATGTTAGGAAGAAAAGGAAGATCTCAAAACCTTCCAGAGAGGAGAAAAATAATCTTCCAGTCCCACAGGAGGTACCTAGTGTCAAACTCTCAATAGCAATATGGAAAGCTAGAAGACAGAGAAGCAATGTATTTAAAATTCTGAGGGAAAATTATTTCCAACCTAGAATTCTATACCCAGACTATCCATTTAAATGTGCTGCTAAAATAAAAGCATTTCAAACATGCGGGTCCTAAAAAACAATTTACCTTTCATGAACTTTTTCTCAGGAATCCATTGCAGGATGTGTTCCACCAAACAAAGTGAGCAAAACCAAGAGGAAAATATGAGTTCCAGGAAACAAGAGACCCAGTGAAAGAGAGATGTAGAGAGAATTCTCAAAATGATGAAAAAGGGAAGTCACAGAATGACAACTGGGCAGCCAGCCTGGAGAGCAACAAGCCCAGACTGAAGCTGGACGATGAAAAGCTCCAGGATGACATCCAGAAGAGATGTCTGTGAGAAAACAAGCAAAACGGATAGAGTGAGAGATTTATAATTCTGTCGGAGGGCTTAGGCAGAAATTAGTGACTGCTCTATGGAAACAGAAGTTAAAAAAAAGACAATTATTAACCTAAGGGAAAACAAAATGACTATATAAGACACAAAGTGGACAGCAAGCAGTTCACCTGTGAGCAATATTTCCATAGGCATAATAATGTAAACACTGAAAATGGGTTTAATCAAAATTGTGATATTATTACAATGGAAGGATAGTTATAGGTGAAGGGTGTGTGTTACAGAGAGTACTGTAAGAAAACAAAATTCTACTCTCCATAATAAGTAATCAGGAAATAGTGCTTAAAGTGAAAAGCCAAGTGAAAAAAAAACACGAGCGCCAGATGAAAGAGGTAAAAGATGTGACCTTAGCTGGTCCACAGAGTGGGAATCAGAAGTGGGGAGGAGGGGGCAAAGGGACTGTCGTTTTGTTTTGTTGCTTTTGGTAAAAGCCTTGTGTTTGACTTTTTATGCTCTCTGATTTTTTAAAAAGACTAAAGCAAAAAGAAATAAGTTAGGGAGGAAATGAGGGAGAAGAGAAAATAAGGGTAGAAAAATAAGATGAAGTCAGAAGTACAACAACATTAGATCCAGTGCACATCACTGCTAAAGATAGGCTGAAAATTGGGTTCTGAGCTTTTTAGCAGCCAGCACAAAGTGGGAAATGTAATCACTTATACAGTTTCACAATGTCCAAGAGATAAAAACAAACCACTTAGTCAGGAGAAATATATCTATTCCTGGTACTGAGATCTGAGAGGCGGTTTTCCCATCTGTCCTCCTAAAGAGGACACCATGTGACGCAGTGAACCACATCCTCATAACTTGCCTACAGTAGATACAATAGGTTTATAGAGCTATTTCTTATCATATCTTTCAACATGGTTTCATGGTAAAATGCCAATGCAAAGTTCAGTAAAATCAACTCTGTGAGGAGATAAAAACTGGTTCACTTCAGAGAGACAATAAAGCACATTGGCTAGTGTGTGGGCCTGGGTTCCAAATGCATCTCTTAAAAAAGTTACTCAACTACTCTGTCAGTTTTCTCATCTATAAAATGGGGCATAAATCATCTCCCAGGAGTTTGTGAGGTTTAAATAAGTGTATCCTTGTGAAGTACTTAAAGCAATGCCTGGCATATATAAGCACTCAAAAAAAAAAAAAAAAAGAGCTATTATTCAGAGAGAAAAAATTTAATGGATCTTACATGTTAACACCATAGTAAAAAAAAAAGCAGTGTGGTATCGGTGAAGAGACAGATAGACAGAGCTTTTGGAGTAGTACAGGGAAATAGACTCACATAAGCAAGGCCAAGTGATCTTCAACAAAGCTGCAAAACAACTCGATGGGGGAAAGATAGCCTTTTCAACAAATGGTACTAGAGCAATTGGACATTCACAGGCAAAGAAATGAACTTCAACTGAAGTTCACCTTATCCAAAAATAACTCAAAATGAATCATCGATTTAAATGTAAAATGTCAAACTACAATACTATTAGATGAAAACAAAGCAGAAAGTTTTTGGAACCTAGGACTAGGTGAAGAGCTCTTCGACATGACACTGAAAGCATAAGCCATAAGAGAAAATTTGATAAGTTGGACTCATCAAACTTTAAAATGTTTTGCTCTGCAACACATCCTCCTAAGAGAATAAAAAGACAAGACACAGAATGGGAAAATGTGTTTGCAAACCAAAAAGCATTACAAAAGTATTGCAAACCAAATATCTTCAAAGGACCATGAAGTGAAGTCTCTCAGTCGTGTCCAACTCTGCGACCACACGGACTGCAGCCTGCCAGGCTCCTCCATCCTTAGGATTTTCCAGGCAAGAATACTAGAGTGTGTTGCCATTTCCTTCTCCAAAGGACCATAAAGAACTCTCAAAAATCAATAGTAAGAAAAAACAATCCAATTAGAAAAAGGGCAAAAGAGAAGAGGTATTTCTATAAAGGTGATATATAGGTAGTAAATAAAAATGTGTTCAATATTATTAGCCACTGCTGCTGCTGCTAAGTCGCTTCAGTCATGTCCGACTCTGTGCGACCCCATAGATGGCAGCCCACCAGACTCCCCAGTCCCTGGGATTCTCCAGGCAAGAACACTGGAGTGGGTTGCCATTTCCTTCTTCAATGCATGAGAGTGAAAAGTGAAAGTGAAGTCGCTCAGTCGTGTCTGACTCTTAGCGACCCCATGGACTGCAGCCTACTAGGCTCCTCCATTCATGGGATTTTCCAGGCAAGAGTACTGGAGTGGGGTGCCATCGCCTTCTCCAATTAGCCACTAGGGAAATGCAAAACTAAAATCACGATGAAACATCTTCATATATCTATAAAAATGGCTAAAATGAAAATAGTGACAAAACCAAATGCTGACAGAACTGGTTCTATTATATATCGCTGGTAGTAAAGCTAAATGGTTTAGCTAATCTGCAAAATAGTTCGGCAATTTCTTGAAAAACTAAACATATACTTACCACATGACCCAGCAATCACTCCCCTGGGCATTTATACAGAGAAGTGAGAATTTAAGTCCACGCAAAAACATACACAGAAATGTTTCCCGTATGTTTATTTGTAATAGGCTAAAATTGGAAACAACCCAAATATCCTTCAGTGGGTGACTAGTTAAGATAAATACCTCCAAATCATGGAATATTCCTCAGCAATAAGAAGAAACAAACTGTCGATACATGCAACAACCTGGATGGATCTTGAAAGAATTATACTGAGTAAAAAGAAGCCAGTCTCAAAAGGTTGCATAATGTATGATTCCATCTACATAGCATGCTAAAGATGATAAAATTATAGAGATGGAGGATAGATTAGTGGTTCTAGGAATTTGGATTGGGGGAGGGGAGGAGCATAGGAATGACAATAAAGGGAGTAGATGAGGGATCTCTGTGATGATAAAATAGTTCTATATCTTCATTGGTGATTGTGGTTACATTAATCTACTTTCTGAAATGTGAGGGGAAATATAGGGAGGACAAAATAACACTTACACTTTAGCAAATCACTCTGCCAAAACTACACTGAACGAGAAAAGCCACTTTATTAATTTGCAATGAACAATGAATGTCGCAACAACAGGTCACATCCATGTGGCTAGTCCTTTCTCCCCTCTTTAAAACAGACATTCAAGATTCTAATTAGACTGTTGTTTGGTGAACCTGGAAGCAGAACCAGAGGTATTAGAATAATTCAATGTTTAAAAGGGACATCCTGTCTTAGCCTGATGTAGCAATCCTACAACAGGGATACTCAGGTCATGCTAAGGGAGCTGGAAACACTGGAAATTCATTGGCTATAATTCCCTGGATACATGTTCACTTTGAGAATGTTCTTGCCAGTAGAACTGCAATAATCAGAGGCATTTGGCTGGGACCTTCTCTCCCAGGAGAGCACTTGCATGAACACCACCCCCATTTGTCCTAGAGACTGTCCTTTCTCTATGCTTCCACAACCTCTTCCATAAAATAACAAGTCAGTCCTCCTGGTGAATGACACATGTCTCCCCTGGATGATTTTGCATGGATTTGTTCCAATCAATTGTACTTAAGTGTGTGCTTAGTTGCTCAGTCATGTCGACTCTTTGGGACCCCATGAATTGTAGTCCACCAGTCTCCTCTGTCCATGGGGATTCTCCAGGCAAGAATATTGGAGAGGGTTGACATGTCTTTCTCCAGGGATCTTGCCAATCCAGGGATGGAACCCAGGTGTCTCACATTACAGGCAGATTTTTTACTGTCTAAGCCACCAAGGAAGCCCAAGAATACTAGAGAGGGTAGCCTATCCCTTCTCCAGGGGATCTTCCCAACCCAGGAATCGAACCGGGGTCTTCTGCATGACAGGTAGATTCTTTACCAGCTGAGCTATCAGGGAAGACCAATCAATTGCATAGGGGCTTTAAATTGAATTCTCAAAAAGTATTGGTTGCTCAGTCGTGTCTGACTCTTTGTGACCCCATGGACTGTAGCCTGCTAGGCTCCTCTGTCCATGGGATTCTCCAGGCAAGAATACTGGAGTGGGTTGCCGTTCCCTTCTTCAGGGGATCTTCCTGACCCAGGGATCGAACCTGGGTCTCCTGCACTGCAGGCAGATTCTTTGCTGTCTGAGCCACCCTCAGACGGTAATTTGAATTCTCAAAGAGTCATAAAATTTCTTTGTTCTTGGATTAACCTTCCTGTACCCATCACAGGAAGGTTCATCAGTGTCTGATGAACTATGGAATGAGGTTCGTGACATTGTACAAGAAACAGGGATCAAGACCATCCCCATGGAAAAGAAATGCAAAAAAAGCAAAATGGCTGTCTGGGGAGGCCTTACAAATAGCTGTGAAAAGAAAAGAAATGAAAAGCAAAGGAGAAAAAGAAAGATATAAGCATCTGAATGCAGAGTTCCAAAGAATAGCAAGAAGAGATAAGAAAGCCTTCTTCAGCCATCAATGCAAAGAAATAGAGGAAAACAACAGAATGGGAAAGACTAGAGATCTCTTCAAGAAAATTAGAGATACCAAGGGAACATTTCATGCAAAGATGGGCACAATAAAGGACAGAAATGGTATGGACCTAACAGAAGCAGAAGATATTAAGAAGAGATGGCAAGAATACACAGAAGAACTGTACAAAAAAGATCTTCACGACCCAGATAATCACGACGGTGTGATCACTGACCTAGAGCCAGACATCCCGGAATGTGAAGTCAAGTGGGCATTAGAAAGCATCACTATGAACAAAGCTAGTGGAGGTGATGGAATTCCAGTTGAGCTGTTTCAAATCCTAAAGGATGATGCTGTGAAAGTGCTTCACTCAGTATGCCAGCAAATTTGGAAAACTCAGCAGTGGCCACAGGACTGGAAAAGGTCAGTTTTCATTCCAACCCCAAAGAAAGGCAATGCCAAAGAATGCTCCAACTACTGCATAATTGCATTCATCTCACACGCTAGTAAAGTAATGCTCAAAATTCTCCAATCCAGGCTTCAGCAATATGTGAACCATGAACTTCCTGATGTTCAAGCTGGTTTTAGAAAAGGCAGAGGAACCAGAGATCAAATTGCCAACATCCGCTGGATCATGGAAAAAGCAAGAGAGTTCCAGAAAAACATCTATTTCTGCATTATTGACTATGCCAAAGCCTTTGACTGTGTGGATCACAATAAACTGTGGAAAATTCTGAAAGAGATGGGAATACCAGACCACCTGATCTGCCTCTTGAGAAATTTGTATGCAGGTCAGGAAGCAACAGTTAGAACTGGACATGGAACAACAGACTGGTTCCAAATAGGAAAAGGAGTACGTCAAGGCTGTATATTGTCACCCTGCTTATTTAACTTATATGCAGAGTACATCATGAGAAACACTGGACTGGAAGAAGCACAAGCTGGAATCAAGATTGCCGGGAGAAATATCAATAACCTCAGATATGCAGATGACACCACCCTTATGGCAGAAAGTGAAGAGGAACTAAAAAGCCTCTTGATGAAAGTGAAAGTGGAGAGTGAAAAAGTTGGCTTAAAGCTCAACATTCAGAAAACGAAGATCATGGGATCTGGTCCCATCGCTTCATGGGAAATAGATGGGGAAACAGTAGAAACAGTGTCAGACTTTAATTTTTGGGGCTCCAAAATCACTGCAGATGGTGACTGCAGCCATGAAATTAAAAGACGTTGACTCCTTGGAAGGAAAGTTATGACCAACCTAGATAGCATATTCAAAAGCAGAGACATGACTTTGCCAACAAAGATCCATCTAGTCAAGGCTATGGTTTTTCCTGTGGTCATGTATGGATGTGAGAGTTGGACTGTGAAGAAGGCTGAGTGCCGAAGAATTGATGCTTTTGAACTGTGGTGTTGGAGAAGACTCTTGAGAGTCCCTTGGACTGCAAGGAGATCCAACCAGTCCATTCTGAAGGAGATCAGCCCTGGGATTTCTTTGGAAGGAATGATGCTAAAGCTGAAACTCCAGTACTTTGGCCACCCCATGCGAAGACTTGACTCATTGGAAAATACTCTAATGCTGAGAGGGACTGGGGGCAGGAGGAGAAGGGGACGACAGAGGATGAGATGGTTGGATGGCATCACTGACTCAATGGACGTGAGTCTGAGTGAACTCCAGAAGTTGGTGATGGACAGGGAGGCCTGGTGTGCTGTGATTCATGGGGTGGAAAAGAGTCGGACATGACTGAGCGACTGAACTGAACTGAACCCATCACATCCCGATAGTGGTGTATATAAAACTAGTAAGACCTTCAATGTGAAATTCTAAATATCAGAAGCATCTAAGAACTTCCCTGGAAGTTCAGTGTAAGACTCTGCACTTCCAATACAGGGGGCACTGATTCAATACCTTGTCAGGGAATTAAGAACTCACAGGCTTTGGGTGTGGCAAAAAAAGTTAACATTGTATTCGATGAAAAAGAAATCTAAAAAAGAGAAATATCAGAAGCATCTAAACAAAGATATTATCTTAATGTAAAAATAAATATACATTTAAAATTACAAAATCATTGCCACTATTGAAGAATAGTTATTTGTTTCTCACAGCATGCTTGTTGATGGGTGAGATTTGCTGGATGCAAATGTTCCAATAATAATGTCACCGAAACCAGATTTTTAGGGTTGAGTGTACACTGTTCTGTATAGAGTGGTCTCACTCTAAAAGTTCCTTGAGTATTTATGTTTTGGTGGGTAATAATATCTTTCTGGATTATTGTATGTGTGCTGTGTTGAGATATGTAATCCTCAACATATCGTAATCTAGTTTGGGTTTCCCAGGTGGCAGTAGGGGTAGAGAACCCACCTGCCAATGCAGGAGACATAAGAGACTCAAGTTTGATCCCTAGGTTGGGAAGATCCCCTGGAAGAAGAAGTGTTAACTCACTCTAATATGCTCGTCTGGAGAATCCCATGGACAGAGGAGCTTGGTGGGCTATAGGCTATGGGGTTGAAAAAAGTCAGACATAACTGAAGCGACAGCGTGCACACAGGAAAAGACAGGCAAGTCCATGGCATTTCCTCCCACTCTGCAGAGAAATAATGGACATCCTAGTGAAAGTACTGTACTCTTAATTTGCAAAATGTTTAAAAGCAATTTTTCAGACTAATACAACACTGTAATGCAAATATACACCAATAAAAAAATTTTTTTAAGCAATCTTTTTGGTAATTCCTCACTTATATATCTATATTTACATCAAGAATTATTACAGTGTTACTATTTTAAAAGAGAATAAGAAAATATAATAATAATAATTAGATTTCAAGGTCATTTTTTTTCTATAAAAAGTTTAACAAATTACATAACCCATGGCAGCAAGAATAAAATTCAGACTGACTTGCTCCCTCAAACTTTGTTTGGTTACCTTGTATTCTCTAGTATCCTCTGCTTGTCTTATTTCTCTTTTCAATCTTTTTTTTCTTCTCTAGTTTTGTTTAAATGGTACAAGCAGGTTATTCATCATTACTAATAAGTTCTCCCCAGTCTTAATTCATTATGTTCGGGAAAGTCAGAGAAAACACTAGCCTCATGAATAATTTTGTAATATCTTTATCTATCAAGATAAATGCATATGCTTTAGTATCTTAGGACTTCCGGAGTAATTCCAGTATAATTTTAGGATTCCAAAGCAGTGTATGAGAAAATGAAATTAACAAAAAATTCACCTCAACTGGTTTGGAAATAAACTAGCATAATGTTTCTATCAAGTTGTGCTGTTTTATTTTTATTTGATTCCTTGACTATGTAGCACATGAATGTTTATGAAATACATGAATATATTTACTTTGAGTTTTGCTTTCCTCCAGCTTATGCATAACAACCCTTTTTTATTTATGTAAACTTGAAATAATAATAATAAGCTAGCTGTGTTCAGCTCTGTCCTTTAAGATGAACAGATGCAGTCACAGCCCCAGAGGGTGGTCATATGGTCTCCACTGCCTCTCAGCATTATAAAAAGTGAAGATTGTGCTCAGAATCTGTTCAGATGACCATTTCACCCAAGACACATATTTGTTAAAGACAGAATACCAGGCATTAGAGGACTGTGAGGCTTAGAATTAACATGTTTAGTTTTGCAAAGACAAAAAAAAAAAAAGATCCAGTCCCATGTATTATTGTCACCTACTGACTCCGTCCTCCTGCATGAGGACAGAATCTGTTCTTGTCTTCATGGCCAGACCTTCAGCCTTACACAACTCCATCACACTCATTTGGCAGGAAGGATCAAAGGACACGGATTATTGCCTACTCTTGCCTACATGTTGTATGAAGTGGCAAGAACACCTCTTTAGGTTTAGTTTTCACTTCTGGAAATGATCAGATCAGATTACTGCACATAATGGGGCTCATTCTAAGAAGCTCCAGTGAGATTTAGAAGCCTTTCAGTCCACTTATCCCAATGCTTACAGTTCCTGTTTCACTGTGGATGAAATAATAAATACTGAACAACGGAAGTTGATCCCCATTTGGAGGATTTTATTCAGTTAAACAAAAGTTGTGCAGATCCCAGGCAATGAATTTCATATTAAAATTCACAGCAACCCATAGGTACATTTCAATGAAAGCCATAGACATTATATCTTTTCCACTACTAATTCTGTGATGAGTCTAACTGAAAAACAGCAACCACAAACATCAACATTGGGGTTTTTTATAATCAGTATTTTTCTTTTAGCAACATAGTAGATCTAGGACTGATAGGGACCTATCACAGAGTAATACCGAAACATTTTTGGTATACTAAAATTTAACATTGTGTAGCAAATACCTTCTTTTTTTTTTTTTTTTAGCAAGTATCTTCTAAAGAAAACATTATATTTGATCTCTTAACCAATATAGGCTGTGTGAGGGGAAATAGTTCAACATAAGTTATTACAGTCTCTAACTTAGTATTTTTATACTTCATTTGATATTTGAGTATTTTTAACATATTTGTGGCTTATAATAGGCATTTGTTTATGTTTTTGGTTACTCATGTTATATATGCCTATCCATAAGATAATGTGTGTATCTATATGATACGTATACCCAGTGGTGCGGGGGTAAGTCAGCCCTTCAAATAAGACCTGGTTTATTGCCTTTGCCAATTTTCTTGCTGAAAATACTCCCACCATGGCCAATTTCAAGCTACCAATATGATGATATTGAATGTGGAGTTGGGAAGAGATGTGAACATTTGCTTCCAGCATACCACTGTATCTATATGTGTGTGTGCCTGTGTGTGTACACATGTAAATATACACATAGATATGTAAATATACACACTTGTGTGGATAAGTATGTATACACCACACAAACACATATACATCTACACACACAACTAACAGGGCTATGGAGTAGTAAGGAAGACTGAATCCAGGGCAATCCCACTTTTACCGCTCACTGGTTACTGGAACTTGGACAAATCACTTAACTTTCTGTGTCTGTTTTCTCTTTTTCATAAAGAACATAATAATAGGGAACCACTGACCAAAATTACCTGCCTTAGCCAGGCATGATAATAACAGCTAGTATGAGGGGATCCTGATAAGGAACACAGTGCTGCTGCCAGAAACTAACCAGGAGAATTACAGAGAGTCCAAAAGGAGGGAGAAGAGACCAGCCCATGATATGTCCGGCCAGCCTCTTAGAAACCTTGCCCTGGAAACCATCTTGACTGAGGAAGGACCTTGAATTGGACCATATATGGCCATGGGCAAGATGACTGACCAGAGACAGCCCAGAAAGCTAACCGCATTACTGGAAAACCTGAGACTGAGCCGCCCGGCAGTGCAGTTCTCCTGGGTTCCCTTACCCTGCTGGTCTCTGCCTACCTGGATGTCCCTTCCAATAAAGTCTTTTGCTTTGTCAGCAGATGTGTCTCCTCAGACAGTTCATTTCCAAATGTTAGACAAGAGCCCACCCACTCTGAGGCCCTGGCAGGAGTCCCCTCATGATGGTGGTGGTGGTTTAGTCACCAAGTCATGTCTGACTCTCGAGACACCGTGGACTGTAGCCCACCAGGCTCCTCTGTCCATGGGATTCCCCAAGCAAGAATACTGGAGTTGACATTTCCTTCTCCAGGGGATCTTCCAGACCCAGGGATCAAACGCTTCCTCTCCTGCATTGCATGTAGATTCTTTACCACTGAGCCAACTAGGGGGCAGCCCTTATTAGTGTCTTAAGCTGCATTAATTAATGTCTTTAGAGTGTATGCTGGTTAAATCACAACCTGAAAGTAGGCATGTTATAAAGGTTAAGTAAATTAACATATGTCAAGTGCTATTAACAGTAACACTTAAGTGCTCTATATCAGCTATAATTATGGTTGTTGCTATTTATATCTATAAATAACCATGTATACATATAGTGATGTTGCTGCTGCTAAGTCACTTCAGTCGTGTCCGACTCTGTGTGACCCCATAGATGTCAGCCCACCAGGCTCTGCCGTCCCTGGGATTCTCCAGGCAAGAACACTGGAGTGGGTTGCCATTTCCTTCTCCAATGAATGAAAGTGAAAAGTGAAAGTGAAGTCGCTCAGTCGTGTCCGACTCTTAGCGACCCCATGGACTGCAGCCTACCAGGCTCCTCCACCCATGGGATTTTCCGGGCAACAGTACTGGAGTGGGGTGCCATTGCCTTCTCCGTATAGTGATGTATAGTGATGTTAGGATTCACCAAAAGCAGCCGATACTCCACCTCCCTTTCCTTACTCCCCAACCTCTGCCCCATCTCCCCACACCTGCCAGTTGTAGGTTCAGGCTAGCCTTCCTTGTAGGAACTAAGTTCTGTCTCAATCAGAATCAGCATATCTTTAGACCTGAGGCAGGAGCTATTCTGTTACCAAGTCTCAAGTTGTCTGTCTTACCTACTTGTCCCTCTCTATCAGTCCCTGGAGAGCTCCGCTTAATGGACCATTACCCTGAGTATTTGGCTACCTACCTTTACTCCCCCGAGTCTTTGAGCTCATCGGGTTGCTTCTCTTCTATGGTTTCTGACTGGCAGCTTGCCCTGATTCTTGTTCTGGATGAGAATCTGAGTCTATGGACCTTGACTGCTGGTTCAAACCACATGACTTTGCTATGGAAAGTCATGGAATCCTGACCAGTGATCTTGTTCTGGACCTTCCCCAATCCCTATCCATTTTTACTGCACTTACGATTCACTTGATCTGGTGGCCATTCAACCTGGGTTTTCCAGATGGTGTCAGTTTTAGATATTCTGTTCCTCTGACTCTAGTGTTTTGGTATACAAAGTATATTGCCCAGAGAATTATTGATGCCAGAAAAAAAAAAAAAAAAAAAAACTATAAAACACCACAGTCAAAACATGTCCTTTTAAAAAATTCAGAAGATATGATTAGGGTTTGTCTAACTTTTTAATAAGTTCCAGTACTCAAGTGACCATCAGTCTTAATGCCCAATCCCAAACCATGGTCTAGGTTCTATGACTATTATCAGGCAGTGCTATATTGCATGGTGCAGGTGCTCTGGAAGGAAGATGCAGTTAAGAAGAGGGCCCAAAAACCTCCTTGTCCCCGGTTTCAAATAATAGCAGGCATGTCACATTCCTATTTTAAAAAATTATTTACTTGATCTGTGTGTAATCATCTGATATTTATTGTTGTTTGAATAGAATGAGGACAAACAACTTGTCTTTGTTTTCCTGCATTCTACCTCTTAGCAACCACATGTTCACCAGCAGCTATCTCTTAAGATGGCATGTCCTGGTAAGCATCCCTCTAAATTAAAAAGTGGCTAAATTTCTTTAAAATATAAAATTAGTGATTTTAGCTTAGTTACCTCACTCTACTTCCAGCAAATTCAATCTCTGCTGGCAGCTTTTCTGCCTCGCTAGGTTTTTAAAACCAAACTCTTAAAAATATTCCCTCTGAGAAAACGTCAAACTCCACTAAACAACAATTAGTTTTCTAAATCAATGTCTTCTATTGAAATATAATAATTACAATATCATTTGGTAGCAGTAGTGTATATAAGTTGTATGGACAGTGGTGGTGGTTGTGTGAGTGGGGCAGGAATGAAATGGGTAGGGAAGGGTTATAGTTAAAATCCTTTTTACTCTTTAGAAACTCCCATGCAAGCAACAATTGGGTCCCTCTCTTTTTAGAATTGACTCACTCTAGCAATTTAAGTCGGAGAAGGCAATGGCACCCCACTCCAGTACTCTTGCCTGGAAAATCCCATAGATGGAGGAGCCTGGTAGGCTGCAGTCCCTGGGGTCGCTAGGAGACGGACACAACTGAGCAACTTCACTTTCACTTTTCACTTTCATGCATTGGAGAAGGAAATGGCAACCCACTCCAGTGTTCTTGCCTGGAGAATCCCAGGGATCGGGGAGCTGGGTAGGCTGCCATCTATGGGGTCGCAGAGAGTCAGACACGACTGCAGCGACTTAGCAGCAGCAGCAGCAATTTAAGTAAAACTCATTCTTTTCTACTTAATCCTCTTCATTAAGGGGGTGGGGGATTGTAGCATTAGACAGAGAACTGGGCTAAGTCAGGAGAAACAGATTTTAAACCAGTTTTCTCACTAATTCTTTTGATGGATCCCCAGGAGGTCCATTCCATCCATAGACAGAATTCAGAGTGTCTGTGAATTTTAAAGGGGAAAAAATTACATCATTATTTTCATTGATGTCTAATTGAAATTCACCATTTCCTTCAAGAGTTCTCCCAATTCTGCCTACCATTCATATCCTACCATTTGTAGGCTTAAATTTGCCACATAGTCCTTTGATTATTAATGTAGACAAGAAACCACAGAGTATTAGCAGTACTTAAGGATTTTTGCCAAGAGAAGTCAGACATTTCTTACTGCTTTCACATTTGTTGCAGATATCTGAACCTACCATATCTATTCATCACTACATCAAAATTATGGTACTGAATAGATTTGCTGTTCCTCAGTGATCAGTGCAAAGAA
Organism: Bos indicus; assembly: GCF_029378745.1. Classification (NCBI taxonomy): domain Eukaryota; kingdom Metazoa; phylum Chordata; class Mammalia; order Artiodactyla; family Bovidae; genus Bos; species Bos indicus. The sequence goes on from NC_091774.1 coordinate 38,584,786, forward strand.
ATAGAGGGAAACAATAGAATTGGAAAGACTAGAGATCTCTTCAAGAAAATTAGAGATACCAAGGGAACATTTCATGCAAAGATGGGCACAATAAAGGACAGAAATGGTGTGGATCTAACAGAAGCAGAAGATATTAAGAAGAGGTGGCAAGAATACACAGAAGAACTATACAAAAAAGACCTTCATGACCTGGATAACCACAGTGGTGTGATCACTCACCTAGAGCCAGACATCCTGGAATGTGAAGTCAAGTGGACCTTAGGAAGCATCACTATGAACAAAGCTAGTGGAGGTGATGGAATTCCAGTTGAGCTATTTCAAATCCTAAAGGATGATGCTGTGAAAGTGCTTCACTCAATATGCCAGCAAATCTGGAAAACTCAGCAGTGGCCACAGGACTGGAAAAGGTCAGTTTTCATTCAATCCCAAAGAAGGGCAATGCCAAAGAATCAAACTATCGCACAATTGCATTCATCTCACACTTTAGTAAAGTAATGCTCAAAATTCTCCAAGCCAGACTTCAACAATATGTGAACTGTGAAATTCCAGATGTTCAAGCTGGTTTTAGAAAGGCAGAGGAACCAGAGATCAAATTGCCAACATCTGTTGGATCATCAAAAAAGCAAGAGAGTTCCAGAAAAGCATCTACTTCTGCTTTATTGACTATGCCAAAGCCTTTGACTGTGTGGATCACAACAAACTGGAAAATTCTGAAAGAGATGTGAATACCAGACCACCTGACCTACCTCTTGAGAAATCTGTATACAGGTCAAGAAGCAACAGTTAGAACTGGACATGGAACAACAGACTAGTTCCAAATTGGGGAAGGAGTGTGTCAAGCTGTATACTGTCACCCTGCTAATTTAACTTATATGCAGAGTACATCACACAAAATGCCAGGCTGGATGAAGCACAAGCTGGAATCAAGATTGAAGGAGAAATAGCAATAACCTGAGATATGCAGATGACACCACCCTTGTGGCAGAGAGTAAAGAAGAACTAAAGAGCCTTTGACGAAAGTGAAAGAGGAGAGTGAAAAAGTTGGCTTAAAGTTCAACATTCAGAAAACTAAGATCTGGCATCCAGTCCCATCACTTCATGGCAAATAAATGGGGAAAGTATGGAAACAGTGACAGACTTTATTTTTGGGGGCTCCAAAATCACTGCAGATGGTGACTGCAGCCATGAAATTAAAAGACGCTTGCTCCTTGGAAGAAAAGTTATGACCAACCTAGACAGCATATTAAAAAGCAGAGACATTACTTCATCAACAAAGGTCCGTCTAGTTAAGGCTATGGTTTTTCCAGTAGTCATGTATGGATGTGAGAGTTGGACTATAAAGAAAGCTAAGTGCAGAAGAATTGATGCTTTTGAGCTGTGGTGTTGGAGAAGACTCTTGAGAGTCCCTTGGACTGCAAGGAGATCCAACCAGTCCATCCTAAAGGAAATCAGTCCTGAATATTCACTGGAAGGACTGATGGTGAAGCTGAAACTCCAATACTTGGGCCACCTGATGGGAAGAACTGACACATTTGAAAAGACCCTGATGCTGGGAAAGATTGAAGGCGCGAGGAGAAGGGGACGACAGAGGATGAGATGGTTGGATGGCATCACTGATTCAATGGATATGAGTTTGAGTAAACTCCAGGAGTTGGTGATGGACCAGGAAGCCTGCGTGCTGCAGTCCATGGGGTCGCAAAGAGTCGGACATGACTGAGGCACTGAACCGACTGACTGACTCAACAGACTTGCTGTTAAACATCTTGTAATTTAGCATGTTAACAAAGAAGCACATATATTGCTACCATATCAGCTATTTATTTTTAATATTCTGATAACTGTATTTTGAAAGAATTGGCTTCCTTTGGATTCTTACATATATTATTTATTTTTAAAAATACTTGCTTTCTCTATCATCTCTCTCTCCTTTTATATAGGCAGGGGGCTGTACTGGTCTTCATTGCTGTGCACAGGCTTTTCTCTAGTTCTGGCTCGCGGGGATTTCTCTTGCTGTGCAGCACAGGCTCTAGGCAAATGGGCTTCAGCTTAGTTGTGGTACATGGGCTTGGTGGCTCCCTGGCATGTAGAATCTTCCCATACTAAGGATTGAACCTGTGTCCCTTACTGGCAGGTTCTTATCCACTGTACCACCAAGGAAATCACTGTATTTTATTTTTTTAGACATCTTTGTTGAGATAAAAATTATATAACATAAAATTCACCCATTTAAAGTGCATGTACAATTCAAAGGCTTTAATATAATCACAGACTTATGCAGCCATCACTATAATCTAAGTTTAGAATAGTTTCACCACAAGAAGAAACTCATACTCAGTAGCAGTCACCACCTACTCTTTTCCTCTCTGTTCCCCAGCCCTCGCAACCACCAATATACTTTGTCTTTATAAATTTCTCTATTCTGGACCTTTCATATAAATGGAATCATGCAATATGAGTCCTTTGTCACTGTTTTCTTTTACTTAGCATGTTTCTAAGGTTCACCTAAGTTGTATCATGTATCAGGACTCCAATTCCTTTTTATTGCCATCTAATATTTCACTGCATGGCTATACCATATTATGTTTATTCATATTGATGGACATTTAGGTTGTTTCTACTTTTCAATCAGCATGAATAATAGCTGAAATGCTATGAGCATTCACAAATGTTTGTGTAGATTATATGCTGTGTTTTCATTTTTAATGGGTTTATACCTGTGTTCTCAGTCACTAAGTTGTGTTCAATTCCTTGAGACCCCATAGACTGTAGCCCACCAGGCTCCTCTGTCTGTGGGATTTTCCAGGCAAGAATACTAGAGTATGTTGCCATTTCCTCTTCCAGGGGATCTTCCTGAACCCATGCCTGCACTGACAGGCAGATTCTTTACCACTTGAGCCACCTGGAAAGCCCAGGTTTATACCTAGGAGTGAAATTGCTTGGTCACATGTTCAGCCTTTTGAAGAATTGCCAAACTGTTTTCCAATGTGGTTGCACCATTCTAGCTCATCATTAGCAGTGTTTGAGGGTTCCAATTTCACAATATCCTCTCCAACTCATTATTGCATGCTTTTTGATTACAGCTATCCTAAGGGGTGTGAAGTGGTTTTGTTTTGAATTTCCCTAATAGTTAATGACGCTGAGCACTTTTTCACATGGTTAACAGGCCATGAGTCATAGTATGTCTTCTTTGGATAAATGCCCATTTATATCTTTTACCCATTCTTTAATTGGATTGTCTTTAATTATTGAGCTGCCAGAGTTCTTTATATATTCTGGCTATAAGTCCCTTATTAGATCTAATTTTTCTTAAGAGAAAAAAAAAGAAAAATGAGAGAATAAAAGAATAGACAGACTTAGAAAAATCTAGACCTTTGTGTCATTATTTGATAGTCTCTGTACATGAACCAATAAATCCTCCTTATTGTTTAAAAAATGAAACGTTATGTTCTAAAATTAGATTACAGTGATGGTTGTATAGTTCTGTAAATATGCCAAACCTGTGCATATCTTAAATAGACAAATTTTATGGGCTTCCCTGGTAGCTCAGATGGTAAAGAATCCGCCTGCCATGCAGGAGACCCACATTCTGTCCTTGGGTCAGGAAGATCCTCTGCTGGGGGAAATGGCAACCCACTCCAGTATTCTTGCCTGGAAAATCCCATGGACAGAGGAGCCTGAGAGGCTACAATCCATGGGGTTGTAAAGAGTCAGCAGACACATTGAGCAACTAACAAATACAAAAACAAAATGGCATGGGAATTAAATTTCAATAAAACTGCTAGTCCCTTGGACTGCAAGGAGATCCAACCAGGCCATCCTAAAGGAAATCAGTCCTGGGTGTTCATTGGGAGGACTGATGCTGAGACTGAAACTCCAATACTTTGGCCACCTCATGGGAAGAGTTGACTCATTGGCAAAGACCCTGATTGCTGGGAGGGATTGGGGGCAGGAGGAGAAGGGGATGACAGAGGATGAGATGGCTGGATGGCATCACCAACTCTATGCACATGAGTTTGGGCGAACTCCAGGAGTTGGTGATGGACAGGGAGGCCTGGCGTGCTGTGATTCATGGGGTTGCAAAGAGTTGGACACGACTGAGTGACTGAACTGAACTGAACTGAAAAAGACTAAAGAAACCGTTGCCCAATCTACATTCATAAGGTTTAATTTTATGTTTTCTTCTTAGAATTGCATTGTTTTAGCTCTTATGTTTATGTTTTTGATCCATTTTGAATTAATTTTTCTACATGATTTAAGAAAGGGGGTCCAACTTCATGTACATTATTTGACATGCTTAAAAAGATTCTGAAAGGGAATCACAGGCTTCACCAGACTGACAAGGTGGTCCATAGCACAGAAAAAGGGAGGCATCTTTGCTCTAAAATGGACTATACCCTTGTTTCTCTGGGTCTCAGTTTCTTCCCCTGTAAAACTCATGGATGGGGTTGAATTGGGAAGTCCCTTTCAGTTCTGTGGTGCTCTTAACTATGTACACCTTATGGAGATCAATGATTCTTTTCTCAAGAAAATACCTGTATATGACACCAGCTGCTTCTAAGTTTATTTAAAAGGAAGCCATTGTCTGGCAATCCAGGGAGGGCTCAGTCAGAGCTCTGGAAAGTGTTTTAAGGGGTAGAGGTGACACAATAGGGGAAGGAAATGTTTTCTATTGAAAAGCAGTCAATTGCCTTCAACAAGTTGCCAACAAACTGGGAAAAGGCTTTTTCTTTTTTTTTTTTTTGCTCTGGTTTCAGTTGAATGCCAACTTTCGGAAGGTAAAGGGGCTAGATTAAAGGGTCACAAACACGACCAAATGAGGGAGGAAGTTTTTTTCTAGGAAGTTAGCAGGAGAGATGCCATACATGCAAATAAGATGCCATAACTGAAGTCATTAAAGGAAAATCAGGAAAATACATTCAAATCTTTGCTTTCACAATTGTAAAGGGACTTCTACAGTTTTACAATCGTTCTTCCATATTCCTTACCTTAAAAAAAATGTTTTAAACATGGTATGAAGGGTCTTAAGTATATATTGGTTGGGGCTTTTTCAAAATTAGTTAATTAATTAATTGATTATGAGATAAATTATTGGAATTTTTTAAAGCTTTAACATCAGTTTTTTAAGCTCTTTGATCATTGTCTATACGCATTGCAGTTTTTCCTGGAATCTATGTCCACGCAATGGAACTACAGATCATAATAATTACAAAAAGTAAGAAAATGTTTTTAAAAATCCATTAAATATGGAATTTTAAAAAGATTATAGGACATTTGCAGAACAACTAGCATAGTCTCCTGAGATTTGTATGTTACCTACCCCAATGCATGCTGCTGCTGCTGCTAAGTCGCTTCAGTCGTGTCCGACTCTGTGCGACCCCATAGACGGCAGCCCACCAGGCTCCCCTGTCCCTGGGATTCTCCAGGCAAGAACACTGGAGTGGGTTGCCATTTCCTTCTCCAATGCATGAAAGTGAAAGTGAAATCGCTCAGTCGTGTCCGACTCTTAACGACCCCATGGACTTCAGCCTACCAGGCTCCTCCATCCATGGGATTTTCCAGGCAAGAGTACTGGAGTGGGGTGCCATCGCCTTCTCCGACCCCAATGCATAGAGCACACTAAATTCTCTATGTTTCCACTAATTTGCAAATCTTTTGTTGACATCCATTTAAATGAACAGTAACATTTATCAAGGATGGGGAAAATATCCTTAGGAGCTTGAATGTCAGGACTTACACTTTCCCTCTCCCCAGCACCTTTTCCTCAGGCTCTTCCCACTTCCAAGAAGGACCAACAATGTGGGGAAGAAGAGTGTGGCCAGAGAGGAAGTAGGGTCAGAGCTCCAGAGCCCTGCCAATTAGTCAAAGGTCAGCACAGAAGGGACTGTCTGTGAGAGGACAAGGAAGCTGGCGTCTCTCAAGCCAGCTGAACTGGTCGGCAGCCAGTCTCGGTCTCTTCGGCCAGAGTGGAGTCCCCACGGTTTTATGTGGCACCATAAGGAAAAAATGCTCTGTAGAATAGGGTCTAGCTTCACCTTTTTAGGTGAATAGAGGGTTTCAGCTAGGGGTCAAGAGACAGAGGACAGAGAAGACCTACTGATATTCGCTGCCTCAGAAACTTACAGACTTATTTGTAAAGACTGAAACTAGTAAAGACTGCTTATTAGCATAGAACAAAAATTATGAAATCTGGTCAAAGGGTTGTATGCGAAGATGCCATTTTTTTGTACATGTACTCTCATGGTGATGGGGGAAAATAGTGAAAAACACAGCATTCTAATTAGGGGAAAAAACTATTGTTTTTCATAAATTCATAACATTTCTCATGCCAACCATTTTCTTTTGGCACTAGAACACAGGAATGACGCTCCCAAGTTTTTGCCCCTCTCCTCAAAATGAAAAGGGAAGTAAAATTGTTTTCTCAGGAACAAAATGCACATTTCAAAAAAAGAGCATTAAACTAACATCAGATGACTTATTCTAAACTATGTCCCCCTTTAATTGGACTTTTCTTCAGATTTACTGTGGGCTCCCCTAGTGGCTTAGACGGTAAAGCGTCTGTCTGTAATGCAGGAGACCCGGGTTTGATTCAGATTTACTAAGAGAAAAAGTTGATCTCTAAACTCCATGTGTTTTTTTTTTCCTCACATATACTTTCTCATGCAAGTAGCATTTTACTGTTCTGTGAAAATCCCGTTGCAATCTGTCAGTTATCAGTATCAGTCATTAGACATTTATGTTCAGAAGTGATGGACCTTTTTGTTCTTTCTGCTTTTAGATGACCTCAGCCTATTTTCTGAGTAATGATATCCTATCCCCACTGGGGACAAATCTCTCCTAAATGCTTGTCTAGCTCACTACATTTTTCACAGAAAGAAGAGTCCTGAAGGCTCGATCCAATGGGGAGGAATTGCCCAAACTGGCCTGAGACAACATAGCTGGATGGCGAGTCCTTATTTTCATCATCTTAGTTGCAAAGAGACAAGGTCATGGCCTGCAAACACAATCTTGTGCATTTGAGAGCCAGGCAAATGCAGAGAAGCAAGTGGGATAGTTGAAACCAGGGGAATGAAGGTCTGAACAGAGCTGGGGAGATGGAGAGGGTCAAGGGAAAGGTTTCAGTTCTAAAGTCACAAATGCAAAGCCAGTGCCAGAGAGGTCTTTCATGTCAACTCTTGAGAGAGGTTCTGTTGCTCAGAGGAGCCACCCAGCACTCCAGGCTAAACAATGCAAAGCACCAGATAGATCAGATCTATTTTTATTCTCTCTTTTATATACTTTATTTTCATCTCAGTACTCTATGTTTTTTTTTAATCCTTTCATTCTTCCTTCTGTGAGTTCCTGTTTTTAATCTCTATCCTCTACAGCTCTAAGCTCTTTTTCGGACTTTTGCTGTTCTTTTTTACTTTTTTTCCTTTTTTCACATAGTCTCATGTGGAAACTGGGTCTTTATGTTGGCCTGGATTTCTCAGGTCTCTAATCAACTCTGTGGAAAGTGGAATAACTTGGCAACAGGCATAATAATAATAATTAAAAATAACAGTGAGCATAGAACCAAGAAATGAGATTCAAAAATAAGGAGACTCATATAGGCTTTCGGAAATAAGAAAATACCTATTCTTGCCAACAGAGAAGCACCCTTACAAATCAGTTAATAACATGTCTCTATGTGCAGGAAAGCAAAACCATAGGGAAAGTCTGCCTTCAGGTGTAACGTTTGCTTTGTGCATTACCTCCTGGTGAAATTCCCACGTATAAACAAACCTCTGAAAACCCAAGACGAGAACAATTGCTGCCACTAGTAAGACTTCCAAGGATACTTTTAAAACACAGAGTAGGTTTGTTTTTCTGGCACAACTGCTTCAGAGAACTTCTCTTAAATCCATTCATGGTCATGGTATATCTTCCATTTATGCACTCTTGTTTGCTGAACTTAAGTCTTGTGAACAAGTTATTTAACAAAAAATACTTTTCAAAATTACCCACACCTTGAACAGCAGGACTGCTGTGTGTCTACTCATGCTCTGGAGAGGCACAAGTCAGGTATTGGGTGTGGGCACAGGACAAACCGCATGGTCTGCTTTGGCAGCCCTGACCTCACCTGCAGGCTGCCCACACACACTCCCTTCCAAACGGTGCTCCTCTGATGCCAATTGGCTGACTGAGCTACTGTGGGCAGGAGCCTATGGGAGGGGAGGGAGGAGGGGATGTGGATAAAAATTTTATAAAGTAAACTTCAAGCTTAAAACTTGATTTACCCTTTCAGTCCAAATCACAGTGGAGGTCCCAACTCTTCTTAAACATCTTGGACACTGAAGAGTTAATAGGGTATGGAAGCTGGTGCAGCAGGGGGCTGTCATCCAAGGCCAGCAGCAGGAAGGGCTTGGTTCTGGCCAGGCTACAGACAGGCCATCTGGATGCAGGGAAGGCCTAGAATGCCAGGGGCAGCTTTTCTTTTTGGTGTTCGGCTTCATTAAGTTCAGCCTGGGGAGAGTCTGTCTGGTTTAAGACCTAAACCGAGAGTCTTCTTTGAACAAGGATTTGATATTTTGAATTTTATATAAAACCAACACCCACTACATATACTCTTGGTAAAGAAGGTCATGAAACACAACGTCTCTGGATAATAACTTTTTAAAAAGGATGTAGACGAGATTCAGTCGACTTACAAATAGAAACTACGTGTAGTCTTTAAATAATTTCGCTAAGAACAGATAAATCGGGGCAGGTTATCTAAAAAAAAATATTATTTTTTTGTATAATATCACTCTGTGAGTCTTATGAAAAATTCTTTCACTGTTTGTTCTGTAGTTCACTTGAAAAAAGCAATCTCACCACATTGAAATAAAAAATTATTTTATTTTTGTTTTATATTTAACTATACAACATTTGGCATAATGGTAGTGTGGTCCAGTTGTAATTCCTTTCACAGGAAATTTTTCTGTACTAAAATTGAGAAAAACAAACCTCTGCAGGGAAATTATAACAACTTCCTACTCTATATCACTCATGAACATACACTCTGTTTGGAAACCACCCTCTTTAAGAGATACGATCTATCCTTCTCGAGCTATGGCAGACTGTGTTGGCTTTGTCTGTGATATTCTTAACAATTAAAGGAAAAGGTGAATGTAAATTCACTCGGACAAAACAAAGCAGGAAAGAGAAAATTATCCTTAAGAAAATTCTTACCTTAAGGGAAAGAAAATGCACGTATCTTTCTGGGTGGGGAAAGATGAGGGGGAGGGCAGGGGATGGGTGGAGATTTTTTCTCTCCAAGGCATTAATTGCCACCTAGCAGCAGAGAAGGGAATTGCACACATAACTTTGGACTTCAATTCTAGAAAACATCGGTTTTCAAGGGTACGTTACTTTTATTGGAGCTTCTCTGGTGGCTCAGATGGTAAGGAATCTGCCTGCAATGAGGGAGGTCTGGGCTCGATCCCTGGGTCAGGAAGATCCCCTGGAAAGGGAATGGCTACCCACTCTAGTATTCTTGCTGGAGAATTCCATGGACAGAGGAGCCAGGGGGTTGCAGAGTCAGACTCAGTGACTAACACTTGCATTTACTTTTATTATGACCAGTATCTAAGAAATTATTAGCCTACTTACTGGTAGACTATGGATTGATTTTTTTTCTCTCTTGTAGGGAGGAAAGAAAAAGAGATGCAACTAGTGAAAAATTTTGCCTTATTTATAAGAATACACTTTTCATCCTAAAATGTCTCTATTCTTTTGTTTCTCAATGGTTACCCTTGCCACCTCAGCAATAGGTCAAAGGAAAAGAAATTCTGAAGCCATTCTGACACTAAAAAACTGCTAGTTTTGGCCCATTAAAGGAAGAAATGCCTGTTTTTAATATAGAAAGTGGCTTTCCAAACAATCTCAGGGTGATTTCTATGAAAATAAGATCAGAATGTATTTTATTTTGCTAGGGCAATAAGAGGTTATTTATTTTGAGAATTAAAAGACATTTTTAATGAAAGATGAAATAATTTTCAGATCAAATGATTATTCAAATGTGTTAAAGAAGAGCGTCCTTATTTCAAACTTCACTAACCATGTTTTTATTTTTAGAGCAGTCAGTCATACTGAATGCCAAAGCTTACAAGGAGAGCCTCTATAATTGTGTTTCATAGATCTTAGCAGCTAAATAAAAATACCTAAAAATTTTCAAATCAGATTGAAGCAAAATTAAACAGTTCAAAGGACTTAAAAAACAAGGTGAAAAAACTCAGCTTTACTCATGGCTAAAAGTACATCTTACTTAAGATATTAGATATGAGGGGAGGGAGTGGCTTACTATATACTTTCAATTTATCACTTTTTATGCAGATAAATAGCAGGCATTGCCACTATATTGATTATATGATCATATTATTACTAAGGTAGTCAGCAACATTTTAGAAGACAATGCTGGTTTAAAAAGTAATAATCATCATCACTAATATTTTCTGAGTATTTACCATGTGCCAGGCAGTGTACTAAACACTTTAGATGAGAAATTCACTTGGATGAGAAATTCACTTGGTCATCACAATAATCATAAAAGATACTGACCAATATTATCTCAATTTTGTAGCTTTAAGCAACAACAACAAAACAAAGGTTCAGAGAGGTAAAATAAGTCACTGAAGGTCTCAGAGCTTATAAGTAGCTAGGCTTAAATACAAACCTGTTTGCCTTAAAAATTGAAATGCTCCAGGCTTCAGTTTTTGGAATTCTTTTCTATCCACTCTCACTTCAATGTCACGGCTCTGAATACTTCTCTACGATGATCACTCACAATTTTGTATCTCCAGCCTGGACCTCTCCACTAAACTCCAACTCATGTGCCAACTAACAATTTCATGTCTCCATTAGAATGTCTAGTAGATATTCCAGACTTGAAATATGCAAAACTATAGTCATCATCTTTTCCCCGAAACCTACTCCTCCTATCTATTCTTTGTTGAATTTTTTTAAAGTATTTATTTACTTATTTATTTATTTGGCTGTGCCAGGTCTTAGTTGCGGCCTATGGGATCTTTAGTTGTAGCACGCTAACTCTTTAGCTGTGGCATGTGGGATCTAGTTCCCCGATCAGGGATGGAACCGGGGCCCCCAGCATTTCGAGGGCAGAGTATTAGTCACTGGACCACCAGGGAAGTCCCTTCTTTGTTGCATTTCATTGCAACTTCTTTATTCCATTTACTCAGGCCCAATACGTAAGCCATTTTGAAACTTCTTTTTCTTTTACATGTCACAGCCAGTCCATTAGCAAAGCACTGTTGGCTCTGTCTTCAGAATATACCCTGAATCCAGCTGCTTCCTACAATCTCACCATTACAACTTTGGTTCAAGCCATTGTCATCGCTTGCTTAGATTACTGTAGTAGCCTTGTTCTTGTTAACCTGCTTGGCCCCCTCTAGTCTGTTTTCAACACAAAAGTTGGGATAATTCTTTCAAAATGTCAATCCTGAAATATCTGTGTTCAAAATCTTCTAGTAGCTTTCTATCTCACTGAGAGTTAAAGTCCTCACCGTAGCCTACAGGCCCTATATCAGTAGCCCCTAGCCCATTTCCTCTTTGATTTCACCTCCTAACATTCTAACTCAGGGATGTTTGTCTGTTTTGTTTACTGAGGTATTCTTAGCACCATAGTAACAATGTTTGGCATATAGTAAGGTAAACAACAAATATCTATTGAACGAAAAAGAAATATCTGACTCTAGGACTTGTCCTTTCCGTAATTCCTTTCTATGAGTACATTGGTGGCTTTGCAAGTTGAAGGTCACTGTCCGGATCATCCCGAGTAGCTCTTGTAGCAGAGCAGCACTTGTGGACCAAGAGAAAAAACATTTTGGTCTCTTGGGGTTCCAATGACTTTTAGCTCCTTTAAGCGGGATTTAAGGATTTGGCTCAGGGTATATCCTGATTTTTAACCAGCAGGTACAAAATTGATCAGTAAGGGTATTTTGCAGAAAGAATAGGCCAGAAAAGCACATTACTTCTCTGTTTAAAAACCATTATTGGAAACTTCAGGATTTTTTAGAATTAAACAAAAGTAAATTTGAATATGAGCCAAGTTGAAACTTTCCTATGGACATGTAACATTCATCGTTACTCAACTGTCCAGATGACATTCTGTAACAATTGCTTAATTTCCGGAAAAAAAATGTTCTAAATAACTCAAGTATGCCAATGGCTTTTGTACAGGCCTCTCTTTTGGTCACACACACTGAGGAGGAAAATTGTATTATACACTTTAGACAGAATTCTAAAGTGTTATTCTTCTAAATTATATCTTTTAATTTCAATTTGCTATATTCCAAGTTTTAGCTATTATCAGAAGAGAGCTTTAACTTCTGAGCATCTATTTTTTAAAAAAATTAAAAAGTTGTAGTAGATACAGAGAAGGCTACCTTCAGAGAGAGCCATCTAAAAGTCTATCAAATGTTGGTTAAATAAATTATGATGCATTCATATGATGGAATACCTTATGGTTATACAGACATTTAAAAGCATGTGACATGAAGAAATGTTTGTGGTGTCATGTGCAAATTAAAAATAAGCATATATAATTGTATACAAATTTCTGTGGCAGTTAATTTTGTTGAGGTACTAATTCTATGTTTTCTCCTATCTCCTTACTTCTTTTCTTTTTTTTGGCAGCACAGTGTGGCATGTGGAACGTCCCCCACCAAGGATCGAACCCCTACTTCTTGACCACATCCAGGCAGCTATCCAGACCCCAGATTCCTGTAAGGCAAACAGCAAAAGCTGCATGGAGACAACAAAGGCTCACTCTGTCTTTTGAAATGAGAAGTTGGTGGGGGGTGGGGGGGGAATAAATGCCTTTGAGGGTGACATGGAAGACAGATTCCTCAAGATTTAGGAGATGGAAGCCTATAAGTTGAGTGACAAAACCTCAGAGAGGAAGACTGCACCCAGGCGCAGTGGATGGCAAATTCACTTACTTGTTTCCAGACTCTTGAGTTCTAAAGGTGGTAAAAAGAATATTGGAGTCAACAGACCTGAAGGGAAGATGGCACAAAAAGGAATCTCAGCAGTAAATCAATGTGGATGGATGACCAAATAATTTGAGGTAATTCCAGGTATTTCCACAATGATTAAGACCCTTGTACAATCCTGGATGGAGAGGAAATGCTCAATAATAATGGAGGTTGACTTTCCCACCAGCATGGTAGGACGAGAATTCAGTTAGCCTCATGTTGACCTAAAAAAAAAAAAAGCAGTATTTCTTTCTATGGAATGAGTCATACTCCACAACATGCATATGCATACAGAGACATTGTATGCATATTATAAATATTGGAAAATGTATCATCAGGACAATTTCCCTCCCTTCTTTTAGACATTTATATAGGGCAAAAAATGACTAAATTTCTAATAGTAATTTTCTCTACCTCGTGGATTAAATGGGGTTATCTCTCATACTGTTTGCATTTGAAAAAATAAATGTTTATTCCTCTTATTATTGGAAAAGTGTAAAACCAACTGTAAGCTGAGTTTTTCCCCTGTACTTTTGAGTAGGGAGCAAACAGGAAAGGGTATATGTCACAATTTTAGGTTCTATTTTCCAGCTATTTCAGAGTCACCAGTATTAATGTGCCTAGAAGTATAGTAAAAACTAAATGTCAAGAAAAAACAACAGATTTTTTTCTCACATTAAAAAAAGTGTTGTATACCTCCTGCACCCTGTAAAAACCAAAAATATTATTCTATCTGTCAGGTTCCAGCAAGAAACAAGATGACACACTTGAAAAGGGCAACTGAAGAGAATATAATCAGAACGTGAGCAAGAAAACAGCAAGAGATGACGCAGTACCACTGCCAACCTGTGGCCAATGTGGAAGGAGAAAGGGTAATAAATACACTGGCCTCTCTCCTACTGCCTTCTGATCTTTTGCTAGTGCTCTCCATCAGCTTCCCTCATAGCTCGGTTGGTCAAGAATCTGCCTGCAATGTAAGACCCGGTTCGATCCCTGGGTTGGGAAGATCCCCTGGAGAAGAGAAAGACTACTCACTCCAGTACTCTGGCCTGGAGAATTCCATGGACTGTATAGACCATGGCGTTGCAAAGAGTCAGACACGACTGAGCAATTTTCACTTACTTCACTCACTCACTCACTCCATCAGCTGAGCTCAACCAGAAGCCAGAAGGGAATAAAACTTGGGGAAGTAACCCATAAAGGGTAGGGGCAGCAGAGAATATCTAGCATGGTGACATTAAAGTGCAAGCAATTCTGTCATTTTGCTATTAATATTTGCAAATGCAAAGATTTCTGCTAGAAGAGTACTAGAAACAGAGTTTGGGACTTCAATCTTTGAACTTATGCAATATATGCAAGAGATATATGCATAGATAAGGAATATATGCAATAGATTTGAAATTATTATTACTGCTTTCCTGGTGGCTCAGACGGTAAAGAATCCACCTGCAGTGTGGGAGACCTGGGTTTGAACCCTGGGTCAGAAAGATCCCCTGGAGAAGGGAATGGCTACCCACTCCAGTATTCTTGCCTGGAGAATTCCATGGACAGAGGAGCATGGTGGGCTAAGTCCATGAGGTCACAAGGAGTCAGATGTGACTGAGCCACTAACACACTACTGCTAAAGTACTCTTATTCATCCATGAATTCTAAACTTTATTGAAATATAACACAGTTCCTGTCCTCTGCAGGCTTGATTTAATAGATGGAGACAAACTGTAAGTAAATAAACACTATTGTTAATGTGTGTAGCACGATGTTAAAATGGGATTCTTTCTGTTTCAGTTTTGGCTGAGGCTCTAAAGAAAGTAAACTATCCCCACATTCCGCAGTAAAGTGGAAGACCATGAAAATTAGAAATTTTAAAAAGGAGGGAGGCTGTTTTTGCCACTTTAAATTGTCTATTGACTTCCTTACTGCATGTCTAGGGAAAGAGGCTTTAGTGAAAATCAGATATATGACCCCTAAGCTGAGTGTCATAGTGGATTAGTGTCTGGCTCATATCTGAGGAACCCATTCATTCAATACTTATAGAATATTTGTTAAGTATTCTTAATGCTGCTGCTAAGTCGCTTCAGTCATGTCCGACTCTGTGCGACCCCACAGACGGCAGCCCACCAGGCTCCCCCGTCCCTGGGATTCTCCAGGCAAGAACACTGCAGTGGGTTGCCATTTCTTTCTCCAATGCATGGAAGTGAAAAGTGAAAGTGAAGTCTCTCTGTCGTGCCCGACTCTTAGCAACCCCATGGACTGCAGCCTTCCAGGCTCCTCCGTCCATGGGATTTTCTAGGCAGGAGTACTGGAGTGGGGTGCCATTGCCTTCTCCGCTTAACACTTAACAGTATTCACTATTCTAGGCACAGGTGACCTTAGAGGTGATTTGTTCACCTCTGTCATTTAAATCCTCTGCCTTCATGGAGGTAACATTGTAGGGGAATCTAGTCAAGGCTATGGTTTTTCCTGTGGTCATGTATGGATGTGAGAGTTGGACTGTGAAGAAAGCTGAGTGCCAAAGAATTGATGCTTTTGAACTGTGGTGTTGGAGAAGACTCTTGAGAGTCCCTTGGACTGCAAGATCCAACCAGTGCATTCTGAAGGAGATCAGCCCTGGGATTTCTTTGGAAGGAATGATGCTAAAGCTGAAACTCCAGTACTTTGGCCACCTCATGTGAAGAGTTGACTCACTGGAAAAGATTCTGATGCTGGGAGGGATTGGGGGCAGGAGGAGAAGGGGATAACAGAGGATGAGATGGCTGGATGGCATCACTGACTCTGGACGTGAGTCTGAGTGAACTCTGGGAGTTGGTGATGGACAGGGAGGCCTGGTGTGCTGCGATTCATGGGGTCGCAAAGAGTCGGACTGAGCAACTGAACTGAACTGAACTGAGGCAGAAAGAAATTTTGATTGGCTGTGAAGATGAGTTTTTAATTTGGAAATGTTTGTAGTCCCAGAAATGTGAGGCAAAGCCATTCTGTGGGTGTTTCTTTGAGTCAGATATGGGCTACCAGAGAGGGGTCAAGTGGAAGCATGAGGAATCCTCCAGAGAAAGAAGCTAGAGGTGTACACCTCAGATGCTTTAGACCAAATGACATGTATTTACCCAAGTGCAAGTAAGAGATTTGAGCATTTGCTCATTGGGGATGGAAATGTTTCCAAAGAACTCATAAAGTAAAGAGTCAAGTGCAAACACCTGCTAAGCTCAGAGAGCATCAACAGAACTGTACTAGTCTTGCTAAGAACTCTCTTGCCATTTCCTGTATTTCGTCTTGGAAGAAGTAAGGCAACTGAGTTGGTGGTGGTGGTCAGAGGGGCGTGAAGAGAGATTTTAGATTGGGACATAGGAAGTCAATCATTCCCCTTTAACCATGGCAAGCTCAAGCTGGCAGACGAGGAAAGGGGCATTCTAGAAAACATATTGATATAACTTTTCTTCTTTGCTATTTAGCAGTATTTATCACGATTGAAAATTTAGGTTGCCTTTGAACTGCAATTCTATTTCTATGAATTCATCATAAAGAGTTAATCAGGAAACTACACAAAATGTGTGCATGTACAAAAAACAACAGTTAGAACTGGACATGGAACAACAGACTGGTTCCAAATCAGGAAAGAAGTACGTCAAGGCTGTATATTGTCACCCTGCTTATTTAACTTCTATGCAGAGTACATCATGAGAAATGCTGGGCTGGATGAAGCACAAGCTGGAATCAAGATTGCCGGGAGAAATATCAATAACCTCAGATATGCAGATGACACCACCCTTATGGCAGAAAGTAAAGAAGAACTAAAGAGCCTTTGATGAAAGTGAAACAGGAGAGTGAAAAAGTTGGCTTAAAACTCAACATTCAGAAAACTAAGATCATGGCATCTGGTCCCATCACTTCATGGCAAATAGATGGGGAAACGATGGAAACAGTGACAGACTTTATTTTGGGGGGCTCCAAAATCACTGCAGATGGTGACTGCAGCCATGAAATTAAAAGACGCTTGCTCCTCAGAAGAAAAGTTATGACCAACCTAGACAACATATTAAAAAGCAGAGACATTACTTTGTCAACAAACGTCTGTCTAGTCAAAGCTATGGTTTTTCCAGTAGTCATGCATGGATGATCATGTATGGATGTGAGAGTTGGACTATAAAGAAAGCTGAGCAACAAAGAATTGATGCTTTTGAACTGTCGTGTTGGAGAAGACTCTGGAGAGTCCCTTGGAATTGCAAGGAAATCCAACCAGTCCATCCTAAAGGAAATCAGTCCTGAATATTCATTGGAAGGACTGATACTGAAGCTGAAACTCCAATACTTTGGCCACCTGATGGGAAGAACTGACTCATTTGAAAAAACCCTGATGCTGGGAAAGATTGAAGGCGGGAGGAGAAGGGGACGACAGAGGATGAGATGGTTGGATGGCATCACCAACTCGATGGACATGAGTTTGAGTAAACTCCAGGAGTTGGTGATGGACAGGAAGGCCTGGCGTGCTGCAGTCCATGGGGTCGCAAAGAATCGGACACGACTGAGTGACTGAACTGAACTGAACAAGAATATTCATTATAGTATTTTTACAGTAGCTAAAACTTGGAGATAATTTAATTTCCCACTCATGGTGGTGGTGGTTGGTGGTTTAGTCGCTAAGTCGTGTCTAACTCTTGTGACCCAGTGGACTGTAGCCCGCCAGACTCCTCTGTCCAGGGGATTTCCCAGGCAAGAACACTGGAGTGGGTTGACATTTCCTTCTCTAGGGACTCTTCCCCAAGCAGCTACTGAACTGGGTCTCCTGCATTGCAGCAGATTCTTTACCAGTAACTGAGCCACCAGGGAAGCCCAGAGTTATGTAAATTATTGTATTTCCACACAACCAAATACTACACAATTATTTTAAATTATGAATATGAAAGATGACCATACTTTTTTATATCTAGTATAGAAGTTTATCATTATTTTGCTTGTTAAAAAGTTATATAATACATACATGTGAGGCATGTCAATACACAGAGATATGTAGAAAAGAATTGTCAAAATTTTTATGTGCTAAATAATTTTAAGCACCCATTCAACATTCATTATTCACCCATTTAACATTATTTATTAAGCTCTTATGTGGTAGGCTTTATGCTAGGTACTGGGAAAACAAAAGAAAGCAATCTTTCAATTTAATCTACTAAATTTACAGTGACTTTGAAAAATGACAACAAGCAATATTGGTGAATTTAAGAAAGGGATCACTCATATACAGTGGTTGAGAATACATTTTGGTAAAACATTTCTCCAGAGCAATTTAGTACTTTTCATAAAAGCTTTAGAAATATCCATTTCATTTGACCCTACAATTCCATTTTCAGGAATTTATTCTATAAAAAGGAGTACAGATGTGTATACAAAAGATATGTCATAAATAAGCTGCTTGGGAGAGGGGTAACCTAAATATTAAACACTAGGAATTTGGGTAAATAAAATATCCAGAGCATAATACTAGGGAGTCATGTTTAACCTAGAAAATGTTTAACATGAAAAAATGTCCAAAATATATAAGTGGCAAGGTTTAAAAAAAGAGTCTGATACTAAATTGCTGGGAACTTGAGCAAATCACTTAAGTAAGCTGAGTCTCTTCTTCATCTGCAAAGCTTAGATACTTAAGGACCCTCTCAACTCTTCCCTTATATGACTCTAGGTATCCATCCTTTCTTTTTTATAAAGAAAGTGTCATCATTTGTGGTTCACTTGGTAAAGAATCCGCCTGCAATGCAGGAGACCTGGTTTCGATCCCTGGGTTGGAACGATCCCCTGGAGAAGGGAAAGGCTATCCACTCCAGTATTTCGGCCTAGAGAATCCCATGGTCTGTATAGTCCATGGGGTCGCAAAGAGTCGAACACGACTGAGCGACTTCACTTCACTTCAAGTCATCATTGGCAGTCAGTAAATGTTAGGTTGGCAGCTGATTGCACAACTGTCCTAAACTATTTCAGGATTTACTAAAAGATGCTCACAAAAGAGAAAATACGTGTTTTGGAAGAAAATGTCCACCTTTTCCCTTAGTTGCCTAATCTTTCAGCATCGTGCTTGGTTTTGAAGGTACAGAAAGACACTGGCGCCCTCAAAGAGTGTAAAGTCTCTTGGGGTGAAGCCAATAATAATGTTAAAAAGACTGATGATAACAAATCCTTGAAATATGAGTTCTCCAAGGAGTAGGAGAAAGGATTCCAAAGTAGAAAGAAAAGCACGTTCACAAACAAGATAGAGGGAGAGGATGGTTGGCACAAAAACGGACCATTATTTGTGGCCTTTCTTTCAGTATCGTTCTTCTCACGTTACACAACACCTCATATATCGCTTAAGGGGAGACTGAGCCACACACTCGATCACCTGTAGTCTCTGGTGCATCTGGTCAGGCCGGTGAGAAACTGACAGGAGTCAGCAACACGCAGGCAACTTCCCCAAGAACCCAAGAAGGGGTACTTGGTAGCTGCGGCCCAGCAGCTCCTAGCTCCCGCGGGCACTCCTGGCCCAAGGTTTCCAGCCAATCTCAGTTCCTCTAGCTTCCCAGGCCCCTCCCACTTCTGAGCCACCCGAGAGCTCTGAGGGCGGGGGAGCAAGGGAAGCCTATCGATATCTCTGGAATAAACTATTCTACCCTGCGCCGCCGCCGTCAAAATCCGCAGTCTTCTCTGTAGATCGCCGAGCGGAAGCTTCGGCAGTGCTGTTCCATCCGCAGGTTTGCAGGAGGCCGAAGCCGGGCTCGCGCCGGAACCATGGTGCGTTGGATTCCGAGCTTAGGCAGGGTTGGAGAAGAGGTCCGCGGCTGGGGGGTTAGGGGGAGCTTCTTCTCATGCCTTCCTTAGAGCGGTCCGGGGCCATGGGACTTGGGAACTGTAGCCGACGGGATGGTTCAGGCGGTGATTCAGCATCTCCGGCCTGGCCGGGAGAGTGGAGGTCGGTAGTCTGCTGCCGGTGCGACCTTTCCCTGGGGTTTGTTTCGCTTTCCACCGGGCCTTGAACAATATCTTCTCGGTCTACCAGCCAATTTCGCTCCTCAGGTTCCTTCAGTCGAGTAGATTCCGAGCAGTCCAGAGAGGGCCCTAGTGGTCTGTGTGGGAGAAAGGAAAAATAGGGACTTAACTTCAGACTTCCTTGTACTGCCAAGTGCGGACTTGATTCCAGGGTTTGGGTTGCTGCCGGGACCGCGTTCATTTTCTTGGCGGGTCCCTGTGCAGTCTTTTTCTTAGAGCTGTGTCAGAAAAAGCCCTTTTCAATCACTTTGTCTAGTCACCTGATATTACAAATGAGTGAACCGAAGCTGATATTAGTGATGAAATCAGGGTTATAGTATAGAGCTCAGGGATTCCAGGCCTGTGCCTGCCTTCCAGCGCTCAGCCTTCTCACCCCCATGATTAGTCTCCCAAGTACTGTGCTGGACTTGTTTTAATATCGTCTTTAAAGCAGTAATGGGTCTGTTTTTATGGCAATGTGTGTCCACTTCTGACTTCCTGGGGACATTCTTGTGTTCTCATTCAGTATGAATGAATGAAAGGCACGTTCAGTATGTGCCTTTACATATTCAGTATGAATGTTTTAAGTGCAGTGAAGGTTCAAAGATAAATCAGACATATCCCAAATCGTAGTATGAGGCAGAAAAGGAAGTGAAGATAAAGAACTGGTGGGAGTGTGTTTTGAGATTTGGGGAGAAAAGATGGAGAAGATTTCAAGAGATAGACATTTGAGCTGACTTAAGAAAAGGTAAAGTAGGGTCTGATATAAGGGAAGAATATTAGCAAAGATAGAAAGGAAAGTGGACACATAGGAACTTTAGTAATTGACTGAACCCAAAGCAAGTACTATGAACAGTGTTAGATCTGCAAGACTGGTTGGGAAGCTAGGTACCATCTAGATCCACCCAGCCCCACCCCCGACCCCCCCCCCCCATCTCCTTATAAATGTAAAATTGGCTTGCAGCTGATTACAGTAGTAATCTTCCAATGAGACTGCAACAACAGCTTTTCCTTAATGCTGGATGGAGGGAGATGAGAGAACATTTTTTAATGATAGAGCTTGTTAAGATTTTGAATTTGTAATATTCTTGTGTTAATAGGTCTTTTTTCATTTACTTTCAGTTTCGCAACCAGTATGACAATGATGTCACTGTTTGGAGCCCTCAGGTAAAATGTTTTATATTACTCCTGTGAAGTGACTTTTGGTGACTGCAGTGTGTTCAGAAGCTTATGGGATTATAGGAAGCGAGAAAATGGAATATAATCATTTTATACGTTCCTGAAACCTAAGTTTATTATTAAAGTCAGTCTTCTAGTTTTAAGAAACAGCATTTGAGGTGTAACTATGCCTACTTGAGATTTGGGATTGCTAAATTATTTTAAATACGTAAAAGGGTCTTATAATGACTAAGGTTTTTTGTTTTTGTTTTTTTTTCATTTTAGGGCAGAATTCATCAAATTGAATATGCAATGGAAGCTGTCAAACAAGGTTCAGCCACAGTTGGTCTGAAATCAAAAACTCATGCAGTGTTGGTTGCATTGAAGGTAAGTAAAGCAATAAATATATCTTCCTCCCTAGAAAACACTGTAAAATGTTAGTTTCACTATATAAATAATAAAATTATAAACTTACTCTTTTGTCTTAAATGATGTTTCTATTTAGAGAGCACAGTCAGAACTTGCAGCTCATCAGAAAAAAATTCTCCATGTTGATAACCATATTGGTATCTCAATTGCGGGACTTACTGCTGATGCTCGACTATTATGGTGAGTATGATCCTGGAAAACAAAAGAAACATCCCTTTTGATTCATAATTGATTACATATCTAGAAACAATCCAGATATTTTAGGAAGTTATCTGCTAGCGTGTTTATAAGTTAAGATTGTTAATACCTTAATGGATTCGGGCTCAGTTACTAAGTATTCCATTTCTTGATCACTGTAGCAGTAATTAATAGGATTAACCACATTAACATTAATGCTTTTTAGAAGTCATTGAATAATGTATTACTTGTTAACTCAGTATATATAGTTTGATGTTAGATCTGAGAAGAGCGTGACACTTCAGGTTTCTGAAGGATCAGCTGAACCACCCTTGCTGTCTTTAATATACCAGTATACATTTGACATTTATTTTTTGCAAAGCTCAATACTGGATACAAAGAGTATACAAAGGTGAATCAGATATAGATCTCATCTTTTAGGAGCTTAAAATCTAGTAGAATATCTGTAATACAAGGTAGAAAGTGGAGAGCAACAGGTATATTTCTTTGGAGGGGGTAGGGAATAAAGATTATTTCCAGTTGAGAGGCATAGATGAAGAGCTGGGGCTTTGGGATCACACAGTCTTTAATTCCCACTTTTAACACTCAATCTGATATTGCTCTAGTTACTCAAACTCTCAATTTTTGTAGTATTTTTTTCTAAGATTATTGATAAATAGCCTAACATGTAGAACACTTCATACAGCATCTTTCAGTGTATGTGTTGGTAAGTGGGAGGTAGTTAGCCACAAGTAATCTCTTGTCTGTGATTTAATTAAGAAAGGAGGAATATAAACACCAAGGACAGTTAATAATGCTGATGTTTAAAATTTTCAAGTTATTTGGTGAGTTCCCTGCTCTCTGAGGTCAGCAATATAGTGACTACATTAGTGTTTTCTGTTAGCTGTTGAAAATATATATTGCATTGTCAAACATTGTACTTAACCCAATCTTTCAAAAATATTGTCACATGTAATCATTTAAAAGCTTTATTAGATATTTTACATTGTTTATTGCACTAAATCTTTGAAATTTCATGTATATTTTGTACTGAAGATACATCTTAATTCGGACTAGCCACTTTTTCAGTGCTCAGTAGTCACATGTTATTAATACCTGCCATATTGAGCAATGCAGTGTTAGACAGCCTTGGGAAAGGAACTTAAGTGAAAGTAGTGAACAACTAGCTTGCTTATGGCAGCCAACATTTGATCATCGGATGTGACACACACATAAACTAGACAGAGCAATATGAAAGAAAAGTTTATCCTCTTGGCTTTAATAGTTAGGTCTGAATTTTCTTTTCCCCAGTGTTGCATTTGCTTGCATCTTGTTGGATTTAAGAGACTTAACAGTGTAGTGTCTCCTCTAGAGTACTGCTATGGATAGAAGTAACATTGACAGGAACATGTTAACAGCGCCCTAGTATGGATTCAGTTTCTTCTGTTTGTTCTATTGGGGAAATTTTTGTCAGCTTTCAAGGAAAAAAGCAAAGTTATTCTTTTTGCTAGCTCAAGACATGGAATTAAGACAGTCTTGTTGACAGTGGGAAGGGTAAGAGAAGAGAGATTGCTCTTTTCCTATTGTGCAGCCTTTTCTTCTCTGTTCTGTAAAGTGCTCTGAGGCAAAGGTTATCTAGAGCTAAGAAACGTATAGTCACAAACTTAGGTAAAATTGTGAAAACTTTAAGGTTAGTCACTTTCAATAATAGAACATTTAAAATATAGAGATTTGATAGAAAAATGCATCCTTGTCATTATATACTTATGGTTCCATTGTATGGTTGTAATTCATGTAAACATCTGGAAGAAAGCAAAAAGAAACCAAATTACTTCGTTTGATTAGAATGACTCTGTGATTTGAAATTACCAGTTCTTCTTGTTTCTTTTTCAGTAATTTTATGCGCCAGGAGTGTTTGGATTCCAGATTTGTATTTGACAGACCTCTTCCTGTGTCTCGTCTTGTATCTCTAATTGGAAGCAGTATCCTTTTTATTTATGCATTTATTGTAGCATTTATGGATGTAGACTTTAAAGGGTCTTGATACTTTATTGTTATGTTACTTATTAGGAATATGATATATAACATAGGTAAGATTGTGCAAACTTTGAGTCACTTTTCAGTAAAAGAATACTTAAAGTCTTTAGAAGGAGAGTTGTAGGGAGTTTTACTATGGAAGAATAGATTCTAAATGAGTTGGGTTGTTCTTTTTATCAACCTTTATAGATAAGCAATTAATATGTTCCAGATATAGATAAGCCTAATTTCATAAAAAACTGAGCATCAATTTTAGAAGAGATTTAATGTTTGTTTATTGGTGGTTATAGATGCTCCCCCTAAATCCTTGTCCCTTATATCCAAAATGAATGAAATTCTCTATACCAGAAAAGATCATCTTGCTAGCACTCACTTCGGGTTTGGTGGATAGTCAAACATCTTTTAACACTAAGCCAAAGAAATATTTGTTTTATTTTCTTCTTCTTGGGATAGTGGATTATGCAGCAATTAAAAAAACCAGAACTCTTTGTTGATAATGTTTAATTTGAAATTAAAGACAGTACTTTACTTCTTGTTAGAACAAACTCTTTGACTAGTTTAAGAAACCCAGATACCAACACAGCGATATGGCCGGAGACCATATGGTGTTGGGCTGCTCATTGCTGGTTATGATGTAAGTTCATAGAGTATTGTTATATTTTAATGATTTTTTTTTTTTTTTTTGAAACTAACAAATTTTCTAATTTTTAGCTCAATCAGAGTCAAGAATTATGCAATGTATTTTTCTTCTATTTGTAGGATATGGGTCCTCACATTTTCCAGACTTGTCCATCTGCTAACTATTTTGACTGCAGAGCTATGTCCATTGGAGCCCGATCTCAATCAGCTCGTACTTACTTGGAGAGACATATGTCAGAGTTTATGGAGTGTAAGTAGTTTTTCTTTTTTGCCCTCCTAGTCTTTATATAGTGAATAAACACAGTATCCTACATGAAAAAAAGCTCTACTTTTCTTAAAAAGATCAAGCCCATGAAGTGTATATTACTTCTGCCATATATACTAGCTTTTACTTTCTCTGTCTACCAGGGTAGTTTCAGTCACTGATCGAACTTTTTCAAAATATAACTATGTATTCCTTACCTTGAAGATTTTTTATTCAATTGGTCTGAAGTTTTGTCCCAGCCAGAGTTGAGAGCCACTGTACTAGTTACTACTTGTAAATTCTGTTTACAGCTTTTATTTTTCTGTGATTCTTATTTTTAGCCACATAGACATTTCTGCAATAAGTAGTCCATAAATAAATAAATCAGTTTAGTTGTGAGAAAGAAAAGAAAAAGATGTAACGTGATGATAGGGCAGGTTTTCAAATGGTTTGCTTATGCCAGGATCTTAGATTTTAACACATGCTTTTTATGCATCAAGGTAATTATGCATCCACTGCCCCGCCCCTCCCCCAGCATTCTGTTGTGATGTATTGCATTCATTGACTTTTTTTTTTAATTTATTTTTCTATTGATGGATAATTGCTTTACAGATTTTTGTTGTTTTCTGTCAAACCTCAACATGAATCAGCCATAGGTGTACATATATCCCTTCCCTTTTGAACCTCCCTCCCATCTCCCACCCCATCCCACCCCTCTAGATTGATGCAGAGCCCCTGTTTGAGTTTCCTGAGCCATACAGCAAATTCCCGTTGCCTATCTCTTTCACATATGGTAATGTAAGTTGCCATGTTACTCTTTCCATACATCTCACCCTCTCCTCCCTTCTCCCCATGTCCATAAGTCTGTTTCTTCATTGCTGCCCTGAAAATAAATTCTTCAGTACCATTTTTCTAGATTCTGTGTATATGCTTTAGAATAAAATATTTATCTTTCTCTTTCTTACTCACTTCACTCTGTATAATAGGTTCTAGGTTCATCCACCTCATTAGAATGAACTCAAATTTGTTCTTTTTTATGGCTGAGTAATATTCCATTGTGTATATATATCACAACTTCTTTATCCATTCATCTGTCAGTGGACATCTAGGTTGCTTCCATGTTCTAGCTATTGTGAATAGTGCTGCAGTGAACAGTGGGATACATGTGTCTTTTTCAATTTTGGTTTCCTCAGGGTATATGCCTAGGAGTGGGATTGCTGGGTCATATGGTGGTTTTATTCCTAGTTTTGTAAGGAATCTCCATACCGTCTTCCATAGTGGCTGTTTCAATTTACATTCCCACCAACAGTGCAAGAACATTCCCTTTTCTCCACACCCTCTCCAGCATTTATTGTTTGTAGACTTTTGATGATGGCCATTCTGACCAGCAGAAAAGACAATGGCACTCCACTCCAGTACTCTTGCCTGGCAAATCCCATAGACGGAGGAGCCTGGTAGGCTTTAGTCCATGGGGTCATGAAGAGTCAGACACGGCTGAGCGACTTCACTTTCACTTTTCACTTTCGTGCATTGGAGAAGGAAATGGCAACCCACTCCAGTGTTCTTGCCTGGAGAATCCTAGGGACAACGGAGCCTGGTGGGCTGCTGTCTATGGGGTCGCACAGAGTCGGATATGACTGAAGCGACTTAGCAGCAGCAGCAGCAGCAGCAGCAGCAGCATTCTGACCAGTGTGAGGTGATATCTCATTGTAGTTTTGATTTGCATTTCTTTAATAATGACTGATGTTGAGCATCTTTTCATATGTTTGTTAGCCATCTGTATGTCTTCTTTGGAGAAGTGTCTGTTTAAGTCTTTTTCCTACTTTTTGATTGGGTTGTTTGTTTTTCTGGCATTGAGTTGTATGAGCTGCTTGTATATTTTGGAAAATAATCCTTTGTCAGTTGTTTCATTTGCTATTATTTTCTCCCATTCTGAGGGTTGTCTTTTCACCTTGCTTATAGTTCTCTTTGCTATGCAAAAGCTTTTAAGTTTAATCAGGTCCCCCTTGTTTACTTTTGTTTTTATTTCTGTTACACTAGGAGGTGGGTCATAGAGGATCTTGCTTTGATTTATGTCATCGAGTGTTCTGCCTAGCATTCATTGACTTTTGAATGTTCAGCCAGCTTTGCATTCCTGGGACAAATCCTTCTTGGTCATGATGTATAACATAAATTATATATACGTAAAATGTTTATGGAAACATAAACATTGCTGGATTTAGTTTGCTGATACTTTGTTGAGGTTTTTGTGTGTTTGTTAATCAGGGGTACTGATCTGTAGTTTTACTTTCTTCTGGTAGCTCTGTATAGTTTTGGTATCAGGGCAATACTGACCACATACAAGCAATTGGAGACTCTTTTATAAAGAGCAAATACAGTGACAAACATTTCACAGAGTACATTTTACAAAACTTTGAGCTGTAAAATCCTGATTTGTATCTTAACTTAGCATAAGAAAAGGGTAACTTTAGTAACAAAAATCATGCATTCATTCTCTCATTAAACAATAGCAATCTAATTGCTATTAGGAGATTATATGGCCAAACATTAGACTTTTTTTTATTATGATATATTTAGTGTGTGACTAAAACCATGATTTCAGACTATAGACCTGACAAATAAATAAAGGAAGCCTAGCATGAAAACAGAATTAAGAAATAATTGTTAATTTATTATATTTAGGCAATTTGAATGAACTGGTTAAGCATGGTCTGCGTGCCTTACGGGAAACCCTTCCTGCAGAACAGGACCTGACTACAAAGGTAAGTATCACATTTTCCAATTGGGGATACT
This sequence comes from Bos indicus, assembly GCF_029378745.1. Lineage (NCBI taxonomy): Eukaryota > Metazoa > Chordata > Mammalia > Artiodactyla > Bovidae > Bos > Bos indicus. The sequence goes on from NC_091774.1 coordinate 38,612,242, forward strand.
AACATTATAGTTTAATCATTTATTATACAAATGTAAGTAATAGAGGTGTGTATACTTACAGTTCTTTAATTTGTAAGATGGTTTCCTTGGCTCATTCTTTCTCTTTAAGGTATTCAGTAAATGACTGATTTTGAAATGATTTTTAAATATTTCTTTTTGGTATAAAGCAATAAAACATATAATTCTGTTGCAGAATGTCTTTCATCAAGAGATAGGAATATCTTTGTATTTTTAATATACATTGAGCACCAATCACATGCAGGCAGTAGGCATGGAGAAAATATAATGCATACAACAAACATCTTGGCATTCCTGGGACATACATCCAGTTGGGCAAAGAGAGACAGTGTACCCACAAGTAGATTATTTAGGATATTAGAATGTGATAAATACTTAGAAAAAATAAAACAGGTTTAAAAGGAGAAAGAATGGCCAATAGGGTATAAGAAGGAGACATGGTGGGTATAATTTAACATAGAGTGGTGAGAGATGGTCTCACTGAGAAAGTGAAATTTGAGGGAAAGATCTAAAAGAGTTGAGTGAGTGAGCTATGCATATGGGGCCTTGAGTTCAGAATGTTGCTAGTATTCAACATAAGGAGGCCAGTTGTGTTGGAGCCAGTAATCAAGAGAAGAAGGAATAGTCAGAGAGGTAATGGAGGCCACATAACATATGTCCTGTAAACATTGTAGGTACTTTGGATTTTACTCTTGAGTTTGAGCAGAGCAATACTGTGGCTTGATGTAGATTTTAAAAGTCACTCACGTTGCCATTTTGAGAGGGGGCATGGGTGGAAATAGTTTCAAGGCTGTTACAGTAATTCAAGTGATAGACTGTGGTAGATTAGAACAGAGTCATAGAGTTGGAGATGATGAGAAGTGGTTCGATTTTGCATATGTTTTGAAATTAGAACCAGAAAGGTTTGCTAGCGAATTGGTTGTGAGGTGTGAGTTTAAAAAATGCCTTTAGCATTTTTGCCTGATTAGAGGAAGGATAGACTTATGATTTACTGAGATGGATGAGACATTTGGAGGAACAGAAGATCAGGCAGTTAGTTTAGAACATACAAAATTTGAAATGCCTTTTGTTTGTCCATTTGGTGATACAGAATAAGTGATTATTGGATGTTCACCCCCTAGTGTTTGGTGGAGATTGGTTTATCCTAGAACTAAAGTTTTGAGGTCTTTGTGTAAAAATGGTATTTAGAGACTGGCCAGGATTTGATTTCTGAAAGATTAGAATAAGTTTGAAGACAAGTTTGAAGACTTGGTCAAGGGTACTCTATCCTTTAGAGATTAGAAGGTGAGAGTAGGAATCAGCAAAAAGGGACTGAGAAATATGCCAGGGAGGTAGGAGAAAAACATGGAAAATGAGGCATCTTTAAAAGGAAATGAAGAAACTTCAGTCATCCATTGGCATCAGTGGTGGGGGGTTAGTTCCAGAATCCCCTACCATGGATCCCTAAATCCAAGGGTGCTCAAGTCCCTTATGTAAAATGATGTCATACTTGCATATAGCCTATACACAATCCTCCTGTGTACCTGAAATTATCTCTCGATTACCTGTGTCACCTAATACAATGTAAATGCATGTAAATAGTTGTAATTGCAATATATGTGCTGTGTAAACAGTTGCCAGGGCACAGCAAATTTAAGTTTTGCTATTCAGAACTTTCTGGAATTTTTTTCCCCAAATATTTTTGATCCATGGTTGGTTGAACCCACAACTAACAAATGAAGAACCCACCAATAGAGAGGTGAACTGACTTTTAAGGAGAAGAGAGTGAAACATTGCCAATAGGCCATGAAAGATGTGGACTGAGAATTAACATTTCGATTAGCAGTGATGTTACTGAAACTTGACTAGACAGTCTTAATGGAATGGAGAGAAAAAGTGTGCTAGGAATAGAGTCAGGAGAAAAAGAGAGAAATTGGAGACAGCTCTTTGGAGGAGACTTTCTGTTACGGGTCCAGAGAAAGAGGGTGGTGGTTGGTAGAGAATGTAGTGGAAAAAAAAGGGGTTTTGTTTTGGTTTTTTAAGATGGGACAGATTGCAATAGTTGGCTGCATGGTTATAAAAATAATCCAATATCAAGAAAAAGGTTTATGGAACTTCCCTGGTGGTCCAGTGGTTAAGACTGCACTCCAATGCGGGGGGCATGGGTTCCATCTCTGGAGAACTAAAGTCCTGCATGCTACATAGTGCAGAAGTAAATAAATAAATAAACAAGTAAAGATGTGCACTAAGTAGATTAAACATCATTATTAAGGGAAAAAAAGATAAAAACATCTATATAGGATAAAAATGAGAATTGCTGGACCAATCACCAACAGCACCTAGCTGAAAAGGTAGGCTTCAGAGAGGACTGGGGCTCTTCATTCCCAGTAACACGAAGGGAGAGAATCTAGGGATATAGATATAGGAAAGATTGGATACTATGGGAGCTTATGAACATTCTCTTCTGATTGCTTCTGTTTTCTCAGTTGATTAGAAGCAAGGTTTTGAGCTGCAAGAGAAATGGAGAATGTTAGAAAGAGTTGTCCAGGGAAAGGGAGATTGAATGATCTAGAAACTTGTATCATACAACAACTAAAGGTCTCCTTGAGATTAATGATCACTAGAGAGATCAGTTACCATATTAAAAAATACGTTTTGTTATGATTGGGTAATTGTTAATATGTGTATGAAGACTTTATAACCTGTATAATCTTTTTAAACAGCATTTCCTATCATAAAAATAATTTTCTTTCAAAAAAATTAGGAAAGTACATTAAAGTGTATTATATTGTTTTTATTTGTTTGTTTTAAAAATACCTATAATGCCATCACTCCAAAATGACTGTCTTTTAAATTCGGGGTATACAGTTGACTGTTGGCATTTACAACTTGGAAAGTTTGCTCAGGTATCTGGCTTTCTGATTTTACATTTTTATTGAATCATAGAGAATGCCCTATATATCCTTAATGTCTCAAGTTCTCACTGAAATTTTAATCTTATGGGAGCTCTACTGTACTGGTTAGCATTCACTGAACATTTTAAGAGTTGCTTTTTAATTTTTCCATGTAGAACATGGTTCTAAGTCCCCTAAACTCAATATTTTAGAACCCAAAATTTATTTCCTTAAGAACCATTATGTCTTAACTTATAGAAGGAACAAATTTAATTATTTCTTATAATGTAGGCTTTACCTCTCAGATGGTAAAGAATGAAGGCTTACTTCCTAGCAAATGATTTGTTTCCTCACACTGGTCTTCACATTCTGACTGTGAGCCAAGTTGCAAATTTCTAGGTGACACAGACCTTCAGGATTGTTCGTGGTTATCAAAAGTGAATATTAAATCTGCAGATTACAAAAGTTTACTAGTTTTCTTCTTTTTTTCCCTGTTTTTTTTGTCTCATTCAAGTGCTGTACAAATTTTTATTCAACTTTTTTCTTTTTATCATAAGCATTTTTCCAACCTAAATTCTCTTGATTTTTAATTTTTACCTTTTTTTCCCCTTCAGAATGTTTCCATTGGAATTGTTGGTAAAGACTTGGAGTTTACGATTTATGATGATGATGATGTGTCTCCATTCCTGGAAGGTCTGGAAGAAAGACCACAGAGAAAGGCACAGGTATATAACTAATTATAACCAAGAGACTAATTCTATTGTAAATTGCTATTCCTACCACAACTGTGTAAATCTACTGTTTTTGTCTTTAATTTTTGAGATAGGCTCATAATTCATGTGGCAGTAGGAAAACTAAGAACTAATACTGAGGGGTTCAGTGATCTCTATAAAACACAAAAAGGCTGATTTGGTTCTCTTTTGTAGCTTCTCAGTTCTGTGTGTTGAGGGCTCAGCTAGATGGTTCTTTGGCTCATGTCACTTCGGGTATCTCAAACATTACAGTCAGTTGAGGAGGTAGGGCTGGAACATCCGAGATGGCTTTACTCATGTGTCTTCTTTACTCACATTTGCCAGGTATCTTGGAGGGACAGCTAGAAGGATGGCTGGGCCTCTGTCCATGTAGTCTCAGGGCCTCTCCTTCACCAGAGTATCTCTGGCAGGAAGCAGCTCAGAGGTTGCAAAAGTTCAAAAGCTCAGAAGCGCAAGCTGCCAGGCATTCTTAAGGCTGAGGCCCAGAACTGGCACAGCATTTCCTCTTTACATTCTGTTGGTTAAGGCAAGTCATAGGGCTAGCCGCGATTCTATCAGAGCTGGGACTGAGAGAAAACTCACTGGTGACCAGCTTGGGAAACTAAGTTGACTCTTCACAAATATTGAGAAAAGGATCAAGAAGTACTGGTGAATCTCAGGTTAAATACTGGCCCTTTTTGTCAAAATTTGAATACACATTTGCTTTTATAGGTGCTTATTTAATAGCTGTGTAATTGGGGAAAAAAGTACAGAAATTTCTTCTACAGCATGAATTCTTTTTTTAACTTGAAAAAGATGTTGGTATTTGGAGCAGTAAGATTTGCATTATTTAACTGCTGTTGGAAACAGTGCAGGATAGTACCTCACAGCTGCTTTGTTGGAAAATATTCTTGCTGTGTTTATTAGTGCTAAGGAGGAAAAGAATGTCTAAAGTGTGCTGGTTCTATTTTTAAGGCTAGTAGTGATAAGAAAAGCCTTTATTCTTAAGCACAACAAAGTATGATGAAATGCTGGAATTGTTCATTGCTTTTTATTATGTAATATTTGTGAGTAAAAGTGTATATTGGTTAAGTGTTCTTTTTACATACTTTCTTTTTTCTTCCTCTCTTAAGCCTACTCAACCTGCTGATGAACCTGCAGAAAAGGCTGATGAACCAATGGAACATTAAACAATAAACCAGTCTATATATGTATTGTCATACATGTAAGAATGCAGGAGCACATTCTGATGACAGTCATCTACACTTTGAACCAAAAGATGCAGAATGGTGGGATAGAATGGTATGTTTTAGGAATCAGTTCAGATGTGAGTTTTTCCTAAGCTGCCACCAAAACCATATAATTGGGTTCATTTTTCTTTAAGAGGGCCTCTATAATCATTTTCTAGAAAGTATAGTTCTCTCTACTAATGTTTTTATATGAAGAACATAGTGTCTTTGTGGTTTTAAAGACAACTGTGAAATAAAATTGTTTCACCTGCTGATGTATTGGGGTTTTGCTTTTTAAGTAGCTTCAACTGTAAATAGTAGTCTGTGATTACAGCTGTGTCATCATCATATGTGGTCACCATGTTTGCCAATTAAATTGCCTTGTTTTTAGTGACAGGAAAAATATTACCTCTTACATATAACAGCCTTATACTAACACCCCAGCGAATAGACTGGCTGCATGAGAAACCTCCATGGAGGTTTGGTCCAGAATACTGATTTTTAGAGTTTAACCTTGGAGATTCCTAGTAAAACCTAAGAAAAAACCACTTTCTAATAATAGTAGTGGGAAGATTATTAACATGGGAATGATTTTTCATTACAACCAGCAGATGGCAGTAGTAGTATCTGTGGTCTCAGTGTAGGGAATTTTTGCAAAAATCAGTTCAATTCAGTTCAGTTGCTCAGTCGTGTCCAACTCTTTTCGACCCCATGGACTGCAGCACACCAGGCCTCCCTGTCTATCACCAACTCCCAGAGCTTACTCAAACTCATGTCCATTGAGTTGGTAATACCATCCAACCAACCCATCTTCTGTCGTACCCTTCTCCCTCCTTCAATCTTGCTCAGCATCAGGGTCTTTTCCAATAAAAAGTCAGTTCTTCACATCAGGTGGCCAAAGTATTGGAGCTTCAGCATCAGTCCTTCCAATGAATATTCAGGACTGATTTCCTTTAGGATGGACTGGTTGGATCTCCTTGCAGTCCAAGGGACTCTGAAGAGTCTTCTCCAACACCACAGTTCAAAACCATCAATTTTTCGGTGCTCAGCTTTCTTTATAGTCCAACTCTCACATCCATACATGACTACTTGAAAAACCATAGCTTTGACTAGATGGACCTTTGTTAGCAAAGTAATGTCTCTGCTTTTTAATATGCTGTCTAGGTTGGTCATAGCTTTTCTTCCAAGGAGCAAGCATCTTTTAATTTCATGGCTGCAGTCACCATCTGCAGTGATTTTGGAGCCCCAAAAAACTGAAGTCTCTTACTGTTTCCCATCTACTTTCCATGAAGCGATGGGACTGGATGCCATGATCTTAGTTTTCTGAATATTGAGTTTTAAGCCAACTTTTTCACTCTCCTCTTTCACTTTGATCAAGAGACTCTTTAGTTCTTCTTCGCTTTCTGCCATAAGGGTGGTGTCATCTGCATATCTCAGGTTATTGATACTTCTCCCAGCAATCTTGATTCCAGATTGTGCTTCATCCAGCCTGGCATTTCGCATGATGTACTTTACATATAAGTTGAATAAGCAGGGTGATGATATACAGCCTTGACATACTCCTTTCCTGATTTGGAAACAGTTTGTTGTTCCATGGCTAGTTCTAACTGTTGCTTCTTGACTTGCATACAGATTTCTCAGGAGGCAGGTGAGGTGGTATAATATTCCCATCTCTAAGAATTTTCCACAGTTTGTTGTGATCCACACAGTCAAAGGCTTTCGCGTAGTCAATAAAAATAGCAAAACGGAAATTTTAATCTCAAACCATCATTTCCTCATATCCTGCCCGGCCCTACTTTAGCATAATCTTTAGCCTGCCTTCCATTATGCCTATGAACTGTGTATGTAAATACTGAGTACAATTTTTATCTTAGATCATACAAAATGAAATTAGAGGAAATCTGTTTTAAAAAAACAAAGCCAGGGACTTCTCTGGAGGTCCTCTGGTTAGGCCTCCACACTTCCCCTTAGGGGAGGCAAGTTCAATCTCTGGTCAGGAAACTAACATCCCACAAACCCTGTGGCATAGCCAAAAAATAAAAGACAAAGCCTGTAATCCAGAATTTTACTGCTCAGAAGCCCAAAGGAGTTATTTTCTGAGATTCATATCTTTCTAGAGAGGAACAGTTGATTCATAGATAGGCAACTTGGATTTTAGACTTAATTCTACTAATTAGCTGCTTTTGACTTTGAACAGTTGACTTAACCCTGCTTTAGGGAAATCCTTTGGAGAATTATTGCAAAGGTTAAGTGGGAAAATTTATGTGAATCTTAATAGGTTTAACTCTTTTGTGACTTCTTGAAGGGAGAGTGGTAAGAGAAACTCTGGCATCCTTGTTGAAGGAATGAAAAGTGAAAATGTTAATTGCTCAGTCATGTCTGACTCTTCGACCCCATGGACTGTAGTTCGCCAGGCTCCTCTGTCCATGGAATTCTCCAGGCAAGAATACCAGAGTAGGTAGCCATTCCCTTTTCCAGGGGAACTGCCTGACCCAGGGATCAAACCCAGGTCTCCTACATTGCAGACAGATTCTTTACCATCTGAGCCACCAGGGAAGTCTGCCTATAACTAAATACAGGAATGTGGAGATGTTGGTCTCCACTCTGGAATCAGCTTCAAGAGCCTGCCATTTGAGCTTGCAATGAGCCCACCAGTGCCATTTGACCTACAGTGAAGTTGTGTCAAGCTCATGAAACACACGAAACAGAAAGGGAGTCATTCCACCTGTCTCCAGACTTAGTGGGTGTACTCATCTGTATTGTACTTTGCGAGAAATTTTAGTAATTTTTTTCAGTATGTAATTTTAGTCTGGCACACTGACTTTAGAACTTAAAATCCTCCCCACCCCAATAAGATTCAGTTCTATTTGTACAGAGTTCACTTTGATGCCTTTTCATGTTTTATCCAGTGTGTGATACTCAGTCATTCCATTTAGTCTGTTAAATAATAAAATTCTTAATAATATCTTCATAAAACCTATCACTTTGATATAAAGATAACATTTAATTCACTTTGAATTTATTCAGTTCAGTTCAGTTCAGTCGCTCAGTCGTGTCCGACTCTTTGCAACCCCATGAATTTGCCCCAGGAGGCACTCCAGGCCTCCCTGTCCATCACCAACTCCCAGAGTTCACCCAAACTCATGTGCATAGAGTCGGTGATGCCATCCAGCCATCTCATCCTCTGTCGTCCCCTTCTCCTCCTGCCCCCCAATCCCTCCCAGCATCAGGGTCTTTTCCAATGAGTCAACTCTTTGCATGAGGTGGCCAAAGTATTGGAGTTTCAGTCTCAGCATCAGTCCTTCCAATGAACACCCAGGACTGGTCTCCTTTAGGATGGACTGCATATGTGCATCTTTGAAGAACTGGAATAGTTAAAAATAAGATGCAGTGAAGTAGGTAACATGATTCATCCCAGTTTTTTCAGTATTGAACCATTTTGTGATTTGGGGGACAAGTCCCTTTTCTCTAGGCCTTGATTTTCTAGACGTCTAAAATTTTCAATTCTTATATGACAGGTTCTTGCTCTCAATTTATAATTTAAAAAGCATTCAAAATGATATATGCTAGATAAAAAGAAGTCCCAAAACAAAGTGCATGTTATAACAAGTGAGGAAGAATTAGGCTCTATAAGATCCTGATACCTGTTAATAAACTCTGTATTTAATACACAATGGAATATTACTCAGCTATTAAAAAGAATGCATTTGAATCAGTTCTAGTGAGGTGGATGAAACTGGAGCCTATTATACAGAGTTAAGTAAGTCAGAAAGAAAAACACCAATACAGTATAATAATGCATATATGTGGAATTTAGAAAGATGGTAACGGTGACCCTATATGCGAGACAGCAAAAGTAACACAGATGCAAAGAACAGACTTTCGGACTCTGTGGGAGGTGAGGTTGGGATGATTTGAGAGAATAGCATTGAAACATGTATATTACCATATGTGAAACAGATCAGCAGTCCAGGTTGAATGCATGAGACAGGGCACTCAGGGCCGGTGCACTGGGATGACCCTGAGGGATGGGATGGGGAGGGAGGTGGGAGGGGGGTTCAGGATGGGGAACACATGTGCACTGCTGATTCATGTCAATGTATGGCAAAAACCACTACAATATTATAATTAGCCTCCAATTTAAGTTAATTTAAAAAATATATACAATAATGTATATACACTGGCAATGACAATTTTCAGTGCAGACTCAAACTGCTGAGCTTTTGTTACTGCTAAGTTTAGTTTTTAATGCCTTATGGGTCATTTCATGCTGATAGATTGCCACTTCTTGAGAAGTGGACTTGGAAACCAGATAACTGCATTTGTGAAAATTCCATATTAAAAATAAAGACAGAAATGGAATAACTTGTTGCACACATAGCTTGGGTTGATCTCAAGGGAATTAACCTTAAGTGAAAAACAAAGCCAAACTGTTACATTGTGAAATGACAAAATTACATACATGGGGACCAGGTTAGTAGTATCCAGGGGTTAAGGAGGGAAGGGATAGTGACAAAAAGATGGTAGGAGGGAGCTTTGTAATGGAATTATTAGTGGTGATCATATGAATCTTAGCATGATATAATTGCCCAGAACTAAATACAGAATGAGTACACGTAAAACTGGTAAAGTATGAATGAGGACTGAATTGTATCAGTGTCAGTTTCCTGGATTAGATATTGTACTATAGCTATACAAGATTTTTTTTTTTTTTTTTTTTACAATTGAAAGAATCTAGGTGAAGAATATATGGGATCTCAAGAAAAATAGTTTTAATAAAATGAATAATGGGTTTGAGGAGCACATGGCTTTTGTGATATTTTGGATTCTCAAAGAATTTACTTTTTGTCTGATGGTTCTAGAAAGAACAAACCTCAAAATATCTGGATTATGGATCAGATCAGATCAGTCGCTCAGTCGTGTCCGACTCTTTGCGACCCCATGAATCGCAGCACGCCAGGCCTCCCTGTCCATCACCAACTCCCGGAGTTCACTCAGACTCACGTCCATCGAGTCAGTGATGCCATCCAGCCATCTCATCCTCTGTCGTCCCCTTCTCCTCTTGCCCCCAATCCCTCCCAGCATCAGTCTTTTCCAATGAGTCAACTCTTCGCATGAGGTGGCCAAAGTACTAGAGTTTCAGCTTTAGCATCATTCCTTCCAAAGAAATCCCAGGGCTGATCTCCTTCAGAATGCACTGGTTGGATATCCTTGCAGTCCAAGGGACTCTCAAGAGTCTTCAACACCACAGTTCAAAAGCATCAATTCTTTGGCACTCAGCCTTCTTCACAGTCCAACTCTCACATCCATACATGACCACAGGAAAAACCATAGCCTTGACTAGACAAACCTTTGTTGGCAAAGTAATGTCTCTGCTTTTGAATATGCTATCTAGGTTGGTCATAACTTTCCTTCCAGGGAGTAAGTGTCTTAATTTCATGGCTGCAGTCACCATCTGCAGTGATTCAGGAGCCCAGAAAAATAAAGTCTGACACTGTTTCCACTGTTTCCCCATTTATTTCCCATGAAGTGATGGGACCAGATGCCATGATCTTTGTTTTCTGAATTTTGAGCTTTAAGCCAACTTTTTCACTCTCCACTTTCACTTTCATCAAGAGGCTTTTGAGTTCCTCTTCACTTTCTGCCATAAGGGTGGTGTCATCTGCATATCTGAGGTTATTAATATTTCTCCCGGCAATCTTGATTCCAGCTTGTGTTTCTTCCAGTCCATAGAGAGGCACTATTTGTGTTCTATCTCCCGGAGGTGAGCTTGTTTATGTCAGGTTCTGTCAGGTCTTTGTATTCACAGTATTTTGCGTAAGGCCTCAAAGAAGTTTTTATTATTAATGATTGGTCGGAAAATCCTCTTTGGGGGATGGGGGGAGGTGGGAAGGGTGAGGATGTGGAACCTTAAATGTGCAAAATCGGAGGTACTATGGCTGATTGTAGCTGTAACAATTAGGTCTTTGGAAACAGGTAAAATCCTTTAAAACAGTGACTGTCAATCTCCCTTTATGCATAAAAAAATTTAATCTAGATTCTTCTAAAGGATCATGAAAGGGACCTTTACTAAACAAAGACCAGAAATCATAACCAGTGCGACTTTGATGTTCAAGGAACTCCAGCCTAACTGCAGAGGCAGAGGCGTTAAGAACTGAAACGGATCTTCATACAATCTAGTGTCTCTTGGAAGAACTTAAGTTACTTCCTCAAATTGTATTTAGTTACTTTCCAAGTTTATTCGTGGGTGAGTTAGGGGATTCCAGCTCCCAGGATAGCATTCTTTCCCACTAGGCCGTCAGTCCTATAAAATGTTCTTGAGTCCAAGCACTCCCTGTCCTACACTGGCTGCTGTGGAGTTTCTGGCTGAAAATACAATTTCTAAGTAGTGTTTAAATGACCTCAACGCCTAATTCAGGCTTGCAGGGAAAACTTAGCTTGTGTTTCCAGTCTCCTCTTCCGCCTAAAGCAGCCGACACTAAGAAAACAGGAAGAGACTTTTGAAGTTCGGAACTAGAAATGCTTGCGACGCACTCGGAACGCGCAGGCGCAGGACGGAGAGGGCTTGTCCTCTCTGAGTTGCCGTAGGGGCTAGGTGGCTGCGGCCTGGGTCGGCTCCCCACCCCCTTCCACGTCAGCGGAGGACTCTGCGGATCCGCCGCCGCCGCTGCTGCGGGTTGGAGCCGGAGTCTACGGTTCCGCTGTTGCCCCAGCTGCTGCCCCTCGGAGTCAGGTAACGGCCTACAAGCCCCCTCATCTTGGAGGCGCTCCCTGGGCTGGGCAAAGTTGGAGGAACTGGACTCTAGCGGGGAGATTCGGAAGGGGAGCGACTAGGCCGCTAGCGTCCGGGCCTGGCGAAGTGGAGTGCAGGGCTGGGAAGCTCTGAGCGGGCCGCCCCATCCTGGCCTGCCTACTGGCCCGGGGTCTTCTCCCTCCCAGGCCCCTGGGGCTCGCCATTCCCGGCCGGGGCTTTCTTTGCTGGAGGGAAGGAACGGGGAAGGGACGTGGGGGTGCAGAGCACCAGTTGAGGGACTCCTGGTCCACAGAGTCGGGTCGCATGGGTGAACGTATCAAAGCGCTGTAAGGGTTTTAAGCAGAGTAGTTTTGCCCGGGCTCTTTTTAACTTGAGAAGTTCCGATTGTGTATTATGTTTAAAAATCACTTTTATATAGTGATGGGGTGGGGCTGGGGGACTTGTCACTGTATTGTGGGCTTTAATTCTGCAGTACAGCTTTCTAGACTCTGGGCGGGGTTGTGGGGTGGGAGATAATGTAACTTAGGCTAAGGCTGACAAGTGTGTATTTTAATACATCAGGATTTATTTCTATGCAAAGTAATATAGATTGACTCTCCTCTCTAATACTGTAAAATTCATAAGCTAAGCTGAATGAACTTTAGACAGAAAAGATCACGATAGTTACTGGTTTTGTTTTTATTTTGTTTTATCAGTTGTAATATATTTATATTTCTTTTTCTAGGTTTTTTTTTTGGCATCTGTTATCTTTAAATCCTGTATCGAGAGTAGGCTGTAACCGGCAACCATGACGGCTGCGGAGAACGTCTGCTATACGTTAATTAACGTGCCAATGGATTCAGAACCACCGTCTGAAATTAGCTTAAAAAATGATCTAGGTAAATGTTGGTAATATTTTGAAAATGAAAGTAAAAAGTTCACTTGCATTTCAAGTTCCTTTATAATTAGAAATACTTTTTTTTTTTTTTAAAGATCTCTTCAATAAAACTTTGTCTTGCTAAAAATGAAAATTTGTTACTTTAGGCGTGCAGTATTGGTTTTTGGAAATAAAAGAACATCTCAGCTTAGCTTATATCATGGTGCTGATACTGCTGCTGCTAAGCTGCTTCAGTTGGTCGTGTCCGATTATGTGCGACCCCATAGACGGCAGCCTACCAGCCTCCCCTGTCCCTGGGATTCTCCAGGCAAGAACACTGGAGTGGGTGCCATTGCCTTCTCCGTAGATCATGGTGGGCTATATCAGCTAAATACATGTAGTGGTTTAGTTTTTAGCTATTCCTTAAGATAACATAGTGGCTTGTTTAAATGTAGCCGACAGTTCTCTGTAGGTAACAGATTGAGAGTGTGTATTAGAATGTTTTAATTTCCATGTGCACTTAGCTTCATATTACGTGGCTTGTTCTTTTTGTTTTACTGCCTGTTGAACAAATGAAGTCAACACTGGAACATATATATGTTTTCTCAGAAACACTTAAGCTTTTGATTTTTAAAGCATTTATGCAAAGAAGAAAACAAAAACGTTATTTCTGAATGTTAAAAGTGTGTACTGTATCTCCTTTTTGTGAGTGAATTCTGTCAAAAATTTTTTAAAGTAATGCACATTCCAAGATAATAATTCTTGCTTAATTGAACTAATAAAAATAAGTTTTACTTAAACTGATAACTACCGTTTAAAACAGACTAGAGGGAAAATTATGCTTCAAATCTTGATAGTGTCTTTTAGAAGATAATTTACAGGTTGAAAGGAGATGATATTTTAGTTGCATGTTCCTGCTTTTAATCAGCAGTAATGGAATACCTTGTGATTTTAGGTTACATAATATTCGGTTTCTATTGAGGCCTATTTCTAGAGAAGGAAAAATAAATATTTTTTTATGGCATTTAAGCTGATCTTCGTTTACAAAAGCCACACATACTGTATTTCCTTTTTTCCCCTATATTCATGTAAGAGAGTAGAATGGAATAAAAATTGAATAAACTTTCATTACTTTTTTTTCTAATTTCAAAATCTTCTAATTTTCATAATTTAAAGGTTTTTCACTTTTAAACCCCCAAATACTTAAGTTAGGTAAAGGACAAACTTGTCCTTAACTGTAAAAATACTCTTTTCTTAACTATACTTCACCTACCAAGTAAATAAATAAGTAGTGTTGAATTTTACGTTTATTTTTTACTGAATTTCAATGGAGTTGAGATGAAAAGATTTAGAAATAGTTTTCAGTTTGAATAACAAATAGTTTTGTTTGGTGAAACACTGATATGCTTTAATTTCACTTTACCTTTGATCACTGGATATGAGCCCTGATGACTCTACATTTCCTGGAGTATATTTTGGTGAATTAAATTGATATTTAAAACTCTGTTTTTCATAAAAGAGAAGAAGCTTTGAAAATTTTGAGGATGTGAAAAGAAGCATTCTTCACCTCAATTTGAATTGTTATAATAAATGGAAATAAGGATTGGGGAACTTGAAATAAATGGTGTTGATTTTTTTCAAGTTTACTAATAAACTTACTTTTAAACCTTTAGTTACAAATGGATTTTTCAGGATTTTCCCTGGTAGTCCAGTGGCTAAGATTGCATGCTCACAATGCAGAGGGGGCTGGGTTTGATCCCTGATCAGGGGACTAGATCCCATCTTGCAACTAAGAGTTCACATGCTGCAACTAAGACTCAGAGCAGCCAAATGAATAAATACATAGTAAAAAAAAAAAAAAGAAAAAACTGAAGGTATGCCCAGATTAATGCTTAACTTCATCCTTTTACATTTGTTCATTTCTTGATTTGATATGGCACACAGTTTTTTGTGTTTTTTTTTCCATGTGTAGCAGGTGATATAATACTGTGAAGCATGGAGAGATGCATAAGAAGTTAGTCTGTTTTAAACAAAAATATTGACACTTACAAGGCTTCCCTGGTGGCTCAGATGGTGAAGAATCTGCCTGCAATATGGGAAACCTGGCTTTTAATTCCTGGATCAGGAAGATCCCCTAGAAAAGGGAATGGCAACCCATGCCAATATTCTTGCTTGGAGAATTCTATGGACACAGGAGCCTGGCAAGCTGCCATGCATGGGGCTGCAAAGAGTTGGGCAGTCGGGCACAACTGAGCATAACACTTTTTCACTTCACATTGACACTTACGGTATAACTTTGGCAGTAACCCTCACTGTGTTCGATTCTTTTAAAGACATTATTTGTTTATTTTTGGTTGCACTGGGTCTTCGTTGCTTAGGCTTTCTATGGCTGTGGGGAGGTTGGGATGGCGGCTGCTCTTGGTTGCTGTGTGCTGGCTTTTCCCTATAGTGGCTTCTCTTGACAAGCATGGACTCTAGCCACACTGGCTTCAGTAGTTGTGGCTCACAAGCCCTAGAACTTGGGCTCAGAAGTTGTGGCTCAGGCTTAGTTGCTCTGAGACTTGTGGAATCTTCCTGGACCAGGGTTCGAACCCGTGTCCCCTGCATTGGCAGGTGAATTCTTATCCATTATACCATGGGGGAGTCCTGTGTTGCATTTTTAATGCATACCTTAAATTCATCAGTATTCAGTATATTGTCTCTTACGTTTCTGCCTTCAAATTTTGGATCCAGAAGATTTTAACCATAAATTCTTCAGTATGCAATAATGATGTGAAATTATAGATTGTTTTGCATAACATAGAGCACTTATTTTTAGGTTAAGTAACAGTAAACTAACATCTTAAATGTGTCATCCTTAATAATAAATATTGGTTGCTGATCCAGTACATTTTAACTTTCCTCCAATTTTTTAGGTGATTTCTCAAAGATTCTGAAGTTTTATAATCTGTAGAAATATTATGAGATTTTGGAATTAATCTAGTGTGTTAATTCCCAACTTTTCCGAGTTTGAGGTTCTTCCTAATGTTAAAAAAGGTCATACTTTGGTTTAGAGAATAGGTACTGACTAAAAGCTACTTTGAATTCCAAAGCACATAATGTATCTGTTTACATTTTGAAAAATAGCTACAGGTGTGTTTGAGATACACATTTTTTGGTACACCTATAGATTCATGGCTTCCACATTAACTCCATTGGTTTGGGGTCAAAGATCTAATCCAGTGCTTTTCTATTATATGTAAAGAATCATGAGGTTCAGAGATAAATGACTATAAAATCATACAGCTTGTTTTTGGCAGAGCCAGGTGGAAAACCCTTGTCACTTGGGTTGGTACCTTTATTACTATTGCTGCTGATAAAGTGAGAACATATTTTATTTTGTTAATTGCTTTTAAAATTATCTGAGGAATTTTCTTTTAAAATAATTGTGCTTTTAAAAAAATATTGGTTTTTTTTTTTTTAATCAGAAAAAGGAGACGTGAAGTCAAAGACTGAAGCTTTGAAGAAAGTAATCATTATGATTCTGAATGGTGAAAAACTTCCTGGACTTCTGATGACCATCATTCGTTTTGTGCTACCTCTTCAGGATCATACCATCAAAAAATTACTTCTGGTATTTTGGGAAATTGTTCCTAAAACAACTCCAGATGGGAGGCTTTTACATGAAATGATCCTTGTTTGTGATGCATATAGAAAGGTAAACCAAACCGTAATTATTTCCAAATATTGCTTTAATTTTTAAATAATTGTAAAGTTGGTGGTGTGGGCTCTGTTTTAATTTTTAAAATTGAATCTCAGAAATGTAAGTTTTAGATTTGAAGCAGAAGTTGTAAAAAGTTATCGTGAAAAGTTTTATTGTTGCTTTTTTCCAGTTACTGTCCATGCATTTTTATGTGTTATTAATAAAAAACAGCGACACATAGAATATAAGACATTGATGTGATAAGTAAAAATTGCTTTAATCTATAGGAGTCTGATGGAAATTGTATAATAATCTAGGTGTTTGTCCTGAAACCTACTTCCTAATTTTTTTTTTATTGAAAAATTTTGTATTTAAACGTTGTGGTTTTTTGTAAAGTACTGGACTCAGCATTTCATATTTGATTTTTATATCAGGATCTTCAGCATCCTAATGAATTTATTCGAGGATCTACTCTTCGTTTTCTTTGCAAGTTGAAAGAGGCAGAATTACTGGAACCTTTAATGCCAGCTATCCGTGCTTGTTTGGAGCATCGACACAGCTATGTTAGAAGAAATGCTGTTTTGGCCATCTATACTATCTATAGGTAAACAAAGGTCCTCCTTTGGCTTACTTCTATATGGACTGTTTAGTCTTTCAGACCAGAAGAAGTTTCAGAGTGGTTCCTTACAGATTTTATGTACCTTGCAAATATGTTTTGATTAGCCTGAACATTTTTCCTTATTATCATTAAGTTGTTAACATTGAAAAGTCAAAAAGATCTGGCAACACCAGGTCCTGGTTTCTGCATGACAGTAATCTGCTGGAAGTGAATGGCAGGGGCCCCGTTTAAACAGGTTGTATGCTGTCCAGTTTACGTCTCTACCTGTCTTCTCAATTTTAGTACTCCAACCCAAGCTAATTAATTTATTGACTTGCTTAGCCCATAACTTTGAGGTTTTGACCTTATTTTAGAATTCTCTTTTTGTGGGATGTGGGTCTTGTCTTTTTATACTTAGAGGCCTTAAGGAGGAAACCTTTTAATAGGAAGTGTTGCAGTTCTCAGCTGATTCCTGTTCTTAGAAAACTGAAAATTTTGGACTTTAAAAAGCAGTTCTAAAAAGGCAGTTTTAAAGTTTGAACTTTAAAAGAGTGAGTTAGTAGGCTGGAATGCTTGGTTTTTACAGTCACTGGTGTCAGTCTATTTAGAATTAGGATGTAATTTATATAAACATCTTTGTACTTTAATAGTCAATAATTTAGTAATTTCACAGTTCTTTCACTGTTATATTGGACTTTGCTATCTGTTCAGGAAGGTGGTAGTCTGGTTAATAATGTAGAGTTCTTTGAAAGTTATCATTACAGATTACACAGATTTCAGAATTTAAACTTACAGTACACACACAAAAATTATAATGTTTATAGGACAACTGGAAATTTGAACAGTCTATATGATGATAGTAAGAAATTATTAGTTTTTACTACATGATAATGTTAGTTTAAAAAGAAAGTTCTTAATTTTAGAGAAGCATACTGATACATTTACAGAAGAAATGTTAAGTGGTCTGGGATTTGTTTCAGAATAATATGGGAGGAGAGGAAGTGAGACATAGGTGAAACCAAAATGATTATGAATTAATTATTGTTAAAGTTAAGGGGAAAAAAAAGCTAGGGGATGGTTTTTATTAAGCAGGTGTTCATTGTTCTGTATACTACAAACACTTCTAAGTTTTCAAAGTAAAAAGTAGATAAATACAGTGCATAAATAATAAAATAGAAGGGACTATTTCTTCTCCAATAATTCTTTTTTTTTTTTTAATATTTTAAAAAATTTGTATGGCTGCATGGGAGCTTAGCTGCAGCATGTGGAATCTTTAGTTGTAGCATGTGGGATCTAGCTCCCTGACCTGGGATTGAACACTGGCCCCCCTCCATTGCAAGCACAGAGTCTTAGCCACTGGGCCACCAGAGAAGTCCCTCCAATAATCCTTAATGTAGGATCTTTCAGTACCTCAAGGTTGTCATTATGAGCATCAATATTATAGCCCTAAAGTATATGAAAGAGAATTATTAGAGCTGTCCAGTTGATAGATAGCATGTTGAATAAATCAGCTTTCTCTAATTTGAACTAAAAAACAATTCGATAAATAGATGAAGATATAAATTTCTGATTCATCCTCACAATTTTCTAATTGATTTAAAGTTTAAAAAAGCAAAACAATTAATAGTGGTATAAGGTTTGATAAAGGTTAATTTTGGTAGAGTCCAGAGAGTTACTAAATATGAATATTACCTGTTTTATTTGAAGAAACTTTGAACATCTTATACCGGACGCTCCTGAATTGATCCATGATTTCCTGGTGAATGAGAAGGATGCAAGTTGCAAAAGAAATGCATTTATGATGCTAATTCATGCAGATCAGGTGAAGTACTTTTTAAAAAATACTTTTATGACTGTTTAAATGAGAATTAAAGATATTACAGACACAAGTTTTTAGTAATTTTGTTTGTAGTACATATGATTTGTATTATTTTGATTTTTTTAGATTTTTGAATTTAATTTATATAAAAACAGAGTTTAAAAATTTCGTTTTGTGGTATATTGCTTATGTATGTGTTCTTTTCTTTTTTTAAGTAAACACCAGACAGACATTTTTAATAACAGCCATTTTACAGTTCTTCCGGATTGAAATTATTGTTGCCATATGCTTTGGCACCCAGGTTTGGGGCTTTATTTTTCCTTCTGTTGGTAAAGATCTAAAATTGTTTAATAGAGAAAAACAGAAGTTCTTTATAGGGTCTGTCCTGAGCCATAGCTTTGAAAGAGGGTGGTCTTCAATGTAGATGTATGTTTTTGTTAGGCTTTTCAAACTTCGTAAGTAAATGTCAGCCCTATATCCAGCTCTGCTGGTAATTAAAGTTTATTCTTCTGCTGCTTAGCAGAGATTCTGCACACATTGGTGGCATTTAATCTTGGAACTTTTGCCATCCAGTATTTATTATCAAAATATGCATGAAGACTGAAAAATAATGGACTCTATCCATTCTTCTGAAATCTAGATGCTATCATTTTATCTTTGTAAACAAGATTATAAGAATGCTGCTTATTTGGGCCACAGAGTTTTGTCCTTTTGTACAGTGGTTTTATTGACCTGTGTGTTTGGTATTATGCTATTTACCTACATAATTAGAATTTGAATAAAATTTATTGATACTTTTACTGTAGAGATGTTGATGAGACCATAGGTATGTTCTCTATGTTACATAGTAAGGGTGTGAGAATCAGATTTTTATTTTAGGTCTCAGAAATAGGAATAACTGTACTCATAGGCAATTGGTTTGTTTAGGTTGTGTAGATACCCCGAATCAGGTAATACATAGTGTTTTTCTCCTTAGTTTTGCTGCTATAAAATTCTTGACGCTAGATTTGTGGCCCATTTCTATTAATAGAAAATATATTTGACTTTGTATCTTTTATTTATGTGTTAACCGTTATTTTTTTCCTTCAATTAATTTTTCTTTGCCCTGATTTCCTCATTTGTTTTAGGTTTAGTTGTGTATGTTTTTTAAAGTTCTTTAAGTCCTTTTATTGAATGAGGTTGAGTTTGATAAATATATTCTTAATTTTTCAGGATCGAGCTTTGGATTACCTAAGTACTTGTATTGATCAAGTTCAGACATTTGGAGATATTCTTCAGTTGGTTATTGTTGAACTAATTTATAAGGTAAAACTAATCTATAATGGGTAAAATTAAGAGTTTGAGATAAGGTTAAACAATCTTGAGGGCACAACTTAATTGATGGGGTAACATGTTTTAACAGTAGAAATATTTTGCAGCATGGCCTATTAAAGTCTTCCCTACCCCCTTTGGTTTGTCATATTTTCCAAATTCTTCCATTCTTTCTAAATCTCCATAAAGAATTCTGGAAAAATTCACGGTTTGACCCAATACATATGTGAAGAAATTGTGGTGTACTGCTCAGTCACTGAATTGACTGTGAATTAGGCTTTGAACTAAAAGTCAAGATCTTTTTTTGAATACATACCCAACTACTTTGGAAATCTAAAGACAAACGGAAAAAAATCTTAAATATATTTTTGTTCCTTGTTTGTAAAAGAGAATAGAAAGATTTTAAATATGTTAATATGACATTTTATGCCATTGACTCACAGGAATTTTAAAACTTGATCAGAGATTTGGGTTTTAAAATGAAGTACTTTATTGACAACATTTTAATTCAATATATCCTTCAAAAAATTGATTGTATCTTAATATTCTGAGAAAATAAAAGATGCAGTAACATCCAGTTTTACTATTAATACCATTGGAGGCCAACAAAAATATATGTTAGGAATGACTTTTATTGCATAGAATGGCATGGACATAATACATAGCGGACCCTGCTAACTCATTACATCCTCTTTGCTTCTGCAGGAAAGAGGCCTCTTTCAACACAGGGTATCCAGTCATTTTGAATTGACATTTAAGATGAAGCCAGAACTATGAATATTACATATGTAAATATATAAATGTAATTCATCTGTATGGTTTAGGGATGCCCCTGAGATTCTCAAAAGTAGGAGTTCTCTGCTGTCCAATGACTTCTTTGTCTAGTAGGGTCCAGGTTATAGTAAGAGGAAAGAGGTTTTGAGTCTTAGTGGAGTAATAGAGATTTGACTGTGTACATTTTAGAAAAATCTAACAAATGCTAACTTCAAAAGAGAAAAAATAAGAAATATTTACTTCACAGGTAAAAGTATTAAGATACATTTAGAATGGAATAGAAAATGTTAATTGTCTTTTTAACATTGAATATGGTCCCAAATAATAAGTGCGATAGTAGTACTTGAAAAAGAAGTGCTCTTGCTTTATTAAAAAGCTAGTATTTTTCTATTATTATCTATTGAAATTCATATAATACATCATGTTTACCTTTTTGATGTGACATCCAGAATAGAAATGTAGGACCAAATTTAATACCTGTTACAGTATGCATGTTAGTTACTTGGTTAATGTCTTGTGTATAGTGTGCATGTCTTTAATTATAAGCCATCTGAAAATCTCTTATGAAAAAGTGGAAATATAAATTATTATTGAATGAATGAGTAGCTGTAACAGTTGGTTATTTGAAGTAAAATCTATTTCTTCCTGAAATTACCAGTGTTGTATCACGGTGTCTCATCCTGCATTGGCGGACATCTCTTAGCTTTCAAATGAAGAAAACTATGGCAACCCACTCCAGTGTTCCTGCCTGGAAAATCCCAGGGACGGGGAAGTCTGGTGAGCTGCTGTCTATGGGGTCGCACAGAGTCGGACACGACTGAAGCGACTTAGCAGCAGCAGCATATCCCATAAGCTGACATCTGTCTTTAAGAATGTGTTTGAAAGCACGTGTTCCTGAATTCAGTTGAAACCTGTGTTTTCTTCTCCAGGTCTGTCATGCTAATCCATCAGAAAGGGCTCGTTTCATTCGCTGCATCTATAACTTACTACAGTCATCTAGTCCTGCTGTGAAATACGAAGCTGCTGGAACATTAGTAACACTCTCTAGTGCACCTACTGCCATCAAGGTCCTGTCCTTTTTTGTGTCTGTGTGCCAGTTAGACGATAGATATGCTGTCTTCTCACTTTTGATTTAGCGACGTTACAATCAACTACAAATTTTAGAAAATTCTTTGATTTCCAATGTAGTCCAACCTTCTTTTCTTAGTTTTTGCTTTCGTATGTATATAAAAAGTAAAAGTGACAGAATAGCAATATTTTTAGTTTCTGGAGCCTGAAACTGGTATTTTAAGATCTCCACCCTATACTTCAGTCACATTAAGAACTAGATCTGGGGAAATCAATGCTGAATCCTACATGACGGACCCTAAAAAGGTTCCAGTGAATGTTTTCAATAATGAAATATTTTAATGTACTCTCTCAAGACTATGTGAGGAACCCTACTCTATTCATAGAATGAATTATTGTAAAAACCCAGATTGTACAAATAGGGGAATTTAGTGCTTTTACCACCAATACTTAAAAAATTCTTTTTAATGTATTATTTTGAAATAATTTTAAACTTACAGAAAAGTTGCAAAAATAGGTCAAAGTTCCTGTTACCCTTCACCCAGCTTCCCATGATGTTCATGTCTTGCATAACAATTGTGTAGTTGTCAAAATTAAAATTACCATTGGAACAATATTGTTAACTAAACTATAGACTTTATTCAAATTTCACCAGTTATCCTACTAAAGTTCATTCTGTGTCCCAGAATTCAGTCCAGGATCCCATGTAACACTAAGTTATCATGTGTTACTGTCCTCCAGTCTGTGACAGTTCCTCAGCCTTTCCTTGTTTTTCATGACATTGATACTTTTGAAGAGTACTGGGTCAGTTTGTTTGTAAAATATCTCTTAATTTTGGTTTGTCTGGCATTTTCTCCTCATTAGTTTAATGTGCAAATATTTTAGGGAAATACCACAGAAGTGGTACACCATTCTCAGTGTATCCTATCCTACATGATACTGATATACCTTATTACTGGTGATGTTAACCTTGATCATTCGATTAAGGTGGTCTCTGTCAGGTTTCTCTACTGTTGACTTATGATTTTTCCTTTTGTAATCAATAAATATCTTGAGAACATACTTAGAAACTGTGCAAATATCCTATTTCTCCTCAGACTTATACCCAACTAGTTTTAGCACGTATCAGTAGATCTTTTCTACAGCAGTTTCTATTATATTCTAATGGTGATTTTTTGTTAGCCTCATTCTACACTTATTATTTGGAGTTCTGCAGGGAGGAGCTGTCCATTCTCCTTCATCCCTTCTTCCCTCCCTCGCTGTCTCCTTTCCTTCTTTCCTTCCTTTTCTTCTTTATATCAGTATGGATGTTTTATTCTATGGATTATAATCTAATATTATTATTTTGTTGATCAAATTGTCCTAGCTTTAGTCATTAGGAGCTCTTTCAGATTTCTTTGTCCTTTGCTTTTAATGACTCAGAGCCATCTTTATATTCTTGATTTTTTCTGTTCTATAATGCAAGTGGGTTAGAGTTTGTACCTAAACTAAAAGTTGCTCAGTAGCTAAACTGTTTGGGATTCTCTATCTGCTTTTTTCTGCCTTATTCCTTAGGTTCAGCCCTTAATTTTTGGCTGTTAATGAGGGTTCCTACCTGTAACAGCCTCTTCTCATCCTTTTAATTTGTGATGCTTCCAATTTTTTGTAATTTAAAAAAATAATGAAATTTGTTAGAACTTGGGTAGTAGAGGGACACATTCCTCTGAGAAAAATGCATAAATTTTCAGTGCAGGATAGTGAATGTATTTTGGCTTCTTGGAGGCTTTACTTATTTTCAGATTCTATGTTTAAGATAGATGAATGTGTTCTTAAAATGTATTTCTTTTTTTTACATAGGCTGCTGCTCAGTGTTACATTGATTTAATTATTAAGGAGAGTGACAACAATGTAAAGCTTATAGTTCTAGATCGATTGATAGAATTAAAAGAACATCCTGCTCATGAACGAGTACTACAGGTAAATATTTTTGAAACAGAGAAATCCTAAATAGAATCTTCTTACAAATTGAAATAATTCCCAATACTTTTCATCTTGGTTAGCTTAAATGCTTGGAGATTTTGGCAGTTTAAATTTTGGTCAACTAAGGTATAACTCTTGAAGCAGCGTAGCCTTTTGTGGTATTGTCTTTGTTATTAAAAGGAATTTCTAACATGAATTAATGTGTTACCTTTTATCTTTTCTATTTGTACTGCACTCGGTGTTCTTACCAGTAGAGATATATTTGTTTTAGTTTTAATTTACGTTTTTTGCAAAGTAATTAACACCAACTGAGAATGAAAGATGATTAGATTCTAGAAAATTATCAATATACCTGTTTAATCTGTGACAATGATTATTGTAAAACTAAAGCCCCATGATAAAAATAAAGCTACATTCAATGCTGATCCTGGATCAGAGTAACAACAAAAACATTTTCTAAAAGGACATTATTGGGACAGTTGGAGAAATGTGAATGCAAACTCTGTATTAGTTAATAGTATCGTTAATCAGTGTTAAGTTCTCTAAATTTTATAATTGTGTTATATACGAAATTTTTCTTATTCTTGGGTATACAGTGAAACGTTTAGGAGTATAGAGAATAAGACACAGCAAATGTGAGCTATTAACAACTGGTATGTATAAGTGAAGGTTATAGAGGAGTTTATCCTTAAAAATTTTAGAACATTTTTATCAGAATTTTTTAAAAATATAAAGTTTTAAAGAAGTGAAATATTTTGTTTTGCTATATTTAAAAATATTTGCTATAGAATTTTAAGTATCCTTCTTTAAAATATTAGTTTCCTACAGAGCCAAAATAACATTACCGCACTTAACAAAATTGTTAATGAATCATCCAATTTTCCCAGATATTCTTAAAACACCCTTTTCGTTTGATTTTTCCTATTTATAGCCATACATCACACTTGGTTGTGATGTATGTAATTGTCATGTGTGGTTCCTTAAGTCTCTTAATTTGAGCAGTATCGTTTTTTCAGAACACTGACTTGTTCGAGAGACTCCTTCTGGATGTATCTGGTTACTTTTTTCGGTGTCATTTAGCTGGTTGCTCTGACTTCTGTATTTCCTATAAACTGCACGTTTGAGCTAAAGCTTGACAGAGTCAGAGTAAACGTGTTCAGTTTGAATGCATCATATGTGATATTACATACTTCATGTTGCCTTACATCAGGCAACTCAAATTATCTGTTTTGTCCAACAGTAGTGGTTTTATTATTGATCATAGAATTAAGGTCATGATAGAACCCTCTATTCTACAGTTAAGATTTTCTTCTTGTGACCAGAAATACTGATATTAATTCTAGATTATTTCTGTTCTTTTTTAGGATCTGGTTATGGACATCCTAAGAGTTTTGAGCACACCAGACTTAGAAGTACGCAAGAAGACCCTGCAGTTAGCACTGGATCTTGTCTCCTCTAGGAATGTTGAAGAGGTAAAACAAAATTCTGACAGCACTTTGTAAGCCATGAAGCCAAACATGATGTCATTCTCACTTATTTTTGCTTTGTTCTACAGCTGGTTATTGTCCTCAAGAAGGAAGTAATTAAAACAAATAATGTGTCAGAGCATGAAGATACTGACAAATACAGACAACTCCTTGTGCGAACATTGCATTCCTGTTCTGTCCGATTTCCAGATATGGCTGCAAATGTTATTCCTGTGGTATGTAATTTCAGTGATCTCAATTTTGAAATTCTCTAAAAATAAGAATTAGGAAATTTTAGTTATTTGACAGTTAAATTCTAGAAATCTCAGCTTTTTATAATCACTAAATCTCATGGTCAGAAGAGATCTTTATGTCTGCTACTAAGCTCAAAAGGATAAGAACTCTGACTTCTTTCTTTCACATCTTCACTGAAAAAACAACAATAAAAAATAATGACAAATATACCTCCATATACTATTATAACTAATGTTTGTTGGTGGTGGTTTAGTTGGTAAGTCGTGTCCGACTCTTGTGACCCCATGGACTGTCTGCCAGGTTCCTTTGTCTATGGGATTCTCCGGGCAAGAGTACTGAAGTGGGTTGCTGTTTCCTTCTCAGGGGATCTTCCCAATCCAGGGATCGCACCCAGGTCTCCTGCCTTGTAGGCAGATTCTTTACCAACTGAGCTATGAGTGAAGCCCTTAATGTTTGTTACTATTACCTATAGTAAAATATTCTGTGTATATAAATCAATCAGTAGGGCAAATAAGTTTCTTTCAGATAATCAATTAAGATAATCTCTTAAATTTGAAGGATTTAGAGGAAAAATTAGCATACCAAGAATGTTTTTCTTTCTGTCATTGTCAGACAAATGAGGTATGTTATTGTAATTTGAAATTTTGACTTTGAGTTCTGAATTTTCTCTAAAGTGATTTTACTTTTAGTTACAACTTTGTGTGTCTGCAGTTAATTTATTTTGAATTGTGGATTTCCAGCTTCAGTTTTTGTTTTTTTGGTTATGCTGGGCCTTCGTTGCTGCACATGGGCTTTCTCTAGTTGCAGCGAGCAGGGGCTACTCTAGTCGTCGTGTGTGGGCTTCTCATTGCAGTGGCTTCTCTTGTCGCAGCACAGACTCTAGGGTGATGGGCCTCAGTAGTTTCGGTGCACGGGCTTGGTTGCTCCAAGGCATGTGGATCTTCCTGGACCCCTGGACCAGGAATCAAACCTGTGTCTCCTGTGCTGGCAGGTGGATTCTTATCCACTGGACTAGCAGGGAAGTCCTCTAGCTTCAGTTTTATCATGTGTTTTGTAATAAACTTCGCTGCAGGTAAACTGAAGAGTCATCATGCCTTTGTTTACATAATGGGACTTGTCTCTCAACTTACATTTTGCTGTGTATTTGAGAAGTATTGTTTATTTTCTTTGTAAACTTGTTCAGTTTACTTATTAACCTTAGGTAATAGGTAATTTTCTTTCTGAAAATGTGTAATTGCTATCCCTTTTTATTATTCTTTTAGCTAATGGAATTTCTCAGTGACAGTAATGAAGCAGCAGCTGCAGATGTTTTGGAGTTTGTTCGTGAAGCCATTCAGCGCTTTGATAACCTGAGAATGCTTATTGTTGAGAAGATGCTTGAAGTCTTTCATGCTATCAAATCTGTCAAGTAGGTTTAAAATCTGTTTAAATGTAAAGTTAAGCATTTTACCAATTTCTGTCTTTAAGGGTAAGTTGATAGAAAATATAAGACAGGAGAGCTGTCTTAAAACAGTTAAGACAAAATGAGACAAAATAAATGTCAGAAACATGTCACCCCTACTCTCACTCTTAGTGAATCCATAATCTATCAGCAAAAAAATTTTTGGTAGGTAGGTATGATTTAGATAGGTTTCTCCATTTTCATTTCCTCTAAAGCATCATAAATTCTAAAGTGACTAAGAAACATATTTTTATTTATTTGTTTTGTTATGTACCTTGACCAAGTGGGCTTATTACAGGGATGCAAGACTAGTTAAAAAAATTCAATCTATGTAATCCACCATATTAACAAGGGAAAGAATTACCCCCACCCTCCACCGCAGCACATACAAGCAAAACTATTAGAGCTAATAAATGAGCTCAAGATTGCAGCTTACAAGATCAGTATTAAGTATCAATTGCATTTTATACACTTGCAAGGAATAATCTGATAAGGCAAATATTTTTAAAAGGTATTATTTTAGGGATACCATTATTATTTATATTCCCTCTTTAGCATTTACTGAAGTGGAGGTTTGAAAATAACAGCCTAAATCTGTTATGTTTCCCTTCAGATAGCCTTTGCTAATGAGAAAGGACTATTGCAGCTGAGTTTGCTTCATTTAAATCACCTGATGGATTGTAGTAGCCTTGCCTTATATCTGCCTGTATAGAAAAGAAGGGAGTACAATGTTGGTTTTATGATATGAAAATGTATTGAGATTTATGGAAGTGAGAAAGATTTGTTTCCTTTCTGGAAAAAAAAAATCATGTCAAAGTTTAGCTTTTGGCAGCCATAACCTCTTAGGGTTTCAGTTTCTAGAATTTTTTTGGAATAAATTTAATGAAAATCTTAGGGAAAAGATGACTGAAGACTTAATTCACTTCAACATTTTTAACTAGAAAATTGTTGCTTGCTTTTATTTGAGGTTTTTTTTGTTGTTGTTTTGATTCTCTGCATTCCTTCCTTTTTCATTGGTCTATTTGGCATCCCTGCCTCTTCAGTGAATTACTTTTTATATAAAAATAATACATACTTTTAATAGTGGTAGGTTATAAAATCAAAGTTACCTTAAATTCTGTCTGAAATGAAAGACAACACATGTCTGGGAAACATTAGGGTATTTTATTTTTTAAACTCCTGGGTTTACCAGTTGTAGAATGTTCCTAAATAAAAACACTTACTTTCCTTTTAATTCTTGTGACTTCAGGAGAAAATCAAAGAAACTTAGTGTCTTGTTATATTCTTTCTTAACGTTTCATCCATAGTCCCTTGGAACTGCAGAATATTTTTTTCTTCCTTAAGCTTAAACTCACAAAAAAAGATCACTGCTTCAAAATTTGTTAGCCGAGTCAGTTCTTCGTAACTTGCATTCTTGCCTTAGGATTTACCGAGGAGCATTGTGGATCCTGGGAGAATACTGTAGTACCAAGGAAGACATTCAGAGTGTGATGACTGAGGTCCGCAGGTCCCTTGGGGAGGTATGTTTTACTTTAATAAATGCTAGTTTATGTGGTGATTTTTATTTTAGTAAATCTGACTTTTATGTGGTGATTTACTTTTGTGTTTTTATTTACTAGTGTTTGGGCTAAAGAACATTGAAAAAATTTTAATTACCTAGATAATTAAGCCTCTGGTCAATGGGAAATTAGGGGAGTTGTCCTCCCCTGCATTGATAACACATGTTCTTTTATCTGTAGTATTTACCATTCTGGATAAAATTTTATTTGAACAAAAGGTTATATATTTTAAAAAAGGAAAAAGAATTGTAAAACTCTGCTTAATCCTCTGTGTTATAAAAAAAAGAATTCTTGTAAGAACAGGGCTGACTTTAGAATACCTATTTATGTACTAAAACTGGCAGCATTTTCCTCATCTAAACAAGCCCATATAGTAGAATAGAAAGGACAGTGCTTGTTAGGAACCTGGATTCCAGTCTTGCTTCTGCCAGTAATAACTCTGGGACTTTGGATATAATTTCCTTAACCTGACTGGACATCAAGTTTTTCATCTATATAATAAGGTCGGTAGATAATGATTGACGACTCTTGGAGCTCATAAATTAGATGATAGACTGGTATTATCGAGAAGGCAGTGGCAACCCACTACAGTACTCTTGCCTGGAAAATCCCATGGATGGAGGAGCCTGGTAGGCTGCAGCCCATGGGGTTGCTAAGAGTCGGACACAACTGAACGACTTCACTTTCACTTTTCATTTTCATGCATTGGAGAAGGAAATGGCAACCCACTCCAGTGTTCTTGCCTGGAGAATCCCAGAAACGGCGGAGCCTGGTGGGCTGCCATCTATGGGGTCACACAGAGTAGGACACGACTGAAGTGACTTAGCAGCAGCAGACTGGTATTAAGAAATAAATGCATAGTATCTACTTGGTTTAAAAGAGAGGAAGTTGGGTGACTTCCCTGGCATTCCAGTGGTTAAGACTCCACACTTCCTATGCAGGGAGTGCAGGTTCGATCCCTGATTGGGGAAGAATTATTGGATATTTAAATATGTTTGGCTTCCTACTGATATTTGATGTTTCCTTTTGATTTTTAGATCCCAATTGTAGAGTCAGAGATTAAAAAAGAAGCTGGTGAATTAAAACCTGAAGAAGAAATAACTGTGGGTCCAGTTCAGAAATTGGTAACTGAGATGGGCACCTATGCAACTCAGAGTGCCCTTAGCAGTTCTAGACCAACCAAGAAAGAGGAAGAAAGGTAATTTGCAGCACCTGGGACCTGCGAGCTATACTTCTGTGTATAAAACAGTCAGAGGACTTCTTTCTCTTATTAGTTTACTCTTTTGATCCAAGTAGAAATCTTCACTATTTAAGATACTTGGAAGGAAAAGGATGTTTAAGTTCTTTCTTCCAGAAATTGTGTTAATAGTTTTAATTCTCTGCTCCTAATAAATATTCTCATTGAACTGTGTTCTATTTAAACTAAGATTACTTTACTCACATAGAAAATACTAAGTGGAGGTAACTAATGATATTTGAGTTTTATTTCCAAATAACATTTGGAAAACATATTTTCAAGATTTTGCACTTCTGATTGATGGAAAAAAAATTTGATGTTTTCCTCCATATTTGCTCTCCAATTATATAGTGAAGATGATGAAAATTTTGACGATGTCTAAAATTTTAATGGTTACTATGTATTAGGCATTGTACTAAATAAATAGCTTGTCTCTGATAGTCTTTGACAGTATTCTGTTGATTAGCCACATTTCATAGAGGAGGAATTTGAGGCTTAAAGAGGTTTGGAACTACCCAAAGGGACGCAATAAATGAATATACACCTTTAACAGTTTTCTGTTTATTTATTTAGCTCTTTTAACATTGCAGATGTGTTAAAGCCATGTATTTTTTAAAATCTTTTTCCTTTTTTATTCTGAGAGGTAAAGAGGGAGCTAGTGGAGATTTTTATCATCGAAGGGTGGCAGTGAGAGTATGAAATAGGCTTCCTTGAGTCATTTGTACAAAAGCTGCATGCTGCTTAAGAAGTTGGTGGGTTTCATTTGCCTTGATTGCTTTGCAGACCTCCCCTAAGAGGATTCCTTCTGGATGGAGATTTCTTTGTTGCTGCCTCCCTTGCCACAACTCTGACCAAGATTGCCTTGCGCTATGTGGCTTTGGTTCAGGAGAAGAAAAAGCAAAATGTAAGTTCATTTATTCTACATTTACCTAAAATGAGTATTGAGTGCCTGCTATATGCATTGAACAGTGAGGACCCAAAAGTGAATGAATGCTTAATTCCTGTCATAAAAGAGCTTATGCTTTAAATGGGGAAATGGACACAGTAATATAATGAAATATAGATATATAGTATAATGATTGTAAAATTGACATAGTAATGTAATAACAACACAGTATGATTAGTCCAGTGGAAGTGATACACGGGTTTATGAAGTTATTTCTGATTGCTGGGATTAGTCAGAGCCCAGTGAAGGAAATGCCTGTCTCTCCAGCATCTTCATCCTGCCAGTCATAGTCTGTTTTATCCTAGAAATGCCTCTTAAATATATTCCCATTTTTGCAGTTCATACCTTCTTCGTGGCTTCTGACCATTCTGACTATATACTCATTTACAATAATGTACTGTCGTTCTACCCAACCGCTACTGCCATCCTTTATGTTATTGTCCTATATTTTATTTCTGCGTGTCATTTAATCAACACTGTGATGCGTTATTATTATTTTTCCTTTAAATAGTCAGTTATCTTTTATGTATATATGTACCATTTCTTTCCCTTTTCTTATTTACCTAGTGACCAGACTCATGTTGGGAAGGGATATACTTGCAAGTTTTAAGTAATTGAGAGTTGGAAACAGGACACAGTTCAAGTACCTTTTTGGGTTTTGTGTTTTTTTTTTTCATTTTTGCTTTGTTTATTTTCATATTTTTCTTCATGGTAAAATACATGTAACATAAAGTTTACCATTTAAACTATTTTTAAGTGTACTGTTCAGTGTTGTGAGTACATTCAAATTGTTAGCCATTACCACTATCCCTCTCCAGAACTTTTTCATCATCCCAAACTGGAAATAACCAGCAAACAATAACCCCATATTCCCTCCCCTAGTCCTTGGCCACCACCATTCTGCTTTTCTGCCTCTATAAATTTGCCTGTTCTACACACCTATTATAAATGGAATTATACAATATTTGTCCTTCAGTGACAGGCTTATTTCATTTAGCATAATGTTTTCAAGGTTCATTTGAATGATAGTGTTGTCAGAACTTCTTTCTTTTTTCAGGCCGTCTAATATTCTGCTCTTACTGTTTATCCATTCATCCATATAAATAGTCAGTTTTCTTCTAAATATTTTTTAATGAGAAAAAAGTTATACTTACAGTGTTTTTAATTTTTTTGTATACATGCAGATTTCTATCTGATATTTTCTTCCTGCCTGAAGAAGTTGATTATTCTTATAATGCAGGTCTGCTGAAGATG
This sequence comes from Bos indicus, assembly GCF_029378745.1. Taxonomy (NCBI): domain Eukaryota; kingdom Metazoa; phylum Chordata; class Mammalia; order Artiodactyla; family Bovidae; genus Bos; species Bos indicus. Next base: position 38,644,072 of record NC_091774.1, read on the forward strand.
AATTCTCTCAGCTTTCATTTGCCTGAAAAAAATCTTTGCTTTCATTAAAAAAAAAATCACTTTGTGGTAAAACTGAGTGTTTTTTATTTTATTTTTATTCATATCTTTTTCACATTGTTAAAATAAGGAGTGATGTAATGAAAATTAATGAGAAAAAAATCAGTCATGGTTAAAACACTGAAGTACAAATCTTGTTAATATTGTAGTGGAGATAGAAACATCAAAAATAGGATTCCATTCAGTTCAGTTCAGGTCAACAAAAACCTTTCCTCAGAAAGAGTTTATTATGACTTTTATCTTTGAAACACTTTTTCCCTAGTAGTGATCATTTTGTGTTTTACCATATTGTAGTTTCACTTAACTTTATAACATTTTCCCTATGCTCTTCTAAACCCTTCCTAATCATAATAATATTTAATAGTTCCATAATAATCCATTAGATTCTTTCATGTAGTCAAACCTCCATATAATAAGACACTTTATTTTTAGATAGGGATTTTTGAAGGATTTTTTTTTTTTCCTCATTTCAAGTAAGAGTTTTCTGAAGTATATTTCTTTTTTTTTTCTTCTAATTTTATTTTATTTTTAAACTTTACAATATTGTATTGGTTTTGCCAAATATCAAAATGAATCCGCCACAGGTATACATGTGTTCCCCATCCTGAACCCTCCTCCCTCCCCATACCATCCCTCTGGGTCGTCCCAGTGCGCCAGCCCCAAGCATCCTGTATCATGCATCGAACCTGGACTGGTGACTCGTTTCATATATGATATTATACATATTTCAATGCCATTCTCCCAAATCATCCCACCCTCTCCCTCTCCCACAGAGTCCAAAAGACTGTTCCATACATCAGTGTCTCTTTTGCTGTCTCGTATACAGGGTTATTGTTACCATCTGTCTAAATTCCATATATATGTGTTAGTATACTGTATTGGTGTTTTTCTTTCTGGCTTACTTCACTCTGTATAATAGGCTCCAGTTTCATCCACCTCATTAGAACTGATTCAAATGTATTCTTTTTAATGGCTGAGTAATACTCCATTGTGTATATGTACCACAGCTTTCTTATCCATTCATCTATGCAAACTAGTACAGCCACTATGGAGAACAGTGTGGAGATTCCTTTAAAAACTGGAAATAGAACTGCCTTATGATCCAGCAATCCCACTGCTGGGCGTACACACTGAGGAAACCAGAATTGAAAGAGACACGTATGGGGAGGGGGGAGAGAGGAGGGTTCAAAAAAAAAAAGTAAATAAAAAAATATATATATATATAAAAAAAAAAAAGAAAGACACATGTGTACCCCAATGTTCATCACAGCACTGTTTATAATAGCAAGGATTTTTTTAAAAAATTTCCATCGTATAGCTTTCCTCCTAAATCCATAAATAAGATTCAGAGGATCAGGTAAATTATAAGATGTGTTATCTCTTTTAATCATTTACTTTTATTTATGAGGAGTAACTTACTTTGTAATTCTCTGAGGGCCCTTATTTATTTATTTAGGTCTTGTCTGTTCTTTAAATTATGCTTCTTAAAAATCTCCAACATTTTATGCCTTGGTTCTGCAAGTTGGGAGAGCGTTTCCTGGAATCTGTTTAAGAGAACCAGCTTACTGGTAACATACTAGTTCAAGAAATTTGCCACCTTTGATACAAGGCAGAAGGAGGTTTGGTTGTTCATCACCATGCTGTCTTGGCTTTCCTTCATTTATGGCTTTTCCAACACTTTTCATTTCTTAATGTAGATCTGACTTTCTCTCTGGTATCGTACACCTTTTGCCTAAAGAATTTGCTTTAACTTCTCTTGTAGTGCAGATCTGTTGACAGTTAATTCTTTAGGTTTTTGATTGTCTGAAAAAGCCTTTATTTCTCCTTCAGTTTTGAAAGATATCTTTGAGGTATAGCGTTCTCGGTTGACAGTTTTTTCTTTTAGCACTGTAAAGATGTTGCTTCACTGTTCTCTGGCTTTCAGTACTATCAAGATGTTGCTCTTGTGCCTCTTTGTGGAGTGTGTCCTGTTTTCCTTCAGCTGGTTTTGGATTTTCTCCTTATCACTATAATTATAATTTCAGGTTTCAGTCATTTGATTAGGATATGCTTTAGTGTGATTTTCTTTATGTTTCCTTTGGTTATGGTTCATTGAGCTTCTTGAATATGTGGTTTTATAGTTTTTATCAAATATGAGAAATTTTTGGTTATTATTTCTTTAGCTACCTTTTTCTGTCTCCCCTTCTCTTTCTTTCTAGAGACCATATCTGGACACAAAGGATTATTACATTTATCCTTCCCAGGCTTCTGATAATTTTTTCATATCTGTATGCTGATCACAATGTGTAGATACATGTACATCACAATGGTGGAAAACAGTACAGAAAACCAAGGGACCGGTCTAGGTTACAAGGGGCTCAAGAGAATAATAATCAAATAAAATGTATGAACCTGGTCTTGGATTTAAAAAAAAAAAATTTTTGTGACAATTAGGAAGATTTAATTGAATTTGGAGTGTAGTAGATATAGTTGGGAATTGTTACATTTCTTAGGTGAGATAATGATACTGTGATTATCCAGGAAACTGTCCTGAATCAAGAGATGTTTGCTAAAGCACTTATGAAGTAAAGATTCTTGCTTTCATACGTTAAGCCAAAAAAATTGTTGTTGTTGTTTAGTTGCTAAGTCAGAAGTCTGACTCTTTGTGACACCATGGACTGTAGACCACCAGGCTCTTCTGTCCGTGGGATTTCCTAGGCTAAAATACTGGAATGGGTTGCCATTTCCTTCTCCAAGGGAACTTCCCAACCCAGAGATTGAATCCCCACCTCCTGCATTGCAGGCAGATTCTTTACCATTGAGCCACCTCAGAAGCCCAAGTCAAAAAAATAAATGTACATATGTGGTTAGAATAAGAACACAGTTTTGGCAGAATATTAACAATTGGTGAAGTATATCATTCTTGGGCTCCAAAATCAATGCAGACAGTGACTGCAGCTACAAGATTAGAAAGACACTTGCTCCTGAAGAATAGCTATGACACACCTAGACAGTGTATTAAAAAGCAAAGACATCACTTTGCCAACAAAGGTTGGCAAAGCAGTTCATGGGGTCACACAGAGTCAGACATGACTTGGAGACTGAACAGTAACAAAAAATCATTCTTTTAACTTTCCGAAGTTGGAAAGTGTGAGAGAAAATAGTTTTAAAATCTCTACTCAATCAGTTGGGGGTTAATGAAGGTTTTAGAGGATGGCAGGAAGGAGAAGGGTGTAAAAAAATAAAATCTAAAATATTCAGGTTAAGTGATATTAGGTTTAATTTCTTGGATTTTGAGTTATATTAAAGTGACATTATTGCATTTGGAGAAGCCTGACAATAAATAAACCATTTCTTTCCTTGTCTAGTCTTTTGTTGCTGAAGCAATGTTGCTCATGGCCACTATCCTACATTTGGGAAAATCCTCTCTTCCTAAGAAGCCGATTACAGACGATGATGTAGATCGAATCTCCTTGTGCCTCAAGGTCTTATCTGAATGTTCACCTTTAATGAATGACATTTTCAATAAGGAATGCAGACAGTCCCTTTCTCACATGTTATCTGCTAAACTTGAAGAAGAAAAATTATCCCAAAAGGTAAGGTATATACATGATAAAGGCATAAAAGTGCTTTGTGTTCTTTGTTGTTGATTTTTCAGTTCTCATGTGTGAGGAGTGTCTATGTTGAAGGCCTCCAAAAAGCTATCTTTTTTTTCCAAATTAATGAGAGTTGGTATATTGTTTTTGCAACACAGAAAGAATCTGAAAAGAGGAATGTGACAGTACAGCCTGATGACCCCATTTCCTTCATGCAACTAACTGCAAAGAATGAAATGAACTGCAAGGAAGATCAGTTTCAGCTGAGTTTGCTGGCAGCAATGGGTAACACACAGAGAAAAGAAGCTGCAGATCCCTTAGCATCTAAACTTAACAAGGTAACGATATATCAAATACACCAGTGGATTATTTAAATTGGCTGCTTAAGAAAGTACTAATCAAGAATTTGTTTGTCCTGCTGTTTATTGTAAAAGAAAAATAACTAGTACAGGATATTTTTTTGTCCTTACTGTGATTGATAGGTTCATTAAATGTGAATTGAAACTCAGTGGAACCTGATACTTTTCTATATGCTAGTACTATTAGTCCTGTGGCTGATTTCATAACTTGTTCCAGTTGTGTGTCAAATTACCGTAAACTAAAACATTGAGCCAAGGGATCCTGAGAGGTTAACTAGAGCTTTTAAAACGTAGAACACTAGCCTCCTCCTCCACACCCTGCCCTCAGTTTCTCCTGTCCCCTGCTACTTTAAACAGTGCAACTCCACTTTTATATTCTTAATGTATTGAGTTCCATATAAGATTTCATTAGGAAAATTATTCTTATATCTCTCTTTTCTCAAATATTAAATTTACACATCCATGACCTAGTTTAATCCTTCCTCTGTTAGATAAGTAAACAGTCTCAAATTGATTTTTTTGCCCAAGGTAAGATTAGTGGCAGAATAGGAACTACTAAAACACTTTCTCCCTTAAAATTGGTAATTGATATTGACAGTATTACAGTTATAAATTTTTTTCACTTTGTTTTTTGAAATTGTGGTAAAATTTACATAAAATCAAATTTACTCTCTTAACTTACTTAAATATATATATATATCAGTTGATTTGGCTGCATCAGGTCTCAGTTATGACACTTGCTTAGTTGCCCTGCAACATAAGAGATCTTAGTTGCCTGACCGGGGATCAAACCTTCATCTCCTGCATTGCAAGGTAGATTCTTGACCACTGGACTCCCAGAGAAATCCCCTCTTAACTGTTTTTAAGTGTCCAGTTCAGTGGCATTAAGTACATTGACATTATTATGTAACTATCAGCACCATCTATCCCCTGAACTATTTTCATTTTTCAAAACTGAAACTCTATGCCCATGAAACAATATTTCCCCATTCCCATCTTGCCTCAGCCCTTGGTAGTCACATTCTACTTTTTATCCCAGTAAATTTGACTATGCCGGGTACCTTACATTAGTGTAATCATACAATTTCATCCTTTTGTGACTGGTTTCTTAGTTCATTTAGCCTAATGTCTTCAAGGTTCATCCAGTTTGTAACGTGTCAGAATTTCCTTTCCTTTCAAGGCTAAATATATACCACATTTTGTTTATCTGTTCATCTGTTGATGGACACTTGGGTTGCTTCAAACTTTTGGTTGTTGTGAGTAATGCTGCCATGAAGGTGGATGTTTGGATATCTCTTTGAGGTCTACTTTCGTTTGTGTTAAACCCAGAAATGGAATTGCTGGATAGTATAGTGATTCTGCTTTAGTATTTTGAGGACCGCTGTACTGTTCCATGTAGCAAGCTGCACTGTTTTACATTCCAACCTTCAATGCAGAAGGGGTTCTGATTTCTCCATCTTCTTGCCAACACTTACTTTTCATTTCTGTTATAGTAACGATCCTAATGGGTATGAAGTGACATTTTGTTTTACTTTTGATTTGCATTTCCCTAGTGATTAGTAATGTTGGATGTAATGTCTACTCACGTCCTTTGAGAGTGATTTTAATCTGGTTGATTGTTTTCTATATGTTGAGTTGTAGGATTTCTTTATGTATTCTGGATACAAGTCGCTTATCAGATGTATGATTTACAAATATTTTCTTCCATTCTCTGGGTTGCCTTTTCACTGTGTTAATAATGTTCTTGGATGCACAAAAGTTTGTGATTTTTGATGTAGTCTAATTTACCTATTTTTTTCTTTTGCTGCCTATGTTTTTGGTGAAATGTTATGTTTTACATTTTTAAAATATTATATATACTCTGGATTTTTCTTTTCTTTATTTTTTTTTTATGGAGTCGCAAAGAGTCGAACACGACTGAGCAACTGAACTGAACTGGATGTTCTTTTAAAAGTTTTGGTGGGGGTACATCTAAAAATTTATCTTCATGGAATTACAAGAATTTCTTGCTTGTAATTATTTTTCCCGAGTTTAAGTAACAACCAGTGAGTGTATGTGCTGAGGGATTTAACTGAAAATCTGTTCAAATCTATTCAGTTCCTAAGTTGAGATAATGTTTAATGTATTTGCTGAACATATTTAACATAGTAATGTGTAAGTTTCAATTACCATGTCTAAATTATAAAAGAATTTTATTATACCCATTTCGAATGACTGGTTTAATCTAAGTACATCTGTTAATCACCTAACATCCCTAGTCATTTGGCTAGGATATATTTGATTGTCTCAGTCATTTGATTGTTTTTGCCTGACAGGTTACCCAGTTGACAGGTTTTTCAGACCCTGTGTATGCAGAAGCCTATGTTCATGTCAACCAGTATGACATCGTCCTGGATGTACTTGTTGTGAACCAAACCAGTGACACCTTGCAGAACTGCACGTTAGAATTAGCTACTCTGGGTAAGGAAAGTTACCATAAAGGGAAAGTTTTATTATATGGTAAATCTTTATAACAGGTTACTAAGAGACATGTACAAGTTTTAGTATAAGAATTCTCTTGAGCTCTTTGTGACATTTTGAATCAAGTCTTAGTTTCTGAGCCTCTGTGATACTTTCTTATGCTTTTGTTCTTTGGTACTCCTAGATAGGTTCATTCAGTGAGCTTGATCTAACATATGTCAGTTTTTTTAAATATACATAAGAACTGCTTATATTACAGATTCACCAGATAGCTTAGTTAGTTTCAATTGCCTTAGTGCAGAACAAGGTATTTTCTGAGTTCATAACTAAATACATACCCCATGTGTGGCCAAAGTAATACATCATCACATTTAGCAATGTGAGTTTTTTTCCTTCTTCTTAATAAAGACACATTTACGCATCTGGCTTTGAAGTTGGAAAATACAAATTGTAAATAGGAACAGTGCACTTTCCCTACAAAGTTCTATATGACTTAAGCAAGAGTTAAGAGGCTTTAAGAAATCAAGGGAGAACATAGTTCTGCCCTGTCTTCGTCAGCATAGCTTGAGTCCTACATAAAGAACTGATTCTTTCTTCAGGTTGGTTTATCTTTCTTTGTAATGGAGTGTACAGTTTAAGACTTAAGCTTTTTGAAAAGTTTGTATCCATTCACTGAAATAAAATGGTATGCCCCAAATACAACCCCCCCCCACACACATAAACGAATTTAAATATACGATTATTCTGAGAAGCCTATTACCTTTTAAAAGAAAATGTGCATATTGATGTGAATAATAGTGTTAAATGATTTTTTTTTATCCTCATATTTGAATCATAATCCTTCTTTTATTCCTTGTTTTACCAGAAACTATTGAGCTGTATTTTAAGGTTTTATGATTGGAGAGGTTAATATGTATGTCTTTTTAGCCACATCTAAATTTTTTTTCAGGGGACTTGAAACTTGTGGAAAAGCCGTCTCCTTTGACTCTTGCTCCTCATGATTTTGCAAATATTAAAGCTAATGTCAAAGTAGCATCAACAGAAAATGGAATAATTTTTGGTAATATAGGTAAGGAATTGTTTTATAGCCTGTGATGTTTGGATGTTTTTATTAAGGAATTTCTGTAATGAGCAGCTGTGTGACATTTCTTGAGGATAGGACTTGAATCCATTCATTTATTGATTTATGGGACATCTGCTGTGCTATTCAGGGTTGTACTATGTTCTGGATGTACAGAAATGAGAGTCACTGTCCTCAAACTGTCAAGCAAGAGGAGAAGAATAAGTAATATAAAGTTACAATACAGTATGCTAAGAGCTAGGGTATATACTATGTGCTTTGGGATCATAGGGGGAAAATGCTAACTATGGAAGGCTTTATAAAGGAGGAAGGAATGTTATCAACCGTTGAACTAAGTCTAGAACTGTGCACAGGTGTTTGTTTCCAAGCCACCTAGGGATTAGCGTGCACAAAGATATTTAGTCAATAAGCTCTCTTTTTTAAAAAAGCAGTTTCTGTGGTAGGAACAAAAAAATCTCTGTCCTCAATAGCTTCTAGTTCAGTAAGGGAAATAGATAATGTACAGTACACAATGTTAAGCGCTGTGACAGAAGCCTGTGCTGGTGAAGTGGAAGTCTATGCAGAGATTCGGTTATTTCTCGCAGAGTGGTGGGGGGTTGGGAGGAGAGGCTTTGTGGAGGAGCTGAAGCTCAAGTGGGGTTTTGAAAGATCAGTACTTGGTCTACAGACAGAGATTCAGTTGAATCAAATGCAAGTAGTTTGATATACCTGGAGTTGAGAGTGGCCTAGAGCCTGATGGTAGAAAAGAGTGAGGTTGAGAAGGTTAGTGGCAGCTGTACTATACTTGTCATGCTAAGAATTTCAGACTTGATCCTGGATATAAAGAGGAGCCATTAAGGAACTATTGGTGAATCACATGATTAAATATTTCTATGGCAGCCCTAAAGAAGACTGGAAGAGGCAGGAAGGTTAGCTAGTAGACTTGCAGTAGCCCAGGTGAGAGATGACAGAGAGTTTGAACCAGCACAGTAATGGCCAGGATGAAGAGAAGGGCTGAATATAATAGATATTAAGGGGGTAGAATGTCCAGGACATGGTTATTGATTTAACAGTAAGTGGCTAGAGCAACCCTCAGATTTCCTTCTTGGGTGTATTGGGTTGGTGTTTATGTTAATCACTGAAATGGAATACAGGAGAGAAGGACTGAGAGATGTAATAAATTAAACGGTCTTTAAGTTACTGAAGGGCAGTTTGAGATGAGCCTGGAACTTAACAGAAGGTCTAAAGTAGAGATGAATATTTGTTTTTAAACCATAGAAATGGAAGAAATTAACTAAAGAGGGCATAAAGAGTTAGAGAGGGGAGATTTGAAAACTGAATCCAAGAGAACAAGAATATTAAAAGCTGTTCAGAGTTTTTTATTCAGAGCAATATTAAAAGAAGGAGAAGCCTGTAAAGGAAGTGTGGTTAGAGAAGTAAGGAAAAATCTTGAAGATGTGTCCAAAGCTGCAGAAGATCTACAAGAAAGGTCCTTTAGGTTACCTATCAGTGATAGTAAAACATTGCTTACGGTGTGTCTTGGGCAGTAGTGGTAGGTTCAGGGCTACATTGGACTTGGAGAAATAAAGACAGTGAGTGTAGATCACTCTGAGTGTAGGACCTTGGTTTTGATAAGATTGAGAGGGGGCAGTAGCCAGACAAGAAGTAAAGGATGAGAGATTTTTTTTTGAAGATGAGAGAGCCTTGACTATGTTCATAAACTCTAGTGGAAGAAAATCAGTATGAAGGTAAAGACATTAAGAGTAAAAGAGGTGATGACTGATGGAGTGAGGTCCTAAACCAAAGCAGGCATCACGGATGGCAGCAAGTATTAACCTTGAAGAGAAGAGGCAGCAAAAGTGAGGTGGTGAAAGTTGATAAGTTGATTCAGAGAAAAATACATTTATTTTTAGACGTGGGGCTGAAAATTAAAGGAACTTATTCTTGGTAAGCTTGCTGCTGCTGCTGCTGCTCAGTCGCTTCGGTCGTGTCTGACTCTGTGCGACCCCATAGACGGCAGCCCACCAGGCTCCCCCGTCCCTGGGATTCTCCAGGCAAGAACACTGGAGTGGGTTGCCATTTCCTTCTCCAATGCATGAAGGTGAAAAGTGAAAGTGAAGTCTCTCAGTCGTGTCCAACCCTTAGCAACCCCATGGACTGCAGCCCACCAGGCTCCTGCGTCCATGGGATCTTCCAGGCAAGAGTACTGGAGTGGGGTGCCATTGCCTTATACTGTGGGAACACTATTACCTGTATATCTTTCCACAGTGTCTATAACACATTGCAACTGCTATGTAAGCACTCATTGACTGAATCCTGGCCTCTGCCACTTAACCAGTTTTGTGACCTTGAGCAACCTAACTTTTCTGTTTTTGTTTCTCTATAAGATGGAAAGTAATAATACTGTAACTTGGGATTAATGGGAATATTAAATAAGTAATTAATTTGTAAAACATACACAATAGAGCTCAGTATTGAGTAAGCAGAACTATTTGCTAATATCATAGTTGTTATTTGGAAATATGAAAACTTTTAAATTAAAATTTGCCTTTGGTGATTGGGAATCTTTTTAAATTGCAGTTTATGATGTCTCTGGAGCAGCAAGTGACAGAAATTGTGTGGTCCTCAGTGATATTCACATTGACATCATGGACTATATCCAGCCTGCAACTTGTACTGATGCCGAATTCCGTCAGATGTGGGCTGAATTTGAATGGGAAAACAAAGTTAGTCCTTAAACTCCTTATCTTTCTTTTTGGCTAGTGTTGAGGGATTCTTTGATAAAATTAATCCCAGATGTGAAAAGCAAAGTCTTTCAGTATCTATGCTTACAAATTAGCCTTAACTGGAAAGCATGCAACTGGTTTGGTTAATTTACTGTTGTAAATTGGTGAGAGTAACAGTTCTATAATTAATCTAATTGTTCAAGACATTATAAACAATGTTCCATCCCTGTGTGTATGAATAGAAACTTACCATTGAATCAGTATCTGATAGAAGCTTTGCAAAGTCAGTGGCTTGCTAGCGAACTTTGTTCCTATGAGCCTTGATTTTTATTAGAACTATTTTATGTACAGCATGTTGACGGTCTATGAAGTTATCTGTACTCGAAAGTTCTGATACCAGCCTACAGTTTGTTGGATTTTGTAGATGTCATTTACTTTTCATTGCCCACCCTTTCCCCTTAAGTACTTGGAAGGAGGTTTTAATAGGACACATAAGTGATTGTTTTATCAGCCCCAAGATAAGAAATTCATAGCTTTCTCTCTGTTAAAAGTATAATCTCTTGACTTTTTTTCCTCTTCCTCTGTACAGGTGACAGTTAACACAAATATAGTTGATTTAAATGACTATTTACAGCACATATTAAAGTCAACCAACATGAAATGCCTCACTCCAGAGAAGGTAAGATTTGCCTGGGTACTTCTTAAATCTGATACAGAGTAATGGTAGATTCTTGGCTTTCTTGTATTTTCTGTAGTATATTGTGTTTTTACTTAGCCTGAGAAAAGCAGTGTCATTCTGGACTAGTTAGAAAAAACTATACCGTAGAATGTGTGAATCTGCTTACTGCTTTCTACTGAAATAGGAGCAGTATCTGCTTGTCCCTAGAGCAGTGACCCAACTAAATAGTCAGATTGACTTTTCTTTTCAGTCTTCTCCCTTTTAACTAAAAACTTTATTCCAGAGTGTACTAGATTAGAAAATGTCCATGACCTCTTCTTTTGATTCTGATTGTGGGTCAGAATATATCTGATCAAGTATGGAATTGTTAATGTATTCTGATTTTTTGCTATGTTTGTGTATGTATGAAAAAAAGACTAGAGAAAAAGACCAAAAACTGAAGCTGAGAATGTAAGGAAGTTTTCTTTATAAAATTTCTGCTAATGTTGTGGTAGTGATTTAATCAGTGAAAGAATACTGCCAGACCAAGTCAAGTAGGCTTTAATTCATGTTAGTCTATTCAACAGATAGTGAGTCTGATAAATACTGTATGCCCGATACTCTGTGAGCTGCTGGATATACAATAATGAAGAAAATAAAAATAGTCTCTTTCTTCATAGAGCTTAAGGTCTGGTGTAGGAGGCAGTCAAACAACTCTAAACAAAGAATATAGAAATGCAAATTAGGATAAGTGCTGTTTCTTTAAGATCAAGTTTATCGAGATACAGACAACACTAAAGCTCACACATTTTACATGTATAGTTCTGCGAGTATCAACAGGTTCATACAGTCATGTATGAATAAGTGGTGAATAAGCTGCTTTAAGTGGTGATAATTTACCTGTGCTGTTTAGTCTTGCTTATGTGTAGTTCTCTAGTATTAAGTTTATCCCAAATTTCTTGCAGGCACTTTCTGGTTACTGTGGCTTTATGGCAGCCAACCTCTATGCTCGTTCCATATTTGGAGAAGATGCACTTGCAAACGTTAGCATTGAAAAGCCGATACAACAGGGACCAGAGGCCCCTGTTACTGGCCACATAAGAATCCGTGCAAAGAGTCAGGTAACGGTTGCTTTTTTTGAGATGGTCTCTGAACTGAATACAAAGAGAAAGAATCTGTGTCTCTCTCATTTCTATATATAGTGTCCTCTGGCATACTAGTGTTTTGTGCATTGCTAGTGCTCAGTTGCTCACTTGTGTCTGACTCTTTGCAACCCCGTGGACTGTAGCCTGCCAGGCTCCTCTGTCCGTGTGATTTTCCAGGCAAGAATACTGGAGTGAGTTGCCTTTCCCTTCTCTGGGGGTCTTCCCGACCCAAAGATTGAACCCACATTTCCTTCATTGGCAGGTGGATTCTTTACCACTGAGCTACGTGGGATGCCAACCATCTTATGTAAAGTCCATTTAAATATACAGTTTTATATACTTTCATCTCAATTCTGTAAATTTTTATCCCTTTAACCTTTGTTTTCATTTGGGATCCAATCAACAAGCTTGGTCTTAGAGAGAGGAGTTTTATAAGTTTTTTTTTTTTCTTTTTCCCTGTCCATTTTAGTGACCTTTGTATAAAAAGTTCTGGCATCTCCAGAGTGAGATTGAGCTGAGGAGTTCTTGCCCTTTGGTCTAACTGTTGCCCCAATAATTACTGGTCAAATATCTCAGTGCAAATTTTTGTAGCCTCTTAAATGCATATTTTAAAACTGGGTAAATAGAACAGATGTGTTTGGCTGTTAATGTTGGGGACCAGTGGGGGTCCCTTTTGGCCCATTTAACCTCAGGTAGGGTATAATATCAAATCTTGCTTTAATCACATAAATGCCCATTTTATTTATCCCATTTTAAATAACCACTAAAGATTTCTTTATTCTTGTGAAATAACTCTTCCTAAGAAAAAACCTCTACCTTGTTGGAAATTATAGCCAGTCTTTACTTACAGACTTTTATTGTTGACATTAGATGCTTATATGTATGTATATATATACAATTCTTGTATTTATAATATATATTATTCATATCTATAATATATATTTATAATATAATTATATATTTGTTTTAATATTTATAATGATATATTATTTTATATCTATAATATATACTATTTTAATATTTCTAATAATATAATTATATATCATATATATGATCTAATACAACCTCATTCTGGCTCAGATGGTAAAGAATCTGCCTGCAATGCAGGAGACCTGGGTTTGATCCCTGGGTCAGGAAGATCCCCTAGAGGAGGGCATGGCAGCCCACTCCATTATTCTTGCCTGGAGAATCCCCATGGACAGAAGAGCCTGGCGGGCCACAATCCATGGGGTCTCAAAGAGTCGGACACAACTAAGCGACTAAGCACACACACATATTTATAATAACCATACTTGGTAAAGAATACACCTGCAGTGCAGGAAACCCCAGTTTGATTCCTGGGTCGAGAAGATCTGCTAGAGAAGGGATAGGCTACCCACTTTAGTATTCTTGGGCTTCCCTGGGGCTCTTGGGCTTCCCTGGGGCTCAGCTGGTAAAGAAGCTGCCTGCAGTGCAGGAGACCTGGATTTGATCCCTGGGTTGGGAAGATGAGAAGGGAAAGGCTACCCACTCCCATATTCTGGCCTGGAGAATTCCATGGACTGTATAGTCCATGGGGTCACAAAGAGTCAGACATGACTAAGCAACTTTCGCTTTCACTTTTCACTCTTGAAATATAACTGCTTCCTTTAATAAATGGCCCACCTTTTGGGTCTGTCATTCTGGTTTATTTGCAGTCAGATTAATTCCTGTGGAGTGTTTGTGAATGTATTCTTTAGTTTTTTGAAATCTAGTGACTCTGTCAATCTAGCACTACAAGTACTTAACCAAGTGAAGCTTTGTTGAGTCTTTTTGTACATCCTAGTTTCAGTGTTGGTTGGTATCATTGAGTGGGGGCTTGGTAAGATGGAATAACCTACTGATTACATACGGTTTTAATAATTATGTATAAACATCTTCATTCTTTCTTACAGGGAATGGCCTTAAGTCTTGGAGATAAAATCAACTTGTCTCAGAAGAAAAATAGTATATAAGAATAAACAAAAAAGTCTTTGCAGCTTTACAGTTAAAATCTAGGTATGGGCTTACTGGACTCCAACATCTTTTGTACTCTTTTTGTGCTTTGTGTTATATAGAATCTGAGTTCATGCTGAATGCATTCCAGCCAATAATTTATAGCCTTTCCCTTAAATCAAGATTGATTTTAAAATTATAGTTTGTCTTTTGTCTTAACAGTTTTGAATGCTGTCCTCAAAGTATATAATGTTTCTCACATGTATCAAGACCATTTTCACAGTACAATAAACAGATCTATTCCTAAGTCTTTTGTTGTTTTATGAATAAATGTGTAATTACATAATTTTAGTTATGTAACAATGAATTTCTTTTAGTTGCATTATAGATTTCTATTATAAATTTAAATTGCTGTTTGAGTTGTGAATATATGAACTTTTTAAGAGAATTTAAAGATACAGTGATATGAAATGAGATAGGCCTTGATTTATTTGATTAATGGTTGCTGCTGCTGCTGCTGCTGCTGCTAAGTCGCTTCAGTCATGTCCGACTCTGTGCGACCCCATAGACGGCAGCCCACCAGGCTCCCCCGTCCCTGGGATTCTCCAGGGAAGAACAATGGAGTGGGTTGCCATTTCCTTCTCCAGATTAATGGTTACTGACTTAATATTCTGACATCAGTTTATCTAAAAATGCCTCATCGTGTTCTAAAGGGCTTTTCTCTGAAATTTAGGTTCTAGAAGAAAGTATCAAATACCTTGAGAAAACAGATCCATGTTCATTTTATCTTTTAATTAATTTTTATTGGCGTGTAATTGATTTACAATGTTGTGTTAGTTTCTGTTGTACAACAAAGTGAATCAGCTGTATGTGTACATATATCCCCTTTTTTTTAAGATTTCCTTCCCATTTAAGTCACCACAGAGCATTGAATAGAGTTTCCTGTGCTATACAGTAGGTGCTCATTAGTTGTCTATTTTATACATAGTAGTCTATAGATATATATATTCCAGTCTCTCCATACTCCCACTCCCCTCTTCCCCTTTGGTATCCATATGTTTGTTCTTTACGTCTGTGTGTCTATTTCTGCTTTGCAAATAAGTTCATCTGTAAAAATTTTTCTAGACTCCACATATAAGTGACGTTGTATGATATTTATTTTTCTGACTTCACTCTACATGACAGTCTCTGGGTCCATCCATGTCTCTGAAAGTGGCACAGTTTTGTTCCTTTTTATGGCTCATATTCCATTATATATGTGTATCACATACTTTTTATCCATTCCTCTGTTGATGAACGTTTAGGTTGCTTCCATGTCCTGGCTATTGTAGACAGTGCTGCAGTGAACATTAGGGTACATATATAGTTCTAAATTACTGTTTTCTCCAGGTATATGTCCAGGAGTGGGATTGCTGGGTCATGTAGTAGTTCTGTTTTTAGCTTTTTAAGGAATGTCCACACTGTTCTCCGAAGTAGCTGTACCAACTTACACTCCCACCAACAGTGTAGGAAGGTTCCCTTTTCGACATACCCTCTGCAGCATTTATCGTTTGTAGATTTTTTGATAATGGCCATTCTGAGCAGTGTGAGGTGATGACCTCATTGTAGTTTTGATTTGCATTTCTTTAATAATTGGTAATGTTGAGTGAACATTTTTTTCATGTGTTTGTTGGCCATCTGTATCCATCTTCATTTTAAAAAGAGGATTATAAACTGCCTAAAATAAACATACTATTCTTAATTATTCTGAATCATAGTGAAAAGCAGATAATCCAAAATAGATTTTTAATCTTCACATTTAGCTTTGGGTGTTCCTTTATGTTTGTCAGGAATTAAGTTGCTTCCAGCCAGCCAGTTACTGAAGCTGCACTGGGAGCATTCAACTCCAGAGGATTCAGAGAGCTGTCCTATTTCCATGTTGCCTCTGTGCCTCACCTTCTCCTCCCTTTTCTCTCATTTTATGCCAGGGCTGGGCACCATCCCCAGGATGATTCTAAATGCCTTTGTGAGCTGAGTTCAGTTCCCTCAGGTCAGATTGTGTTGTTCTTTTGGCCCTTGCTTTCCTTGGGGATGACTGAGATAGTCTGCTCTTTTACCTAAGTCTGAACATTAAACTATTACACTTTGCCTTCCAGCTAAGATTCAGGCTACATTCAGGATGAGTCCATAGATCAGGTCTGTGAAAGAGTGAAAGCGGCATCTCCTATTTCAGCACTTGAGTGAGAATGAAATGATTTGTTTGAAGTGTGAAGGAGACGGATACATCGTATGATGTCAGAAACTTTGAAGCCACTTGCTTTTTTAATCAAATGAACCAGGGGATCATAGGGCATTTGAGATTCCAGAACACCAAGATCTCAAAGCAGAGTCAGTGGCTACCAAATAGGAAAGATACTGGGAATGCTAAAAAGGGATCGGGTGGGTGCAGTGTCCAGCGTTAGAGATTTGTGATGAGAGCAGAACAACTGATGCAGTTTCGGATTAAATCATTTCCCAGGCTCTGTTCCCATGAATATTAGTTTCCTTGATGCCATTAGATATTATGAGAGAAAAGGGATTCCACAGTCAAGTCAGTTTGGAAAAGCTTTATATTGTTCTGTATTGGTGTTTCACCACCCACATTAGCATACTGAAAATGTTGAGAGGTCCTTCAGTAAAGTTTGGTTTAACCCATCATATCTTAATCTTATATAACCAGGGAATCCTTTTTCTATAGAACACCTATTGATGATAACACAGGACAGGAAAAGTGGCTTAGCACATTAAAGATTTTGGTTTTGTGTTCACAAGCATGATTTCATGTTAAATCTCAAGGGTTTATCTTTCTGTATGTCCAAAAATATATCTCTGTTGATATGCTCAGAAAATTGTCTAACACTCTGGTCAATTTTCTTGGGCTAAAATTGGTTCACATGGCCATTTTCTTAAATTCATAAATAAGGAGAACAAAAGAGAAAAAAGTTAAAACAGTTGTCAGATATCGATACTACATTTAGATATTTATACTTTATTAGCATTTTATTGGTTTTGTGCCTTTACTAAATGTAAATTGAGTGGGATAGCACTGTTTAGAAAAGCTGTTTACATTGTGCTCTCAGTTGGGATTTAAAATACACTTTATATGCTCACATTTCTTTGCATTGTTCATGTAAGAAGGCTTTTTCAATAGAACAGGAAAGACTAGAGATCTCTTCAAGAAAACTGGAGATATCAAGGGAACTTTTCATGCAAAGATGGACAAAATAAAGGACAGAAATGGTAAGGACCTAGCAGAAACAGAAGATCTTACAAAGAGATGGCAGGAATGTGCAGAACTAGACCAAAAAAAGGCCTTAATGATAACCACAATGGTGTGGT
This sequence comes from Bos indicus, assembly GCF_029378745.1. Lineage (NCBI taxonomy): Eukaryota > Metazoa > Chordata > Mammalia > Artiodactyla > Bovidae > Bos > Bos indicus. The sequence goes on from NC_091774.1 coordinate 38,661,422, forward strand.
CAGTCACCTACAGTAAACATCCTGAGAGAAACAGAAGATCTTACAAAGAGATGGCAGGAATGCACAGAAGAACTATACAAAAAAAGGCCTTAATGATAACCACGATACTGTGGTCAGTCACCTACAGTAAACATCCTGAAATGTGAAGTCAAATGGGCCTTAGGAAGCATCACTACAAACAAAGCTAGTGGAGGTGATGGAATTCCAGTTGAGCTATTTCAAATCCTAAAAGATGATGCTGTTAAATTGCTGGATTTAATTAATGTGTCAGCAAATTTGGAAAACTCAGCAAATAGCCCAGAGGTAAAGAATCTGCCTGCAATGCAGAAGATGCAGGAGGTGTGGGTTCGATTCCTGGGTGGGGAAGATCCCCTGGAGGAGGAGGCAACCCACTCCAGTATTCTTTCCTGGAGAATCCCAAGGAAAGAGGAGCCTGGCATTCTACAGTCCAAGGGGTTGCAAAGAATCAGACGTGACTAAGTAACTGAGCATGTACCTTAGTGGCTATAGGACTGGAAAAGGTCAGTTTTCATTCCAGTCCCAAAGGGCACTTCCAAAGAATGTTCAAACTACCATATAATTCGCTCATTTCACATACTAGCAAAGTAATATTCAAAGTCCTTCAAGCTAGGCTTTTCAATAGTACATAAACCAAGAACTCCTAGATATATAAGCTGGGTTTAGAAAAGATAGGAACCAGAGATCAAATTGACAACATCCATTGGATCATAGAAGAAGCTAGAGAATTCCAGAAAAACATCTGCTTGATTGACTGTGCTCAAGCCTTTGACTGTGTGGATCACAACAAACTGGAAAACTCTTCAAGAGATGGGAGTACCAGACCACCTTACCTGTCTCCTGAGAATCCTGTATGCAAGACAAGAAGCAACAGAACCAGAAATGGACAATGGACTTGTTCAAGATTGGGAAAGGAGTATGTCAAGACTGTATATTGTCACCCTGTTTATTATCTGACATGCAGAGTACATCATCCAGCCGGGTTGGATGAGGTACAATCTAGAATCAGGATTTCCGGGAGAAACATCAACCTGAGATATGCAGATGATACCACCAATGGCAGAAAGCAAAGCGGAACTGAAGAGCCTCTTGAGGGTGAAAGAAGAGTGAAAAAGCTGGCTTAAAACTCAAATACAAAAACCTAAGATCATGGCATCCACTTGCATCACTTGATGACAAGGAGATGGGGGAAAAGTGGGAACAGTGACAGATTTTCTTAACTTGGGCTCAAAAATCACTGTGGACAGTGCCCGCATCCACAAAATTAAAAGGTGCTCCTTGGAAGGAAAGCTATAACAAACCTAGATAGCATATTAAAAAGCGGAGACATCACTTTGCTGACAAAGGTCCATATGGTTTTTCCAGTAGTCTTGTACAGATGTGAGAGTTGGACCATAAAGAAGGCTGAGGGCCAAAGAATTGTTGTTTTTGAACTGTGGTGTTGGAGAAGACTCTTGAGAGTCCCTTGGACAGCAAGGAGATCCAACCAGTCCATCCTAAAGGAAATCAGTCCTGAATATTCACTGGAAGGACTGATGCTGAAGCTGAATCTCCAGTACTTTGGCCCCCTGATGAGAAGAGCCAGCTCATTAGAAAAGACATTTATGCTGGGAAGATTGAGGGCAGGAGGAGAAGGGAGCAACAGAGGGTGAGATGGTTAGATAGCATTATCTACTCAATGGACATGAGCTTAAGGAAACTCCAGGAGATGGTGACGGACAAGGAAGCCTGGCGTGCTGCAGTCCATGGGGTCTCAGAGTGGGGCAAGACTTAAATAACAGCAATGCTCACATTATAAAATATCATATAATTAGGACCATAATATCTAGTAAGAGGATAAGCAAAGTATCTGATACCAGGTAAGAGCTTAATATATAAATGTATTGAGTAAGTGTGTAAATCTTACAAGAAAATTAAATGGCCTTGATATTTTGCTGTCTTGACACTAGAGGGAGCCATGTGCAGTTACTTTCATTTTGGGATTAGAAGAGATTGGAGTTTAGAGTTTCTTATACAAAGAAAAACCAATATAATTTTTTTTTTATTAGCAAGGAGATTGATATTTGTGATATTTTGCTAGCTGTGAAGAAATTTTCCACTTGATTTGTAAATAATATAGAAAACAAAGGAATTTGTTTTAGGATACCTAAAGTGACAGACGGAGAAGGCAACGGCAAGCCACTCCAGTACTCTTGCCTAGAAAATCCCATGGATAGAGGAGCCTGGTGGGCTGCAGTCCATGGGGTCCCTAGGAGTCGGATGCAACTGAGCGACTTCACTTTCACTTTTCACTTTCACACAATGGAGAAGGCAATGGCAACCCACTCCAGTGTTCTTGCCTGGAGAATCCCAGGGACAGCGGAGCCTGGTGGGTTGCTGCCTAGGGGGTCGCACAGAGTCGGACATGACTGAAGCGACTTAGCAGCAGTAGCAGCAGCAGCAAAGTGACAGAACCAAAATTATTTTTTAAATATGTATTTATTTATTTGGCTGTAATGGGTCTTAATTGCAGCAAATAGGATGTAGTTCTCTGAAAGGAAGAAGTGGAAGTGATAATCGCTCAGTTGTGTCCAACTCTGCGACTCCATGAATTGTAGCCCATCAAACCCAGGCCCCTAGGCCTGGGAGCGCAGAGTCCCGGCCACTGGACCACCAGGGAAGTCCCCAAAATATTTTTGAAAACTCAAATAACATCAAGTATGAAGTATCTGTGTTATATATTGGATAAAGTAAGTAGTTCTACTGGTGACCTTTTTCTTCCACACTGGAGAATGTCCCTTAGCTTATAATTTATATCCTTTCCCTCAAACCAAGATCAAGTTTACAATTACAGTCTTTTGTCCTAATAGTTCTGAGTGCTGTCCTCAAAGTAGGGTCAGGCATATCATCTCCCTGCCTTACAGTCCTCTCCAGACTCTGTTATCTTTTCCCATCCTTGAACATCACTCTCTACCCTCAGGAATCTCAGGAGCCTGACGTGGTAACCAGCTACAGTGCAGAAGTTCAGTTTAGAATCAGAAGAAGTGTAGAATCCTATCTGAATGTACTTGTTTTGTGGTCTTAGACAATCGTGAATAGCTAATTTATTGAGTGCTTACATGTGTCAGGCATAGCACTGAGTGCTTTTTCAGTGGCATATATAACCCCTCAGTGACCCTTATCAGGCACATATTATTAAAATCATCATTTACAGATGATGATTACAGTCATAAGAGAGGGTGTTACTTCCTATCAAGGTTTAATTTTAAGAGTCAACTCAGGTATAAAGCCTTCTGACACAAGAACCTTGCAACTAGTCATACATTGACACTACTGCCTCATCTCTTTGTGCTTCAGTGTCCTCATTTGTGAGATGCTTATAATATCTGGAGCTTCCCTGGTGGCTCAGACGGTAAAGAATCTGCCTGCAATGCAAGGGACCTGGGTTTGATCCCTGAATCTGGAAGATTGCCTAGGAAAGGGAACGGCTACCCACTCCAGTATTCTTGCCTAGAGAATTTCATGGACAGGAGCCTGGCAGGCTACGAATAGGAGCCTGGCAGTTCACAAAGACTCGGACACAACAGAACGACTAAAACTTTCACACTTTAACTAAAATGTCTATTTCATAGAATTGATGTGAGGGATGAAATCATAGATTGTATTATACATTAGCACATAGTAGATGTTAATAAGTATTCACTCATTTCTTTCCCCATTCACATTCCTTACACTACAGAAAAGACTGAAACCTATTCTTCAAACTATCTTCATACCTCCCTCAGAATTTAAATACTAATTATGTACTCTGTTTGAATGCTTTTTTTTTTCTTTTCTTAACATCAGAAACTTACTTAGAAGAAGCTTCATTTCTCAAGAATTCTTTATAATAGTATTCATCATGTCAGTTTTTTAATTAGCTTTAGCACTTTTGCATATAAACTGTTGTTTTCACACTTAAATGAAACTGTCACAACCCATACACCTCATGTGATAGATGGTCTTTGATGAACATACTGGTTTTATTTGCTTTCAGGATGATAGTAGAATGATTAACAACTGAGTACAGAAATATGTGCAGCTAGATCACAGTAACAATTATTTAGAATTGCTCGCTTGATCAAAAGTCACTTCTGATAATTGACCACTTTCTCTTGTTTTCTCTATCTAGCATGACAGAATCTCTTTGATTAAGAAGTTAGTTATACAGTGACAAAAGCAGGCAAGTGGGATTGTGCCTTTTATCTGATTCTGTATATAATTGTGGGATTCTGAGAAAACTATGTATTTTTGATTATAAACCCAACAAAATACACAAAGTAAATGCAGCATGGTGGGCTGAAACACCCCTAAATGAGATTCTTCCTAAATTGAATCTCAGTTCTCTAACTTTCTGAAAATTGATGTATCTATTTGGGTCTATCTCTTTATCTGTAAAATGAAATAATGAAATAATAACTGACTCCAGAGTTTCTAGTTCAAAAAATTCATACTAAGAAGCCTTGTGTTTTTACATATACTTGTCAACAAACCTTGTAAATCAACTGGGATATCAGTTCTGTTCAGTTCAGTCGCTCAGTCGTGTCCGACTCTTTGCAACCCCATGAATCGCAGCACACCAGGCCTCCCTGTCCATCACCAACTCCTGGAGTCTACCCAAACCCATGTCCATTGAGTCGGTGATGCCATCCAGCCATCTCATCCTCTGTCATCCCCTTCTCCTCCTGCCCCCAATCCTTCCCAGCATTAGGGTCTTTTCCACTGAGTCAACTCTTCACATGAGGTGGCCAAATTATTGGAGTTTCAGCTTCAACATCAGTCCTTCCAATGAACACCCAGGACTGATCTCCTTTAGGATGGACTGGTTGGATCTCCTTGCAGTCCAAGGGACTCTCAAGAATCTTTTCCAACACCACAGTTTAAAAAGCATCAATTCTTCAGCTCTTAGCTTTCTTTATAGTCCAACTACATCCATACATGAGTACTGGAAAAACCATAGCTTTGACTAGATGAACCTGTGTTGGCAAAGTAATGTCTCTGCTGTTTAATATGCTGTCTAGGTTGGTCATAAATTTTCTTCCAAGGAGCAAGTGTTGTTTAATTTCATGTCACATTTCATCTGCAGTGATTTTGGAGCCCAAAAGCATAAAGTCTGTCACTGTTTCCACTGTTTCCCCATCTATTTCCCATGAAGTGATGGGACCAGAAGCCATGATCTTAGTTTTCTGAATGTTGAGTTTTAAACCAACTTTTTCACTCTCCTCTTTCACTTTTATCAAGAGGCTCTTTAGTTCTTCTTCGCTTTCTGCCATAAGGGTGGTGTCATCTGCATGTCTGAGGTTACTGAGATTTCTCTCAGCAATCTTGATTCCAGCTTGTGCTTCATCCAGCCCAGCATTTCTCATGATGTACTCTGCATATAAGTTAAATAAGCAGGGTGACAATATACAGCCTTGACGTACTCCTTTTCCTATGTGGAACCAGTCTGTTGTTCCATGTCCAGTTCTAACTGTTGCTTCCTGACCTGCATACAGATTTCTCAAGAGGCAGGTCAGGTCATCTGGTATTCCCATCTCTTAAGAATTATCCACAGTTTGCTGTGATCCACACAGTCAGAGGCTTTAGCATATTCTATAAAGCAGAAATAGATGTTTTTCTGGAACTTTCTTGCTTTTTCAGTGATCCAATGGATGTTGGCAATTTGATCTCTGGTTCCTCTGCCTTTTCTAAATCCAGCTTGAACATCTGGAAGTTCACGGTTCACATACTGTTGAAACCTGACTTGGAGAATTTTGCGCATTACTTTAATAGCATGTGAGATGAGTGCAATTGTGCAGTAGTTTGAGCATTCTTTGGCATTGGCTTTCTTTGGGATTGAAATGAAAACTAAACTTTTCCAGTCCTGTGGCCACTGGTAAATTTTCCAAATTTGCTGGCATATTGAATGCAGCACTTTCACAGCATCATCTTTTAGGATTTGAAATAGCTCCACTGGAATTCCATCACCTCCACTAGCTTTGTTTGTAGTGATGCTTCCTAAGGCCCATTTGACTTCACATTTTAGGACGTCTGCCTCTAGGTAAGTGATCATACCGTCATGACTATCTGGGTCATGAAGATCTTTTTCGTGTAGTTCTGTATATTCTTACCACCTCTTCTTAATATCTTCTGCTTCTGTTAGGTCCATACCATTTCTGTCCTTTATTGTGCCCATCTTTGCATGAAATGTTCCCTTGGTATCTCTAATTTTCTTGAAGAGATCTCTCGTCTTTCCCATTTTATTGTTTTCTTCTATTTTTTTGCACTGATCGCTGAGGAAGGCTTTCTTATCTCTCCTTGCTATCTTTGGAACTCTGCATTCAAATGGGTATATCTTTCCTTTTCTCCTTTGCTTTTCGATCCTCTTCTTTTCTCAGCTATTTTTAAGGCCTCCTTGGACAGCTGTTTTGCTTTTTTGTATTTCTTTTTCTTGGGGATGGCCTTGATCCCTGTCTCCTGTACAGTGTCAGGAACCTCTGTCCATAGTTCTTCAGGCACTCTGTCTATCAGATCTAATGCCTTGAATCCATTTCTCTCCTCCACTGTATAATTGTAAGGGATTTGGTTTAGGTCACACCTGAACGGTCTAGTGGTTTTCCCTACTTTCTTCAATTTAAGTCTGAATTTGGCAATAAGGAGTTCATGATCTGAACCACAGTATAGAGCTTCTCCATCTTTGGCTGCAAAGAATATATAATCAATCTGATTTCAGTGTTGAGTATCTCTTGATGTCCATGTGTAAAGTCTTCTCTTGTGTTGTTGGAAGAAGGTGTTTGCTATGACCAATGCATTTTCTTGGCAAAACACTATTAGCCTTTGCCCTGCTTTATTCTGTACTCTAAGGCCAAATTTGCCTGTTACACAAGGTGTTTCTTGACTTCCTACTTTTACATTCCAGTCCCCTATAATGAAAAGGACATCTTTTTTGGGTGTTAGTTCTAGAAAGTCTTGTAGATCTTTATAGAACTGTTCAGCTTCTTCAGCGTTACTGGTCGGGGCATAGACTTGGATTACTGTGACATTGAATGGTTTGCCTTGGAAATGAACAGAGATCATTCTTTCGTTTTTGAAATTGCATCCAAGTACTGCATTTCAGACTCTCTTGTTGACTCTGATGGCTACTCCATTTCTTCTAAGGAATTCTTGCCCACAGTAGTAGATATAATGGTCATCTGAGTTAAATTCACCTATTTAAGTGAATGGGTGAATCCATTTAAGTTCACTGATTCCTAAAATGTCGACGTTCACTCTTGCCATCTCCTGTTTGACCACTTCCAGTTTGCCCCGATTCATGGACCTAACATTGCAGGTTCCTATGCTCTTAACAGCATCAGACTTTGCTTCTATCACCAGTCACATCTGCATCAGGGTTTTGTTTTTGCCTTGGCTTCTCTTCATTCTTTCCGGAGTTATTTCTCCACTGATCTCCAGTAGCATATTGGGTACCTAACGACCTGGGGAGTTCATCTTTCATTGTCCTATCTTTTTGCCTTTTCCTACTGTTCATAGGGTTCTCAAGGCAAGAATACTGAATTGGTTTGCCGTTCCCTTCTCCAGTGGACCACATTTTGTTAGAACTCTCCACCATGACCTGTCCATCTTAGGTGGCCGTACAGGGCATGTCTCATAGTTTCATGAGACAAGGGTATGGTCCATGTGATCAGATTGATTAGTTTTCTGTGATTGTGGTGTTCAGTCTGTCTGCATGATGGTGAAGGATGAAGAAAACAAAACAACCAATGGGATGACAGCCATGAGGTTTGTATGTCAAGGAGACCCAAGCCTCTCTGTTCTCTTGAATCTGGGGTCTCTTCTGAGTTGTGGGGCTTCACATGAAGAAACTTCACGTTCTGCTTGTCTCTTGCTAGGATGCTCTCTCCTAGAATATCAGGAGCATTGGTGTCAGAACACATTTCCCAGGGAAGTGAGAGGCATAGACTCAAAACCAAGTCTTTTGGCTTGCTTTCTCATGTGGTACTCAAAGATGACCCTGTATCTATGAACGCCCTCTGTGCTCTGCCACATAAATTGCTTCTGCTGCATGCTATCCACTTATCTTGCTCCTAAGAAAATAATTGAATACTTTCCTGTCTGTGATCACCAGAGAGAAATTTAGAAGTAAGCAAATAACCCTCCCTTCATTACTGGTAGTTGAACATCTCTTATAGTTACTGTGTTTTTAAAGTAAAGTTTAAGATAAACATATACAAGCATCATGGTTTAGTAAAGTTAACATACTTGGATTCAAAAGACTTGGTTTTGAATCTAGATGAAGCTGAAGGTCTTTTTAGGCACCATGATGGAGATGGAGCCCTGAAGAGGTCACCCGCTCACTGGGGCAGGAATCTGACATGATAATAGATGCATGTGTCTGTGGCCATCAATATTAGATGGTTGCTATAGAGAACAGCATTTTAGAGGAGAACTTTTAATGAAAACTTGAATGTCACTGAAGGCTGGAACAGTCATATTAATCTGCTTTTACATATGCTTCAGGGAGAAGGCAATGGCAACCCACTCCAGTACTCTTGCCTGGAAAATCCCATGGACGGAGGAGCCTGGTGGGCTGCAGTCCATGGGGTCACTTAAGAGTCAGACATGACTGAGTGACTTCACTTTCACTTTTCACTTTCATGCATTGGAGAAGGAAATGGCAACCCACTCCTGTGTTCTTGCCTGGAGAATCCCAGGGACAGGGGAGCCTGGTGGGCTGCCATCTATGGGGTCGCACAGAGTCAGACACTGAAACGACTTAGCAGCAACAGCAGCAGCCCTCTAATGGAGAAGGATAAGAGGCTTATGGAAGCTTTCTGATGGGAGAGACTGACTAAGAGGGAAACTGGGTCTTGTTCTGATGGGAGGGGCCGTGCTCAGTAAATCTTTAATCCAATTTTCTGTTGATGGGTGGAGCTGTGTTCCCTCCCTGTTATTTACCTGGGGCCAAACTATGGTGGAGGTAATGAAGATAATGGCGACCTCCTTCAAAAGGTCCCATGCAGGCACTGCTACACTCAGTGCCCCCAACCCTGCAGCAGGCCACCACTGACCCACACCTCTGCTGGAGACTCCTGGGCAAGTCTGGGTCAGTCTCTTGTGGGGTCACTGCTCCTTTCTGCTGGGTCCTGGTGCACACGAGTTTCTCTTTGTGCCCTCCAAGAGTCTGTTTCCCCAGTCCTGTGTACGTTCCGGCAGCTCTATGGTGGGGTTAATGGTGACCTCCTCCAAGAGGGCTTATGCCATACCCAAGTCTGCTGCCCCCAGAGCCCCTGCCCCTGCAGTAGTCCACTGCTGACCCATCCCTCCACAGGAGACACTCAAACACAGTTCTGTCTCAGTCTCTGTGGGGTCTCTGGGTCCTGGAGCACACAAGGTTTGTTTGAGCCCTCTGAGCCTCTCTGGCAGGAATGGGGTTTGATTCTAAATGCGAATTTGCCCCTCCTACCATCTTGCTGGGGCTTCTCCTTTGCCCTTGGACATGGCATATCTCCTCGCAGCTGCTCCAGCGATGCACAGCCACCACTCCAGCGCCTACCGCTTGCTGGCTATTACCCAGAGATGCCTCAAAATCCACATTATGAAGTGAAACTTATGTTACCGCTCAGACTTGTTCCTCTGCTGAGTCTCTGGTTAGTTATGCTAGAAACCCAGTAGTCACTGTTAGCTCTATCGCCACCCCTTATATCCCATCAGACATCAAGCCCAGTGTTCTCCCTTCCTCAGTATTTTTCTCATCTTTTTTCCCCACTCCTATTGCCATTGCTCTGGTTTAGACTTTCATCATCTTTATTGTGTTCTGTTACAGTGGCCCAACTATAAACTTCACAAATGATTCTAAATTGAAAGCTGACACTGCAGTCCTGACCATACACAACAGTAGCTATGTGATTCTTTGACCTGGTCAGACCTTTCCCTGGTAATAACATTTTGGAAGACATAACTTAAAAAAGAAAAAAACATGTCCAAAAACTTTGACATGATAAAAAAACATTATAAATAATGAAAATTTAAAATGTTGAGACACCCTAAAATGAATATTGATAAGCAAATGGTGTTAAGTATATGATGTGTACCAGAGTCCCCAGTAGATAAGTAGATAAATATTTATTGAGTAACCAAATGAGTGAAGCCTGTAGCTATAGAGATAACAGTAGCCATAAGAGATAACAGGTTGTGGATATGAAGTGTTAGGTGGGAAAGGAAGGGGTAAATTATGAGTTTGGGATTAACGTATACACCCTATTATGTATAAAATAGATAATCAACAGGTACCTACTGTATAGCACAGAGAATTCTACTCAGTATTTTGTAATAACTTGAAAGGGAAAAGACTCTGAAAAAGAATTCTTAATATATATTCATATCTTCCCTTCCCAGGGATCGAACCCAGGTTTCCCGCATTGTAGGCAGATGCTTCCTGGCTATTATATATAGGGAAGCCTATATATATATAGGGAAGCCTATATATTCATGTATTTATGTATAACTGAATTATTGTATTATTACCTGAAACTAACACAATGTAGTAAGTCAACTATGCTTCAGTTAAAAAAAAGAGTGTTAGATGAGAAAAAAGACCCCACTCTCTAAGAATGTCTCCTATATTGAGACGAATCAGGGTGTGTCATGGATATACTGCCTGTCTCTCTCTGAAGGTGAATAAAAAATCAAAATATCACATCAGTCATGTCAGTGGTACCTCTTGAAAATAAATGCTGTTTACTGCCTCAAATCACTGGGTGTGCCTAAGATATTTCATTAGCTGGGGTCCCTTATTCTAGCTCTTGTGATTTTTAGATCTGTAATCTTGATGTCTTAAAACCCACCTGGAGAGCTAGCATCTCCTTGTAAGTGAACACTGCATTCTCCTATAAAGAGGGTGGGGACTGAATCTTACCACATGGGGCTTCACCAGCCAGAATGTGGGGGAAATGCTATGTGGTTCAAAAAGTCTGTCCAGAAAATTTTCTGAACTCTGCTAAGCTATGCATATAGTTTCTTAAAGCCCAACAACATAAAGTGAATTTAATTAGTTGTAATCAAAATGTTCTTTCTATGAGGTTATTTAAGGTCATACTTTTTTTTTCCTAATGACCCCGTGCTTTGAGTAAAAGTATGATTATTACTCATGCTTTGAGTAAAGGTATGACTGTTAAGAGCTTATTTTCAAACATATCTGCTAGTACACTATAATTCACAAGCTGGACCAGTGTATTCCCACAGCTAATATCAAATAATGGTAGTCTTTTTTTTCCAGGCCCAAGAAAATTTGATAGAAGTTTGTCAATTTTATGTTTCTTCTCCATAAATGTTAAAACCAGCTCCCAAATTTTAAAAGTAATAAGCATTAGAGGAGTGTTTGAGCTTCCCTGGTGGCTCAGATAGTAAAGAATCTGCCTGCAACATGGGAGACCTGGGTTCGATCCCTGGGTTGGGAAGATCCCCTAGAGAAGGGAAAGGCTATCTACTCCAGGATTCTGGCCTACAGCATTCCATGGACTGTATAGTCTGCGGGCTTGCAGAGTCAGACACAACTGAGTGACTTTCACTTTCACTTTTCACTTTCAGGGGAGTGTTTGGCTAGCTGAATGTTCTTGATCTAATAACTTGTCTTTGTGACCGTTTGTGCTCACGGTGGCTTTTTATTTTCTGCTAGTAAATTGTTTCTTGTTCATCAAATTGAATTAAATGTGTCACCGTCATGGTGGCAACAAAGGACAACTTGATTTCTAGATGCTCCACCACTGGCCTAGGTGTCTGTGTGAAATGTAACTTATAAACTCAAGATGTTATTATGTAACTCATGCAGATTGTATACTCACAGGCGCTATTCAATGAAAATAAGTCTTGGTAAATGGAAGAATAAACCCAAGTTCAAGTAGTCCCTGGCTTATGCCTTTACCATAAAGAACTTTGGAAAAGCCATGGAAGAATGTGCCCTGGTCTGGGGCACTCAACCTGAAGTAAGATTTTCCTCTTATTTCCCCAGCCTAAGCCATAAGGCAGGGCATTACCAAGACCCTTGGGTTCTGACTGTAATACCTGTTGTAAGTGCTGTTCATTATCTTGAAGTTACGGAGGATGAGATACAATTTGGTGAGTATTTTAAGAATACCCAATCAAGGACTATTTGACAAGCTATGAGAACACAGAAAACTATCAGAGGAAAGTCAAGAAAATTTTCACAGAGATGACATTTGAACTAAGCCTTGGAAAGCATAAATTTGCCTGCTGAATGTCAGGTAAGGAATGGGAAGAAAGTATGGGGAAACTATCCAGCCACAGAACAACTGGATAAGTCACAGACATGCATAGCACAGAAAGGCAACTCCTATTCAACGTAAAGTGTGTTGGGGGCAGGTGGTGAGACTGGAAATGGTAAATAAGGATCCAGTTGTGAAGGCTGAGGCCTTTGAATTTCATCTTGCAGGGAATGAAGTACTGAGAATTTTAAGAAAGCAAGTGAAACGATCAGATTTGCATTTAGGAAGACCTCTGGCTACTGTTTGGAGAATAGTTTGGGGGTGTGGGAGACCAGTTAGGAGCCTGTCATATGAGTCAAATTACAAAATTATTATGACAGAATGAGAGGTGGAGAGTGGGATAGTGGTGGGGGCAGGTAGAAGCCTTTTTTTAAAAAAAATTATAGGTTTGCCTAAGGGCAAAAGTTGCTCTGGTAAGTTAGGTTGGGTTGCCAAACCTGCTTTTCCTCATATATAAAGTGAAAATGATTATCATTACCCTTCCCATTCAAAAGGGTTACTGAAATTGCAATGAAATAAAATATATAAAGGTGTGGACAAATGAGTGGTGGAGTGGTTATCAGTAGTGTTTTATCTCTTAAAAAAGTATTTCTTTTTGGCTGCATCAGGTCTTAGTTGTTGCATGCAGGCTCCAGAGCTGCAGCATATGGGCTCAGAAGTTGCAGTGCATGGGCTTAGTCACCCCACGGCGTTGGGGATCTTAGTTCGCCAACCAGGGATTGAACCTGTGTCACCTGCATTGGAAGTCAAATTCTTAACCACTAGACCACCAGGGAAGTCCCCGTTAAATAGTATTTTCGTTGTGATCTTCATCCACAGCGCATATACCATGGGGCTGGGTGATGTGAAATTGCCTCTTTTATGGGCTTAAAAAAAAAACTACTAATAGCAATGTCATGTGATTCAACCTAATAGTTTGTGGATTACTTAGTTTTTCCTGTTACTTCCTGCCTGCTTTTAGGCCATATTATTGCCTTCTCTCTCTGTCTGTCTCTCTCTCTTTTTTTTTTTTAAAGATGAGCAATACATTTCATCAAGGGGATTTCCAGGAATGCTAGGGAGGCAAGTGTGGTAGAAAGAGTGCAGCCTTTGGAGTCAAGTAAACCTGGAATCAGATTTTCCTCTGTAATTTATTAACTGTGGTCTTGGGCAAGTCAGTCTGCTTCAGCCTAATTTTTTTTCTTCTGGAAATGGAAATAAATAATGCCTGCCTTGCAGGGTTATTAAATGAGAAAATTCATTCCTTGTTTGTGGCATGTAAAAAGTGTTGAATAAAAGTCTCAGCTCTTCCCTCCGTACCCTCTCTTCCTTGGTCCTACTTGTTCACAGAGAGTGTGGCATAGAACTCTAGGTACCTGCTTCTTTGTGTCCCAGAAAAGCTGTTACAGCTGTCTACCAGGAATTTTGGTGTGTGCGAAAATTTTTCAGTTGTCATAACTTCAGGCCAAAACCTTTTAAATGAAGTGACCATTTAAACTATCAAACATCATTCCATGGGATTACTTTAGTGCATGATTTGTGTCAAATTTTTCCGGAATGCCACAAGCCTCATCATTTTTCACATCATTCAGGAAATTACTCATTTAGCCCACAGTTCCAATAAACTCATACATACAGGCTGTGTCATATTCCCCCGGAAGTGTCACCTTTTTTTTCTTTTAATATGATAACTGCTGTGCAAAGGAAGTAGTATTTATTTCCTTATATTCCTGACTCTGAATCCAACCCAAAACGTAAACTCGCAATTGCTGACCCTCCTTATTTCTAGGTTCCAGTAGCACAACTAGATTTCTGCCTCAGTTTCCTTGCTTAATATTTTTGTTCCCTGATGAGTTTTGCTTTTGCATTAATTGAGTTTTTTTTTTAGTTGAGCTTCTTCTTTATGCAAGACTATTCTTGTGACAGCTTGTATATGGTGAACAAGACAGAAAAATCTTTGCATTCATGAGTTTACATTTTTGTGCCAAAAATCAAATAAGATGTTTTCAGAGTGGATGAGTGTTACCAAGGAAGTAAATAGGCTAATGGGGTTGATAGAGCCTGGTAGATGGAGAATAACTTAGAAAGGTTGTCAGAGAAGTAAGGAGGTAAGAAGACCCTGAGGTGGAAATGAATTTGGCATATTTTGAGGAACCAAATGGCTGCTTTTGTTTTTGCTTTTTTGCATTAGAAGGATGACATGGCAGAAGATGCAGTAGGAGAAATAGACAGGGAAGAGACAAAAATTATTTTTTGAGCTCTGGCCTCAAGTCCCCTGGAGGGTTGAATTCTGCATCTAGACACTCCCAAGACCTTCCTTTAAACCAGAAGTGTGCTATCTGGGAGTATGCTGTGACTGCCAACCTGGGTCCATCTCTATTGCATAGATTCTGGCTGCCTTGCCCGACTCCCTTAAATTTGCCCCTGGCTTAAATCAAGCCAGTGTCCTTGATTCTCTACTATGTGATGGCCTTTTTTGAACTTAAAAATTAACTGCTGTTAAACAATGTCTGCTCACTGAAGACAGAAAATGAATAAAGGCAAAATTTTTAAAAATTGTCCACAATCTCACTACCCAGAGATAAATACTGGTTAGCACTTTGAGACATAACATTTCAGATATGTATTTATTTTTATATATTTATTCAAAAAATGGTCATAATGTGATCTTTTTATATGAATGATATAAATTTCTATATCAGCAAGTCAATGTCTGCATCTGCATCACTTTAATTTCAGTCACTACTGTGATGATCAACCACAATTGATTCAACTCATTCACTGTTTTAAGAACTAATTGTTATAATTATGACAATCATAGTAGTTAATACACATTAGGAATGCTGGTAAATTTTACACACATCATTTTTGAGTTAAAGAATGTGAAGTGGCTTGTCTCACACCACACAGATGAAAAGTGGCAGTGCTGAAGAAGAGGTGACATCTGCTAAGCAGGTACTGCTGGCTAGGCGTGGTGCTAGTCTCAGCAGGAAGACAGCTTCTGCTATTTTCCTTCAGCCTCACAAGGTAGAACTCTGTAACCCTTCAGCAACCATAGTGGGGGATAGGCACCTGGATGCCCATTCCCACCAAGACTGCACATAATCAAGGTGTTGTTAGGAGGATGGATGCTAGACAGCCAAAATTTGGCAGTCCTTATTCCCATGCCTTATGATGCAGTCCAGTCCCATGTTCTGCTGCCCCTCCAAGAGGACTCCCCCACCCTAAGGCCCTCATCTCTTACCTTCTCTGAGGCTCTTACCTTCTCTATAAAATAGATAGACCATGGTTTTTATTACGGTTGACTATTAAACAGGAATAGGACCCATGTTTCCAAGAATGAGGCTGGTCATCTTCAGTGCCCTTTGAAGAAGTGAGAAGGGGACCAGCAGTGTTTGGGAACTAAAAGACTGAGGAGGAAGGGAACCAGGCAAGATCTGGTTTTTCCTCAAGGTTATTGAAGGAAACAGTGAAGGGAGAAGGGATGTGCTTGACAAGTCATGATTGCTTTAATGCCCTGCTGGTTTCCTGGGGAAACTACTCAAGATTTGACCTCCTGGCCTCTCATTGGTTCCCACATCAGGGCAGGGCAGTCAGCCAGTAACAGGCATCATCAGGCAATTGAGAAGAGGCTAGGAGGTGGAAACAAGCAGGATGCCTCATGTCTGGAGGATCTGAGCTGTACCTTTGCACCCTAACAGCACATTGCAAAGGGACTAAGCAAAGACGGTGTTGTTCCCATGGCAGCCAGGCCCTTAGCAAAACAGAGAATAAGCTCCTGGGTGGAACAAAAGAGGCTTTTTTCTCTGGGAGGTAGCACAGAACTGCTTGTTTGTGGCCCTGGGTTCTAGTGGGGTCTCCATCACTAACTTACTGGGCATGGCATATCCTCTTCCCTAGCTTAATCTTCAAGACCCAGCTCACATGCCACTTCTACTATAAAGCTCTCTCAGGCTGTCCCTAGTTCTTTTTTTTTTTTTTTCTGTGCTCACACTATACTCTCTATTCCACTATTATACCAGGTAGCACAACTTAACATGTTACTGTGTCTGTCTTCTTCATTAGTCTGTGAACTCCAGCAGTATGGATTGTGTCTGATTCACCTTACTATCCCTTTTCCAGCTCAGTAACTGACATAGGATTAGTGCTCAGTGAGGTTTCTTGAATAAATGAACCTGTAAAATGGAGATAGCCTTTGTCCTGCCTTCCTCCCATGATGTTCTAAAAGTTAAGAATTACAAACTTTTGTCCACATGCTACCATTAACTCACTGGGCAATAATGATAATAACAGCTCATAAGTGGACAGCGCTTTACAGGTTACAGTGCGGTTTTGCATCCAATCATGTATTCAATCCTCACAGTAAGCCAGTTATGACACTATCATTTCACAAATGGAAAAACTGAGCTCCAGGAGGTGAAATAACTAGCTAAGGCTGATTAACTAGCAAGCAGTGGGGCCATAAATGGAACTCTGATCTCTAATCCAGAGCTTTCCCTCTCATTATTACACGTTGCTGCTTTTACTTTCACTGTTGGAAGAACCCTTGATCCATTGTAAAACAAACAGACAAAAAGCTGTCCTGTAAACTGTAAGTTCATGGCAGTTTACTTGGCTCTCAAGACCATGCCTCCCCAATGTCCTCTTCCAATCTCTTGATTAAAAACTGCCTATTTTCTCATATTCCACTGGAGCCTCCACTCCCCATTGATACTAACCTACCACCACGCTTCTGTCACATGCAAAATTATTTCCTTTGAGACTTATGCCATCCAGTTCAGCCCATCAGACACTCTGTCTTGGGACCTCCAGTCTTGAATGAATGATCCAAGAATGGAAGGAATGAGGGGAGGACCTGTCTTTGAGACTCATGCCATTTATGCTATCTTTGCAGTGGTTATCTTTTGACCACTTCTGTCCCTAAATTCTCTACTTCAAGTCCTGCCATCACCCAGGTGATTTCACTATGTGAAGATATTTAACACTCTAGCCTCTTTCTTTCTTAATATTGGCAACAATAACCACCACTTCACAGCCACAGTTATATCTTGGGCCTTCTCTGGACCTGGAGCCACTCCACTTAAGCTATCTTAAGGTCTAGTATATTATCATCTCCTGGCTCCCCAGCTCTCTCACTTTCACTCCCACCGTACCTCCCCCTTGACATCCAGAATACCACCAGGCTTTTGTCCTCACAATCTTCTCCCTAGTCCCTCACTCCCCTTAATATTTCCTTTTCTTCCCTACGCTGCCTAGATCTGATAATGCTGCATGAAAACCAGCCTTATTTCCCTCCTGTCAACACACCGATTCTGAAAACCCTAAACTTGTGTCAGTCCAATCATCCACCCCTATATGTGGGCTGCTGAGTTCAACCAGGCAGATTGGCTCTAAAACAATTCTGTGCTCTTTACCCCTGATGGGGCATTCAGAGGTATTGTAATCGTGGTTATCTCTTCAAAGTTGTTGTTGTCTCTTATGCACCAGGCAATGTGCTGCATGTGAAACACATAACAGTAGCTAGAAACAACAGACGCAGTGTCTGCCTTCATGGAATTACAGTGTAGAGGAGAGACACTTTGTCCTCTATATATAAACGTATAATTATGGTTGCAAAGAGTGCTGCAAAGGAAAAAACTCCAAACAAGAATGTACTACAGGAAGAGCTACCCTAGTCTGAAGGGTCAGGAAAGACCTTCCTGAGAAAGGAACATTTAATTTCAGACCTAAAGGAAGGGCTCAACTGAGCATAGTGGAAGCAGCGGAAGCAGAATGGAAGGGGTTTCCAGGTAGAAGGAGGGGAATCTGTGAAGGACCTGAGACAAGAAAGAGGAAGCGAATGAAAGGTGACCTTGTAAGGATGTACGGAGGGAATTGAGGGCAAGGTTGGAAAAGTCAAGGTGAGCCATATCTTTGGGCCATTTTAAGGATTTTTGAAACAGTGGGGTTTTGTGGGTTTTTAGGGCCTTATGCAGAAGATGGCACTATCTGATTTCCCTTGTCTTTTAAAAAAGGTCAACCCACTAGTAGTATGTTAAAAGGGTTGAGTGCAGGTAAGAAACCAGATAAGAAGCTATCATAGTTGTCCAGTCGAGGGCTGATGGCTTATTGGAGATAGATTTGAGAACACTCTCCAGACTCCAGAATGCTCACAACCTGCCTTTATTCCTCCCGCCAGCACCACTGCTAGTACCACTTTTATCAGTTGACTTGCCTCCTACTTCTTCAGTTCAGTTCAGTTCAGTCACTCACTTAGGAAACTAAAAATATCAGGTGTGAGCTTCCTCAGTTTCCTGCCTGTACACCCACATATTAGCTCTCTACACTTCCTTCTCTTCCTTCCTGCCAATCTCAAAGAAAGAGGGCCACGTGTTCTTTCTGAAGCCCATCATTCCCTCTTCCACCTTATCCAGGACCAATAACAGGCTCCATTGTTTATCTACACCTGTCCTGTAAACAAACTCAATTCTCTGGAAATCAGAAGAACAAAAATACACACATTGCCTACCACCCAAGCTACTACCTTATCTCCTTCCTTCCCTTTATAACACATTTTATATAGTCTACACTGCCTATATCAGGGATAGTGGTGCTCACCCCATATTCCAGCTCCTTTGACTGGGACTAGTATCTCATTCTGGACCAAAGCAGAGAGCAGCTGACATGTGACCTTCCAATTCACTCTTCAATGACTGGGACAATTGTGGAGGGGGTTCTGTCTTCTAAAAGTTAAAACTTCAAGCTCCTAAGTGACCATGTGGAGCATTCCACCCAGGACATGGAGCATAAGAAAGAAGCAAAGTAAGGCACTGAAATTTGAGGGTAGTTTCTTGCTACCGCAGAGCCTAGCCTAACAAATACATTTACTGCCTCTACCTCCTCATTTCCCATGTGTTTTTTTAAAATTATGTTATTTGTTATACTTTCAGCTCTCAGACTCCTCCTATCCATTGATATTTTACTCAGATGAATGCCACAACAATTCTTTTATTGCTTAATTGTGTAATTTGATTTCTCTGTTATCATATGACCTAGTTGGCTATACCCTTCTTGAAGCTTCTACTCTTCTGGCTATGGTAGTAGCATCCCTTGGTTTTCCTCCAATTTCTCTAGAACATAGGTTTTGGAAGTCAGCTTTTTTCTAACATTATCAAAGGGAGTAGAATGGCTCTTATCAAGTCAAAACCCCACTTAAAAGGCTTCTATGGCTTTCCAAATCTACATTTATTAAGCTGACAGTTGAGACCCTCAGTGATTTAGCCACAGTCTTGTCTTTCCAGCCTTAGCTTCAAGTCTTCTTTGCATAACTTATACTTTATCCAATACAAGCTTAATGAGCTCTCCTCCTCTTTGACTTTCATCATGCGTCTGTCATATGTCTCAGTCCTGGTTTCTTCTATCAAACAACCTAGATATGTATGCAAAGATACTGGTACAAGGATTGCTTATAATAACAAAATATTGGAAATGACCTAAATGTCTGTCTCTAAGCAACTGCGTAAACAGGTTATAGTAAATTCATGCAGTGTATACTATGATGTTAGTAATGATATACAGTCATGGAAATTGTTCACAATTTATTAAATACATAAAAGCAATGAAGTATACATCATCTGATATTTATTCAAATACATAGAAAATATCTGGGAAAGTATCTGGAAGTGTCAAAATGTTAATGATCACAAGTGACAAGAAAATCAATAAATTAGGCTTCTTTCAAATGTTAAAACTTTTGATTTCCATAGTCACCATGAAGAAAGTGAAAAGAAAAACCACAGAATGTGAGAAAATGTTTGCAAATCATTTATCTGATAGGGGACTTGTAAGTAAAATATATAAAGAACTCTTACAACTCAGCAATAAAAAGACAACCCAATTAAAAGTGGACAAAGGATCCAAATCAGCATTGCTCCAAAAAAGATATAGGAATGGCTGATAAGCACATGAAAATATGGTCAATATCATTAGACATCAGGGAAATGCAAAACAAAACTACATGAGACACCACATTACACCCACGAGAAAAAAATCAAAGGACAGATTATAACAAGTGTTAACAAGGATTTGGAGAAACTGGAATCCTCATATACCACTGGTAGGAGTGTAAATGGTGCTGCTGCTTTGGAGAACAGTCTGGCAGATCCTCAATAAGTTAAACATCAAGTTACTATATGACCCAGTGATTCCATTTGTAAGTGTAAATCCAAGAGAAATGAACACATATCCACACAAAAGCTTGTATATGGATGTTCACAGCAATATTATTCATAATAGCCAAAAAGTAGAAACAACCTAAATGTCCATCAACATAGATAAGCAAAATATGGCATATCCACACAATAGAATATCATTCAGTAATAAAAAGAAATGAATTCATGATACAGAGTATAGCTTGGATGAACCTTGAAAACATTATGCAAAATAAAAGAAGTCAGTCACAAAAGACCACATGTTGTAAGATTCCATTTATATGAAAGGTCCAAACTAGGCAAATCTGTAGAGATAGGAAGTACATTCACGGTGTTCTAAGGCTGAGTGTGGAGGACCACTGAGGGTCAGCAGGAAGTGACTGCTAATGGGTACAGAGTTTCTTCTGGGAGATGAAAATGTTCTAAATCCGTGATGATGATTGCACAACTCTGAATACACTAAAAACCATTGAACTGTACAGTTTACATGGGCAAACTATATGGAATATGAATTCATCTCAGTAAAGCTGTTTTAACTTAAAGATGTTAATGGTATTGCTTTTATAAAGTTTGGAAAAGGGTAGCAGCATCAGTAGCGAAAAGGAGAGAAAAGTTAATAAAAAAAAACTAACATACAGCTCTGGCTTAAGCAAAAGCAAAAGTGTGCGAGTAAGGAATTTACTGGAAGGCTACTGGGATAATTCATTCACAGAATTTAATGAATTACCGAATAACCAAATCTTGGTAGGAGAAGAATGAGGGCAGCTCTGATCATTTTGACGGTCCAAGTTTCAAATTCCCAGAAGAGTATTTGATTGTCTCAGCTTGGATTAGGTGTCTATCCCTGGATCAGTCAACTTCGGGTGAAGGGAAAAGGATCAAATAGCAAGGACCTGATTACAAGAGGCCTTCACTTGTGTACCTGATCATTTGCACAGTAAGAGGACAACAGCTGTAAGTGGGGCAGATAAACAGACAGAAAGTGGTGCTTAATAAAAGTAAGTTAAAAAGCAGGGTCCAGAACCGTTTGTATAGTGAGACTCATTTTGTTTGACTAAAAATTCATAAACTGTGAAAACAGGACCCAGGCAGGTGACATATATGAGTGTTACAAACAAGCCTAAGACATGCGAGGACTGTAGCAAACTATAAAGAGGGTCCCACACCTAAAAGGACCGAACACGACTCCGTTCCAGCTGGTTTTGTCCTGCTGGAATGCAAGTCCAGCGTTGCCAGATCTTTGGATTTTTCAAGTAAAGCCAAACACTTGATTTTTGTGTGAAATTTCCTGAGTTTAAAAATACTCTGGGAGCCAAAACCAAAAATCTCTACTGGCTCTGTCTGTCTGCAGGTTTCCAGTTTGCAACTTCTATTCTACACATTTGTGTATAAACAGAAAGTGTTTAAGACAGATCTGAGTATGTACATGCTGTGTGATCTTGAATAAGTTATTTTCCCTCAACAAGTAAAATGGGGGAAATAATTGCAACCTTCATGGCAAATAAATGGGGAAACAATGGAAACAGTGACAGACTTTATTTTGGGAGGCTCCAGAATCACTGCAGATGGTGACTGCAGCCATGAAATGAAAAGACACTTGCTCCTTGGAAGAAAAGCTATGACTAACCTAGATAGCATATTAAAAAGCAGAGACATTACTTTGCTGACACTGGTCCATCTAGTCAAGGCTATGATTTTTCCAGTAGTCATGTATGGATGTGACAGTTGGATGTAAAGAAAGCTGAGTGCCAAAGAATTGACACTTTTGAACTTTGGTGTCGGAGAAGACTCTTGAGAGTTCTTTGGACTGCAAAAAGATCCAACCAGTCCATCCTAAAGAAAATCAGTCCTGAATATTCACTGGAAGGACTGATGCTGAAGCTGAAACTCCAATACTTTGGCCACCTGATGGGAAGAACTGACTCATTGGAAAAGACTCTGATGCTGGGAAAAGTTGAAGACAGGAGGAGAAGGGGATAACAGAGGAAGAGATGGTTGGATGGCATCACTGACTCAATGGTCATGAGTTTGAGCAAGTTCCAGGAGTTAGTGAAGGACAGGGAAACCTGGTGTGCTGCAATCCATGGGATTGCAGAGTCAGATATGACAGTGACTGAACTGAACTGAATTCCAACCTTCAGAGTTGCATCCATGAGTTAATATAAAATGTTTAAGAGTTTTCAATTAAAGGTTGTGGTTTGAATGTACACACATAATTTTGCTCCCTCCTGAGCATGAGCGTGTGTGTGCTCAGTAATGTCTGACCCCATGGACTGTAGCCTGCCAGGCTCCTCTGTCCACTAAAACCACAGTAAAGAGATTTAGAGTAACAGAGATTCTCAAGGATAGTGGCGAAAGGAGAGGAGACAGCAGCAATAAAAATTTGGAGTCTGGAAAGCAGATGGACAAGTAGTAAACTAACTTGGCAGATTTAAGAAGCAGAATCATACACATAAAGAGGGAAAAACAGAGAACCAGCTGGCTCTATACCACAGACTCTTCTGAAGCTCAGGAACTGAGGAGAAATAAAGTGGGAAATAAATTTAGGAAAATTGATTGAATATTGCCTATGAAATGGATTTTTAGAGTCTCCTGCATATTTTATCCCCCTGAGTAACTGTCTTTATCCAGTCTAGTGGAAGACTGAAGAGTTATTGTCCAGAAAGGATTTTTTAAAAAGAAGAGGAGTCCCCGTATTAAGGGATGTGTGGGGTAGTGTGGCCTGATACGTGTTTACTGAAGGCTGAATGCTGAGACTTCCCAGCTCTCTTTCCCTTCCTGGCTCCTAGAAGGCAAGCAGCCAGGTTATCTACCCTCTGAACAGATTATTAAAACATTTTTTGAAGGATCTGATCCGTCAAAGGAGAAACAAATAGAGCTACTGACATTGGGGGCTCCCCGACAAATGACCGAGTCAGATCATCCCACAGTGAAACTTCAACAAGTCTCACCCATGTGCTCAAAGCTTCAGATCTATTTTATGTCCTGTCTTCAACAAAAGCAGATAATCAATGATTAACAAACATCTGAGTAAAACCTCTAACAGGAATGATAAAGACCAAAGCCAACAAGCAGATGAAAGTGAAAGGAAAGAAAAGTAACGCAGGAAAAGGAAAACTTCTAAATCACTATCAATATGCTCAAAGAGATAAGAGATGGACTTTCCTTGCAGGTTTTCAATAAAGCAATATTCAAAGAACAACACAGGGCCTGTGAAAACTAAAACCATGATAGCAGAAATGAAAAATTCAATAGGAAGATGAGAAGTTAAAATTGAAAAATATCTCTGAGGAAGTAAAGGGAAATTTCAGAGAGATGGAAGGTGGGAGATGGAAGATAAGAAATTTAAAGGACAAGTCCACAATTCTGACATTCCAACAACAGGCAGTCAAAGAACAGGAATAATTGAGGCAAGGAATCAAAAGAAATAATTTAAGGGATTTTCCCAGAACTTAAGGACTTATTTAACTTATATGCAGAATACATCATGAGAAACACTGGGCTGGATGAAGCACAAGCTGGAATGAAGACTGCCAGGAGAAATATCAATAACCTCAGATACGCAGATGACACCACCCTAATGGCAGAAAGCAAAGAACTAAAGAGCCTCTTGAAGAAAGTGAAAGAGGAGAGTGAAAAAGTTGGCTTAAAATTCAACATTCAGAAAACTAAGATCATGGCATCTGCATCACTTCATGGCAAATAAATGGGGAAACAGTGGAAACAGTGACAGACTTTATTTTGGGGGGCTCCAAAATCACTGCAGATGGTGACTGCAGCCATGAAATTAAAAGATGCTTGCTCCTTGGAAGAAAAGCTATGACCAACATAGACAGCATTTTAAAAAGCAGAGACATTACTTTTCCAACAGAGGTGTGTCTAGTCAAGGCTATGGTTTTTCCAGTAGTCATGTATGGATGAGAGAGTTGGACTCTAAAGAAAGCTAAGCACTGAAGAATTGATGCTTTTGAACTGTGGTGTTGTAGAAGACTTGAGAGCCCTTTGGACTGCAAGGAGATCCAACCAGTCCATCCTAAAGGAAATCAGTCCTGAATATTCATTGGATGCTGAATGATGCTGATGCTGAAGCTGAAACTCCAATACTTTGGCCATCTGATGCGAAGAACTGACTCATTTGAAAAGACCCTGATGCTGGGGAAGATTGAAGGCAGGAGGAGAAGGGGATGACAGAGGATGAGATGGTTGGATGGCATCACTGACTCAGTGGACATGAGTTTGAGTAAACTCCGGGAGTTGGTGATAGACAGGGAGGCCTGGTGTGCTGCAGTCCATGGGGTCACCAAGAGTTGGGCATGACTGAGTGACTGAACTGAACTGAAGGACTCATTTTCCCAGAATGAAGGGACTCACAGAGTACTCAGCACATTGACTGAAAATACATTCATGTGTGGCAGTTGGTGAAATTCAGAACATCGTTGTGTAATTTCAGATTCTAAAAGCTTCCAGAAAGTAAAAATAGGTTATACACACTCAGGAATCAGAATGGCTTCAGAATTCATAGCAGCAACATTGGAAGCCAGAGTGGAATGAAGAACTGCTTTAAAAATTCTGTAGGCCAATAGTTTCTGACTGAGAATTCTATACCTTATCAAACTATAATCAAGTGTGAGGATAGAATAAAGACATTTTAAATGCACCCTTTCTCATCAAAATAAGAAATACTAAACCAATAAAACAGAAGTTCCAACAAGAAGAGATGAAGAGCACATGAAAGGTGACAGGAGAAGTCCTAGGAGGACAGCTTTGCACCAGCTGTAGAGTACAAGCAGTCCTGATGAGAGCAAGGTGATTCAAAAGGGGAACATTGTGGGCTCTCACTGGGCTAAAACAAGTGAAACCACTGCTACGTGTGATCTCCCAAATAAGGGTGTAAACCAAAAAAGAGGAAGAATTGTAACCCAATTCTAGGCAGCAGGGACTCCAACTCAGGAAAAGTTAACAGCAAAAATAAAAAGAATTCCCAGGATGACAGAAAAGGATAGTCCAGGGAGATCTGAGCATGAGGACTAGAGTGCAAACAGTTACCATGGGAAAAGGATGGTTTCCAGGAGTGTCTTCAAGAGAAAAATTCAAACTGATAGTTTTCCTGATGCCATTGACCATGAGGAATACTATAGTGAAAGATTTTTGGAAGTTTTCAGAAGAGTTGTTGTTGTTCAGTCGCTCAGTCGTATCCGACTCTTTGTGACCCCATGGACTGCAGCACGCCAGGCCTCCTTGTCCATCACCAACCCGGAGTTTACTCAAACTCATGTCCATGAGTCAGTGATGCCATCCAAGCATCTCATCCTCTGTTGTCCCTTCTCCTCCTGCTTCTATCTTTCCCAGCATCAGGATCTGTTCCAATAAGTCAGCTCTTTGCATCAGGTAGACAAAGTATTGGAGCTTCACCTTCAGTATCAGTCCTTCCGATGAATATTCAGGACTGATTTCCTTTAGGATGGACTGGTTGGAACTCCTTGCAGTCCAAAGGGCTCTCAAGAGTCTTCTCCAACACCACAGTTTAAAAGCATCAATTCTTTGGTGCTCAGCCTTCTTTAAGGTCCAATGCTTACATTTATAAGTGACTACTGGAAAAACCATAGCTTTGACTAGACAGACCTCTATTGGCAAAGTAAATGTCTCTGCTTTTTAATACACTGTCTACGTTTGTCATAACTTTTCTTCAGAAGAATTAGCTGTAGGTAATAATTACAAAGAAACTTAAGCAAATGAAAAAATCAAGGCAATTGTTAAGTTTAGGAAAAGCAAAAGTAAGAAAAAGTATATAATTTTGGTGTACTTCAATGATCAGTAGTAAATTGTATTTGCATAGGCATAATAATATATCAATGACTTCTGATTGGGAGTCATACAATGGGAGTCTCCCATTGTATTGGGAGAATGAGAGAGAAAAAACAGAAGGGATAGAGGTGTAGACAGCTAAATCCTGATAAAAGGGAGTCACTACACTATGTCTAAAATTGATTAATCAAAAGATAGCAATAAGGACATATTTAGGAAAACAGATTTATACATACCAGAAGAAACAGCTAAGAGCCTAAAATGGTTGTTTCTGGAGAAGGAGGGGTAGAGGAATGGGGAGGGGAGAGGCAGGCAAGGGATTATTATTCTACATTAGGTGTTTCCGAAGCGTGGGATTGGCAGGGAAAGGATTTTGTTTACCACTTTATATTCTCTGTACTATTCAAATTTTTTATGTTAAGTATATATTACTTTTATAAACATAATAGAAAATAATAAAACCAACATGCCATCCTTGTTTTCTGCCTTCTTGGGAATATCACCTCCAGGCTTTTGAGATACCAAGGAAGTTCTCACCATCAGCAGTGTCAAGACCTTTCCATGGGCTGTCATCTTTAAGCCTGAATGACAGTAAGGTGGTGACTCTGTGGGTGCCACACTGTGGATTCTCTTCTCAAGAGCCCATCTCAGCTTTTAGCATACTCCTATCTTCATGCCATCTCCGAGGGGCAGGAAGCTCTCGCCGGCCCCTTGGTCTCTCTCACAACCAAGTTAGCCACAGTGCTGCATACCAAAGAGCCTTTATCAGGCCATGTCCTGCTATGCAGTGTGTTTCTCTACTTTGAAGTTCTCTCCTCCTACCCTCATCATGTCTCCACTGGACAATCTTTTCAATTTTTGTACTCCCGCCCTCCCCCAGATCCTGGGATAGATATTTCCTGGAGCATAGTAATGTAATAGTCACTAGTTAAGTTTGTGTTTGGACCACGCAGAGAAAACACCCTGAAGTCAGCTTTGACATTTACAGTGTATGATTAAAAGCTGGAGGATGTCAGCAAACCTACTCAACCTTTGTCCAAGACAAAGACATTTTCCTATTAGAACAAGAAACAACTCTGCCCTCCACCATGGAGGAAGTGTGTGTTAGTTGCTCAGTCATGTGTCCGACCATTTGCGACCCATGGACTGTAACCTGCTAGGCTTCTCTGTCAATGGGATTTTCCAGGCAAGAATACTGGAGTGGGTTGCCATTTCCTTCTCCAGGGGATCTTCCCGATCCGGGGATCCAACCTGGGTCTCTGACACAGCAGGCAGACTCCTTACGGCTTGAGCCACGAGGGAAGACTCTGTCTACCTAGGCTCTTTACTATACAAATAGTCTTGAAAAGATAGTCTGGAACAAAATGGATACAAGATGTTGCAGAAATGCAAAGGAGAATTGTCTCCTAAAACTGACCCGTAGAGACAGTGAGACACATATTTGTTGTTTCAAGCCATTAAGGTTTGGAGTAATTTGTTTCATGGAAATAGATTTGTTGTTCAGTCACTAAATTATGTCTGACTCTTTGTGACCCTATGGACTGCAGCATGCCAGGCTTCCCTGTCCATCACTATCTCCCAGTTTGCTCAAACTCATGTCCACTGAGTCAATGATGCCATCCAACTATCTCATCATCTGTCAATCTGTTGCCCCCTTCTCCTCCTGCCTCAATCTTTCCCAGCATCAGGGTCTTTTCCAATGAATTGGCTCTTAGCATCAGGTGGTTAAAGTATTGGAGTTTCAGCTTCAGCATCAGTCCTTCTAGCGAATATTCAGAGTTGATTTCCTTTAGGATTGACTGGTTTGATCTCCCTGCAGTCCAAAGGACTCTCAAGAGTCCTATCCAATGCCACAGTTCAAAAGCATCAATTCTTTGGCACTCAACTTCTTTATGGTCCAGCTCTCACATCTGTACTTGACTACTAGAAAAAACATAGCTTTGACTATACAGATCTTTGTTGGCAAAGTGATATCTCTGCTTTTTAATACACTCATATATTTTTATTTCTAGTACTCTTTATTCCCTTCTGTAGATCTAGATTTCCATCTGGTATGATGTACCTTTTGCCGGAATATTTCCTTTAACCTTTTTCCTAGTGCTAGTTTGCCAGTAATGACTTTTTTCCAACTTTTTTATGTCCACAAGTTTTTATTTCTTCTTTGTTCTCTTTGAAGCAGCTTTCAGTTCAGTTCAGTTCAGTCGCTCAGTCATGTCCGACTCTCTGTGACCCCATGGACTGCAGCATGCCAGGCCTCTCTGTCCATCACCAACTCCCCGAGTTTACTCAAACTCATGTCCATTGAGTCGGTAATGCCATCCAACCTTCTCATCCTCTGTTGTCCCCTTCTCCTCCCACCTTTACTCTTTCCCAGCATCAGGGTCTTTTCAAATAAGTCAGTTCTTTGCATCAGATGGCCAAAGTATTGGAGTTTCAGCTTCAGCATCAGTCCTTCCAATGAATATTCAGGACTGATTTCCTTTAGGATGGACTGGTTGGATCTCCTTGCAGTCCAAGGGACTCTCAAGCATCTTCTCCAACACCACAGTTCAAAAGCATCAATTCTTTGGTGCTCAGCTTTCTTTAGAGTCCAACTCTCACATTCATACATGACTACTGGAAAAACCAAAGCTTTGACTAGATGGACCTCTGTTGGAAAAGTAATGTCTCTGCTTTTTAAAATGCTGTCTATGTTGGTCATAGTTTTTCTTCCAAGGAGCAAGCATCTTTTAATTTCATGGCTGCAGTCACCATCTGCAGTGATTTTGGAGCCCCCCAAAATAAAGTCTGTCACTTTTTCCATTGTTTCCCCATTTACTTGCCATGAAGTGATGGGACTGGACACCATGATCTTAGTTTTCTGAATGTTGAATTTTAAGCCAACTTTTTCACTCTCCTCTTTCACTTTCATCAAGAGGCTCTTTAGTTCTTCTTTGCTTTCTGCCATAAAGGTGGTGTCATCTGCATATCTGAGGTTATTGATATTTCTCCTGGCGATCTTGATTCCAGCTTGTGCTTCATCCAGTCTAGCATTTCTCATGATGTACTCTGCATATAAGTTAAATAAACAGGGTGACAAATAAGCAGGGTGAAACAGCTTTACTGAGGTATAATTTACATACTTCAAAATCCATCTATTGGAAATGTAAAATTTTAATGATTTGATATATCAGTAGACTTGTGCAACCATAACCATAATCTAATTTTAGAACATTTCCCATCACTTTAAGAAGTTCCTCAATGTCCATTTAATCATTAATCTCCACTTCCACCTCAGACCTAGGCAACCACTTAATCTACTTTCTATCCCTTCAAGTTTGTTCTTTCTAGATATTGCAGATGTAGGGAATCATATCTGTAGTTTTTGCTTCTGGCTTCTTTCACTTAGCATGTTTTTGAGGTTCGTCCATGTTGTGGCATGTGTCAATAGTTTATTCCTTGCAAATATTAAGATTCCATTACACGGATATGCAATATCCATGTAATAAATAATGTATGGATACATTTTATTTATTGACCAATTGGTGAACATTTTGATTGTTTCCTTTTGGGGCATTATGAATAATATTGCTATGAAAATTTGCATACATGTCTTTGTGTGGACATAAGTTTTCATCTATCTTGGGTAGCTTTATAGAAGTGGATTTTCTGTGTCATGTGGGTAAGTTTGTGCTACACTTTTAAGAAACTGACAAATTATTTTCCACAGCGCTTGTACCATTTTGCATTCCCACCAGCAATGCCGAGCGTGTCAATTTCTGTGTGTCCTCACCAACACTTGGTGTTGTATGCATTTTTTATTATTGCCCTTCTGATAAGTATTTCATTGGCATCTCACTGTGGTTTTAATTTACACACCGTTGACAAATGATACTAAGCATCTTTTCATGTGCTCATCAGCCATTTGTTTGTCTTCTTTGGTAAAACGTCTTAAAATTTTTGCCAATTTTAAAATTGGCTTGTTTTTCTTTTTATTATTGATTGTAAGAGTTCTTCATATATTTTAGATACAGGCTCTTTATCAGGTGTATTATTTGCAATGTTTTATCCCAACCTATGGCTGTCTCTTCATTTTCTTAATGGCTGCTTTGAGGCACGAAAGGGTTTTTTTTGTTTTTTTGTTTTTTTTGATGAAGTCAAATTTATTAATTTTTCTTTTAGGTTCAAGATTTTAGTGTCATGTCTAAAAACTTTATCTAATCCAAGGTCATGAAGATTTTCTCTTTACATTTGCTTTTAGAGGTCTTACAATGTTAGCTCTTATATCTAGGTATATGATCCATTTGAAATTAATTTTGTATACTGTGTAAAGTAAGCATCTGAGTAATTTTTTTGTATGTTGATAGTCAGTTGTCTTGGTTCCCATGGTGGTTCAGTGATAAAGAATCTGTTTGGCAATGCAGGAGACACAGGTTCCATTCCTGTTGGAAAGTTCCCTTGGAGAAGGAAATGGCAACCCACTCCAGTATTCTTGGCTGAAAAGTTCCATGGACAAAGGAGCCTGGAGGATTACAGTCCACAGGGTCTCAAAAGAGTCCAACATGACTTAGCCACCATGGAAGCCTAGACGACTGAATATAGTCTATACTTAGGAGACTGCAGGAGTGTAAACATAACTTTTATATGTACTGGGATACCAAAAAGTATATATGACTTGCTTTATTGAGATACTCATTTTATTGTGGTGATGTGGAACTGAACTTGCAGTATTTCTGAGGTATGTCTGTATTTTCTTACTCAAAATTTCATATATTTTGTCTTGTTTATAATTGTTTTAGGCAAGAGGTTAAGTCCAATGCCTGTTACTCCATCTTGGCTGGAAAGTTGTCTATTCCAATAGCCTCCTAAATTTTCCCCAGGTCTTCTCTCTCATTGTTCGAATTTGGTACACAGTCATTAGATTTGTCCTGGACTATTTAGATAACACACATAAAAAATATATTAAAAACTCCCATAATTCCCCTATAGTAATAACTCTGGTTAGTGTTTTGTGTATTTCATATTTCCTTCCAGTTTTCTATCTTCTGTTTTCGCATGGTTTTACATCAATCTTTCCTTTACTTGACTTCTTTCTAGCCCTTGACTTAATGATCAATCCCTCATTTAAAAATTTTTGTTCATTATTAGCTTCTAGAGTATCCCTTTCTCTAGGCTCTTTTTCAACACTTCAAAACCCTAAGAATACTCCCTCCCTCTCTCCTTACAAATTCTTCCTCCTCTATGTACCCTTAACTACTGACTTCTTTCTCTTTTCTCTTCTCGCTCAATATCCACATTCTCCTTGAGTGATCTCATCTCTTACCCTTGACTTCAGTTGTCAATCATCTGCTTATGACTCACAAATTTATTAATGTATTTCCAGATCTCTCTCTGCAGTACTCCAGACCTATATAGCCAATGGCCTAATGTACATCTCTAGTCAATGTCCCAAACAGAACTCATTATCTTCCTCCACAACCGAATCTGCCTCTTGGTTCCATCCCAGTGAATGGTACTGATGTCCGCCTTTCTTCCCATGTTAGAACCAGAGAAGCCATGCTTGACTGTCCTTTCTTTTTCTTAACCCCATACATTTAATGGAGGCACTTAATTCTTGACTAGTTTATCTCCTAAATATCTCCTTTCTTCACACCTGTGGCCTGGTTTTCCCACATTTCTGTTATTCACATCTTCGTTGTCTCTCACCTGAGCTACTGCGGCATCCTTTTTATCTGGTCTCTGGAGAAGCTCTGTATGCACTGTGATCTTTCTGTGCACCAATTACACCATGTCACTCTCTTGTTTAAAGAACACCAGTGGTTCCCCATCATTTATAGGATAAAACCTTTAGCTTAGTATTGAATATGTACAGGCTCTTCACAGTCTGCCTCCAGATTCCTTTTTAGCCTCCTGCTCCTCCCAGACACATTTTTCCCAAATGCAGCATCCCTTCTACCTCTTTACATGCTCTTCTTTCTGTCTGGAAAGTTCTTCCCAGTTTTCTCTGTTTGACAAATGCCTTCTGATATTTCAAGATATAGCTTAAGTGCCCACTTCTTCAGTGAATCTTTCCTGGAACCATTCAAAAAACCCATCCTGTCGCGCCCTGGCAGTTCCTTCACTCAGCTATCACTGCACTGGTCACAGTGGCCTGAGGTCATGCATTTACATCTATTTCTCCTACTAGACTGTGTTCTTCAAAAGCAGTGGCCATCTTACTCCCTATTATGTACTTATCTCTCTAGCAAGGGCTCAGTATAATAGTACAGATAAGTATTCAGTAAAGTAAGTGCACACACCGAACACGCAAGAGCACTCAGTAAATGTTTGTATCATACTGTTTCCTAACTGAGATCCACAACAGGCTTTGGAGGGCCCCTTGAGCTTTCTATATTGTATGTGAAATTAAGTATTTTGAGGATATTTTCCTAAAAAGAAGATCCATTCTAGTCAAGAGATTTTCAGAGGGCGTCTGGATTCACCCGAATTTAAGTACTTCTACCAGGAAGTTGTTTTCAGAAACCTGAATCTCAGTTCAGAGCTTCAACTTCACCTTGGGAATGAGGTGACTTGTACAGCTACTCACGTCACTCCGTTCTGGAGTGAGGAGAGAGCTGGAGCTGGGTGTTTGCAGAAAGTCTGTGTCCCCATCGCAGACCAGGACATGCAGAAAGTTGACTTCTCAAGGCACTGTACTCTCCTCTCTCATGTTCTTGAGCACACATACCAGAATGAATGCAAACTCAAAATTCAAATGCGAATGCATCGCACACACCCACAAACATGCAGCCAGGCACACACAAACACATTCATCTGCACGCACACAGATACACATGGTCGCACAAATCGGCCGCCTACAAATAGGGGGCCTGAGTGGCTCACAGCCTGGCCCACCCCTGCTCCATATGTAGCCACACATGCACATACACAGCCACGCATGTGAGAATCACAGGACCTGGCTCCTGCCCTCCCCACTGCAAAGAGCAAACGCTGGCCCTGGCATCGGGCCCAGGGAGACAGCCGAGTGGAGCCATCTGTCAAGCTGAGGTTCCTGCGCCGCCCATCCTGCCTGAGCTCAGACGCTCGGCATGCCGAGCATGCAGGCTCGCTATTCTCTCTGGCTGAATCATGCTGAGTGAGCTGGCCCCGCCAGAGTTTATCAAATCAGAACAGAATTTTGGCAAAACAGATGACTTGTGAGCTTGGCATTTGTGGGCCTGGGAGGCGGAGACTGGTAGGGGGAGGAAGGAGGAGTGGAGGTGAGGAGAGAGGAAAATTACTTGTCAACACAGAGAGATGGTGGAGAAGAGAGTTCAAGAGGCAGTATGGCAGGCAGACTTCGGTACTAGATGTAAAGTCAAAAAACTGGATTCAGATTCCAGCTCTGGCTTGTAAGAGCCACGCCACTTTGAACATGTTAAATTGCCTCTTTGAGCTTTGGTTTATTCTATAAAATTGACCTAATAAAATTGCCTCACTCACAGCGTTGACAACAGGGTTTTATGAGATAGGACATATCAACATATCAAGTGCACAGTGTGCCTGGCACTTGGTGACACTTAAGAAATGATGATTGTAGTCAGAGAAAGGGAGAATTTCAACAGATCAAGCAGCCCAGCAGCCCAGTCTGACCAGCCCTTTGGATTCACCATCCCATCCCCACTGGGCCTGGGTACCCCAGGGGGGGTTCCAGTCTTCATCTGAAAACCAAATGCCCTACGACTTCCCTGGTGGTCCTGTGGTTGACTTCACCTTCTAATGCAAGGGGTATTGGTTTGATCCCTGGTAGGGGAGGTACGATCCCACACCTCGGGGCCAGAATACCAAAACATGACACAGAAGCAACATGGTAACAAATTCAATAAAGGCTCTAAAATGGTCCACATCAAAAAATCTTATATAAAAAAAGTTCACTAATCCACATCGCACCCCACTGGCTTCTTGCATTTCTTCCTACTATTCCTCACACTCACCTCCTGAATCTCAGAATTAACACTGCCCCTCTGATCGTCACCTGCACTTCTGTACATCCCCATGGGGCTGCTTTTCCCTCTGGCTCCTCAGTCTATGGGGCTCCCACCATCCCCATTATCTGATTTGGGTAATAGTCACAAAGACAGTAGCAATACATGGAATTTATTGAACACTCACTTGTGTGCCAGAGATTTGCAGAGTAAATTTAATTTAACCCTCCTGACAACCTTGTAATGTAAATATTATTATTATTCCCATTTTGCAACTGAAGAAACTGAGGTGCCAAAAGATTGTTATCTGCCCGATGTAAGACACTGACTGCAAGTCACACTGTTGTCTCTTGTACTGTGAGGAGATACTGGCAATTAAACCACGTTACACAACTAAGATGCTTTGGTGCAGAGATGTTTGAAATAAGAAGGTAAGGGGTGGGGAGCATACATTACAGAATTAATGAAATGCAGTAGTCATACTAGAGCCAGGATTTGACCTCTGGAAGTCTGTCTGACTCTAGGGCTTGCACCACACCATACTGCCCTCAAACTCCCGTTTATGGAGCCCTCTTTGGAACAGACATTGTGCTAAATTCTTTTTTTTTTTTTTTAATTTTTTTCTGGCTGTCCTGGGTTTTTGTTGCTGCTGGGGTTTTCTCTAGTTGTCCTGAGTAGGGGCCATCCTCTAGCTGTGGTGCGTGAGCTTCCCGTTGCAGTGGCTTTTCTTGTTGTGGAGCACGGGCTCTAGAGCACAGGTTCATGAGTTGTGACACATGGATTTAGTGGCTCCGCAGCCTCTGGGATCTTCCTGTATCAGGGATCAAACCCATGTCTCCCACATTAGCCCTCAGACTTGCTGCCACTGAGCTACCAGGGAAGTTCATGCTCAGTTCTTAATAGGCATTACATGACCTCATTCAGACCTTATTAACCATCCTATGAGGTAGGCACTGTACTCCACTTCATTTTGCAGATGAGGAAACTAAAGCTCTGAGAAGTTACACCATTTGTCTAAGGTATCGCCTTTGACTGTGTGGATCACAATAAACTGTGGAAAATTCTTCAAGAGATGGGAATACCAGACCACCTGACCTGCCTCTTGAGAAATCTGTATGCAGGTCAGGAAGCAACAGTTAGAACTGGACATGGAACAACAGACTGGTTCCAAATAGGAAAAGGAGTACGTTAAGGCTGTATATTGTCACCCTGCTTATTTAACTTCTATGCAGAGTACATCATGAGAAACGCTGGACTGGAAGAAACACAAGCTGGAATCAAGATTGCCGGGAGAAATATCAATAACTTCAGATATGCAGATGACACCACCCTTATGGCAGAAAGTGAAGAGGAACTCAAAAGCCTCTTGATGAAAGTGAAAAGTGGAGAGTGAAAAAGTTGGCTTAAAGCTCAGCATTCAGAAAACGAAGATCATGGCATCCGGTCCCACCACTTCATGGGAAATAGATGGGGAAACAGTGTCAGACTTTATTTTTTTGGGCTCCAAAATCACTGCAGATGGTGACTGCAGCCATGAAATTAAAAGACGCTTACTCCTTGGAAGGAAAGTTATGACCAACCTAGACAGCATATTCAAAAGCAGAGACATTACTTTGCCAACAAAGGTCCGTCTAGTCAAGGCTATGGTTTTTCCTGTGGTCATGTATGGATGTGAGAGTTGGACTGTGAAGAAAGCTGAGCGTCGAAGAATTGATGCTTTTGAACTGTGGTGTTGGAGAAGATTCTTGATAGTCCCTTGGACTGCAAGGAGATCCAACCAGTCCATTCTAAAGGAGATCAGCCCCGGGATTTCTTTGGAAGGAATGATGCTAAAGCTGAAACTCTAGTACTTTGGCCACCTCATGCGAAGAGCTGACTCATTGGAAAAGACCCTAATGCTGGGAGGGATTGGGGGCAGGAGGAGAAGAGGACAACAGAGGATGAGATGGCTGGATGGCATCACTGACTTGATGGACGTGAGTCTGAGTGAACTCTGGGAGTTGGTGAGGGACAGGGAGGCCTGGCGTGCTGAGATTCATAGGGTCGCAAAGAGTCGGACAAGACTGAGCGACTGATCTGATCTGATCACCATAAGTTATAAAATTAAGATTCAAAACTAGGTCTGTCTGATTCGAACCTTTGCTCTATATTTTTGCTCTCACCACATAGCATGCAAAGTTTTAGTTCCCCAACCAGGAATTGAACCTGTGCCATGCCCCCTGCAGTGGAAGAGTGGACTCTTAACCACCGGACCACCAGGGAAGTCCCCAGAGTCTTTGCTCTTAACCATCATGTGAGTCAGATGCCTTTCTTAGCCTGGAAGGGTGCACCCAGTTCCCTCCAAAGATCCCCTTGGAGCCTCTGGAGCTGAGTCACAGCCTTAGACTTGGTTTTGCGGTGGTGGGTGCTAGGTCTGTGGGAGGTACTGTCCTGGACTGGAGGGCAGAGCACTGGTGTCCTGTGCTGCTCTGCCTCTGGGTGGCATGACCTCTCTGCAAGCCCTTCTGCACTGGGCCTTGGTTACCCCACTGGTAGTGTGGGGAGAATAATCCTTCTCCTGGACTTTAGTCTTCTTGGGACTTCCCCGGTGTTCAGTAGCTAAGACTCCACCGGCCCACTGCAGGGGGCATGGGTTTGATCCCTGGTTGGGGAACTGTTAATAAGATTCTGCATGCTGTGTGGTGTAGCCACACACACACACAAATTAGTATTCTCTTTGAATTCAAAACAGAAGAAATCTTGCATAAAAGATTAGTGCGTCAGCAGACCATCATCTGTAGATCTAGCCCCCAACTAAATTCCAGAATTTTAGTTCCCCCGATTTCCCACCAAACCAGGGACATCTCCAAAGGATCACCACCTCCCTTCCTTTGCTCACCCTTTTCTATGTATCCGAAAGGCCTTCTTCTCTTCGCCTAACACAGTAACACCAATGCTTTAAGGTCTAGTTCATAGACTTCCCTCCAGAAGATGCCCCTGGACAGCTGTCCTTGAAGTGGCTCATTTCTCCTGCCTCATCTTTGACTATAAGCTCTTAAGACATGTAGCGCTCACTTGTTATGTCATTATGAATATATAGCACATCTCCTCTCTGGAGGACATGCGTTGGTTTTTCTTCTCCCTCTTTTGATAACAGCAGCTTGATTTCCCCCTGCCTCTTCCTCAGGCTTCTTCACATACGCCTTTCTCTTTTTCTCTCTTTCTCTGCCTCATATATTGATTACCATCATAGTGGTTATGAATGCAGGCTCTGAACTCTAATTTTGGTTCTGCCACTTACTACCCATATGATCTTGGGCAAAGTCACTTATATCTTACAGATAAGGACGTAGTGTTATTTGCTTCATTAGATTGTTGAGAACATTAAATGGATTACAGATTTAATTAAATTTGGGCCTGGCACAAGGTAATGCTCAGGAAGTGTTAGCTGCTGTTATTTTTATTATCATAGTTAAGAACCTTTAAGCACCAAGAAACAGAAAATCTAACTCAAACTGGCACAAACAGTAAGGAGATTCTTCATCTTCTATAATAGGAAGGCTTTAAGTAGATCAGGCTCCAGGCATGGAATAATCAGGCTCTGACTCTGCTTTTCTGCAGTTCTAGCTCTGCCCTCTCCTTTGTGCTGGCTTTGTCTGTAGCCTGGCTTCCCTCATTGTCTAAGGATGGCCGTGTCACTGTGTCCTGAATAACTGTGACAACATGCTTCCTTGTTCACATCCATCACAACAGAGACCAAACCTCCTCCCCCTCAACAGAAATATAAATCCCTTCTTTCAATCTGCTTAGGCCAGTTTAAGTTATACTTGTGCCTGCCCCTGGACCAATGACAGTGACCAGGAGGATTCCCTGTGTTGATTGGCTTAAGCCTGGCTTCTTGAACCAGTCGCTGATAAGTGAGGTTGAGTTGCCAGGATCGGCTTAGTCTAATTGGGATCTGGAATTAGAGATGGAGTCCAGCTTTCTCTTGATCATGTGGTTGCATCCTGGAAAGTGGGGAGGGTTTCTGTTAGAAAGAGTGGAAGAATATCTGGATGTTGGCTGGACAACCAACGGCATCCTTTGCAGTGATAGCTATTTTGCTGTTTGCATGCTAGTTCACATGGGTCTCCTCGGGCCTTTGCTCAAAAGGCTCCTTTCTAGTGAAGTCCTTTTTGACCATGAGGTCAGTTACCTAAAGACACACACACACTCCCACCTTACCTGAATTAACACTCTTCCACTCCTCTCCCCTGCACTTCCTAGCTCCCTCACCCTGTATTAGTTTTAGCTAAAAACTTCCCACTACCTGATACACGGTGTACTTCTGGCTTAATTTGTCTGTTATCCCCTTCTAGAAAACAAAACTCCACGAGGGTAAAGATTTTGGTTTGTTCAGTGCTGTGTTTCTAGTACCTAGAAGAATCCTGGCCCATAGTAGATACACAGTAACAGTTTGTTGAATGAATAAATGATTCTGGCCTGACCTACAGGCCTCTGCTCTTCCCCAGAGACTATCCCCTGTTGGGGGTCCTTTCTTCTCCCCCTTTTCTTTCTCTCCATCTATTCCCTCCTCATCTGTCTCCCTGTCCCTCTAACATCCATCTGTGAAGCCGGCTGGCATTTGTAATTTTGTTTTCCTTCTGCACAGTATTGATTATAAATCTTTTCCTTTTCTCTTTCATGCTAATGATTACCTCTCATTCTCTACATGCAAAATGTTAAATAATTTGTGTTCAAATAAAATTAGAAAAACTAAATGGCCTTTCCAGCTGGCAAAGAATTAAGACATGGCAACTCATTTTTTTTTTAGAACTACATTTATTTTTTTACACTTGTTGTAAATACACTGTGTATTTACAGAAACGCATATAAAGTGTTTCCCTGTAGATCCTTCTGAGTCGACTCTTCCATGGCTTCCTAAATTTGTATTCTCTCTGAAGTCTCCTTTGGTATAAATATTAAACAAATTTGTAAACCGCATATGAATTTACTGATGATAGTCTTTAATGTACAGGCCTAAAGTGCTTAAGGGTTTAATTGAGTTCAGAACTAACAAAACACACGATGAAACATTGAATAGGAAAATCTGTAATGGAATGAGGAAAGGAAAGCAGCTACCAACAAATTTGCCTTGTCTTTCGTGGAAAAAAAACTTTCCACTCTTCAAAGAATATTAGAAATGTCTTTCACTGAACTGTAGTAATAGTTTGAAATACTCTCCCTGCTCCATGATCGAAGCTTCAGATCAAAGCATATACCAAAAGCCAACTGGGAAACACTTTTCTTTTTAGCTTCCTTGAGAGGAATCAGAGGTGGTGTCTGCTACGATGCTTTGTCTTCAAAGGTTCAATAGACTCATGTTCTCCGGTTAACAGGTAAGACCTCCTACGTTCCATTCACAGTGATTCTCCTGTTTCCAGGACCTCTATCAGCACTCCAGGACGGTGCTGCCATAGTCCACAGGGTCCAAACTGTATCAGAGACATTTTTTAAAGTAATACTTTCTGATGCTGAAATGAAGTGTCAATGTCTGGGGTTAGGTTTTTTTACAGATGAGTTCTACATCTATTGCTGAGCAAATATGCCAGTTATTTGTCAATGAGACATTTTCCAAAGAGTATGGCTATAAGCAATCTTACATTACTCAGAAACATCTCTAAATGGTGCCTCCAGTGTATATCCAGGACAGATATCATACAGGATCTCTTCAGATTTTCCTTTTTAACATGAGGATCTGGTAAAAAATCCAGTTAGTGCAGGAAATGTGGAGTACTTTTCATTAGCTGAGAGCGAGTTCAGGTTGCAAAAAATTCCACTTGGGTCAGGATTCAGATTTGGGTTTAGATTCTGCTAGCTTCATGACTGTGGACGAGTTACCTAATTTTTTTTTTTTCCCACATTGCTTGGCATATGGGATCCTAGTTCCCCACCCAGGGACTGAACCTGCACGTCCTGCATTGGAAGTATGGAGTGCCAACTGCAAGACTGCCAGGGAAGTCCCTACCTAACTTAAAAAAAAAAAATTTTGTTTTGCTAATTTAAGTGTAGTTAATTTACAATGTTGTGTCAGTTTCTGGTGCACAAAGTATACCAGTTATACATATATACACACGCACAAAATACTGAGCATAGTTCCCTGTGCTATACAATAGATTAAGCAAATTTTCAAGGAGAAAAATTCTCTGCCTTCCCCCATGCCACCTCTACCGTAAAACCTTATGCGTCTAATGAAGGACTTGTAATAGCTGCTGCTGCTGCTGCTAAGTCACTTCAGTCGTGTCCGACTCTGTGCGACGCCATAGATGGTAGCCCACCAGGCTCCTCCATCCATGGGATTTTCCAGGCAAGAGTACTGGAGTGGGTTGCCATTTCCTTCTCCAATGCATGAAAGTGAAGTTGCTCAGTCGTGTCCGACTCTTAGCGACCTCATGGACTGCAACCTACCAGGCTCCTCCATCCATGGGATTTTCCAGGCAAGAGTACTGGAGTGGGGTGCAATTGCCTTCTCTGTTTCTGACTCTAGGATTGGACAAAAGAACAATGATAAAAGTAACAACACATAACACGTATTTGCTCAGAAATTTACAATGAAAACCTGCCCATCATTCTTTTAATTATACAATTAATATATGATCATAAAATATTACTTGTTTAAAATAAAAAGTGAGTCTCTCCATCTTTTCCAATCTTACTCCCAGAGGTAACCACTGTTAATAGATTAGTGTACATTTGTGTATTGCTGATCCTGTTCATGATGCCTACTGTCTTGCTGTGTCTCACTACATGCACTGTTCGCTGAACCCATGGTAGGCAAGGCACGAGCTAAGAGACTAAAAGAAGACGCGAGGAGCCATAGGAACTGCAGACACATTTATTCTCTCTTGGCTGACACAGCGGCTGTAACAGCAGCCATAACATAACCTCACATGACACAACACAACCTCCAGGGCTTTCCAGGTGCAACTTATATATGCTTGCAAAACAAAAGTAGCCTGTAGCCAAGTGAGTATCTCGTGACACACATGCGCAGTGCTATGAGTGATCCCAGCTGTCACATAACATTATTCACAAAACGTGGGGCAAGAGCAAGAGGCCATAGGGTGAGAGAGCCGGACCACACCATCTTGGCTAATTTGCTATTTCCCTACACTTTGCCAGATTTTTTCCTTTGCCTACTTAGCATATCCTCTGGAATTTCAGTTCCTTCTCCATGATACAGATTGTTGCCCGGAAGCAGCTACCTGGGCTAGGATTACGTTTTCTATACATCCTTGCACCCAGATGTGACCATGCATATCGTTTTTGCCTGTGGAATGTGAGC
This sequence comes from Bos indicus, assembly GCF_029378745.1. Taxonomy (NCBI): domain Eukaryota; kingdom Metazoa; phylum Chordata; class Mammalia; order Artiodactyla; family Bovidae; genus Bos; species Bos indicus. The sequence continues at coordinate 38,702,937 of NC_091774.1, forward strand.
AGGAAGAACGTGTACCAGTTCTGAGCCAAAACTTTCAGGAAGAGAGTGTGACTTCCACACCCTGTTCTCCTTCGGCCTGCTCTGGGGGCCAACAGAACCACAAGATGAAAGGAACCTCAGTCTTTGAATCACTGACGGGAAAAGGGCCACCTGCCGAACAACCATGAACTTAACGTGAGTGAGAAATGAAATTCTGTTTGGGTCTTTATACATTTGCGGGCTTATTTGTTACAGCCACTGTGTGGTGGGGATTTAGTCACTAAGTCGTGTCCGACTCTTGCAACCCCATGGACTCTAGCCCACCAGGCTCCTCTGACAGTGGAATTCTCCAGGCAGTAATACTGGAGTTGCCATTTCCTTTTCCAGGGGATCTTCCTGATTGAAAGAAATCGAATCCATTTCCTTCACTGCAGGCGGATTGTTTACCACTGAGGCACGGGGGAAGGTCATCGCAGCCACTAACGGTACCATAATTAACACAGCATATACAAACACAAGCCATTTTAAGTTACATTATGTTCACATACACAAAACTTTTAAAAATAGTATCACACATCTGACCATGATGGCTTTCACAGCTGAGAGAGGTCACCTGTGAGATATGGACAGGAGGTGAAGGAGCCGGAGCTGGAAACTGGGCCTTGCAGCCTCAAAGTCTCTGTTCTTTTCAGCGCCCTCATGCCAGCTATAAACTGGCCTTCACCGACCTCTTTGATGGTGTTAACATGCAAGAAGGTGTTATTTGTTAGGCTTCTTTGATGACTCAGAACAGCTGCGCTCCCCTCTGAGGTGGGGGGCGGGTAACCCAGGTAGGCTCTGCCCACCCAGAAGCCTGTGGCTTCCTGCCTTCCTCAGTTCAAGGGTTTCTCAAAGGAAGAGCCTTGAAAACGATCGTATTTCTCAGAAGGCATAGTTTGATTTGACAAGTGCAGGCTGCAAAGAGGGCAGGTGTGTGGGCTTGTGATGACCAGCAGTGAGAGAGGAAGAGCTGCAGCTTGAAAGCCTCCTTCTCCAGACCAACACGAACAGCCTGCCGGCCTCAGGGTTTACAACTAGTGAGCTTGTGTCCCCAGAGGGGCCGCCCTCCTCCGGGTTCCAAACACGCCCAAAAGCAAGCTGCAGAAAGCCAGATGGCCTCAGCTCTCATAGGCTTCCAGGAAACCTTGACAGTTCTAAGAAGCCCCCACTTCCTGCCTCCCAGGAGTTGGAGAGGCCCTCACTGGCTGCCCCCTTCCACCCCTGGAAACATTCCCTAGGGGATACCTCCATGTGGACAACTGTTCTTAGAAGCAATGTGGGCAGCAGGAACGGGTGGGGAAGCAGGCCCCTCAGCTTATCCCCACTTCTCTTGGGCACCCTCCACACACATTTCTCCTAGCTCAGCATCCATCTATCACCTCCAGAACTAAAGACAGGTCCAGAGGTGAGCGCAAGCAACTGATAACTAAAAAGGTACTTCACTGTGGTTGTGAAATCTTTATATATATAATTTATTTATTTGTTTGGTCCCACGGGGTCTTTGTTGCAGTGTGCGGATTTCCCATTGTAGTGGCTTCTCTTGTTGCAAAGGACAGGCTCAGTAGTTGTGGCCCTCGGCCTTAGTTGCTCCACAGCTTCTGGAATCTTCCTGGACCAGGGATCGAACTTGTGTCCTCTGCATTGGCAGATGGATTCCTATCCACTGTACCACCAGGGAAGTCTGTGGGTATGAAATTTAATAAATCAGGGTTTCCCAGTATGGAAGCCAGATAGCCTTGGTGGGATTTAAAATAGTGTTTCCACATAAACACTGGCATTAAATAAGATTTAATTATTTCCCTTTTCACAATTTTTCAACACTTTTGATTACATCAAAAAGAATGTATCTTGGGTGCTAGTAGGTTTTTAACACCTGTCTACTACCAGTAAGACTCATCAGGGGAAAAAAAATGAGAGAATGAAGAAATAGATAATGTCAAACCTAAAATGGGGTTGTAACAACTGATAAAACAGATACTAAAATGACATACCAGGAATAAACATTTTATAATGTAATGTAATTTTTTTAAAAGATACCCTTTACAAAAACAACATCATTTTATGCATCTAGAAACAAATCTAACAAAAGCTGTGTTCCCAGCCTTTATCAAGAAAATTGTAAAACTTTAATGAAAAAAAGAAAAGCTAGGCAAATTAAAAGATACAGCATGGATAGAAAGAAGACTCAATGTTATAAAGGTGTCAGTTCTCCCAAATGATTTATGGACAGGGTTTTGTTTGTTTGTGTGTGTGTGTGAAATTTTTCTAGCTGATTCTAAAATGTATTTAAAAGAGCAAAGAAGGCTGATATTTTATGTAACGTGGTCAGGAAAGGCCTTTCTGGGAGATGACTGTGAGGAGTAAGGCCTTCTGGTCAGGCTGAACAAGGCTCTGAAGGTACCAGCTGGCTTGGAACATTTGAAGGATATGCAGGGCTCAGCGTGGCTGGAAAGGACTGAACGAGCAGCAGGAATGAGGTCAGAGAAGGATCCCAGGAACTGGATTGCATGGTCCTTACAGACTGTGGTAAGAGCTCTAGAATTAACTCTGAGATGGAAAGTCCCTAGAGCTTTTTTGAGCAAGGAATGACCCAATCAAAATTTGTTACAATTTTTTAAAATTTTATCATTTATTTCTTTGTTTAAAATTTTTAAATTTTCTGTTGGGGTATAGTTGATTAACAATGTTATGTTAGTTTCAGATACACAGCAAAATGATTCAGTTGTACATATACAAAATCGTGTTAAAGATTTTGAAAGGGGCAAAAAAAAGATTTTGAAAGGGTTGGCAATATTCAGTAAACCTGTTTTCAGGTGGTATGGAAATGCAGTAATGGAACAACTGAAGGATGTGCATGAATGAATGACTGAAATTTAGGAAAATTCTGCTTTGAATAATTCTTTTTGTCACAGATTTGGTCTTCCTAATTCACTCAGTCCAAACAGAATGGGAAAGGATCGAGGTTTTTAGAGCCAGCACTGACAAGTGAGCAGTAGGGCCAGGCCAGGCACAACTCCTCTTTCTGCTCCTTTGGCTCATGGCTGGAACTCTGATTACAGCCTTCAGGGAGTGAGTCCAAAAAGCAGTAACTCTGTCCAGCTCCTGAAAAATATCACTGACTTCCAGACTATTGAGACTTAAAGAAGGCTAAAGGTGAAAGAGACTACAGAGAGAATAACAAAAATAAACTATAGTACGACTAGCATGTCCATAAGGGACCTCTTTATCTTCTCTAAAATATTGTTCCTTTTCTGGCATTCCCTAGTCCAGTAAGGGGCAACACCACTATTCATTCAGTCAGTCATCAAATATTAATTAGGCACGTGTTCTTAGTATTGAATTCACTGTGATGAGCAAAATAGATGCAGTCTCTGCCCTCATGGGGAGAAAGACAATTCAAAAATAAAGAAGTAATTCTTAGAAACAAGTAGGGCGATGTGGTAGAGCAAGGTTACTGCAGGTAGTGGGCAGGCCAAGTGTGGCCCGCTGCCTTTTCTTTGTAAATAATGTTTTATTGGAACACAGCCATGGTCATTTGCTAACATTTTGTCTTGCTGCTATCATGCTACAGTGGGAGAGTTGAGTAGCTACAACAGAAACCATAGGCTTTCAAAACCTAAAATATTAACTATTTAGCCCTTGACAGAAAGAGTTACCTACCCCTGTGATAGAGGATAATGGACATCTCTTACCAATGTCCTGTGGAACTTTCTGCAGTGATGGAAATGTTCTCCATCTGTGCTAATGTGGTAGCCAGTAACCACATATAGATATTGAGTACTTGAAATGTGGCTAGTAACCAGGAACTTAAATTTTATCTCATTTAATTAATTTAGATTTAAATTTAAATAGACACATATCGCTAGAACATTTTGTTGTTGTTGTTCAGTCAGTCACTCAGTTGTGTCTGACTCTTAGTGACCATATGGACTGCAGCATGCCAGGCTTCCCTGTCTTTCACTATCTCCCCGAGTTTGCTCAAACTCACATCCACTGAGTCAGTGATGCCATCCAACCATCTCATCCTCTGTCGTCCCCTTCTCCTCCTGCCTCCAATCTTTCCCAGCATCAGGGTCTTTTCAAATGAGTCAGTTCTTCACATCACATAGCCAAAGTATTGGAGCTTCAGCATCAGCCCTTCCAATTAATATTCAGGGTTGGTTTCTTTTAGGGTTGACTGATTTGGTCTCCTTGCTGTCCAAGGGACTCTCAAGAGTCTTCTCCAACACCACACTTTGAAAGCATCAATTCTTTGGGACTCAGCCTTCTTTATGGTCCAAGTCTCACATCAGATCATATAGAACAAAGTAGTTCTATATAATGGTACAGGCCAGAAATGTAGAGTTCTTCCCTGAATCCTCATTTCCCCCCCATTGTCACTATTGTTTAGTTGCTAGGTCGTGTCCGACTCTTTTGTGATCACACGGACTGTAGCCCTCCAGGCTCCTCTGTCCATGGGATTTCCCACGCAAGAATAGTGAAGTGGGTTGCCATTTCCTTCTCCAGGGTGTCTTCCCAACCCAGTAATCGAACCCACATCTCCTGCATTGGCAGGTGGGTTCTTTACCACCGAACCAGCAGGGGAGGCACCATTTCTTCCCCATGCTTCTAAATACCTCTAAAATCCCATTAAGCCAATAAAAGTCTAAATCTAAATATATCTTCACCATAATTGCAATTGTGTCCAAATGTGTCCAAGGATACACCAAAGTATGTATCTAATACTTGAAAACTACTACCATTAGTAGTAGTTAATTTATTAAGTGGGGGAGCATGGTGGGCGATCTTACTTTGCTCTTTCAACATTGTCTGTCATTCTATTGACTCATTTTATTTATGAAAAACCCGAGATTAGGCTGTGCTTCATTCTTTTGGTTGTTGGGAATGAAGAAACATTCAATTTATGTCAAGTAATGTGTCTAACACAACTGAGTGCACGCATACACATAATGTGTTTGATGTGAGTAAGAGAGAGAGAGATGGAAAAGGAGACACAATTCCTATTGACTCTAAGGAGAGGACTCTTATTGTTGTGTCATTGGGCTGTAAATTCTGGAAGGTTGCTCTGAATCTAAAGAGCCTGCTGCTGCTAAGTTGCTTCAGTCATTTCCGACTCTGTACGACCCGATAGACGGCAGCCCACCAGGTTCTGCCGTCCCCGTGATTCTCCAGGCAAGAACACTGGAGTGGGCTGCTATTTCCTTCTCCAATGCATGAAAGTGAAAAATGAAAGTGAAGTCTCTCAGTCACATCTGACTCTTAGCGACCCCATGGACTGCAGCCTACCAGGTTCCTCCGTCCATGGGATTTTCCAGGCAAGAGTACTGGAGTGGGGTGCCATTGCCTTCTCCCTCTAAAGAGCCTAGAGGACGGTAACAACAGACAGGACTGCCATGGCCCTTCACGGCACTGGTCTGTGCCTGTGACTCAGGGAGTCTGCACCTTCATGTCTGCTCCATTGTTTCAATACTGTCGCCATTCATAGCTTCTGATTCTTCCTAATTTCCATTTTCTTACTACTTTTGCCTGCTTATCCTAGTTGCCCCTGGTTTTCTCTAAATCAGAACCTCTGAATGTCTGCTCTTGCTGCTAAATAATTTCATTCTCTAAGTGTTTCTCTGTTTAACTTCCTAAATGGGGGAGATATAGTTATCCCAACTCCTCTTTTTGTGCCATCCCATTCTGCAGGTCATTGGCCAGCCTGTGGATTTGTTAGACTTGACTTTCTGCTTCCCAGTCAGTTGTGGCCAAAGTGGGGTAGGGTCATGTGGTAGAAAGCAAAGCTATTGCTGGCTGCAGGGACAATAAGAGGAGAGGCTGTGGGTTTAACCGTTGAGTTAGTGGCGTGTTGAAGACCATCCTATAAAGCCCGCACTAGCTGGGACCACCGCTAGGGGCTCGAATCTTGATACTGTGATTCTCTCATGAGGCTTTGGGCCCTGGATAGCTGAATTCTGTAACCTGAATTGACTCTCCTTACAGCCAGAAGTCCCAGATAGTTGCTTGGTTGGGGCAAATCCATTCCTGTCTCTCTTTCCATCCCCCCAAACTGAGACCTCCCCTATCTGTTCCCCAATTTAGAAGGGCTTCAGCAAGGGAAGGAAGGACATTTGCCCTGTGTGGGGCTCAGAGAAACACTGCTGTCCCCTGGGAGGAAGCCTGCTGTGGAGGCTGCTAGAGAATTTCTGGTTTTCTGCTTTGGGCCTTAGTAATTCAGGGATGATGTGATAGGAGCCTGAGGGGAGCAGTTTTCAATTTCACCCCTAACAGCATTGGCTTGGGCTCTGAAGCTTGGGCCACCTCTGACTCACAGCTGAGTTAAGGAATTAAATCCACTGCCTCCCAGACTTGGCAAGGGACGGCCATGGGCGGTGGCTGCACAGGCCCTGGGAGTCCCCTAGGCAGGCAGAGTGGGCTGCACTGGGCCATATGCGGGTGGGGTAGAGGGCCTGAAAACTTCATTCCCAGCACGCCTTCCCCAGCTGCTCTAAATGCCTAAAATAAGCCAGCAGACCTTCCCTTTACCTTTGGAGTCTTTGATCCCAATCGAAATGCCACTCTGTACTGCTCAAGATGGTCCTCAAAGCTGACCTCAATCCCATGGGCTTTATGAGTTTTACATCTTTCCTTCTTATCTGGTTTGGAGAGAGAGATAGTGGGACCAGTGGGCGCCTCTGTGTATGTGTGTTGGAAGATGATATGGGAGGTGGAAATGACAGAGGAAACAAGCTCAGAATAGGGGCTGGAGCCTACAGAAGGCAGGTGTACCTTTAATAAAGACCTAGGTCTAATCTTGGCCATGCCGTTAACTCTCTGTGTCCTTCAGCAAACTGCTTAATCTCTCGGGACCTCAGTTTCCTCATTTGCAAAATGAAAGGTTGAGTAAGGAAGTCTCTAAAGGCCTTTCCAGTTCTGAATCATTGAATCTGAAGCAAATGCCTTCTGGAGAGAAAGCCAGTAAGAGTCGGAAGTTTCCACTGGAATCTCTCCTTTTAGGCTTTGAAAGAGTAAGCAGCAGCAGGGACTCATGCCCAGAAAGCTGGAAAACAGGAAAGGTCTTATAGCTAAACTAAGACTGCTCCAGCTTCCAGCCCCAAATTCCAGCACCTGTCATTTTCACCTCCAATCCAACTGAAAACAATGTGCCTCTTCTTTGAGGCACATGACTGCTGTCTTCCAGAAAACTCTTAACGACTCTACAAATCTAGAATGTCTGCAACGTGAAGGGCACTCTCTGGAGTTCTGCAGAACACATCGTGCACACAGTGTTAAGCAGCAGCCTCCCACACCATCACAAGTGTGATGTTCCATTTGTGAAGAGGAGATAGAGTAGAAGTCCAGAGCAAGTGATTGCTTTGAAACAAGGGAAGCAAAGTGGCATCCTTCACTCCACTCATACTCCATTGGTGATGACTTAGTCACAAAGCCACATCTAGTTGCGAACTAGCTAGAAAACAGGTGGCCATTTGCCTGGCTTATACCTTCTACTGCTATGAAAGTAGGGGAGAATGAACTGGGCCCAAGCCACGGAGTCCCAGAAAAAAAATTTCTGTATGAATTTTCCCAGTCATCTCTGAGAATGTTGCAGGGTGCATTTCATATATGTTCAAGATAGGCCCCTCCGTGATTTGGCAACATACATCAAAATTGTAAATGTTCATATCCTTTGAATCAGCATGTCCACTTCTAGGAATTTCTCTGATACATATATTTACCCACATGAGAAATGAAATATGCTCTGTTGGTGAAAGGAAAAGATTAAATAAAATATAATGGTCTCATACAAGGAAGTACCATCTAACTATTTTTTAAATGAGGAAGCTATTTATGTACTGCTATGCAAGAATCTCTTAAGGCGTATTGTTAAATGAATTTTTACAATGCAGAACAGTAAGTAGAGTATGCTACCATTTTTATAGACTAAAGAACAACCCTTGAACAACATGGGTTGGAACTGAACAGATCCACTTACACAGGAATATTTTTTAATGGTAAAAAATTCTACATGGCCTGTGGTTGGTTGAATCAGAGGACTTAGAGGAACTGTGGATGTGAAGTCCTAACTATATATTATACGTAGATTAACCCCTGCAGTGTTCGAGAGTCAACTGTATGCATATTTATGTTTGCTTTTTTGTATTCGTAGGATATCCCTGGAAGAATTCAAAAGACACTAATAATGAGGGTGGGGAGGGAATTGGTTGACTGGATGTCTGGGGTATAAGCTGTTTATTTACTTTTTTATTTGGCTGTGCCGGGTCTTCTCTAGTTGTAGGGGCTACTCTTCGTTGCAGTGCGTGGGCTTCTCATTGCAGTTGACTTCTCTTGTTGCGAAGCACAGGCTCTAGGGTGCATGGGCTTCAGTCGTTGCAGAACGTGGGCTCAGTAGTTTCGGTTCCCGGGCTTCAGGGCACAGGCCAGTAGTTGCGGTGCGTGGACTTAGTAGTTTGGCGGCATGTGGGATCTTCCCGGATCAGGGATTGAACCTTGTCTCTTGCACTGGCAGGCAGACTTTTTACCACTGAGCACCAGGGAAGCCCTGAGGTATCTACTTTTTATACTTTTTCATTTATAGTTTTTTATTTAGGACCATGTGAGTACATTGCAGAGACATTACTTTACCAACAAAGGTCTGTATAGTCAAAGCTATGGTTTTTCCAGTACTTGTGTATGAATGTGAGAGTTGGACTCTAAAGAAAGCTGAGCACCGAAGAATTGACACTTTTGAACTGTGGTGTTGGAGAAAACTCTTGAGAGTCACTTGGACTGCAAGGAGATCCAACCAGTCCATCCTAAAGGAAATTAGTCCTGAATATTCATTGGAAGGACTGATGCTGAAGCTGAAACTCCAATACTTTGGCCACCTGATGCAAAGAACTGACTCATTTGAAAAGACCCTGATACTGGGAAAGATTAAACATGGGAGGAGAAGGGGACGACAGAGGATGAGATGGTTGGATGGCATCACCGACTCAATGGACATGAGTTTGAGTAAACTCCAGGAGTTGGTGATGGACAGGGAAGCCTGGTGTGCTGCAGTCCATGGGGTTGCAAAGAGTTGGACACGACTGAGCGACTGAACTGAACTGAGCACATTGCTTATTTAGAAGAAGGAAGGAGGGAAAGATGGAGGAGGTAGGTGGAGGAGAAGGAAGGGGGAGGAGAAGACAGGAAAAGACAGGAAGGGAAAAGGGCAGAAAGAAGGGAAGAAGGAAGAAAAGAGAGGGAATAAAGAAAAGAGAGGAAGGAAAGGAGTGAGAATTATTCCAATTCTTTTTCTCTGGCCTTCCTTCCATGCAGCCAAATGGCTGCCCCTCTTATAATGATCCACGAGGTTCACTGGTCCTTGGGCCCAGCTGTCCACTGCTGGCTATGCCTGTCGACTGTGTTTGGGTTTCACAAAGGGCACTGCTCCCCTTTTGGGTTCTCTGGCCCAGATGTGAGACAAGACCTTCTCGTCAATGTCCCATACCCTAGCAAAGACCAGTCTATAATGTTTAAACATAGATGCCTGAAGACTCCAAAAGAAAGAAAGGCAAGAGTAATGAAAAACTGTCATGTCCCATGACTGCACAAACTCAGATTCTTCCTCAAGATCCCCTCCTGTCCATCTCTCTGCTGTGCTCCAGGCCTGGTCCCACCCTGCAGGACCACATCACCAGGACCTCTCCAGGAATGTCCCCACTTCAGAGAACAAGCTGAACTTGCCCTCCGCCCCAGAGAGAGAAGACGGTTTTCCCTTTACCCCAGTCTACGGGGTGGCTCTCCAGAACTTACTTCTGGCCAAAGGGTTGAATTCCTGCCGGGAAGATTAATGGTGGCAACACCCATTCCCTTCAGGAGCTATGCCCTGTGGGCCCATAAGAATGTATTTTGGCCTTATGATCCTCAAAAAACAATCCTAAGAATCTAACTTGAATAGAGGTCCAGTGTCTTGTCAGTGGGCTTTAAGAATCAAATGAAAATCAAATTAAGATATGTAATCTGGGCTATCAATTGCTGACCCGGAGGAAATCCACTAAACTAAGCTGAGTTTCAGTTGGTCTCTTCTCAAGGGCTCCAAAATCCCGGGGTCTAGTCTTTCCCAGCGGAGAAGGCAATGGCACCCCACTCCAGTACTCTTGCCTGAAAAATCCCATGGATGGAGGAGCCTGGTGGGCTGCAGTCCATGGGGTCGCTAAGAGTCGGACATGACTGAGCAACTTCACTTTCACTCTTCGCTTTCATGCATTGGAGAAGGAAATGGCAACCCACTCCAGTGTTCTTGCCTGGAGAATCCCAGGGACAGGGAAGCCTGGTTGGGCTGCTGTCTATGGGGTCGCACAGAGTTGGACACGACTGAAGCGACCTAGTAGCAGCAGCACACTTTCCCAGAACCAATTTATTATATAAAGAAACAAAAACAACAGCTAGATCTTAGAAACAGTATTAGAGAAAGGAGAAATATAATGGTACCAAGAGCCTGGGATGACATCACTATGGCTATTGAGCACTACACTTAGCTCTAAGTTTCACCACTATAAGAAAGAATGATGATGGATTGTATGATTGTCCTAGTGTGGTGAGAGGATATTTGTCCACAGACAACAAACTTGTAATTCAAGGAGAAAGTCACACTGATTCTTATATAAAGGATAGCAAAAATGTAAGCAGTGTCTCCCATGGGAGTGTAGCAAAAACCTCAAGGGAAACACAGGCTGTGCCTGCAGTACTGATTCCAGAATTCAGTGGGGAGGTGGGTAACAAGAAAGAGAGAGGAGAAACGTCTTCAAGGAGGAATCCATGTGGGAAGGCAAGGTGGTGAGGGCGGCCCATGTCCTTTACAGAAATTGCTGTCTGGCCCAGACTAGCAGATTTGACTTGCAGTGTGCTATGCCGACAGCCCCGTGTTATGTGAACCCACAGTGGACACTCTGTTGCCTTCAGCTTCCTTTTTAACAAAACCATGATTTGATTCTGCCATCCACTTTTCCGTCATGCAACCGTGTGCATCACGGTAAGTGAACCTTGCTCCCAGCTCCAAGGGAGAGGCCTGCCTGACTGGTCTAAAGGCAATCATATGCCTTGCCTATGATGAGTCTAGGAATATGCGTATGACCCAATTCTGGCCAATGAGAGTAGAGAAGTCTGCTGGAGGATTCTGGGAAGAGTTTTCTTTGTTTCAAAGAAAGGGCCGTAGAGAGATGCTCTCTTTTCTTCCTCTGTCTTTTGTGTGATGTCTAGAACTCATCTTGCAATCATCTTGCAAGTTGAAGGATGAAGTCAGTATCGAAGATGACATAATAAGAGCTGGAAAGAACCAGGATGATTATGACTTTGTTAAGATTCTGGATCAACCAACCTGGGAACCTACCCTACCTCTAAATGTATTGTAAAGCAAATTTCAGTTGGGACTTTAGTCGCTTACAACTGAAAGCACAAACTTGTTGTTTAGTCACGCAGTTGTGTCCGACTCTTTTGCAAGCCCATGGACTGTAGCCGGCCAGGCTCCTGTGTCCATGAGATTTTCCAGGCAAGAGCACTGGAATAGGTTGCTATTCCCTCTCCAGGGGATCTTCCTGACCCAGGGATTGAACCCATGTCTCCTGCATTGCCAGGTGGATTCTTTGTCACTGAGCCACAAGGGAAGCCCAGAAGCACATACTACACAAATATTTATGGGAATGCAACTATTATTAGGTGCTGAGGAAAGAGTTTTAGATGATAACACATTTCTACTTCCATTGTGGTTTTATTGTTTAGTTGCTAAGTCGTGTCCAACTCTTCGCTCCTGTGTGGACTGTAGCCCACAAGGCTCCTCTGTACATAGAGTTTATCTTATAGTGGAGCAGGGCTAGACATTCAGACTATTGACTTTACAGCTAATTCTTTAATCATGATATTGTGAAATGATACAAAGGAGAGCATGCGTAAGAGAATCTGACTTTTCCTGAGACTGGCACATTTTTTCTCAGTCTCTGTTACCTGGGCTTTTTTATTTCAACTGTGCTTCTTGTAAGAAGGTAATTTTCACTGAGGTCTAAGATTTGCTTCTTGTAAGGGCTTGTAGCATCCATTTGGTGACGGCAGGGATAGTCATGGACTTTAAGACCAACAGGACCAGAGCTGACATGCTTCTGTAAAAATTGTGGAGCCTATATTGTGTTCCTTCTTGGATGGAAGGAGTCCAACCTATCATTTGCCTAGGATGAGCAAATCCTATTTCACAGGCCAGCAGTGCCAGGGAAATCCTGAAAAATGAGAGAATGAGGAGAGCTGGGGATAATGCTCAGGGACCTCACAGCAGTGCATGCATGTGTGCTCAGTCACTCAGTCGTGTCTGACTCTGCAGCCTCATGGACTGTAGCCCACCAGGCTTCTCTGTCCATGAAATTTTCCAGGCAAGAATACTGGAGTGGGTTGCCATTTACTACTCCAGGGGATCTTCTCGACCCAGTGATCAAACCCATGTCTCTTGCAGCTCCTGCATTGGTAGGTGGATTCTTTACTACTGTGCCAGCTGGGAAGCCCCCTTACCGCAGTTCAAGTATTGAATAAATTACAAGCATCAATTAGCAGACTTCTGATTACAAGATAGCAAAATCAAGATCTTTTTCCTCTCCTTCTTAACTCAGAAATTAGCCCACATAAGCAATAAGATCAATAAAAACAGAAACTTCACCAGTGATGACACAGTCTGCACTAGAGAAAGTAGGTGGGGAAAATTGTCTTAAGAAAATGGAGAAAGATCAAGCTACCAGAGCAGGTATCTGGGGTGCCTCACTCACATTTCCTCAGCCCACATCTGATTTCAGCTGCAGCTCAACCTTGTCCTGACTGGGACTTGCATCTTTTCTCTTTTTGCCCTGGAGCTTCTCTGATATTTTGAAAGCTGTTTGGCTCCTGTGCAGTTGAAAGTATGTTTTGGCAGGGCAGAAAATTTATGCTGCTAGGGGTGGCAGTCATCAGCCACAGGGGTATCAAACAATGGGAAGTGCTCCAGGGCCTAGCACTTGAGGCAGAGGGTTCTGAGAAGCAAGGTAAACACATTCCCAGCCCCTACTGACCACAGGTGCAACCTCATAACTCACCCTTATAGTGACCTTTCCTTCTCCTGACTTGTTTTTCTCGTCTTCCTTACTCCTACTTCCTGGAATCATCTCTTAGATGTACGATGTACGTAAGTTCCTGTCTCAGGCCCTGCTTGTGGGAGAAAGCAAACTAAGGCAGAAGGTACTTGTAGAAGGAATGCTGACAAGAAACAAATTGATGTTCCCTGCCCTGCCCTACCATAGAATGTACGCTCAGGAATTGGAAGGGCATCAGAGGCTCCGGAAAGCAGGAATGAGATACTCCAATGAACAAGCCAGCTCTCTGACTATGGGGAAGCTACAGGGAGGCCCTCTATCAATAATCCTGCTCGCTGACAGATTCTAATCAGCATTTTAGTGCCACACTGTTTCTTCCTCCAGAAGAATAGTAACTTTTTAAAAAAACCTTTTGTTTTATATTGGAGTGTAGGCAAATAATGTTATGATAGTTTCAGATGAACAGCAAAGGGACTCTGTCATACATATACATGGATCCATTCTCCCCAAAACTCCCATCTCATCCATAATATTGAGCAGAGTTCTATGTTCTATACAGTAGGTTCTTGTTGGTTATATAGCAGAGTGTACATGTCCATCCCAAGCTCCCTAGCTTTCCTTTCCCCTCATCCATCCTCCTCTCCTCTGCCCCGGCAACCTATCATATATTTCTCCTTTGTTTGACTTAACTTCACTCAGTATGACAATCTCTAGGTGCATCCATGTTGCTGCAAATGCCATTATTTCAAGAATACCTGCATGTGTGCCTGCTGTCACTGTCATGTCCGACTCTTGGCAACACTATGGACTGTAGCCCGCCAGGCTCCTCTGTCCATGGGATTCTTCAGGCAAGAATACTGGACTGGGTTGCCATACCCTTCTCTAGGGGATCTTCCTGACCCAGGGATGGAACCCACATCTCTTACATCTCCTGTATTGGCAGGCTGGTTCTTTACCACTGGTGCCACTTGAGAATAGTAATTTTTTAAAAGCAATCTCAAACTTACAGAAAATTTGCAAGTATTGGGTTGGTCAAACAGTTCATTTGAATTTTTCTAAAAGCCGTTATGGGAAGACCTGAATGAACTTCTTGGCCAACCCATTATAATATCTGTGTAGGTGTTGGTGGAAACTGATGAATTTCAATACATGAGGAATAACTTTGTTGCTGCTGCTGCTAAGTTGCTTCAGTCGTGTCCGACTCTGTGTGACCCCAGAAATGGCAGCCCACCAGGCTCCCCCATCCCTGGGATTCTCCAGGCAAGAACACGGGAGTGGGTTGCCATTTCCTTCTCCAATGCATGAAAGTGAAAAGTCAAAGTGAAGTCGCTCAGTCGTGTCCGACTCTTCACGACCCCATGGACTGCAGCCCACCAAGCTCCTCCATCCATGGGATTTTCCAGGCAAGAGTACTGGAGTGGGGTGCCATTGCCTTCTCCAGGAATAACTTTAACCCTCTGCTTTATTTGAGAGGAAGGCAATGACATGATGATCCAGCACTACTGAGTCATTTAGCATGTATTTCCTAAAAGCAAGAACTGTCTCCTACTTAACCACAATGCAACCATCAAAATCAAGAACTCAGCACTGACACATTACACCCCTGCGAGTTTCACCAGTTATCCCAATGAGATCATCTACAGAAAAGCTTGCCAGTTCAGAATCACATGTTGCATTTAGTTATCATGTCTCTTTAGTCTCCTTTAATCTGACGCTGTTCTTCCATCTTTCCTTGACTTTCTTGACTTTGACGTGCTTAAAGATTATGGTTCAGTTATTTTGTAAATCGTCGCTCACTTTAGATTCGCCTGACATTCAGGTTCTGCATCTTTGGCAGGAATGATGCCGTGTTCTCATTGCATCCTATCAGGGGTACTAGGTTTCAATTTGTTCCATCACTAATGATATTCACTTTGATTACTTGATTAAGGTAGTGTCTGCCAGACTTCGCTACTGAAAAAATTACTCTTTGGTAACTAATAAGTATTTTTATTGTGGTTAAAAAAACCGCAGATAACATAAAATTTGCCATCTCACCACTTTTAAGTGTGTAGCACAGTGGCATTAGCTGTGTGCTCCTTGTTGTGCAATGATCTCTAGATCAAAAGTCTTGCAACACTGAAACTGTCCACTGAGCAACAATTCTCCTTTTAGTAACCAATGAGAATTTTGTGGGAATGTGTTGTAACCATGCAAATATACCATACTTCATCAAGCTTTTAATGTATTTAGTTATCTATCAGTGTGCACTCATTGTTTCTTTATACAATGGATTATTGTCCTTTGACTATCCTTATTTTTTGGATGTACTAATTATTCAGATTTTGTTGGTGGGGTTCCCTCAAGCTTGCTTCTATGTTCTTTTTACCTGTTTCCATTATCTTTTTTGAACATTTCCTTATTTTCCAGTACAAAAAGAGGTTCAAGGCTCATCTTGTACATTCTCTCATTGAGCCCTGAACTCGACCATTCTTCCAAGGAGCCTTGGTTCCTGTTGGTGGAGAATGGTTTTTAGAAACCAAAACCTGAGTGCTAGGTATGCTTGTTGTGTTTAGGATATCACTTCTTTCAAATCCTAAGAACAGACAGCTAGGGAATATACCTGTATATATTCGTGTGTATGTGTGTGTGTTTATGTTCATATACATTTATGTGTATATTTATTTCTACATATACTGAAACTCATCAATTTCCACCAATTCCTAAACACGACATTCTGGTTTTCTCCCTTTCCATACTCTTAACTGCATACTCTGACAGTGAGAAGCCTTATGGATGTCTAGGATATTCTGTTGAGTGGAAAAAAGAATGTTACAAAATAGTATCCACATTATGAGAGTCTGTTTTTTTTTTTTTTTTAATGTTTTTATTTATCTTTAGCTGTGCTGGGTCTTCCCTGCTGTGTGGGCTTTTATCTAGTTGCAGCGAGCAGGGGCTACTCTCTAGCTGCTGTGTGTGGGCTTCTCCTGTTTTGAAGCTCAGGCTCTAGGGTGTGGGCTTCAGTAGTTGAGGCTCTAGAGCGCAGGCTCAGTGGTTGCGGCTCACCAGCTTAGTTGCACGCAGGCGCAGTGGTTGTGGCTCACCAGCTTAGTTGCTGTGCGACATGTGGGATTTTCCCAGATCAGAGATCCAACATGTGTCTCCTGCATTGGCAGGTAGATTCTTTACCACTGAGCCACCGGGGAAGCCTGAGATCCTGTTTTTTAAAGTTAAGAAACCTTGTTTGCTTTGTAAAAAAGAAAAAGTTTAAAGGAATTTTATCAAGCTGCTAGCACTGGTGTTTTTTTCTTAGAAAATTGGAATTATGGGAATTTTCACTTTCTATATTTTATCTGTATGTATGGTATTTAAAGCAAATTTTGCCAGAAGAAGGAATTTTTTACCCGTTTTTTGGTTGTGCTATGTGGCTTTGTGGGATCTTGGCTTCCTGACCAGAGATCCAACCTGTGCCCCCTGCAGCAGAAGATCAGGGTCCTAACAACTGGACCACCAAGGAATTCCAAGGAATTATTTTTTTTAATATGATGTTAGTGGCTCTTTTCTTATTGCCCTATAGTTAAAGCTGGGAAAAAACCTAAATGCCTCACCGTCTACAAAGGACAGTCTACATTTAGAAGTATACCCCATGACCTTTGAACTTCTCCTGGGCTTACAAAGAAGGTACAGAATTTGTCTTGCTGCCATCATCTATCACCTCTCTACCACTATACCCTCCTTTCCAAGATACATTAAAACGCAGAGTAGGAAAGACGGTGGAGATTTCTTGAGGGTAGTTGGCCTATGCAGACTAGCATTTCTTCATGGTGAGTGGGTTCTTTCTTCTCTACCTGAAGCCTCACACTGGGGCATCAAGGGGGAGCTCCAAAAGAAACATTTGTGGACATTAGAGTCACCTGTAAGAAAAAGAGACCAGAATCCTATACTATAGGTGGACATCTGCGTAGGCAGTACATTACTGAACTATCTCATGTCTGACTGAGCAAGAGAGAAAGCAGTTGGAGAGGGATGGAAGGTCAGAGCGAAGAAGTGGGGCAGTGGCATAGTCTGCACACCCACTGCTTGGAGATGAAAGTTTCAGTGAGTTCCCTGAAGGTCCAGTGAATATCATAGAGAGGAGGGGGGCTTGAACCTTTTCTTGTTGTTGTTCCACCTAAGAGGGCCATCCGCTAGACAGGAAACCCCAGCATTAAGAAGCTGTAAAGTATGCTCAGGGTTGATGCTCAAAGTTGGATGGCATGGCTGCTGGTTAATCGGAATATGCACTGGGCGGAAGCACCTTTGACAGCGGCACTGCTACTGTCACCCTGAGAGTGGCCGCTGAGGAGTCTGGAAGAGCGGAGCCCCATCTCCCGTGTCACATGTACTGAGTTTTGTCCACCTGCCTCCCCAGCTCCAATCTCCACCCTCCCCTGCCCTGCTCGCTGGCCTGGGAGGTTTTCTTCTGTGGACATTATCACCAGGCCCCTTTGCCTTCAGGCTTCCATTTGGGTCTGGGCAATAGAAGACACTAGCAGCAGATGAGAGGATGGGAAGAAAGAAAGATATTTATTCCCCTGCCTCAATTCCCTTTCCACTAGGCCACAGTTTTACAATCGCTTCCTTATCTTCCTATGGCCACAGCCTTCATGTGGCCCCTCTCCCCTGGTTAACAATTGCTGCCCTATTTCCCTTCCAGATTAGTAGTGGTATATGCAACCCCCAGTTACCACTGGGTGCTTCAGCAGCCCTGGTTGGCTCCCTTAACCTTGTCTACTCCCTTGCCAATAGTCCTTTCAGTAAAGTCTTTTCACTCACTCTTTTGAATGTAGTGTCTGTTTCCTGATTGGGCTCTTGACTGATCTGTCAGACCACTTTCTAATGGGGAGGTTCCTACAGTTACCTCCCAAAGAACTCCCACATGATCCCCATGAGAGAGCCTACTTTTAGAAATCTGCCTCCCAGAGGTCATCAATGGCCCATCACTGTCAACCAGAGAAGCAATAATAACCAACAGAGGACTATATCCAGGACCAGTCAAATGAAGACACTGTCTCCTTCCTTCTTGTCCATCCCCAAATACTAGGGACTTAAAGAAGGAAAAGGATTATTAGAGTCTCTGATTGTGGCCCCATCAAAGTACCCCTCTCATTGCTTGGATTTTAAACCAATTGAGAAATCAGACAAAGATTAAGTTAGATAGTGAGTGACAGTTGCTTAGTCATGCCTGACTCTTTGCAACCCCATGGATTGTAGCCTGCCAGGCTCCTCTATCCATGGGATTTCCCAGGCAAGCATACTGGAGTGGGTTGCCATTTCCTTCTCCAAGTTAGATAGATGGTAGGCAAAATATCACCTTTTTGGTGATAAAGGCCAAGTTGGGGCATATAGCTTGACAGTGAGAGCCAAATAAGTCTGCTAACTGAACTCCAAAATTGTATAGACTCATCATTCAGTGGAGGAAGTGCTGGTCTGCAGCAGCCTGCAAACATGGGGTGCTGCCAGGAACGACTTAGAACAGGGAGGAGCAGAGGGGAACTCTTGGTCCTTGGAGGCCAGCTCTCACTCAAGGAAAAGGAGAGGAGAAGAACTCACTGAATCAAACATATACAAGTCACACATCAGTAAATTATTCCATTTTCTGTGGACAAAATAAATAAACGGAGAATGTCACCCTAGCCAAACTCTCCCACTTTGAAAGAAAACACTGATGCTGGAGAAGCTGTCCCCCTATTGAGGAGAAGAGGCATCTTCACACTAGATTTCACTCCTCTTTTTGTGCTCTAAATAATCAAGGTCTCAACCTATTCTCTTTTTTCCTTTTTTTGGCTGTGCTAAGTCTTCGTTGCTGCATGGGCTGTTCGCTAGTTATGGCAAGCAGGGACTACTCTTTGTTGTGGTGTGCAGGATGCTCATTGCAGTAGCTTCTCTTAATGCAAAGCACAGGCTCAACAGGCTTAGTTGTTCCACAGCTTGTGGGATCTTCCTGGACCACGGATTAAACCCATGTCTCCTGTATTGATAGGTAGGTTCTTTACCACTGAGCCACCAGGGAAGCATAACCCCCTCAACCTAAACTCTTAAACACTTAGTTTGATTCAGTTCAGTTCAGTCACTCAGTCGTGTCCAACTCTTTGCGACCCCATGAATCGCAGCACGCCAGGCCTCCCTGTCCATCACCAACTCCCGGAGTTCACTCAGGCTCACGTCCATCCAGCCATCTCATCCTCTGTCGTCCCCTTCTCCCCCTGCCCCCAATCCCTCCCAGCATCAGAGTCTTTTCCAATGAGTCAACTCTTCACATGAGGTGGCCAAAGTACTGGAGTTTCAGCTTTAGCATCATTCCTTCCAAAGAAATCCCAGGGCTGATCTCCTTCAGAATGGACTGGTTGGATCTTCTTGCAGTCCAAGGGACTCTCAAGAGTCTTCTCCAACACCACAGTTCAAAAGCATCAATTCTTCAGTGCTCAGCTTTCTTCACAGTCCAATTCTCACATCCATACATGACCACAGGAAAAACCATAGCCTTGACTAGATGTTAGTTTGATTAAACTTTCTTAACTCCAAATGGATTAAAAACTTGAATGTAAGAGCTAAAAGTGTAAGACTCCTAAAAGAAAACATAAGAATAAATCATCATGACCTTGGGATAGGTAAAGCCTTCTTAGATAAAACACCCAAAGAATAAGAAACCAAGAGGAAAGTAGATAAATTGAATTTCATCAAAATTGAAAACTTTTGTATCTCAAAAGACATAATCAAGAGAGTGAAAAAAAAAACCAACCTAAGGAGAGAAAATATTTGCAGATAATATTTCTGATAAGAGACTTGTATTCAGACTATACAAAGAAAACTCACAATTCAATGGTTGAAAGACAAATAACCCAGTTTTTAAAATGGGGCAAAGGATTTGAATAGACATTTTCCCAAAGATATACAAATGGCCCATAATGAAAGGCATTAGAATGGCTATCTATCTGCCTACCTACCTGCCTTTTATTTATCTATCTAGGGACAAAGAGAGGACAACATGGCAGATGAGCAATTTGCAACACAGAGTGCAAAGTTCTACCTCAGAGATTAGCTCTGAATACTACAATACCAGTTAGAGGTGGAGAATCACTGAAGCTTTCATGGAATTGATAATGTTTTGGGTGAGCTTGAAAAGATGTATAGGCATTAACTAAATGAAAAGGGCAGAGAAAAAGCCTTCCTGATAAAGCATACAGAATGGTGAATGCAAAATAAAAAATGAACTTATGGGAAAAGCTCTGGGCCCAATGTCCACCCTGGACCAATTACCCAATAATGGGGATGAGGAATAGGGTGATGCAGCAGTAATACGGCTTTTGGGAGTAGACCCCTAGAGTGAGACAGATGGTTTCTATAGAGACACCAATACCTCAATATGTGTCCTGCTGGGACTGTGAAGATAAGGGTTAGGTGTTCTGGGCTCTGATGGGATCTGGGCAAAGCTGACAACTCTCCTGTGTCTCTTCCATGTTATACACTCCTGATCCTCCTAAGGTATGTCCCGTTCTCTTTGCTCCCAGTCCAAGTTGTGCTAACAAGGGATGGACAGTGAATGACAGGCCAGGGCAGAGGGCACCCTGAGTCTGCAGGAAGCGGGGAGGCTGAGGGTGCAGCCCCGAGAGAGTCTGGCCTGGGGACAATTGGGCTGGCCCCAGAGGAGGCAGAGAAGATCTAGAAGACAGATGCCTAGAGTAAAAGGCACCCTGCTGGGCAGCTCGACTCTGCTTTAGAGTAATTTCCATAAAATTACCACCCCATAGAACTAATGAGGTCATCTGGGAGACAGCCAGGATTTTGCATAATTCTTAGTAGGCTGGTATTAAGTGGAGACCACGACTGATTCCCTGTGTCTTCTGAGAACAATGCAGGCCTGTGGATTAATATTATCGAAGAAGCAGAGACGGAGGGACACCGGGCAGTCCCCTGTGGGGCAGCCATCCCAAGGGACCCCTAGAATGGCCCTGGGGGAGGAGAGAACTCTAGCTTTTGGAATTCTGCTCCACAATTGTCCTATATCTGGGTCAGGCAGGGTAATGATAGCATCTCCCTAGCTTTAGGCTCCTTTGCTCAGCCTAACATAACATATGTTAGTATAACATATGTTATAAAGTATATGTTTTATATGTTTTAAAATGTATGTTTTTATATGTTATAAAATATATGTACATACTCAAGCCTCATTCCATGTTTATAAACCCTCCCTCACCTGCTGCAGTTATTGCATTATCTCTCTACTCCCCTTCACAGTCAGACCTGTAGAGTTTGCATCAAAGTCATGAAAGTTTAAACCACTTTCTTCTCTTCCTAGTTCCTCTGTAGGATTTTACACTCTTTTGGAGTCTTCTTTCATTAGCTTCTAGAAGACCACCCTCTCTGGTTCTCTTTCTACTCTCTGATTTTTCTGAATCCATCTTTTTTACTGAGTTCCTTAAATGCTGCTCACACAGACTCTGTCCTTTAGCACCCTTCCCATCTTGCTCTGGGTGAGTTCATCCATTCCTATCATTTTCACCAATCCCTCACATACTGATGACCCCAGCTCCCTATCTCTTTTCTCAGCTTCCAGACTTTGTATTGTCCTGCTATCTGGATATACTATGGTCCCCCAACACCGTATGTACACCACTGAGCTGATCATCAGTTTTCTCAAGTCAGCTCCTGTGATGTTCTTCAGCTCAGTTTGTGGTAAGACTCTTTTCCTCAGACACAAAAATAAGAAATCTAAGTAGCATTCTAGCCAATCGATGTGTGTCTAGTGAAATGACAATTTAACGTCTCCAGTGACTTCTATCTACCTTCCTGTCTCACACCCCAATTCCTATCATCACTAACTTGGTTCAGACCTCATCATCTCCTATGTGGATTTTGTAACAGTTTGCTACCAAGTCTCTCTGTTTCTAATCCTTCCCTTCTTTTCCATCCTCCCTGTTATTCTCTAAGTGACTTATCGAAAACAGAAGTCTATGACTCTATCACCTGATTGAAAATCCTTTCATGGTTCACCTTTTCTTGCAGAATAAAATCTAAATTCTTGACTTTGAATCTGTGATGAAGTCATGCCAATGGGACCTGAGGGGAAGTCTGCAGGGGGAGTACTGGGAGAGATTTTCCTCACTACAAAAAAATGGAAGCACAGGAGCAAAGGCTCTTCTTCTTTGGAGATGAAATGTTTGCTTGCAATATCTAGAGATGCTTTGGTTATCTCAACCATGAGAGGACATACTGTGGATTTTGCAAACATGCTAAGGAAAGACAGAGCACACTTGGATCCTACTGATATTCATGAGCCACTGAATTAACCCTCCTTGGAAAGGCTTAAGATAACGAATATCCTAATTATTTAAACTATGTTAGTTAGGCTTACTGCTATTTGCAGTTGAAAGCATCCTAACTGATACATTTATAGTATGTTTCCTTTTTATTTTAATAGAGAAAATGCAAAAGTTTTTGTTAAAATGAAGTTTCTATGACCCTTTAAAGAAGAATTAGGTCTGTATCTTCGCTTTGTTCACATTGCAATAGGTACGTTCCTCTGGTGTGGCATTTAGCACACAATTTTTATTTCAGATTTCTTTTAACTTATTCCAGCCAAAGCATTTAGTGCTGCAATGGATCGCCAAATGCATTCCCAAATTCAGTCTCTTACTTATGCAAGCACAAACTTCCCCACCCGTCAGAGCCATATCTAGCCTGCTTTAGCCCTTAGATCACTGCAAGGAATATAATAATAGCTACTCAGCTACATTCTGTGGGGAGCTGGGTGTCACAGCTCATCTCTGCTGAAACGTCTAGTTATGCTGGACTGGTTGTCATGGAAACACAGCTGATGATGTGAGCATATGGCCTAGAGCCTCTGTCTCTTACATTCCCAGTGAGGGAGGGGAGCTGGTACTTGAGAACAACGTGACAATATCTTATATTATCTGTTGTCTTATTGAATAGATTGCTGTGGAGAGAGCTGAATTCAGGGGTGCTGTGAGGAATTAGGACTTAGAGAGCTCTGGTTGCTCTGTGAACAGACATTGAGTAAACCTGTGTGCCTAAATGTGTGCAAATTGACGTGTGGAGGGTGAGGAGTGGCACGGAGGATGCAGGGGAACAAGCGGACTGAGTACTCAGTGTGCGCCAGACACTCTCTTATAGCTCATCATAATTGGCATGTTTTGATCACACAGTAAATGCAACATACTTTACATAATTATTTCATTTAAACTTTGCAACAAACTCATGAAGCTGATTCCATTAGTCTTGCAATTTTTCAGAAAAGGAAATTCAGTAAATAATTGTCCGAAGTCACGCAACTCAGGAGTGATAAGCCCGGACTTGAATCCAGGGTTGTCCATCTCTAAAATTGCTGCAGAAACCTAACTACACACTCTCTCTACTGTGCTAAGTGTTCTGGATATCTTATTTTGCTAAAAAAAAAAAATTATTTTGGCAGTAGTGTTCACACCAAGCTTATAAGATATAATACAAGGTGCTTGTCTGAAATATCTGTTCATGACATTATACAGAAGACAGGGATCAAGACCATCCCCATGGAAAAGAAATGCAAAAAAGCAAAATGGCTGTCTGGGGAGGCCTTACAAATAGCTGTGAAAAGAAGACAAGCAAAAAGTAAAGGAGAAAAGGAAAGATAGAAGCATCTGAATGCAGAGTTCCAAAGAATACCAAGAAGAGATAAGAAAGCGTTCCTAGGTGATGGATGCAAAGAAATAGAGGAAAACAACAGAATGGGAAAGACTAGAGATCTCTTCAAGAAATTTAGAGATACCAAGGGGACATTTCATGCAAAGATGGCTTGATAAAGGACAGAAATGGTATGGACCTAACAGAAGCAGAAGATATTAAGAAGAGATGGCAAGAATACACAGAAGAACTGTACAAAAAAAGATCTTCATGACCCAGATAATCATGATGGTGTGATCACTCACCTAGAGCCAGACATCCTGGAATGTGAAGTCAACTGGGCCTTAGAAAGCGCAAGATGGGGGCCCCTGGATCTGGCATGGCAGAGTACCTCTTTGACAAGCACAGTGAGACACACTGGGACACAGTGAGAGCTAAGCCTCAGGCTGGTTTCCCACAGCCACAGGGGTGACTTCCCTGGTCACCAAGGCAGTGCATGCATATTTGGGTTACCTTCATCTTTTCTATAAGTTGTAACAAAACATCTACTTAAGTTCTTTCTTTAGTACCATTCCTTCAAATAAAGTAATTTGGTACCCTCCCCCCCCAAAAAAAGAAAGCATCACTACGAACAAAGCTAGTGGAGGTGATGGAATTCCAGTGGAGCTATTTCAAATCCTGAAAGATGATGCTGTGAAAGTGCTGCACTCAATATGCCAGCAAATTTGGAAAACTCAGCAGTGGCCACAGGACTGGAAAACGTTAGTTTTCCATTCCAATCCCAAAGAAAGGCAATGCCAAAGAATGCTCAAACTACCGCACAATTGCACTCATCTCACATGCTAGTAAAGTAATACTCAAAATTCTCCAAGCCAGGCTTCAGCAATATGTGAACCGTGAACTTCCTGATGTTCAAGCTGGTTTTAGAAAAGGCAGAGGAACCAGAGATCAAATTGCCAACATCCGCTGGATCATGGAAAAAACAAGAGAGTTCCAGAAAAACATCTATTTCTGCTTTATTGACTATGCCAAAGCCTTTGACTGTGTGGATCACAATAAACTGTGGAAAATTCTGAAAGAGATGGGAATACAAGACCACCTGACCTGCCTCTTGAGAAATCTGTATGCAGGTCAGGAAGCAACGGTAAGAACTGGACATGGAACAACAGACTGGTTCCAAATAGGAAAAGGAGTACGTCAAGGCTGTATACTGTCACCCTGCTTATTTAACTTCTATGCAGAGTACATCATGAGAAACGCTGGACTGGAAGAAACACAAGCTGGACTCAAGATTGCCGGGAGAAATATCAATAACCTCAGATATGCAGATGACACCACCCTTATGGCAGAAAGTGAAGAGGAACTCAAAAGCCTCTTGATGAAAGTGAAAGAGGAGAGTAAAAAAGTTGGCTTAAAGCTCAACATTCAGAAAACAAAGATCATGGCATCTGGTCCCATCACTTCATGGGAAATTGATGGGGAAACAGTATCAGACTTTATTTTTTTGGGCTCCAAAATCACTGCAGATGGTGACTGCAGCCATGAAATTAAAAGACGCTTACTCCTTGGAAGGAAAGTTATGACCAACCTAGATAGCATATTCAAAAGCAGAGACATTACTTTGCCAACAAAGGTCCGTCTAGTCAAGGCTATGGTTTTTTCTGTGGTCATGTATGGATGTGAGAGTTGGACTATGAAGAAGGCTGAGCGCCGAAGAATTGATGCTTTTGAACTGTGGTGTTGGAGAAGACTCTTGAGAGTCCCTTGGACTGCAAGGAGATCCAACCAGTCCATTCTGAAGGAGATCAGCTCTGGGATTTCTTTGAAAGGAATAATGCTGAAGCTGAAACTCCAGTACTCTGGCCACCCCATGCGAAGAGTTGACTCATTGGAAAAGACTCTGATGCTGGGAGGGATTGGGGGCAAGAGGAGAAGGGGATGACAGAGGATGAGATGGCTGGATGGCATCAATGACTCGATGGACGTGAGTCTGAGTGAACTCCGGGAGTTGGTGATGGACAGGGAGGCCTGGTGTGCTGTGATTCATGGGGTCACAAAGAGTCGGACACGACTGAGCGACTGAACTGAAACTGAATTGAAAGGTCTTTTGAACTATTAATTATATTATAGTGCAATTTCATAATAATTTAGTGAGGATGTTAAAGTCATTTCCATTTTACAAAGGAAGAGTCTTCAGCTCAGAAAGATGCTCCAAAGTCACATGGCTGGTGGTAACAATGAGTATCATTCAAAGCCTATGCTCTGTCTACTCCCTACCCTGTGTTAAGGTCAGGCAGGCTACCTTTCCCTATCCATTGTAGCTTCTGGTACCATACTAGGTTAACTTCGAAGCCCCCATCTCGCAACTGAGAGGCTTACTCATCTAATTGCCTTCTCAATTTCGCAGGCAAACTTAGTCTTCCCAGATCAATAGTGACCAAAACAACCCCTATCACAACAAGAACACCCAACATAGCTAAAATTGAACTAAAGGTCTTCTTCCCCCAAATCTGTCCCTCTTCTCATACCCCAATCCCCATTGTTGTTCAGTCGGTAAGTCATGTCCAACTCTTTGCAACCCCATGGACTGCAGCACACCAGGCTTCCCTGTCCTTCCCCGTCTCCCAGAGTTAACTAAAACTCATGTCCATTGAGTCAGTGATGCCATCCAACCATCCCATCCTCTGTTGTCCCCTTCTCCTCCTACCTTCAATCTTTCCCAGCATCAGGGTCTTTTCCAATGAGTTGGCTCTTTGCATCAGGTGGGCAAAGTATTGGAGCTTCAGCTTCAGCATCAGTCCTTCCAATGAATACTCAGGACTGATTTTCTTTAGGATTGACTGGTTTGATCTCCTTGCTGTCCAAGGGACTCTCGAGAATCTTCTCCAGCACCACAGTTCAAATCCCAGTAGATGGCATTATCATTTACCCTATTACTCATTTCAGTAACTTGGGGTACATGTTTAACATTGCCTCTTCCTTCCCTTTTTCATATCAAAACCACCATTGACTGCTGATGCTTCTATCACATTGGTCTAGTGTCCCCACTACCCTAACCCATGCCATTACCATCCCTTGACTGGACTACTGCATGAACCTCTCTACAGGTGGCCATGCCTCTCCTGTTGTGTCTTTCCAATCCAGTCTTTACTGCAGCAGACTTTCATGATCACTCTTTTGCTTAAATGATTTCCTATAACTCTTTGGAGAATGTCCAAAATCTATTTCATGGCTATTTTGTCATATTATAATCTGTTTTCTACTCTGGTAGCATTCTCTATTTTTCATTCACAGCATCTATCACATTTATGATTAATCATTCGATTAATTATTTGTATGATTATCTGTTAGATGTGTCTCTACATTAGAGTCCAGATCCTTCATTCTAGTCCTCACTCTGCTACCCACTGTTTGTGCATGCTTGAGCAAGAAGCAAGACTACCTCTTTTGTGCCAGTCTGTCTTAGTCTATGACCTCTGGTAAACTCTGGGAAGCTCCTCTGGGAAGAATTCGACTTGAAACCAAGTCTGTCTGACCTCAGAACCTAAATTTCCTAATTTTTGCAACATGACAAGAATTAAAATATATATATATATATATCATCGTGCAGATGAGGAAACTAAAGCCCTGAGTGGCAAAGTGATTTCACACAGAGCCAAAGCAAGAATTCTAGCCTGCTGGTGCCTAAACTGGGGATTCTTCCTTCATTCCACGGCCTCCCGAGCAGCAACACCTAGCAGAGGCTAAGGGAAGCTGAAAAGACATTTCCATGTCTACAGTGAGTGCTGGCAGCAGGACTGCCAGGCTTAGTGGGGTTTCTGCACCTCTCTTCCCAGCCTGCATCTATATCAGAGCTGAGCCCTGGTTGAGCTCTGCAAGTTGTTCTCACTAGTCTGAGGCCGCACTTCTCACAAGGGCCCTAGTGGGGCATCTGGGTAAGGCAACTTGTCCTCTTCTGGCCCCGTGAGACCCACCTGGGCTTCATATATCACTTTGCAGTCCCTGATGATATGTTCCTGAGACCCACATGGGGCTCTGCTAGCTCGTATAGCACCGGGGCCATATTACAAGCAGGCATCCTCTCAGATGGATGCACAAAAGGGGAAAGGGAGCCACTGTAAGAGCCCAGACTAAACAGAGCGCAGAGCACAGAGTGCCTTGCTCCACTGACTCAGCCTCAGCTGGGGGTCCTGGGCTGCCTCCTCTACTGGGCGCTTTCCTCTGGGACACACACTTCCGAGCCCTAGAAACCCTCCCCCTCCTCTGGCTGTTTCTCTTCACCCTGTACAATTCATTCCAAGCTCGCTCACCACCTGCTTGTCAAGAGGTTGAGAAAACTCTGCCTCCACTCCTAGAGTCCGGCACCAATCTCCTGATTCATGGATTGACCCCTCCTGGAGCTCACAGTCTAGGGAAGGAGGCCAGGAGAGAGTACCAGGTGGTTTGGGGAGTCACCCAAATTGCATCAACTCACCTTCTTTCAGAATCAGAAATGAGCACATTATTGGGACCTTATGGGCACAGCCCTGACTGAGGGGGCAAGCAGGATGGTGTGGGGAGGGACTCAGAGGCAGTGGGTAAAGGGGAGCTAAGGGCGCTGGACTGGAGGGCAGCCTGTCCCTCCCCTCATGTGGGACCCTGGGCAAGTCTGGTCCTTTTGCTAGGCCTCAGTCTCTTCATTATGGTCTGGAGCATTGTCTCCAGTGAAAGCTAGGATTTCGAGCAGTGTGGGCATACCATGATGACCTCTGTACAGCATATTAGGGAAAATATATGGCAAGCACTTAAAGGAGTGCTATATTTTTCCTTAGGAAATAATTTTTATTAGACTTGTTTAAAGCATTCATTAGCTGAAAGTACAGGTGGCATAAAGATACAACAATACACGTGAGGAGGGTATATCAATGACTGCTATTTGAGCAATGTGGATTTAGAGAACATTCTATTTCCCCTAAGTGGTTCCTTTTACATCTTCTCCACTGAAACTCAGAGCTAAATTCAAAACTCAGGCTCAGAAATTATATTGATCTTTATATTAGCCAGTATGTGTTCTCCTCTGCTTTGGATCTAATGATCATTTCTCTGTGGGGCCTTCCATCGCAAGCTGTGGAAATTGGAAGGCAGTGAAGTATCATAATGTACAAATAACACTCAAAATTAGAGAACTGAAAAGCATTCACCTGATGAACAGGGACTGACATTAACTGGTTTGTGTTTAGTCGATCAGTTGTGTCCGACTATTTGCGACCCCATGGACTAGCCCACCAGGCTCCTCTGTCCATGGGATTTCCCAGGCAAGAATACTGAAGAGGCTTGCCATTCAGGCAGGCAAATTCTTTACCACTGAGCCATCAAGGAAGCCCAGACATTAGCTTCAGTTCAGTTCAGTTCAGTCGCTCAGTCGTGTCCAACTCTTTGTGACCCCATGAATCGCAGCACGCCAGGCCTCCCTGTCCATCACCAACTCCCAGAGTTCACTCAGACTCACATCTGTCGAGTCAGTGATGCCATCCAGCCGTCTCATCCTCTGTCATCCCCTTCTCCTCCTGCCCCCAATCCCTCCCAGCATCAGAGTCTTTTCCAATGAGTCAGCTCTTCGCATGAATATTGGCCAAAATATTGGAGTTTCAGCTTCAGCATCATTCCTTCCAAAGAAATCTCAGAGCTGATCTCTTTCAGAATGGACTGGTTGGATCTCCTTGCAGTCCAAGGGACTCTCAAGAGTCTTCTCCAACACCACAGTTCAAAAGCATCAATTCTTCAGTGCTCAGCCTTCTTCACAGTCCAACTCTCACATCCATACATGACCACAGGAAAAACCATAGCCTTGACTAGACGGACCTTTGTTGGCAAAGTAATGTCTCTGCTTTTGAATATGCTATCTAGGTTGGTCATAACTTTCCTTCCAAGGAGTAAGCGTCTTTTAATTTCATGGCTGCAGTCACCATCTGCAATGATTTTGGAGCCCCAAAAAATAAAGTCTGACACTGTTTCCCCATCGATTTCCCATGAAGTGATGGGACCAGATGCCATGATCTTTGTTTTCTGAATGTTGAACTTTAAGCCAACTTTTTTACTCTCCTCTTTCACTTTCATCAAGAGGCTTTTTAGTTCCTCTTCACTTTCTGCCATAAGGGTGGTGTCATCTGCATATCTGAGGTTATTGATATTTCTCCCGGCAATCTTGAGTCCAGCTTGTGTTTCTTCCAGTCCAGCGTTTCTCATGATGTACTCTGCATAGAAGTTAAATAAGCAGGGTGACAGTATACAGCCTTGACGTATTCCTTTTCCTATTTGGAACCAGTCTGTTGTTCCATGTCCAGTTCTAACTGTTGCTTCCTGACCTGCATACAGATTTCTCAAGAAGCAGGTCAGGTGGTCTTGTATTCCCATCTCTTTCAGAATTTTCCACAGTTTATTGTGATCCACACAGTCAAAGGCTTTGGCATAGTCAATAAAGCAGAAATAGATGTTTTTCTGGAACTCTCTTGCTTTTTCCATGATCCAGCGGATGTTGGCAATTTGATCTCTGGTTCCTCTGCCTTTTCTAAAACCAGCTTGAACATCAGGAAGTTCACGGTTCACATATTGCTGAAGCCTGGCTTGGAGAATTTTGAGTATTACTGTACTAGCATGTGAGATGAGTGCAATTGTGCGGTAGTTTGAGCATTCTTTGGCATTACCTTTCTTTGGGATTGGAGTGAAAACTGACGTTTTCCAGTCCTGTGGCCACTGCTGAGTTTTCCAAATTTGCTGGCATATTGAGTGCAGCACTTTCACAGCATCATCTTTCAGGATTTGAAATAGCTCCACTGGAATTCCATCACCTCCACTAGCTTTGTTCGTAGTGATGCTTTCTTTTTTTTTGGGGGGGGGTACCCAATTACTTTATTTGAAGGAATGGTACTAAAGAAAGAACTTAAGTAGATGTTTTGTTACAACTTATAGAAAAGATGAAGGTAACCCAAATATGCATGCACTGCCTTGGTGACCAGGGAAGTCCCCCCTGTGGCTGTGGGAAACCAGCCTGAGGCTTAGCTCTCACTGTGTCCCAGGGTGTGCTTGTCAAAGAGGTACTCTGCCATGCCAGATCCAGGGGCCCCCATCTTGCTCAGGTTGGTTATGTGGTCACCCAATTCTTTGATGGCTTCCACCTGCTCATTCAGGTAATGAGTCTCAATGAAATCACACAGATGGGGATCATTTTTTTCAGTGGCCAGTTTGTACAGTTCCAGTAGTGACTGATTCACCCTTCTCTCCAAGCACAGCGCACATTCCATTGCAGTCAGCCCATTCTCCCAGTCATCACGGTCTGGTTTCTTGATATCCTGAAGGAAGATTCGGCCGCCTCGCTGGTTCTGCAGCTTCATCAGTCTCTCAGCATGTTCCCTCTCCTCATGAGATTGGTGAAGAAAGTATTTGGCAAAGTTCTTCAAAGCCACATCATCACGGTCAAAATAGTACGACATGGACAGGTAGACATAGGAGGCGTAGAGCTCCAGGTTGATCTGGCGGTTGATGGCAGCCTCCGAGTCCTGGTGGTAGTTCTGGCGCACCTGCGAGAGGGATGCGGTCGTCATGGTGGGCGGCTGAAAACGGGCGGTGGTGGTGGCGGTGGCGGCGACGGCCGAGCGGGGCTGGAGCAGTGGCGGGGACCTTGGGCCGGTCGCAGGGCGCTGTCAAGTGGTGACGAGGGCTGGCTCTGAGTGGCCGGCCGGGGTGGGGTGGGGGGGGGGGGTGGGGGAGACGAGCAGCCGGGTTCCATTCAAGCACTGTTGAAGTAGGAAACCGCAGCGACTCTCCGCTAAGACTGTCCGTAGTGATGCTTTCTAAGGCCCAGTTGACTTCACATTCCAGGATGTCTGGCTCTAGGTCAGTGATCACACCTTCGTGATTATCTGGGTCGTGAAGATCTTTTTTGTACAGTTCTTCTGTGTATTCTTGCCACCTCTTCTTAATAGCTTAGCCTTCCATAATTTACAAAGGAATTTTCACATATCCTTTCTTACACCATTTTTTGTCTTCATTAATAAGATGCAGAGTTACCTGCTGGGGTAAATATTATCAGTATCCCCATGTCACAGATGGGAAACTGAGGCATGGACCTGCTCATGGTCACATAAGTTGAGAGTCAGATCTGACTCCTGTTTCCATATTTCTTCAGTGTGTGGATGAAAAATTGCCATTTACCTTCTGTCCCCACAAGGATTAGTTCACTAGCCACTGTGTCGCTCGCTGACCTTCAGCACACCCTGAAAGGAGTTCAGGGCTCAGATTAGGAATGAGGCACTCTGTGCTCTGGGAAAACCTTACAGAACAGGCCTTCAGATATTTTGGAAAGATTTTATGAGGCCAATTCTTGCATCTTATTATTTCTAGAAAAGCACTAAAATCATTAATGGAGACATCTGCTCCTAGTGACTAGCAGCAACTCTCTTGGGACTAGCAGCAACTCTGCCCAAAAGTGTGGTTGACTACACATACCTGCCTTCACCAAGATCACATATATACTGACCTCCACCCCTATCTCTTCCCAGCAGTTCCCTCAGAGCTGAGAGACTGTCTCCCAGACTATAGTCCTCATTTTTCCCCAAGTAAAATTTAGCTCACAGCTCTTGTGTTGTGCTTTTCTTTCTGTTGACAAGTGTCACCATAATTGCTTTGTTTTTGTGTTTGTAAAATTAGATGGCCAGCCCCCTGGGTGGGGATGGAGGGGAGGACTGTAAGGAGGGAAGCAGGCCCTGGGCTCTGAGCTTGCAGCACGTGATCCCCACCTGCCATGTTCACCCCTGCCTTACTGGGGCAGGGCCGGGGGCACCTGGCTGGAGCCCTGCTGGATTTACAGATCGTCTATGAGCTCTGAGTGCTCAAGGCCGCCTTCATTAGGTTGGGGCACCAGCAGAGCCGCTTCCCCTGGTTGGCTGGGCATTTCACATTTAAAGCTTCACACATCTGTGAGCACGGCCTGTCAGCAGCCCGGGTCAGCAGCCTGGAGCTCTTCCAGAGCCACGCATCCAAGTGTGTCCCCATCAGCCTGTGGATGCACTTGCTCTGACCTGCCCAACCCCTGTCCCCGTCCTCTGGTCCTCTCTCTTTACCATTACCTGAATACTTGGCTCTGGGAGCAGTTCCCTGGGTTTCTCCAAGCTCAGGGGCCATAAGAGATGTTGGGAACTGTGGCAATGGTTTCCTAGGCACACAGGCAGTTAGCAGGTTTTTATTTAAAAAAAAAAAAAAGGAGGAGAAATAAAACCCTCCTCCTTATACCTTCTTAATATTTAAGGGAGGAAAACATGAAAAAAGCATGAAGGAAACATACAGAAACTTTTTCTAATCATCCCTGCCTCCCAACCTAGGACTGACCACTGTTAACATGTTAGCACCTGTCTTTCCTTGTTAATATTTTTTCATGTCTATAATAGCATACATTGTTTTTCCTATAGAAAAAAGAGTGCCAAAATAGTCACTATCTTGTAGGGTTTTGGGGGTTTTGTTTTGTCTTCTTTTTAAAACTTGGCAGTAAATCATTAACATTTTCTGTGCCAACCAATATTCTTTTACAATATGATTTTGAATTGTACAGCATCCTGTTATGGATATATCATAATTTACTTAATCAATACTCTTGTTTGGCATTTCAGAGCCTTCCATTTTTTTTCCTCCAATGCTGTGATGAGTATTCAAGACTTATATGTTGATGCATTATCTCTAATTATATTCTTATATTCTTGGAAGCAGTATTGCAGGGTCAGACAAAACACACACATATAAAGTTTTACTCCAGAAGTTCTACAGAGCTTTTAAAACTCAATTTTATTTACTGTAAAAGCAACATTAGAACAGTAATAATGAATTCCTTAAAAGAAATATCATCCACAAATTCCCTTCTCTTACATATCAGTTGGTTTTATTTGCTCATGTTCCTGTCCATATGCAAAGAGGAGTTTTACATGATTGTGTTTATACCTATGTTAGGCTATTACGATTCCCAGGAATCATTCTCACATAGGAAGAACCCCCAGAGAATCTGGCTTTGAATGTAGAAATTCCACAGGATTGGGGGAAATAGAAACTCCACTCTTGGAGGGTGCAGACAAGCTCTTGTGCACCCCAGGACCCAGGGATAATAAAACTATTGGTCCACATTACTCCTGTTTCAGCAGAGTTTTACAGCAAGGCCAGTCAGAGGATGCTGGCCCCTCCCCTGCTCCAGCCAATAGACAGTGTGGAGAGAAAGGGTCATAGAGCCACATGGCACAGAGCATCGTTGTTAGGCTACTCAGCTCAGCAGGTGCTGATTCAGTTCCTTAAAAAATGATAATGGTAATGGAAAATCTGAAAAAGAAAAAAACATAATATATATGTATATATAAGCAACCAAACAACAATACACATACTGTATATTTTTGCTTATACCTGAAACACATATATAAACACATATAATTTTGCTTATACCTGAAACATTATAAAACAACTATACTCAATTAAAAATAGAAAAGGAATTTGAACTCCTGGGAGACTAAAAATAAAGTGAGTAGCTATTGCAGGTATCTGGGTTCTTATGTATAGTATAATAACATAGATAAATTATATATTCTAATTTATGAATTATTATATCATAAGCATATAAAGACATCATGGGCTTCCCTCATGGCTCAGATGATGAAGAATCTGCCTGCAATGCAGGAGACCTGGGTTCAATCCCTGGGTTGGGAAGATACCCTGGAGAAGGGAATGGCAACCCACTCCAGTTTTCTTGCCTGGAGATTCCATGGACAGAGGAGTCTGACGGGCTACAGTTCAGGGGGTCGCAAAGAGTCAGACTAGACTGAGCAACTAACACTTTCTCATCACTTCACTTCATTTCATATAAAGACTTCATACTTATCCAACTTAATATGGACATACCAGTTCATCCAGTGGATAGACTGCAATTTGTTTAAGCCATCTTCTATAGTTAAACATTTAAATTTAGTGGTTTTAAAAACAAAACAAAACCAATTGGAAAATTCTGTAATGAACAGCTTATCAGTATATATATTTACTTTTATTGGATTTTTTTCCTTGCGTGTATCAATTAGTAATGTTTTTAGCAGCAAGGAAAAGATGGCTTCTCCAAATGGCCTTTAAATTAAGGGGTTATATTTCTCATATAATAAGTTATTTGGGGGCAAGTGACTGCTGGCTTTGGATCCCTTGGCCTTTTTTCTCAGGTTCATGCTCTCAGAATGGCTGCTGAGGCTCTAATCATAGCATCAGCATCCAAGGCAGAAAGGAGGAAGAGAGAATATTGGTTCAGGTCTGCATTTTGTTTTTCTCATCCCAGAATTGCCCCTAGTAGATGCAGACTTATGTCTCTCTGGCTAGAATTGTATTACAAGGTCACTCATAAGTGCAAATGAGGCTACAAAACATCTTTGCAACCACTTTATTTGGAGGCAGCAAGGAAGAAAAGACAGTAATGTGCATTAAGCCAGCCTTCCCAGTCCTGTCACAAGGGCTTCTCAAATGTGTGGAAGGTTCAGAAACCTTCCGCAAATAACATCTTGCCTGGAAACCTATTTGGAAAGCAGGTTAAAGTGGAGTCGCTTTAGTTGAAGTGAGGATGAGGGCTTACAGCCTTATGTGGTCAGCACCCCATCACCCAGTGGAAGGCATTTCCTGCTTTCCAACTGTCAAGCACCCATATCATCTTGCAGTTCATATCTGAGTTGTATGTTTGGGGGACTCCCCCATATGTGTGGAGACTTGGGAGAGAGTTCCTATCTCCTGCTGAGAAGCCAAAGACCCATATTCCTTCACCCCCACCTCCTGCTTTCTTGCAAAACCCAAGGCATGTGATTTAGGTTCAGGCAATCCGGCATCCTTTCCTATGTCTTTGAATCAGGAGTATGTGACAGTATGGGGGTGATTGAGGTCATTTTCCTCCCAGCAGCAGGGCCACATGCACCGGACTCTGCTTGTTCTGAGATGTGTGGTGTGGTTCCAGCTGCCTAGCCTGCTGGAATTCTCGTTTCCTGACTGTTTTTGGAACCTGGTTGTATAGCTTCCCATTGATTCTGTGAACCTGAGTTATTTCAGTGCATTGACTTTTGGCTTAAGATAACCAGGGTTAATTTCTCTTGCTTATAGATCCAAACCCGGATAAAAGCATCCTTTCCTGGTAATCCCACGGACAATTTTGTAGAATTTCTAGGGTTGCAAGGAGCAGAGTTTAAAATCTGCTGTTTTAGGATTAATCCTTTGAACTGGAATTAAGGGACCAAGGTACAATTTAAAGTTTCTTGATAATTATTGCCAAAGAAGGTTCCAAAAGAATTGTGTAAATTTACTTAACCACAAACGCTGCGTATTCTCATTGTTTTATTTTTTTCCTGGTATAATGGCAGGGAAATGACTCCTGTTAATGTTTTAATTTGCACATACTTGAAAATATGAAGCTAAACACATTTCCTTATGTTGACTTATGGTTGTATTTCTATTTATGGAAGAGGTCTATTGATTCAAGCTTTAATTTCATGATATCAATTTCATATAACTTATATATTAATTATTCAAATACTTTCTCAAACATTTTCTGTTTTATTTTCCTTTTGTTACTTTTCTTTGTGCAGAAGCTTCACATTTTTACATAGTAAAATCTGTTCATCTTTTCCTTTGCGATTTCTTCTTTTGCTTCAATGCTTGAAAAGTTACTATTCATCCAAAGATCTGATAAATAGTGAGTTCAATTTCCTGCCAGTCTTTCTGTGATTTGGCTTTCATATATTTAACTCTTTTATCTATCAGAGATGTATTTTTGAGTATTGTGTAAAGATATGAATCCAAATGATCACACTGGGTTTTAGATTGATATGCTTTTGTGAATAAGTCAAGTCTCTGGGCTTTTCTTTTGCTTTGTCTTGGGTTTTAATAATACAAAGAATATTGTTCAGGGAGCTGGGGCTTGTTATCGAGAGAAATGTGAGTAAAATAGAGAAGGAACTGTAGACAGTTGAGATAGAAACAGAGAGAGAGGGCACGACTGAAACAGAGACAGAAAAGTTGAAATAGAAATTGAAATAGAGACAAAGAGAAGTGAAGACTCATGGAGAAAAGATGGTCTCTTCAGCAAGTAGTGTTAGCAAAGTTGGACAGCTTCATGTAAACCAATGTAGTTAGAAAATACTCTCACACCAAAACTAAACTCAGAATGGCTTAAAGACTTAAATATAAGACATGACACCATAAAACTCCTAGTAGAGCACATAGGCCAAACATCATCTGACTGTCTGACAACTGTATGAACGTCTTCTCTATACCCTCTCTAGCATTTGTTACTTGTATGGACAAATGGAATACTACTCAGCCCTAAAAAAGAATGAAATAATGCCATTTGCAGCAACATGGGTAGACCCAGAAATTATCACACCAAGGGAAGTAAATCAGAAAGAGCAAGACTAAGAGAAAAAAAAAAAAGACTAGTGCCAGAGATCACTTATACATGGAGTCTAAAATATGGCACAGATGAACTTATTTATGAAACCGTAACAAACAGACGTAGAAAACAAACTTACAGTTACCAAAGGGGGAAAGGAGCGGGAGAGGTATAAATTAGGGGTTTGGAATTAGCAGATATACACTACTAAATACAAAATAGATAAACAAAAGGACCTAATGTATGGTGCAGGGAACAATACTCAATATCCTATAATAAACCATAGTGGAAAAGAATATGAAAAAAATATGTATACGTATGTATAACTAAGTCCCTTTGTTGTATACCAGAAACTAATACAACATTATAAATCAACTATACTTCACTTTAAAAAAAGAGAGAGGAAAAAAGAGAAGTGAAAACTCAAAGGGCAAAACATCAAGGAAAAGCAACTGGGATCCAGTGTAGGAGAAGATTTGGATGTCTCTGGCCTGGAGATAGGCTTGGTGACCACTGAGGCTGGGGCACTGACTGGCAGAGGCTCAGACGTTGTCAGGGGGCAGCAGTGGGAGGTCCCCTTCTGCCACAACTACCCCATCCAGCTTTAGTCTGTTTATTGGGAACCCCAATTTCCCCACCGTTCTCCAGTTGGCTCCAGGTCTAGGGAATCTCAGAGGCCTAAGGGAAAAGATCTTTCCTTTCTCCTATTCATAGTCTTCCTTCTCTCTGATCTGGCTTCAGGCAAGCATTCAAAGAAGGATAAGATCCTGAAGACCAGTCATCTAAAATGGGGGCTGTATAGTCTGAATATCTCTGCCTAGTTCTGAAGCCCCATTATTATCTTTATCAGAGAGGTTGAGTAACGGTACCCATCAATAAAAAGCAGATGTGGGATTTGAACCCTGGTCTTATCTAATTCCGAGTCTTGTGCTTCTTCCCCATGCATCAAGATATTGTCTTCTCCAGAAACCCCTTTGTCTCTGCCTATCTATATGTCATCTTCCCTTCACACCAGCCTACAGGGCTATTTCCCACCTCTGATTTCCTATAGCTCAGGCTCACTAGGCACTGAGGCCTTGCTTTTAGGCCTCTCTTTAGTCTTCCCTAAATATTGTGGTATTTTTGTCTTGTCTCTTTAACTGAGTTGTAACCTGGGGCTGTATTTTATCCCTTTGGACTTTCTTACGTTACTTCACACTATGCTGCCCAACTATTGGTTCATTCATTCACTTAACAAATGTTTTCTCAGAAACCTCTATGTGCTAGGCACTGTGTGAGAGACTGCAAAGGCAAAACTAAATGTCAAAAAATATTCTCCAAGTCAGTTGTAATAGATTCCTGCCCTGTAGCACAGCCCCAGCTGCCGGGATGCTCCAGTCACAGAAAGGTACGAACCAACAGCTTCCTTCCTGGTCCCTGTGCTCTAGCTTTGGCCTGAAAATCTGTGTAGAATTGGCTTTGCTGCTGCTCACTAGGGTACCTTCAGGCCTGGACCTTGGGGGTATTGTGACTCCCAAATATGGTCCCTTTTTACTAAGCTCTTATCAAGGTTTGTATCTTCAATAGGTACCTTTTTAAGCTCTGCTGCTGCTGCTAAGTCGCTTCAGTCGTGTCCGACTCTGTGCGACCCCATAGACAGCAGCTGTTAATATACATTTTTTTGACATATTGCAATTTGCAGTTTTGTAGTTTGTAGTTACAATATTTAATTCTAATAATAAATGTGCATGTGAGATGAGTACCTGAGATAACTTTTTCCATATTCATTTTAAAGAAGTTTTTCACTAATTAATTTGCTTTTCTGGATGGATAATATACATTCACGTGGTTTATAATTCAAAAGGTGCCAAAGAGTATATACAAGAATAAGTTTCTTTATATCCTTGTAGAAATAAAAAATCGGTGATTATGGGACTTCCCTTGTGGTCCAGTGGCTAAGACTCTGTGCTCCCAATGTAGGGGGCCTGGGATCCATCCCTGGTTGGGGATGGTCAGGGAACTAGATCCCACATACATTGTGCTAAGTTGCTTCAGTCGTGTCTGACTCTTTGTGACTGTATGCACTGTAGCCCACCAAGTTCATCTGTCCTTGAGATTCTTTAAGCAAGATTACTGGAGTGGGGTGCCATGCCCTCCTCAAGAGGATATTCAGGACCAAGGGATTGAACCCATATCTCTTAGGTCTCCTGGATTGGCAGGTGGATTCTTTACCACTAGCGTCGCCTGGGAAGCCTCACATCAGATCAGATCAGATCAGTTGCTCAGTTGTGTCCGACTCTTTGCGACTCCATGAATCGCAGCACGCCAGGCCTCCCTGTCCATCACCAACTCCCGGAGTCCACCCAGACTCACGTCCATCGAGTGGGTGATGCCATCCAGCCATCTCATCCTCTGTCATCCCCTTCTCCTCCTGCCCCCAATCCCTCCCAGCATCAGAGTCTTTTCCAATGAGTCAGCTCTTCACATGAGGTGGCCAAAGTACTGGAGTTTCAGCTTTAGCATCATTCCTTCCAAAGAAATCCCAGGGCTGATCTCCTTCAGAATGGACTGGTTGGATCTCCTTGCAGTCCAAGGGACTCTCAAGAGTCTTCTCCAACACCACAGTTCAAAAGCATCAATTCTTCGGTGCTCAGCCTTCTTCACAGTCCAACTCTCACATCCATACATGACCACAGGAAAAACCATAGCCTTGACTAGCCCATGTGCTGTAGCTAAGAACTTCTCAGGTGGTGGTTTAGTTGCTAAATCATGTCCAACTCTTGCAAATGCTTGGACTGTAGCCTGTTAGGCAGCTCTGTCCTTGGGATTTTCCAAGCAAGAATACTGGAGTGGGTAGCCATTTCCTTCTTCGGGGGATCTTCCTGACCCAGGGATCAAACCCCGGTCTTCTGCACTACAGGCAGATTCTTTATTGACTGAGCTACCAGGGAAGCCCTGGTAAAGAATGTGCCTGCCAATGCTGGAGATGCAAGAGTGTGGATTCAATCTCTGGGGTGGGAAGATCCCTTGGCATGGGAAATAACAACCTATTCCAGTATTCTTGCCTGGAGGATCCCATAGACAGAGGAGCCTGGCAGGCTACAGTCCACGAGGCCACAAAGAGTCTGACACAACTGAGCCACTGAGCACATCTCCTTGTTTGAATGTACCTTGACTTATTTGATCAGTCTTGAATTAATGCACATTTAAATTGTGTCAATCTCTTGCTATCTGCTATCACAAATGGTGTTTCAGTAAATAACCTCATATATATTATTTTGTACATGAATATACCTGTTAAATAAGTTATTAGAATCAGAATTGATCAGTCAAAGGACATATAAATTTATGTGTGTGTTAGTCACTCAGTCATGCCTGACTCTTTGTGACCCCATGGACCGCAGCCCTCCAAGCTCCTCTGTCCATGGGATTCTCCAGGCAAGAATACTGGAGTAGGTTGCCATGCCCTTCACCAGGCATGTAAATTTATAGTTTTGCTAGATATTGCCCACTCCCAAAGAATGTTTATATGTTGGTTGGTGTTCCCCTAGAAAAGCATATTTCTGCTACAATGATTCTAGTGCAAGTAGTATATTTGGAAGGTTCAGGAAACACCAGAAAGCTGTGGGTGGGGGAGGGTGACACAGGGAAAGGAAGGCAACCATCAAAGGGCTGTATTATGAAGCCAACTACTACAGTGGGTGACTGAAACTTAATCCCACTTGGAAGTGATGAGAAATGGTGCAAAATGCTTGCTTCTGGATTTCCCTACACAAAGGTGAGGAAGCTGACTGTCCCAAGAGTCATTGGCTGAAGGCTGCTCTGGGCACATGGGAGTATAAGATAGGAATAGGGAAGTAGGTATTTCCTTGGTTTGGTTTTCTGGTAGTCAGAACAGACTTCCACAGTTCAGAAAACTCCATCAGGCAGAGATGAAATTCTTGATGTACTGGGTCCTGAGTACATTGAAATTCCAGGATATGGACTGGGTTCAACTAGCAATGAAGGAAAATTAGTTTCCCCTGTCTTTTGCTTCACAGTGTTATCAAATACTTGCCAATTGTATAGGTGAAAAATAATACTAATAAAACCAAAATTAGTGATTGCGTAGTTTTAATTTTCAGGTCCCTTATAATCCACATTGATTTTTAAAATAATTTAAAACTTACCATCTGTCTAACACGTCTCTAAATATAAAGGACTCTAACATGTTCCCGTAAGTCATCACACTCTCATCCTACCCTATAAATAGGTGCTACAGTTATTCTTGTTTTAAAACAATAAAGAGATGAGGAAAGAGGTTTAGTGGCCTGCCCTAAACTACTCAGTTTGTCAGTGGTGGGGATGGGATTTGATGTTAGATTTTCTAGCTGGAAAAACTTTCCTAAATGGGATAAAACAAACCAGCTACTCAACCTCTCAGTTTCTTGATCTGTGGGCTTCCCTGGTGGCTCAGACAGTTAAGAATCTGCCCATGATGCAGAAGACCCGGGTTCAATTCCTGAGTTGTGAAAATCCCCTGGGGAAGGAAATGGCAACCTACTCCAGCATTCTTGCCTGGAAAACTCCATGGACAGAGGAACCTGGCAGGCTACAGTCCATGGGGTCACAAAAAGTCGGACACAACTGAGCAACTAAAACTCACTTCTTGATCTGTAAATCAAAAAGTTGTGAACATCTATTGTTTGAGTCTTTTCAGCATCCATTCTCCATTCTTTGGATAGCATCAATACTATCACCTGGGAATGTGTCAGGATTGCCAGTTCTTGGGTTTTATCTCAGATTTATTAAATCAGAATCTCTTGGGTTGGAGACCAGCAATCTGTTGTTGGTTTTTTTTTTTTTTTAAAAAAAAACAAGCCCTCCAGGTGATTCTGATTCATGCTGAAGTTTGAAAAACACTGGCTGAGGGGAAGGGAAATAAGTGGAATCTATCTTGCCAACACCAGGGCAAACCCTGCTTAAGACTTGAGTCATATGGGACAAACACAAGCTGAGAGATACGAAGAGGGAAAGAATTCTGATGACAGAATTCTCTGAATGTAGTCATCCTTAAAGTTAGATCAACAGCTGGATCATTTCATTACATGAACCAATAAATTCTTTTAATTTCAGTTTGAGTTGGATTTCTGTCACTGACAACCAAGCAAGTCCTGACTGTCAGGGAATCATTTATTCCTCCTTGTATTTCCAAGTGGAGAGAATCTCCTTGAGCACTGGTTCTCAAAGTGTGGTCCCCAGATAAGCAACATCAGTATCACCAGGGAACTTGATTAAAAATAAGATATCAGACCCTACAGGAGACCCAGTGAATCAGGGTTCTGGGGGTGGAGCCCAGCAATCTGTGTTTTAATAAGCCCTGCAGGTGATTCTGATGCCCACTGAAATTTGAAAATCACCAGATTAAGGCTCCTAGCCTCTCTCCTCATCCCTTATTCATCCTTCTCCACGAAGAAGGTATGACTTCTACTTAACTATCTACTTGAATTTGGAAGAATGATCTAGGCATGCTCAGTTTAATTCCTCCCTTTGTTTCCTTTGCGAGCCAGCCTAACTAAAGGAGGGCAGTTAATCTATCTTCCCTGTATGTGCTATGAGTTTTATGGAGGGAGAGCTCCATTAGATGAGGCCTGTAGTTTTTCGAGCCCTGCCTGTAACTAACTGGTACATTTATTCTGGGAGCAGTGTAAGCAAGCCTATTTGATGTCTAAGCCATATCCTCCAGTCTATGTCTTATCAGTAATAAAGCTGACCTTTGGATCTCCCTCTGTTGGTTCTCTGTGTCCTACTTCTCAATTGGTTCAAAACTTGGGTGGGGAAGTGGGCTGTTATTTATTGGGTCCCTTAATGCCCAAACACTGAGTAATATAGGAGGCAGAGTAGATCTGTCAAGCCCCTTTCCTCTCTAGCATTTAGGACACCATGTCTTACACTGTTACTCCAGGGCTCCTGAGTTTTCCAAAAAGAAAACCTTGTTTGTTCTGACCAGCCCACTGGTGTTGTAGTTGCAGGAGACAGAAGTATCCCATGCCTACTGGGGAACAGGAAAGACGATTGCAATCACAAAGCATTTCCTTTCAGGTCTCTCCTGAAACTGTAATTCTGTAGGGGCAGGAACAGAGCCTAGAAACCACTGCATTTAAAAAAAAAAAAAAAAAAAAAACAACTTTGTAGGAGCTGTCTGTTGTTGTTCAGTCATTGAGTTGTGTCCAACTCTTTGAGACCCCTTGGTCTGTAGCCCACCAGACTCCTCTGTCCATGGGATTTCCCAGGCAAGAATACCGGAATAAGGGTTACCATTTCCTTTTCCAAGGAATCTTCCAAGCCCAGAGATCAAACCCAGGTCTCCTGCATTGGCAGGCATATTCTATATCACTGAGCCACCAGAGATGCCCAGGAACTGTCCACCTTGGCTTATTAGCAGGTTCTACCAGCTGTCTAACCTAAATTCATATAGCTGCATTTGAAGTTGTGTCCTTCTGTTCTGGAGGCTAGATATGTCTTGTTGTTTAGTTGCTAAGTCGTGTCCGACTCTTTTTGTGACCCCATGGACTGTAGCCCACCTCTGTCCATGGAATTTTCCAGGCAAGAATACTGGAGTGGGTTGCCATTTCCTTCTCCAGGGATCTTTCCAACCCAGGAATTGAACCCGCATTTCCTGCATTGGCATGCGGATTCTTACTGAGCCACTTGGGAAGTCTGCCCACATCCCCCCAACCAAAAAAATTTCAGCCCACTGCGTTCGCCAGAAATGTCTTAGCTTGTTCAAAAGAAGAGAGAACTTCTCTGTTCTACTCTTTGGTCTTTCCTGAGTTCTTCACAAATCTTTAAAACAGCCATAGTCTCTGTTCTGGTAAGGGGTGTGGGTGAAAGAGAAAGCTGTTTGGAGCCCTATAAACCAGACATGGGTGCTAAGGGAGCTTAGTTTTCAGGGCTCAGTCTCCATTGAGGATCAGGCATGCTTCTCTTTGGAAAGCTGCTGTGGGGAAGAAAGAGAGAAAGCAGCCATCACAGTTCAACCTGAGTGATGGAGGATCACGTAGTATTTTTCTATATATTGACTCTGATTCTCAGTCTTCCTAGAATAGTTAATTCTCCCAGATTATCTAACTACCACTTATTTTTACATTGTTCAATCACATATGTACAGCTATTTTACAGAGTTAGATCCTATATGTACAATTTTGGCTGCTGCTTTGCCCATATCATTAAAGATTGTTCATAAACGTCATCTTATATTTTTCTTGTCTAAAAAGAAATAGACATTGGACTCCATTAATATAAAAAACTTGGGCATCAAACAGTGAAAAGCCACAGAAAATATATTTGAAAATGAAATATCTGATAAGGGTTTGATATCCAGAATATAGAAAGAACTTCTACAACTGAACAACAAAAAAGCAAACAACCTAGTTAAAAAATAGGCATTGACTCAAACAGATACTTCTCCAAAGAATATACACAAATGGCAGGTAAACATGAAAATCTGCTCAATATCATTAGTCATTTTTTGATTTTTAGTTGCTTAGTCGTGTCTGACTCTTCTGCGACCCCGTGGACTATCTCTCCAGGTTCTCCTGTCCGTGGACTTTCCCAGGCAGGAAAACTTGGAGTGGGTTGCCTTTTCCTTCTCTAGGGAATATTCCCAACCTAGGGATAGAACTCACATCTCCAGTATTGCAGGCATATTCTTTTTTTTTTCTTTTTTTTTCTTGGAATGGCAAACCACTTTAGTATGCAGGCATATTCTTTACCACTGAGCT
Organism: Bos indicus; assembly: GCF_029378745.1. NCBI lineage: Eukaryota > Metazoa > Chordata > Mammalia > Artiodactyla > Bovidae > Bos > Bos indicus. Next base: position 38,747,819 of record NC_091774.1, read on the forward strand.
ACCAGGGAAACCCCATTAGTCATTGCAAGTGAGTGCAAGTGAAGTCACTCAGTCGTGTCCGACTCTTTGCGACCCCATGGACTGTAGCCTACCAGGCTCCTCCGTCCATGGGATTTTCCAGGCAGTAGTACTGGAATGGGTTGCTGTTTCCTTCTCCAGGGGATCTTCCCGACCCAGGGATCGAACCCGGGTCTCCTGCATTGCAGACAGACGCTTTACCCTCTGAGCCAAATGCAAACCAAAACTACAATGAGATACCACTTCATATCTTCTAGGATGGTTATTATTTAAAAAAAAAAGAAAGAAAATAACAAATGTTGATGAAAATGTGGAGAAATTGGAACTCTCACATTGCTGGTGGAAATGTAAAATGGTGTAGCTGCTATGGAAAAACAGTTTGGCAGTTCCTCAAAAAGTTAGACGTAAAATTACCATTTGATCCAGCAATTCCATTCCTAGGCATATACCCAAAAGACTGAAAACAGGAACTCAGGTATTTGTACGTAAATGTTCACAGTGGCATTATTCTTAATAGCCAAAAACTAGAAACAAGACAGAAGTTCATCAACAGAGATGAATGGATGAACAAACAATAGAATATTCACCCAATAGGATATTATTCAGCCCTAAAAAGGAATGAAGCATAAATATGTTCTACAATAGGCAGGAACCTTGAAACATTATAAATGAAATAAACCAGACACTGAAGGACAAATGTATGATTATGCTTCTATGAAATATCTAAAATAGGAAAATTCATAGAGACAGAAAGATTAGAGGTTATCAGGGGCTGGGGATAGGAGAGAATAGGAAATTGCAAAACAAACCAAAAAAAAGATAAAAGATACAGAAAAATGAAAAGTGGAAAATAACCTAGGATAACTGAATATCCTGCTGTTCTTTCTTTTTGAAAAATTTGTTCATAATGATTAAGTACAAAACTTTGGAGTACAGACCTTATGGGTTCAAACAGACACACTCTGCCATTAAGTAGCTATGTGACACCTCTGTGCCAAAGCTTTTTTTTTTTAATACAAACAATAATAGAACCTACTTTAGTTAGTTGATTTGTGGATGAAATTGGGTAATACATTTTAGGTGAGTAGCACAGTGCCAGGCTCATGGTAAATGCTCAGTAATTGGTAGCTTATGGAATTATATATACTGATTTGTATCCTACTCTTCATTTTCCTGTATAAATAAAAATTTTTAATGGTTACATAGTACTCTACTATTTTATTCTATATTCTATACTATGGTTATAGCATTATTTATTTAAGTCCCTGATGTTGAATATTTAGGTGGGTTTTGATTTTTAACTATTTAAACACATGCGAGAGCAGACACCCTTGCTTGATTCTTCCTGGCAGCCATGCCTGAGAAGAGTGGTGTGACTTTGGCCCTGGTTAGCCTTGTAGGCTCTTGTGTTCCCAAAGCAGTGCGCTACATTAAGTCAGGTCCCCAGGCTGGGTTCCGAGTTCTAGTCATGCTTCTGCTCTGTCTCTAGGCGATGGTGGTGAGGGCAGTTTTCTATCTGGGACTTTGCTTCCCCATCTATAGAACGAGAGCATTAGAGGGAGTAACCTCAGGATGCTTTTTCTGCTTTGAGGCTCTGTGATTCTCTGATGATCCTCCCCTAAGCTGTGGATTCCTCCGGCTCTGCTGTGGCCTTCCTTAGGGCTGTGTGTGTACACGCTCCAGCCTGTGTTCCAGTTTCTATTCTTAGCAAGGTGATCTTTAAACAAGGAATAGATTTGTGCGTCTGTCTCATCTCAGATGCATGCAGCCCCTGCTGGGTGCAGTCACCAGCCATTCATTCATGTTAGAAGCAGGAGTCCATTAAGGAAGAAAGTGGAGGGTGGCTCTTCCATCAGCCATGATGAGGATTGAATACACTCTGATATGGGGGGTTGTCCCTTTCTGGTCACCAGGCATGGTCTCTATCTGACTCAGCTGTAGATGAGGTCAGGGGAATCCTGGTTTCAGCACCTCCCTCTCTACTCCACCCCTAAATCCTTTCTCTGGGATGGGCCAGGAATGGTATTTCGGCAATGGTTGTTTTTGGAGATGATGAGTAACCAACATTCCAGCTGAAAGGGTCATTGTTTGTTCTGAAAAAAAGAGTGGATATGGATGAGTCTACTCCCCTCCAAGAGTTCCCAGTTGTGGTGGTGTCTCAGAGTCCATTTGGGTATTTAAATACATAAGTTCACATTCTTGGTCTGCAAGTATTCTCTGTTTACCAAGTCTGGGGAGGAGTCTAGGTTCTTCATTTTAAGACACTACAGGGGGCTCAAATGTGCATTCTAGATGGAGAGCTTTGGCATACAGTAGTAGGATTTGCAGACTCTGAAAGGTCACCAAGGCCAGGCAGGTAGCATCCAATGGCTAGGGTGTGATCCAAGAGTGCTGATCACTCTGAAGAACAGGAACACACCTTCTTTCAAGGGCAGCCTGTACTTACCTTTAGCCATTGTCTTATGATAATACTGGCCTGGTGTTGGTAGATAATCCATTTACTTTTTTCAGGAAGAGTTATAAATCTAGATTTGCTTATTAAAAATTCTAAATTCAAATATTGGCAACCAATTCAAAAATGAAAAAAACTTCTAATTGTGGGCCAAAACATATCTGACTCTGATTTAGCCAAATCTGACTCTGAATCTGTCCACCGAAGTCTCTTGGCAAACTTTTAGCCAGACCATCACTCAACTTAAGTCAGAAGAATACGATCAACAGCTCTCTTGATTGGCAGCATCACGTTGTCTCTGTGCTGTGAGGCTCTACGGGATTCTGGATAATATCCAGCTTGGCTTGGGGCAAAGTGCTCTGAGCATGGCGGTCAGGAGACCTATATCCTGCTAACAACTTGCTAGGTGACACTGGGAAGAAATTCTTTCCCTATTCACAGGATTTCTTCTGGTAAGTTAAGGGGGATGATCTCTAGTGTTCTTTCCAAGGTTTTGAGGATTCTTCTAATGAAGATTTATGTATTTACCTATTGTCTTCTAGCTACATGAGAAATAAGTTTTTTAGATTAAGATGAAAGGTCATCTTTAATTGGCATGAATGACAACTGGTTCTTTCTCTGCCAAATATCAATACAATACCAGTGATTTGTTTTTGCAGGGGAATTTCTTTTTGCTGTAGGTTGTTGGGATATTTTCCGAGAGCAAGAAAGCACTTTGGAACAGAAGGTCTATTTGGAGTGAGCTTGTGGGCTTCTTGCTTGCTGAACACTTGACTCTGAGTTAAATTTTTTTAAAAAATAAAGGTATAGCATTGATAGGAATATTTTGAAGTAAAAGACATTTCCTTAGTAGCTCAAAGAAAACCCTGCAATTGAATCTTTTATCCTCACAGCTTTGAGATTTAATTCATATGCCATAAAATTCACTTTAAGAAGTATACAATTCAAAGTTTTTTAGTGTATTTACAGAATTGTACAACCATCACAGCTATCTAATTCCAGAATATTTTCATATCTCCAAAAAGAAACCCCATACCCATTATTAGTCACAGAGAATTTCCTCCTCAGTCCTGGCAACTACTAATCTACTTTCTGTCTCTCTAGATTTTCCTATCCTGGACCTTTCATTACATATGGAATCATATAATATGTGGTCTTTCATGACTGCCTTCTTTCACTTAACATAGTTTTCAAGATTCATCCACGTTGTAACATGTATCAGTACTTCATTCCCTTTTATTGCCAAATAATATTCCATTGTATGAATGCCCTACATTTTATTTATCCGTTCATCAGTTGATGGATAATTAATTCTACTTTTTGGCTATTGTAAATAATGTTGCTATAACCTTACACTTATAGGTTTTTATATTGACATGTTTTAATTTATCTTGTGCATATAACTTAAGGGTGGAACTTCCGGGCTGTATGGCAACTCTGTGTTTAACTTTTTGAGGAAATGCCAGATTGTTTTCCAAAGCAGCAGCACCATTTAACATTCCAACCAGCAGTGTATGAGGCATTCAGTTCCTCTATATACCTGTCAGCATTTGTTGTTATTTTTTTTTTTATTATAGTTATCCTAGTGGGTGTTAAGTGGTACCTCATTGTAATTTTGATTCCGTAGCTGAATCTCTTCTTGATTGGCCTGACCTCGGTTATACATCCATCTATCAGCTAATTACTGTGGCCAGTGGAGGTTGATAATCTTAACTGAATTAGGGTAAATCCCTGCAGGTGGGAGTCAGTCACTCCCAAACTACGTAAGGAAAATTAGGAGACACAATGTGAAAGGAAGGAGAAATGGATGCCTGGGAGGCAACAAATACATGGTTTCTACAGGATGGGTTTGCTTTCTTGGTTTCAGTGTTAAAATTGTGCTGTACACAGAGATTGTAGTGGTATAGAATAGGAAGGAAAGAAAATCTTGGTCAGGACTCAGGCAGAGAAGAAGCTCAACAAATAAGCATTGAAATAGATCCTACTGAAAATAAGTTTCTCCCTGAAAACTTTAGTCACTGGACACATATGTGCACACCAGCTTGGATTTATTACCACTTTATCCTCTTCTTCTTTTATTGGTCAAACTATCTTCAGGCCCAGACCCCCCTGAGTGCTCCTTTGCCAGATGCAGAGTCATAAAATACTAAGGAATTTGTTACAATTACTTTGGGATCAACACCTGATTCCCCCAGTCTAAATAGTTGCAAATGGCACAGCTATGCTTTGGCTTCCCAGGTGGCGCAGTGGTAAAAAATCTGCTAGCAAATACAGGAGATGCAAGAGACATGGGTTTGCTCCCTGGGTCAGGAAGACCCTTTGGCATAAGAAAAGGCAACCCACTCCAGTATTCTTACCTGGAAAATTCCATGGACAGAGGAGCCTGGTGTGTTACAGGCCATGAGGTCACAAAGAGTTGGACTTGACTGAGCCCACCCCTCCACACACACACACACACACACAGACACATAGCTATGTCGTTATTGTTTTTTCCTTTCTTTTGGCTGTGCTGTGTGGCATGTGGGATCTTGGTTCCCCAACCAGGTATTGAACCCATGTATCCTGAATTGGATGAGTGGGATCTTAACCACTGGACCACCAGGGAAGTCCCTACATGCTTTTCTTTTCTTTTTTCCTCAGGGATTAACTTTCTTTCTTTTGGATATTTTTGAGATTTGATAAGCTTTTCTGATTATCATGTCTTCTTGAAAGGAAAGATTTTGGATTGTATGTTAGAAGGGAAAGCTGCATAAAGAGGACTCATTGATTATCTTTTTGGTCGTGAAAGATTATAGAAAATTTCAGGGCTAGAGAGACACTGAGAGAAGCATAACTAGCCCTTTTTCAGCATTTCCTTGACATGGGTTCTTCTTTCTTTTCTCTTCCCTTTTTTTCTTTCTTTTACATTGCTAATACTGTCTGCATCGTGACTTTTCTGGCTACTACTGCTGTGTAAAACATATCTCCTCCTCTGGAAAAAAGGGGTGCCTAAGACAACCATTGTATCGCACTAACAAAGTTAAAGAGATTTGACAGCTAAATGCAATGCCTGACCCTAGACTGGATTCTGTACTAGAAGGGAAAAAATGCTCTAAAGCACATTATTGAATCAACTGACAAAACTGAAATATAAATGGTAGACAAAAGTATTCATACCAATGCTAGATTTACTAATGTTGCTATGTACTGTGGTTATCTGAGAGAATATCCTTGTTCTTAGGAGGTGCACACTGAAGCACTTAGGGGTAAAGGGCCATAATGCCTGTAACCTATCCTTAAATAGTTCAAAAATTCATTTAAATGTAAGAATTATATATACACACATACATTTATCATAAAGTACTTTATATTTTGCTGTGCTGGGTCTTTGTTCCAACATTCGGACTTTCTCTATTTGCAGTGAGAGGGTGCAACTCTCTAGTTGCAGTGCACAGGCTTTCCATTGAGATGACTTCTCTTGTTCTAGAGCATGGGCTTAGTAGTTGTGGTGCTTGTGCTTAGTTCCCCTGAGGCATGTGGAATCCTCCCGGACCAGGTATTAAACCCACGTCCCCTGTACTGGCAGGTGGATTCTTAACCACTGGACCACCAGGGAAGTCCTATCATAAATTAATATAAATAACTATATCATACATATATGAAAGAGAAAAGCAGAGATAGACAGGAGAATGAAGAAGTGGGATAAAATGCTCACATAGTGGAATCTGGGTAATGGCGTATGGGTGTTCTTTATAGACTGAGTGAGTGAGTGAAAGTCACTCAGTTGTGTCCGACTCTTTGCTACCCCATGGACTCTACAGTCCAGCATTCTGGCCTGGAGAATGGACTCTACATTCCATGGACTCTACAGTCCATGGAATTCTCCAGGCCAGAATGCTGGAGTGGGTAGCCTTTCCCTTCTCCAGGGGATCTTCCCAACCCAGGGATCGAACCCAGGTCTCCCACATTGCAGCCACATTTTTTACCAGCTGAGCCACAAGGGAAGCTTGTATTTATAGACTGAAATTATTCCCAAATAAAAAGTTTTAAAATGACAAACAGTTTACTGATTTGTTTTGCACATACTTTTGTAGGTCAGGAAGGGCTGACCTGGGTAGCTCTTTTTTTTTTTTTTTTTAATGTATTTATTATTGGCTGTGCAGGGTCTTAGTTGCTGCTCAATCTTTTCTGTAGTTGCAGCAGGCAGGGCTACTCTCTAGTGGCAGCGTGCAAGCTTCTCATTGCCGAGGCTTCTCTTGTTGCAGGGCACTGGTTCTAGGGTGCACAGGCTTCAGTAGTTGCGGCTCCCAGGGCTCTAGAGCACCAGCTCAATAGCTGTGGCACATGGGCTTAGTTACTCCATGGCATGTGTGATCTTCCAGGATCACGGTTTGAACCCATGTCTCCTGCATTGGCAAGAGGATACTTTTACCACTAAGCCACCAGGGAAGCCACTGGGTAGCTCTTGCTCGGGGTCTTTCATGCATTTGCAGCCAGATACTAGTAGGGGCAGCAGTCACCCGAAGGCTGGACAGAGCTGGGGTTAAGGTATCTCACATGGCTGGCAGTTGATGCTGGCTGTCAGCTAGGAGCTCAGTTCAGTTTAGTTGCTCAGTCGGGTCCGACTCTTTGCGATCCCATGGACTGCAGCACGCCAGGCCTCCCTGTCCATCACCAACTCCCAGAGCTTGCTCAAACTCACTGTCCATCGAGTCGGTGATGCCATCCAGTCATCTCATCCTCTTGTCCCCTTCTCCTTCTGCCTTCAATCTTTCCCAGCATCAGGATCTTTTCCAATGAGTCAGTTCTTCACATCAGGTGGCCAAAGTATTGGAGCTTCAGCTTCAGCATCAGTCCTTCCAATGAATATTCAGGACTGATTTCCTTGAGGATTGACTGGTTTGATCTCCTTGGAGTCCAAGGGACTCTCAAGAGTCTTCTTCAACACCACAGTTCCAAAGCATCAATTCTTCGGCACTCAGCCTTTTTTGTCGTCCAACTCTTACATCCATACATGACTACTGGAAAAACCATAGCTTTGACTAGATGGACCTTTGTTGGCAAAGTAATGTCTCTGCTTTTTAATATGCTGTCTAGGTTGGTCATAGCTTTTCTTTCAAGGAGCAAGCATCTTTTAATTTCATGTCTGCAGTCACCATCTGCAGTGATTTTGGAGCCCCAAAACATAAAGTCTGTCACTGTTTCCATCATTTCCCCATCTATTTCTCATGAAGTGATGGGACCAGATACCATGATCTTAGTTTTTTGAATGTTGAGTTTTAAGCCAGGCTTTTCACTTTCTTCTTTCACTTTCATCAAGAGGCTCTTTAGTTCCTCTTCACTTTCTGCCATAAGGATGGCGTCATCTGTGTATCTGAGGTTATGGATATTTCTCCTGGCAATCTTGATTCCAGCTTGTGCTTCATCCAGCCTGGCATTTCACATGATATACTCTGCATATAAATTAAATAAGCAGGGTGACAACATACAGCCTTGACGTATAACCTGTTGTTTCATGTCCGGTTCTAACTGTTGCTTTTTGACCTGCATACAGATTTCTCAAGAGGCAGGTAAGGTTGTCTGGTATTCCCATTCCCATCTCTTGAAGGATTTTCCACAGTTTGTTGTGATCTACACAGAGAAAGGTTTTGGCGTAATCAATAAAGCAGATAATTCTCTTGCTTTTTCTATGATCCAACTGATGTTGGCAATTTAATCTCTGGTTCCTCTGCTTTTTCTAAATCCAGCTTGAACAGCTGGAAGCTCATGGTTCTTGTACTGTTGAAGCCTGGCTTGGAGTATTTTGAGCATTTCTTTGCTAACACGTGAGATGAGTGCAATTGTGTGGTAGTTTGAACATTCTTTGGCATTGCCCTTCTTTGGGATTGGAATGAAAATTGACCTAGACTGACTGAGCTAGGAGTTCAGTTGGACGTTTGACTGGCATGCTTACATGTGGCTTCTCTAGCATGGCAGCCTCAGGGTAGCAAACTTCTTACATTGTTTCTCCCAGAGTGAGAATCCAAAGAGAACAGGTGGAAGCCGCATGGCCTCTTCTGACCTAGACTTGGAAGGTATACAGCATCATTTCTGCTGCATTCTACTGGTTCCAAGAGAGCCACTGGGTTGTTTCCAGGAACTTGGGGTCATGTTCCAAAACTGCTAGAAATGCTTACATGCTTAACATTCCAGGCACTGTTTTACGTGCTTTATATATATTAACTCATTTGATTCTTACTAAAAAACACCTTGGGCTTCCCTTGTGGCTCAGTTGGTAAAGAATCCGCCTGCAATGCGGGAGACCTGGGTTCGATCCCTGAGTTGGGAAGATCCCCTGGAGAAGGGAAAGGTTACCCACTCCAGTATTCTGGCCTAGAGAATTCCACAGACTGTATAGTTCATGGGGTTGCAAAGAGTCGGACACAACTGAGTGACTCACTTCACGTTAAAAAACACCTTAAGGTAGGTAATCCTACCGTCTTTATTTTAGAGAAAACTGAGGTACAGAAGTTTAGTAAGTTCCATTATGACACCTTTAGTCAAAGGGCTAGGATTTGAATCCAGTCTGGCCCTAGAGCCCACACTGCATTGTATACACCTGTGACTCCTACTACTTTTGGTTAAACTTCTATACACATAGATGCATAGTGAAGGACAGGGAAGCCTGCATTCCTGCAGTCCATCGGGTTGTAAAGAGTCGGACATGACGGAGGGCTGAACACCCCATAGATAAGCAGTTTTCCTTCACAAGCACACTTCCCCAACACAAAATCATGTGACACGTCTTACCTTCTCAGCTCTGACTTTTTCATATGTGGCTTGCTTTCCCTGGAATACTTTTCTTCTGCTTATGTTATTTATTCAGATCTTTTAGGAAGCTTTCCCTGAACACCCACTTGTGGAATGAGTGCTTCTCCTAGGGTCACACTGTGCTTGTGATGCTGGACAACTTGCCTGTGGTCCTGGCTGTTTCCCCATTGGATTCTTAGTTCCCTGAGGGCAGGGACATTATTTTATTCCTAAGTGATTTGTAGCACTGAGCACAGTGCCTGGTGTGTAGTATGTAAATAAGGATAATCTCTCACATTCATACCCCTCATATACAATTACCTCACATTTTTCACATATAAACACAGCCACTAAGGCAGATATATCATGTGCCACATTTAGTCTTGTCTATGCGCCCTCAATCACTGTGATTCAGTCTCTGTGACATTCCTCACACCGCAAGCATATCACACACACAATTATTGTGACAGCTCTCATCTTCAATCACTGTCATGTACTGTTTTCCATACAGTCATGGTCACCATCTGTACTCTTAAAACAGGATATTTATCCTCCTACAAACTGAGTTAAGATGACAACGGCTCTATTTTTCACACACGCCTTCACATACTGTATTTTTCATCCACACAATCCCTGACAATTCCTGACATATACAGTTATGCTCACACACTGTCTGTCTTCTTTCAGCTCCCACACTTTCGCACACACACTCCTCACTCGCACAGGCACACGCGTACACACCCCGCTCAGTCCAGGAACTGGAGGGGCACACCGAGGGGGTCTGAGCCCTACAAGCTCAGCTCCCGAATCTCAGTCCGGGCCAGCGCTGCCCCGCCCCGCCCCACCCCCTCATGCATATGCAGCATCTCGGCCCAGCGGCCCGGCCCCCAGACGGCCATTTGTAGCGGCGCTGGAGGCTGCGTTCGGCAGGCGCTGCGAGGTCGTGTGGAGGAGCGCGCCCCCCGGCCGCCGCAGCCCCTCGCCGTTGCGGTCCCCTAGCTTCTCCGCGCTTCGGGCGGGACCCGACCAGCCCAGGCGCCGCGGTGCCGTCCTGACCGGCCCTCCAGCAGCTCCTGGCGCCCGGGACCCCCGCCCGGCCGCTCGCCCGCAGCCCGCCGGCCGCACACGTCCCCGGAGCCGGGCCTAAGGCGGGCGGCGGCTCGGCGTGGCCGGGCTGGGCTCGGCGGCGTCCCCATGGCCGCGGCCGGCTGGCGGGACGGCTCCGGCCAGGAGAAGTACCGGCTGGTGGTGGTCGGCGGAGGCGGCGTGGGCAAATCGGCGCTCACCATCCAGTTCATCCAGGTACCTGGAGCGGGCCTGCCCAGGGCGCCGGGGCGGCGGCGGCGGGCGGGGGCTCCCGCTACCTGTGGCGGGGCGGCCGCAGGGACCCGCCCCGGAGGCGCCGCGCAGGCCGGGGTTGCGGGGCGCGGGTCGGCTCTGCCCTCCTCTTCTGCGGTCCGGGCGTCCAGCTCTTGCTTGCCGGGCGCCCAGCTCGGCGTCCCGGGAGTCGGGCTTCTCAGGAATGTGTCCGGGAGGGCGGAGTTGGCAGGGTGGGAAGCGCAGATCCACCTTATCGCTCCGGCCGCGGCCCGAGCTCTTAGGGAGAGGCAGCGCCGCCGCGCCGAGCTTCCTGCCGTGAGGCCGGGGCGCGGGGCGTAGGGCGTGGGGCTGGAGCCCCGCGCGCTGGGTTTCTAGCCGCCCGGGCCGCCTCCTGCACCGTGGGTGCGATCGCGGTGGCAACTTGGCTCCGCGTGGTCTCCGAGCTTCTCCGCGCACGCCGAGCCCGAGCTGCCCGCTTCAAGCGGTGTGTTTCTCTTTGTGTGTGTTTGCGCTTTTCTTTTAAGTAATCTCTTAGGTAATATGTCCGGGGGGGAGTGTGTGATAATACCCCAGGGAAATGGTGGCCTCGAGGAAGTTAAGAATGTTCTCCGATAGGGGTGAGACCATTTCCTGGGAATTCCTGGTGCCTTCCTGCCTCTCGCCGTGCCAAGGTGAAGTTTAGGGTGGGCCAGGCTAGGAGATGACCGACCGAGTCGTGCGTTCTGTGTCAGTTCCAGCCACTGTCTCCCCCACCCCCAGTCCTCTCTGGTTGCTGGAGGCGGAAAGTCGGGTTGTAAAGGAAAGGGAGGTCAAATTCTTGGTTCTTAGGATTTGCTTGTGGTAGGAGGTTTGAGTGATCTTTTTTGGGACTACTAAAGAGAGAAGCTCCGATTTCTCTCTGCTTTTGTCAACCTAAAAGGTGTGGCGTATGTTGGGAGAGAATGAAGGTACAGCGTTGTAACAGGTAACAAAGATACATATCAAGAGTGTTGTTAAAATGCTTGGTGAAATATACCTGTTTGAGCCATTTGCTTTCAGTTGGCATACTTGAATAGCGTATTTCATTTCACTTAATGTATATAGTGACATTAAAATACAGAGTTCTGTGACATAAATGTGATTGTTACCTGTCCAGTTGACTAAATGAGCAATAATTGCTGTTATACCATTTCAAGATATTAAAAACTGCTGCTGAAACCTTTGTATCCAGGAAGAGATGTTTATGTAATGAGCATTTACAGTATACTCGTTAGTGGATTAAAAAAAATTCACACTGAGTAAGAGGTGAGATTGGCTTTAGTATAGGAGGCTGCAGAATCGGAGATGCTGTCATGTTATTTCTCATGGGGTCGGGAGAGACTTTAAGTAACTGGCAAAGCAAAACAATTTATAGTTAACTTTTTTGGGGAACTGTGCCTAGGGGGAGGTGGAAGGTTGGCTAGGAGAGAGAATAATCCTGGGTTCCTGCATTAATAAATAGAGTTACCTAAAAGATTTAAACCACAATATGTCTTTAGCTTTTTGGATGGGGGTCGGCGAATCCATCTCTATTTGAATCTGTACGTTAATTATTAAGATATTGGAACTTTTTTTTTGGGAAATAGTATTAGAAACTATTAAAATGACAGTAATTTCTGTTTGCTTAATTTTCTAAATTCATTTGTTAAAGAAGCACTTCCTTTATGAATAGTGATGTACCTACTCTAGATGGTTTAAAAGAAGTAAAACAGGTGTGAGCTTTGAGTCATGCAGAGTTGAGTGCTAAATCTTGCTCTGTTGTTTATTTACTGGGAGGACATTGCCAATATATTATTTAGCTTCTCTGAACCTCAATTTTCTTTTCAGTAAAACAGGTCTAATCACACATTCTTCATAATCCTTTGAATTAAGGGACCATCCTTAGCTTTGTATCTAGCGTATACTATGTGCTCCGTTAATGATGGCTCTTAGAAGCTTATGTGTACACTTCTGTTAACACATTTAAATGCAAAGGGAGTTCTGAATTGAGGAAAAGTCAGTTTGGGAAGGATTGATAAAAGGACTGTGTAGGCGTGATGGTGGAAAGAGAGGGCAAGAGATGGGGGGCAGTCATATGCTAGTTTGGAGAGAGGAGGTAGGCAAGGAGGGGAGGGGGATTGGCCCCTTACTTGGGACCAGTGGAAGGGAGGAACATGAGCTCTGACTTTGAAAAGGCTTTCTGGAGAGGTAGAAGAAGCCAGACCTGGATGGAGTCTCAGCTCTACCACTTGCTGCCTGTGTGATCTTAGGCAAATTACTTAACCTCTGGGTACCTTAGTTTTTTCCGACTGTAAGTTGGGGAAATACAAAGTACACTTACAGTTCTGAAAATTAACATCTGTCCAGGGCCTGGAACAATGTCTGGTGCATAGTAAGGCTACAAACATTATCATTATTACTGTGTTAATCTTAGCTTATGGAGCCAAGGTGACTATCATCTATACTTAATAGAACTGCTATTTATTGTCCAGCTCCTGGGAAATTAAAATTCATTGTTATGATGGTCTTGCAGTAGTAATGGAAGGAGAGGAGTCTGCAGAAAGATAATAATCTTAACGGGCGGAAGTCAGTCCTCTTTGTAGGTGATCAGGATGACACAAATCAGTTTTATTTATTTTATAAGGCTCTTGAGATACAGCACTGTTTTTTAGTGTTCAGTATGTATTTTTCTATTATATAATCTTGAATAGAAAAAATATAATGAAAAAATTTGGGAGTGGAGCACTTAAATCCCAACTTTCTTTAAATTGTTGCCTTATAAAGAGGGCTTCCCTGGTGGCTCAGATGATAAAGTGTCTGTCTGCAGTGCAGGAGACCTGGATTTGATCCCTGGGTTGGGAAGATCCCCTGGAGAAGGAAATGGCAGTCCACTCCAGTACTCTTGCCTGGAAAATCTCTTGGATGGAGGAGCCTGGTAGGCTACAGTCTGTGGGGTCACAGAGAGTTGGACATGACTGAGTGACTTCACTTTCTTTCTATGCATATAAAGAGCTACAAAAATTAGGAAATTAAGGCAACAATTACTTGATTGAGGTGGTTTTCCTCTTTAAAAATGAATGTAACACATCATGAAACATCCATGACTAATAATATAAAATATTATTAAGAATAAATGTGTGTACATGAACTCCTTGTTTCTGTTCGTAGTTTTCTGAAAGTTCTGTTGGAAAATAGAAGCTCTTGATGATGAGTGGACTCTATAGTTAGAAATGATTTTAACATTTTCTAACTGTACAGAGTGAAATGGAGAAGATCTCTGGGTTCTAGGTCTCCCTCCTCAGGTGACTCTGGAGATTCTTAGAGTCTTCTGTAATCTCTTTGGGGCTTTATTTTCTTCTCCTTAAAATATTGGGCTTGGGTGAACAAATCGCCTCCTCACTCCTGTGTGATTGATATTTAGGTAATGAATGCTGATCCCATTTTGAGTTGGGAAAACTTGATGAGTTGGGAGTTGATTTTCAGAAATAATGGAGTAACCATTGTGGTTTCTGGCAACTCTGAGAAAAGACCATACATGTTTTACACGAAAAGAGGAATTTCCCAGCCTCTGTTCTTCATTTAGCATCCTTACTTGTTATTCACAGTTTGTCAGATTTTGAGCTGTGTAGCGGGGGTAGCTGACTTCTCAGGTATCAAGTTTTAGTCAGTCTTACAACCTGTTAGCCTGGACTTGACTCAGATGTTGCTTTTTACGTAATTTATCTTTTGTGCAATCCCCTTCCATTGCTTTTTCCTGGGACAAAGATCTTAGAAGAGATTTCAAGGTACATGCATTTGTGTTAAAGTTAATTGATTTTGGTAAGTTTAGATTCCTGAATTACTATTCTGTTGCTACATCTTGAACATGTGCCCTGCAATTAGAAATCACTTAAAGTAACTTTTATCTAAGAATTTGAAATTATACTGTGTATGGCATTGCAGACTTGATGGACATGAGTGTGAGTAAGCTCTGGGAGTTGGTGATGGACAGAGAAGCCTGGCGTGCTGCAGTCCATGGGTTTGCAGAGGCGACTGAATTGAACTGTGGACTTGTCTTTTAGTGTGAAAATTACTATTCTGCATTTTCAGAGTAGTTTACAAATGAATTCTTAGCATTGAAAAATAAGGTACCCCTCCCTAGTGGTGTTTTACATACTAGAGATTTCCTCATTTTGTTAGGATGAAATGGTTCTGTTGGCAGTTCCTAGATACACATGCTAGGCACTCAAGAAAGAACACCTTCTTTTAGAGAATGACCGCTTTTGTTAGAGAGAAATTCTGACCCAGAGAGTCATAAAACTCATTCTTCTTATTCATTTCTAACCTGTGTGTGTGTGTGTGTGTACGCGTGCATGTGCAGATGTGTGCAAGCCTGTGTCTTGTCTTGGAATGGGAAGTCGAAGGAGTTTAGTGGGGATACTTCTGTTGAATGGGTTAAGAGTTCTGCTTTCCCTTGGTATAGTACCATTCGAAGGCAAAATGATGACAGGCATCTGCCTACTGGAATGGGATTTTTAATTCATTTTTATCACTGAAATGTTAAGGGTCTTTCCTAAGCTTTAAAATGAAAGTAGCCTGTTTAATTAAGTGAGGAAAATAAATTGGTAATGTGAGGAAGGAGAACAGAAAGAGACTTTCTTGAAGCTGTATTATTTAAATTTTTTTTTAAGATTTCTTTTTCAAATTAAATTGATCTCATAAAAGAGAAACAGATTTTGTGATGCTACATGAACTTAGAAGTCTCTTAGGGTATTTGTTTCTTGTTGAAAAGTGATAATGAGTAAAAGACTTTGACTCTACTTGTAAACAACATAGAGTTAATTGTCACTGAATCTTCCTGAATGACCTTGATCTTGAATTAATTTGGCTAGAGCCACCCAGTCTGGGGTTGAGATTGAAACGTCAAGTAATGTCCTTGGTAGGCTTTTGATTTACTTCTGTTTCTCAAAGAAAAATGTCTCTCAGGCCTTTATGAAAAAGACAAAGATACACTTTACTTATTTCTTTGCTTCTTTCAGAACTACACAGAAAATATGTAGTTCTGAATGAAGCAAAGAAATATGACTAAAATTGTGCTACTGGAGTTATTTGTAAGTTTTAGTTTCAGCATTTTGTAAAAGCAATATGATTGTTTGTTGGTTATATAACATTAAATAGTTTAATTAAAATATATTTACAGAATTTGTAAATGTTCAGTACTGGATATATGGATATACATGTAGCATGATAGCTGATGTTGCTTTTTAAAAAACCTTTACCCAGTTTTCCCAAATGCTACCATTTTACCATATTTGTTTTATTCCCCCCAAATACAGTTTTTTCCTGAATCATCTGAGTGTAAGTTGAAGACAGTGCCCCTTTATTTTTAGATACTTCCTTGTGTATTTCCTAAATGCAAGGGCACTTGCTTATGGTGTATAACCTAAATCAGAAACTAATATTGATATATTATTAATGTAATGTGCAGAACTTAGATTTTGCCAGTTGTCCAAATAGTGCCCTTTATAGCAAAAGAAAAATCTCAGATTATGCAGTACATTTTGTTTCCGTGTCTTTACTTTGGAACAGTTCTTTCATCTTCATTTTTAAAATGTTTGTTTGGCTGCGTCTGGTGTTGGCTGCAGCATGTATTGATCTTTGTTGCGTCATGTGGGGTCTTTTGTTGCAGCTCAGGTTCTCTAATTGTCTTGAGGGCTCAGTAGTTGGGGTGTGTAGGCTTAGTTGCTCCATGGCAGGTGGAGTCTTAGTTCCTGGACCAGGGATTGAACCCGTGTCCCCTTGCATTGCAAGGCAGATTCTTAACCACTGGACCACCAAGGATGTCCCAAGTCTGTGTGTCTTATGACATGGACATTTTTGAATACAAGTTAGTTATTTATAGAGTTCCTTCAGTTTGAATTTGTTTCTTCATGGTTTCTTCATTCGTTTTGGGCGCAGGCATAGCAGAGGTGTGTTCTCAGAGCGTTATATCAGGAGATATAATCAACATCCAGTTGATTTGACTGGATTCTGTAGTTGATTTGACAGCATAAGTGTTTACCTTTTGACTCAGTGCTCCCAAATCAACAAATTTACCCTGGAAATGTACTTCCAGTAGTATTAAAATATAAGTGCATGGGGCCACAGCATTGTTTGTAATGTAAAAAATTAGAAGCAGCCTACAGGATAGAGAGGGGTTGAATGGAATATGGTACATTCACCCAGTAGAGCATTCTGCAGCTATAAAAAGAACTGATGGGAAATGCGTTCCAGGATAAATTGTTTAGTGAAAAATACAAAGTACAAAGGTATTTACTGTATTTGTGATATATTACTTTTAGTGTAGGAAAGAAGAGGAAATAAAATAACAAACTTATTTACTGATTGGGGCAAAAAAGCACAGAAATGGGTAAGTCAGAGGTTAAAGAGATGACTGGTGAGCTCTGTGTGTGGGTAGGGATGAGGGGAAAGGGATTGAGGGCCTCTTCTGAGGATCCTTTTCTGACTCCTGGAACCATGTTTAAGGTTTCACACACTCAGTATATAAACAGCAAACACCAATAAAATCAAAGGTAGAATACTAACAAAACAAATAAACTGAACCTTATTTCAAATGACTAACATAACCATACTGAAGGAGGAAAAGAAAAAAAAAAGTAACTTTTGAACTCAGCGTTTGGACTATGTCCTCAGGATAAAGATGAACTCTAAACAAACACTGAACTCTGGTTAACAGGCCTTTTTCCCCCCCATCTTCCTCGCAGCAGCATAGGGTTTGCAATTCTGAAACAATTTTCTATACTAGGATTAAGTAGATAAGTAAATGTGTTGTGGAAAATGGGAGCCAAGTTCCTCACAGCCGAAGAAGGGAGTTATAAGTGTGGAAAGGGTGAAGGCTAGGAAGCACTCGATGCAAAGTTGGAATTGAGGACACTGGCATAAAATTGTTAGGGGAAGCACACTGACTGAAACTGCCCACCCTGACCAGACAGGAGGTCCTGGTAAGGAACAGGAAACTAACAAGGCACCGCCAACCAGAAGAGTTCAGGAAAGGTCAAAAGGGGATACCACGTGTCCGACCACCTCCCAGAATCCTTCTCACTGGCATCCATCTTGGCTGGGCAATGTGTGCACCACAGGAAGGACTCTGAGTCAGTGACTGGCCAAAGAAAACCCAGAGGCTAATCCCATCACTGTAAAGCCCAAACGGCTGTGAACCGTAAGCTGTGATTGCGTGGTAGAGCACTCCTGGGTTCCCTTACCCTACTGCTCTGCCCAGGTGCCCCTTCCCAATAACGTCTCTTGCTTTGTCAGCACGTGTGTCTCCTTGGACAATTCATTTCCAAGTGTTAGACAAGAGTCCACTCTTGGGCCCTGGAAGTGGTTCCCCATCTTAAAACAGAACTCATAGTTTAAAAAGTAAATACTAAGATATAGAAATAGGTGTGTGTGGCTGCTCATACACATATCTATACATCTTTTTTCCAGCTATGTCTGCTGAGAGTGCATGGAAACAGTGACCCCCTATAAGCAGTGAGAACACCTAATGCCAGATCTTGGGTGCTAAATATCATTCTTTAAAGGAACCTTGGAGAAATGACTGATCCCTGGGCTGGGGCAGGGAGAAGTAGAAGATGAACTTGGAGCATCTTTGCCAGAAAGTAAAGAGGTGCTCAGTGTCAACTACAAATTGTCTCTTGCCAAGAGCATTGCCAGGACTGAACAAGAAGGGCATTTGCCATCTGCCTCTGTGGAGATTGAACCCTGTGTTCCTGCCACTGTTGACCTTCAACAGCCCCTGAGGGAGTTCAGAGGGAATGAAGTACACTGTGTCCAGGGAATCTGGTGGGACAAGTCTTTAGATAGTTGGATACTTTGAGGAACTGATTTTATGATCCCAGTCCTTGTATCTCCTCATATCTAGAAAAGCACTAAATCTCTTCATTGATGACATCAGATCCTTGTGACTAGCAGAAAACCTTTTGTAAAATGAATGCTTAATGGTATTGAACTCCTGCTTCACCCAAACCTTATATATTGGCCTTCCCCCACTACCTCTTTGGAGCAGTCTCTCAGAGCTATGTGAGGAGCTGCCTTCTGGGCGGCAGTTCTCATTTTGCCCTAAATAAAACTTGACCTGCAGCTCTCAAGTTTGCATCTTTTTCAGTCGACATCAGAAAACAAAATGGTGGTGGCATGTCAAAGAGACAGAGCCAGCCTGGAAGGCCCACTGGCTAACACTGGGATAAGCTTCCCAGGTGGTGCTAGTGGTAAAGAGCCCGCCTGCCAATGCAGGAGATGTAAGAAACCTGGGTTTGATCCCTGGGTTGGGAAGATCCCCTGGAGGAGGGCAGGGCCACTTGCTTCCAGTATTCTTGCCTGGAGAATCCCATGGACAGAGGAGCTTGGCAGGCTGTGGCCCATGCGGTCACAAAGAGTCAGAAGTGACTGAAGTGACATGCAACTCTGGGATAGTCTCATCATCAAAATAATGATAATAATTGATTATTGCCCATAAATAAAGAATCTAAGAATCCATAGGGATAAATAAATTAAGGAGGAAGGGAAGTTCTTCCTTAGATTTGATGAGTAAAACATAGAGGAAATGGTGGAATTAGAAAATCAACATTTGGCAGTCAAACAGCTGATTTAAGTAAGAATCATAAATGGATTTAAAAGTAGTGGGTAAAAGTTTGAGAGTAGCTGGATATTAACATAGTCGTAAAGTATCTGCCCATAACGTATTGTTAATTATAAGGGGAAACTAATAGCCACATGGAAGAAACCTGGCTGATCCCTTGACCAAAGTGATCCAAGTTAACATTTTGACATTGCTTTAGGTAAAGATAATAAGCAGAGTTTTATTCAGTTATGCTAGTGAGATCTGGTCTTCACAGTTACCTTAGCTCTGATTGAAAATAAGCCTGAAGGAACCACATTGAGGCAAAAAGGGAACCAACTTTCTCTCTAAGGAGAAAATTTTTGCTTAATTTTATAGGCAGATGCCTTTTGAGGAAAACGTTGATAGTTAAAGCCAATACAGATTTTGGCCACGATTTTAGCATGATATCCTCACTTTGCACTAATCTTGCCTTTTGCTATGTAGATTTTCCTCCCTTGTGTTGTGTGGTGGATTTGAAAAATAGATTCTTTCTCTCTCCCTCTCCTTTTTTGTTTTACTACTTGGATTTACCTTAAAATTATTCATGTTCTTTTTTTTTTTATTCATAAACATTTAATTAGAATAGTTGTCTTATTTCTAGTTGTAGAAAATGAGGAATTTAGCAGTTTTGTTTGCTGTTTTCACTCACCCTTTTCATAAATTTCAGTTCAGTTCAGTCGCTTAGTCATGTCTGACTCTTTGTCACCCCATGAACTGCAGCATGCCAGGCCTCCCTGTCCATCACCAACTCCAGGAGTTTACCCAAACCCCTGTCCATTGTGTCGGTGATACCATCCAACCATCTCATCCTCTGTCGTTCCCTTCTCCTCCTGCCCTCAATCTTTCCCAGCATCAGGGTCTTTTCAAATGAGTCAGCTCTTCGCATCAGGTGGCCAAAGTATTGGAGTTTCGGCTTTAGCATCAATCCTTCCAATGAACACCCAGGACTGATATCCTTTAGGATGGGCTGGTTGGATCTCCGGTCTTTAAAGTAACCAAAAGTGTGTGTGACTGCACTGTTTTAAGAGATTGTTTTTTGTCTTTTGCATTTGATTTTGTTATTATAATTGTAATAGTAAATATTGTTGTTCAGTGGCTCAGTTGTGTCCAACTCTTTGTGACCCATAGACTGCAGCCTGCCAGGCTTCTGTCGCCTTCATCTTCTGGAGCTTGCTCAGATTTATGTTCATTGAGTCAGTGATGCCATCCAACCATCCTGCCCTCTCCTTTCTCATTAAGAACTATTGCTTTTATTTGCCATTTCTTACCATTCTAACTAATTTCAGTCCTAACAAGCAATCCTCACGAACAGCTGGTTTTTATTTTGAATTGTTATTTAGAGAACACTTTCAAGTACTTTTAAAATTTAAAGATTAACCTTACATTAATTTTTAAGATTTAATTTTAATATTAAAATTTTACTTTTGGATGATAAATAATGAGTATAAAATTATTGGGTCCTAAGATTTTTGTATTGAAACAGTTGGAGATATTGCTTTACTTATCTTTCATGTCTTTGCTTTTAGCTCACTAGCCTCAAGTTTCTATTCTGCAGGAATAACTTGTTTTCTGTTTGTATGCTTGTAGCCTTCTTTTATCATTGGAAATGGAAACATTTGTCAGGATATGACTGGAAGTATTTCTCTGTTCACTAGTTTTCCCTGAGAAATAATGAAACATTCTCAGGTCTGGGAAAGTTTTCTTCTTCATTTTTGAAGTCATTTTCTCAATTATCTTCTGAAATACCTATTTGTGCATTGATTCTTTGAAATCATTGTTTCATATATTCTTAAGTTAATCAATGAAAAGGCTAAGATAGTTTGTCTCCATTCAAGAATTTGTCACATTTGCCTTCTGTATCACTGAAATTTCTGGATGTCAGATCAAAGTACTCTCTTAAACAGATATAATACCCTTGATATTTCAGTCTTATAGTAATCAGTGGTGATGTTCTTTTGTCTTAAGGCCACATAACTGATATTTTTAAAGCTTGGTACTGCTTAAAGAAAAAATTCTTGCCAGGGAAGGGTTTTTTCTTGAGTGGCAGAATGTGTTTTTTAAATTTATCCTCTTATGATGAGTTGACCTTAGTCATTCTTGGTGTTGGAAGTAAAGAATTGGCTTTGATCTCTTTGCTGTTCAGGGGACTCTCAAGAGTCTTCTCCAGCACCACAATTCAAAAGCATCAGTTCTTCAGTGCTCAGCATTCTTTGTGGTCCAACTCTCACATCCATACATGACTACTGGAAAAACAATAGCTTTGACTATATGTACCTTTGTTGGCAAAGTAATGTCTCTGCTTTTTAATACACTATTTAGGGTTGTCATAGTTTTCTTTTTTTTTTTTTTTTCATTTTCACTTCATTTCGTTTCTTTTTTTTGGAGAATTAGGGATGGTTAAGAGGATAGTTTTCAAGTTTATTAATACTTAAAATTTAACCTTTCTCCATTGCGGCAAGTAGAAGAAGCTTTGAAAGATAGTCAGGGGTGTGTGTGTGTGTGTGTGTGAAGCTGCAAAATGCATATCAAGGCAAAGCCTTGTTGTAGGTACAGAAATCAGTACGGCCTAGACTCAAAAGCTGCAGTGCTTGCTTCAGTGTGTGTGTGTGTGTGTTGGGGGCGGGGGGGTGGGGCAGCGTGTGCGTATGTAACCTGAAATATGCTTATTTTTATGTTGTATTTTGTATAGATTTTCCCTCACTATTTCATACATAAAATTCTTTTATGCTTTCTCCTTTCTTATGTATGTATTGGCTGTGCTGGGTCTTTGTTGCTGCATGAAGGCTTTCTCTAGTTGTGCCAAGTGGGGCCTGCTCTCTAGCTGTGGAGCACAGACTTCTCATTGTGGTGGCTTCTCTAGCTGCAGAGCACAGGCTCGAGGCTCACCGGCTTCAGTAGTTGTGGCGTGCACAGGTTCTAGAGTGCAGGCTCAGGAGTTGTGGCACATGAGTTTAATTGCCCCGTGGCATGTGGAATCTTCCTGGCTGCTGCTGCTAAGTCGCTTCAGTTGTGTCTGACTCTGTGCAACCCCAGAGACAGCAGCCCACCAGGCTCCCCCATCCCTGGGATTCTCCAGGCAAGAACACTGGAGTGGGTTGCCATTTCCTTCTTCAGTGCATGAAAATGAAACGTGAAAGTGAAGTCACTCAGTCGAGTCCGACTCTTCGTGACCCCATGGGCTGCAGCCTACCAGGCTCCTCTGTCCATGGATTTTCCAGGCAAGAGTACTGGGGTGCCATTGCCTTCTCTGGAATCTTCCTGGACCAGGGATCAAACCTGTGTCTCCTGCATTGGCAGTCAGATTTTTAACCATTGGACTACCAGGGAGTCCTCCTTTCTTTAAAAAATGAGAATAATTGCTATTTATTTCTTACAGTACTGCTTTAAGTAACTTCTCTGCTATAATTTATATTTTTAAATGTATTAAAGGATTCCTAGTAAGAGGTTTTCTAGAATGTTTCTTATATTACCATCGTCATAAAGTCTGTAGTATCCTTAATGACTTTTGAAAAGGCATTATAAGACTGATTTTGCATTATTTGTTTGAAATGAAATGTTGTGCTTTTTATGAATTCTTAGATAATTTTAATTTCAGTTTAGATATCCCCTTAGTTGTGATGTGATTTAAATTTAGGGAAGGATTGAGTGGCTCTCTTTCTAAATTCCTAGCTTTGTTGGGCTATGGTCAAAGAATGTGACCTGTAAATTCCCTGTTTTGGAACATTAAGAAGTTTTAATGGACAAACATGCCGTTGATTTTTGTAAATATTCCAAGAACAAGAGAGAAGAATATTTGTAGCTTATAAGGTACAAGGTTTTACATAAATCTGTTCAACTAGAATTTGTTGATTGTGTTATTCAAATCTTCTGTAGCCTTTTTTCTTGAGTATTCTGTGAAATTCTGAAATACGTTGATTAAATTTCCCATGAAAACTATGTTTTAATTTTTTCCTTGCATTTCTAATTTTGCTTTATTTTGTTATCATTATGTGGTATATAAACTGTTAATAATGATTACATCTTTCTTATAAGTAAATAGTATCAGTCTTATGCCAAGTTTTACTTTGAATGTCAACCTATAGTATTAATGTTGCCATTTTGGATTTTTGTTTGTATGCATTTATTTCATTTATACTTGCTATTTTTTTGGTGGCCATTTTATAGTTGTTATTCAGTTTCTAAGTCATGTCTGACTCTTTGTGAGCCCAAGGACTGCAACATGCCAGGATTCCCTGCCCTTCACTATCTCCTGGAGTTTGCTCAGATTCATGTCCAGTGAGTTGATTATCCTATCTAACCATCTAATGGTGGCTCAGTGGTAACGAATCCACTTGCAGTGCAGGAAAATGGGTTCAATCCCTGGGTTGGGAAGATCCCTAAAAAAGGAAATGGCAGGCCACTCAAATGTTCTTGCCTAGAGAATCCCATGGAGAGAGGAGCCTGGCTGGCTACAGTCCATGGGGTCGCAAAGAGTCTGACATGACCAAAGCGACTTCGAATATCTAATCCACTGCCACCCCCTTCTCCTTTTGCCTTCAGTCTTTCCCAGCATCTTTTGCTTTCAGTCTTTTCCATTGAGTTGACTCTGCATCAGGTGGCCAAAGCATTGGAGCTTCAGCTTCAGCATCAGTCCTTCCAATGAATATTCAGGGTTGATTTCCTTTAGGATTGACTGGTTTGGTCTCTTTGCATTCTAAAAGCGTTTGTAAATAATATGTAATGTGATCCTTAAGAATCAAACCTGAGAGTCCTTGTCTCTTAGTGGAGTTCACCCCATTCACATTTATTGTATGATATGATTACATTATCTGTGAAATAATCTAGGTAAATTTGTTTTGCTCCTTATTCTTTTTATATTCTTTGCTTTTAACCTTTGTTTTTTTTGCAGGCTTAATTTTGTTTCTGTTGCTTTATTTCCCCTGCATTGAGAGTGAAAAATCAGGGATCATTTTTAAATGTAGAGGTTGTTTCTGAGAAACTTGTTCCTTGTGATTGTCTTCATCATAGTCATTAGTAATCTGTGAGATTAAACACCACAGCTGCAACTTTTTCTTTTTTAAAAAGATGTCCTCAACCTGGAAAAATTCTTACTGCTTATCTGAGAACAGACAGTTTGACACAAAGAATCCTTGCCAGTTAAGATATTTCTTCAGATCTTGTTTTAGCCACTATCTGGCTGTTGGATAAGATAACCGTTCTGTGTCTGATTCATTTTGGCATTATTCTTTTAAACTCTATAAACACTGAAATGTTCATAAGTAAAATAAGTGTTTTAGTAGAGAAATTTTATGAGTTTGGAATTTTTGCCTGAATGTCTGCCCTTGGTTGTATTTGTACATCTTATTCTTCATATTTAGAGTGTCATAGACCAGGAGTAACTTTGTTACATAGAAGTAAGTATATGTGTGCGTGCTTAGTCGCTCAATCGTGTCTGACTCTTTGCAGCCCCATGGACTGTAGCCCGCCAGGCGCCTCTGTCCTTGGGGATTCTCCAGGCAAGACTACTGGACTGGGTTGCCATGCCCTCCTCCAGGGGATCTTCCAGTCCAAGGATCGAACCCAGTTCTCCCTCATTGCAGGCGGATTCTTTACTGTCTGAGCCACTAGGGAAGCCCAAGCATATAGCAGAATATTTATTAGTATTTATTAGTTGCTAATATTGGGTCTTGAACAGGATATAATAAGTTGTTGGGAAAAGGAAGTATCAGGAAAGATGAGTTGTATTTATTATGGTTTTGTAACCACTAGTCACTAAAGAGGCTGTAGAAATAAACTTGTTTTCGATTTTGGGTTTCAAAGTTTCTCTGAAATTAAAAGACTACATGTGACATATATACATTTGAGCTTTAGAATTTTAGTAGTTGATCCATAGCATTCTGTTTTATTGAAAATAATCTTTGTCTCGAGAAGATTTCCTATTTTAATTTCTCTCTGGAAATTCTGACTCAGGAAATGTAAAACAACTTGAGAGTAAGATCTTAAAGATTTATTACTTTTGTCTTGTTTCCTAGTGAGTTTTCTCTTAATGCTTTGGTTAAATGATACATGTGGTTGAGATTACAAGAGTCAGCAATTTGTTAGCTGAAAGGAAAAGAACAGTAAGCAAGGAGTTAGTCAAACTGCAAAGGAAGATTTATGATAGATATAACATTTAAGTTTCAAAAATCTTGTGGAAAAGATATGTAAGTATTTGTGATTTTATCTCTTTTGCTTCTTCTGAAGTTAGGTCAATTAAATAAGGTAGGGAAATTCACCTTATGCATGTATATGCATGTGCACAGGCATGCACAGGTGTGTATCTTAAACTGAGAAAGGAGTGAATTTAGTTTAGAGAAGGGTTCATTGTTGTTGGAATAAAAAAATGAAGATAAAATTTAAAACAAACGTATAGGTCTGTGATAATTTAATGACTTGGATAATAATAGTAACTCGAGTACTGCATGAATTATTTTCAGATATTGCCGTGGTCCATGCCAACAACTTGGTTTAAATTAGCTTCTTTTTAATTGTTATATTACTTAAAGTTAAAAATTCTTATAACCGTTGCAGTGTTTTATGGTAAAAGCACTTTCCATTCAGTTGAAAGTTAAGAATGGAGTAGAAACTGGTGAGCTTGCGTGTTAATAATTTACACGTCATCAAATGTTGGGTCTTGGGATTACTTCCTTACCATTATGAAGGTTCTATGATCATAATTTTAGCAGTTGATAAAATAGTATGGAAAAGGTTGTCTTCTGTTATAATGTTAGAGTGTGGTTCTCAACTTTTAGTTTTACATTTTAAAGACACAGACTGCTGTTTTGTTTATTTTTTTTCCTTCCTCATATTTCAAATTATGTATTTAGTTAATTTCCTTATAGCAGATAGTTTCAGGAAGAAGCCATTGGCTGAGCTGATTAGTCAAATAAAGTTGTCTGACATGGGTTACTTTAGTTTGTGGTTTTAGATGAACAGTACGTGGTACACAGCTGTTGCTCCAACAGCTTTGTTCCAGCTGTCTTACTGGCCTGTCACAAAATACCCCACATTCCTTTTTTTTTTTTTTAAAATGAAACCGCTTGTAATATTCTATACTTTTTTACTCCATTAAAATGGATCCTGCTCATTAATTACTTCAATAACTTTTATGTGTATCAATAGCTATTTATTTAAAATGATGCTAACATAGATTATGAGTGACAGATTTAAACCTCTTATTTGTAATGTTTTGTTGTGAATTAAAGTTGGAGTTATAAAATATTTATGCAAGTTGTGTTAAACATTGAAAACGTCACCAAACTTAAAAATGTCCCCAAATAAGTAGTTGTATTTGGATGATGAGATAGGTGTCTTCTGATTTTTTTCTAACCTTTGTTTCTATTATTAAGCTTCAATAGAATTATAAGATGAAAAGCTGTGATTTTGTGTTTATGAAGTTTGTATAGAACCTGTATATTATATATATTGTATAGAACCTATAAATACAGGTAGACTATTTTTTGTTTTTTATGATCAGGTGGTTGACCTTCATTTTTACTATCTTACTTAGGGTATCTGAATTATAATACTAAGAGTTTCAAGTTTTTGTTTTTTAGTAAGGAGCGAGGACCTGTAACAAGTGTTTTGAATCATAATGACTAATATATATTGAACATTTTCTCTGTTAGATACCATGCTTAAAAGCTTTATAAGCATTGTTTTAATATTTACAATTTATTGTTTCTTTTTTGCAGATATGGAAACTGAGGCTCAGAAGTTAATTAAATTGCTCAAGATCCCACAATAATGACTGAGATGGGACTTGAAGCCATATTTTCTTGGTTACAGAAAACCTAAGGGGGCTTCCCTGGTTACTCAGCAGTAAAGAATCTGCCTGCCAGTGCAGGAAATGTGGGTTTGATTCCTGGGTGGGGAAGATCCCCAGGAGAAGGAAATGGCAATCCACTCCAGTATTCTTGCCTGGGAAATTCCATGGACAGAGGAGCCTGGCAGGCTGTAGTCCATGGGGTCACAAACGAGTTGGATATGACTTAGTGACTAGATAACAACAACAGGGGAACTATGCCCTATTCAGTTCAGTTCAATCGCTCAGTTGTGTCCAACTCTTTGCGACCCCATGAACCGCAGCACGCCTGGCCTCCCTGTCCATTACCAACTCCTGAAGATTGCCTAAACTCGTGTCCACTGAGTCAGTGATACCATCCAAACATCTCTGTCTCATGTCATCCCCTTCTCCTCCTGCCCTCAATCTTTCCCAGCATCAGGGTCTTTTCAAGTGAGTCAGCTCTTCGCATGAGGTAGCCAAAGTATTGGAGTTTCAGCTTCAGCATCAGTCTTTCCAATGAACACCCAGGACTTATCTCCTTTAACATGGACTGGTTGGATCTCCTTGCAGTCCAAGGGACTCTCAAGAGTCTTCTCTAACACCACAGTTCAAAAGCATCAATTCTTTGGCACTCAGCTTTCTTTATAGTCCAACTCTCACATCTATACATGACTACTGGAAAAACCATAGCCTTGACTAGACTGACCTTTATTGACAAAGTACTGTCTCTGCTCTTTAATATGCTTTCTAGGTTGGTCATAACTTTCCTTCCAAGGAGTAAGCATCTTTTAATTTCATGGCTGCAATCACCATCTGCAGTGATTTTGGAGCCCAAGAAAATAAAGTCTGTCTTCTGTTTCCACTGTTTCCCCATCTATTTGCCGTGAAGTGATGGGACTGGATGCCGTGAGCTTAGTTTTCTGAATGTTGAGCTTTAAGCCAACTTTTTCACTCTCCTCTATGCCCTATCACATAGCCCAAATATAACATTTTATTTAATGAGTTACCTTAATAATGAAGTCTTTAAGTTTTTCTTTGAGTAGGTTCATGAAGCATTTTCTATTTAGTTGAACTTAGGAGACCTGAGATTGAATAGGGAGTGAAGTGTTGTTTATAGTATCTGTCTGCCTCCCTTTTTGCTCTCTTCTGTCTGTCTGTCTGTCAGCAGTTTCCCATTACTGCTACACATGCTCTTCTGGTTCCTGCTCTCCCCCGACTTGGCATCCCCCGACACCTGCCCAGCACCTATTTGAAATTCCTGCTCTCACATGTCTGATCGCACTTAGTTGCAATCTGTGTGAAGTATACATTCATAACTTTTGCTGTATCCTTTACCAAGTGGGCCTTTTTAACCTAATTCTTACTCACCTTTCTAGGTGTGACTCAGGGTTCATCCCAGCCGTTCCTGAGGGAACATCCAGATTGGAGAGGTACTCCTCCCATGTGCTTCCGTAGTATCCTGTGCATTTTCCCCCTGAAGCTGTTGAGTGTAAATCGTGGAAGTAATGCCCCATTAATGTTTGTTACCTAAAGAACAAAAAAGAGAGAGTCTTTTATGTAATGTTAGTATAGTTATCAAAATCAGGATATAATAGTATTATCTAACTTACATTATTGAAACTTCACCAGAAGTTCCAATGTCCTTTATAAATGCAAGAAAGAATCCCCACCCCCACCCCACCCCGGATCCAGTCCAGGATTGCATGTGTTGCATTTTTCATGTCTTTTTAGTCTTAACATTTACTTGTAAAATATCCCACAATTGGTGTCTCAGACGGTAAAGAGTCTGCCTGCAATGCGGGAGACCCGAGTTCTTTCCCTGGGTGGGAAAGATCCCCTGGAGAAGGAAATGGCAACCTACTCCAGTATTCTTGCCTGGGAAATCCCATGGACAGAGGGGCCTTGTAGGCTACAGTCCATGTAGTCATGCAGTCACAGAGAGTCGGAGACGACTGAGTGATTTCACTTTCACTCACTTATAGGTTGTCTATTGTTTTCTTATCATTAGAATCAAGTTGCGTAGTTTTGGCATAAATACCGTAAAAGAAAGGTGTTTCTTCAGTCCGTCATATTTAGGAGGCAACATTACCCCATAACCGTTGATGTGAAATCTGATTCCTTAGTTAATTGTTGAAAAATTACTGCTGTTCCCTTTGTAATTAATATCTTACGATGGGTAGAGATCCTGAGGCCAGGTTAATACTAGTTATTTTTGAGCTTTTGGAGTTGTGTCTCTGTCTTTCTGGAATACACCTTTCTCCCTTCCTTGTTTCTTGCTTTCTTACTAAACTTGCTGTCTTCAATTTGTGTTTAGTGACAAGAGTGTTTTTTTTTTTTAAATCCCTTCAAAGAACACTTATATTTTCTTTAGGGGCAAAAAGCCTCAGTACTACATTTTCCTTATTCTTTAGAAGGATCTACACTTTCTTCATGTTGATTTTTTTCATCTATAAAACGAAGTGACTGAAACAAATTATATCTGAGATCCTTTCAGATTCTAAAATACATGAATTTGAAGTTTTAAAAAGTTAGATTGTTATATTCTGTTTGACCTTTTCCACCCTAAGGTTTCTAAAAAATTGTTTTCCTCCTCCTTCCTGTATAACATATAAATGTCTCATTGCTTTGGATTGGCCATGATATTTTTCACACCTCGATAATGTCTCTTCCCAAACTGAAAGACAAAGCGGTGTTCTTGTCTTGGTGGCTTGAGGGTGGGAGTGGGGGCTTATTCCCATAACAGTCAAGAATTAAAGCTGTCATCCATTGGGGTTTTCTGAATTACTTCTTACAAAGAGAAGAAGAAGAAGGAAAAAAAACAGTTGAGTATAATAGGGTTTATTACTTTTAAAACATGATTTATGTATAATTCCTTTTTGAGGGTTTTACAGTTTCTAGTTTTTATATCATGATTTCTAAAGAAATGAGAAACTTTATTCACTGTGAAATTTAGAACAGATTATTTAGTTGTAGAAGTTATTGTGTTATAAACAGACTGAGTCAGGTGTTAGTCTAATATTTTTCCTACTTAAAAAGTACTTAAAAATTGAACTATCTTGTGAATTACTAAAATAATTGGCTACACTTTAATTTTTTAAAATAATTCTTCCTTAATTTTTTTATCATAACTAGCATTTTATCTTTTGTGATGTTTTACATTTGCATAACTTTTTAGTTTTTGGAGAACTTTTATGTATTGGCTTGTCCAGAAAGTTCGTTGGGTAGGAAAAACCTGAACAAACTTTTTGGTCAACCCAATACATGATATCCTTTTATAGTAGCATCAACCCTTTATGATTGCAAGGCGATATGACATTGTTACAGTCATCATTATTTCCATGGAGGAAAATAAAGGAAATGGAGGCTTAGGAAGAAGTGATTTGCTTAAGGTTCTATGTAGCAGGAAACAGTGAAGCTGGGATTTAAGTTGGTTTTCCTGACTCCTCAAATATAGTGGTATTTCTATAGACCTAGGAATATTAAATTGGAACAAAGATGCCAACACTTACTAGAGGAAACTGAAAAGAGTGATCCATACTCATTTAGTAAATGGATTTCTGTTCTGTGATTGTTACCAGTATGAATCTGATGGTGGCACTGATAAAAGCTAGTGTGGGGCTGGAGCCTTGTATTGGAACCCTCTGTTGAACACGTAGCTTCAGAAGACTGAGGTTAGGTTAACAAGTATCACTGTTATATAAAAATGGCAAACACCAGATTTAGGTATTGATTCCTTTTTGGGTGGGAGGGGCATGGAATGTGACTATGGAGGTACGTATAAGAGTCTACAATCATACTGCTAATGTTTTATTTCCTAAGTTGGGAGGTAAGTATACATAGTCTTAATATTTTTCTTTATAATATTTTCTGAGATATTGTATAGTTACTTAAAAACAAGAATGTGCTCTAAATTGACTTAAGTATGTACTCAGATGGAAACTTTGAACCTTTCATTTGGTGTTCTAGGTATCATGCCTTGGTTGACAAGACACAAGTGTGTTCTTTAGGGGTTTTCCTTCAGGGCGGGAAACTGTTTTTTCCGCCTGTCTATTTAAACAACAAATAAAACTTTGCTATTCTAATTATGTTAAAAAGTTGATAATTGAGATTGTGAGCAAAACTGTTTTGTGTGAATGTGTATGTATAAGTGTATGTGTTTTGATTTGCTTTTAAAATTACTATACCCAGTTGCTGAAGATTTCTCCAAAGCGTAGTATCTGATTTCATCTCGGTGGTTACAGGAACTGATGATTCATTTTGCCTTAAATTTCCTGTATGAAGAACTGATACCTTTAACTTTTCCCAGAATAAAATTGTTAAGCTATTAGTAGATACAAAAAAAATGAAGGCTCACATACTGTGGTTTTAGGTAGGTGTGAGTAAGGATTAAAAGAAAATCTAGAGTATTATATGCTAGATCTCTGATGTGTGGTATTCTGCTAACATTTTTGCTTATGAAATTTACTGATTTATAATATGGGTAATTCCTGGAGTATTTTCATCAAAAACTGATAATTTGGGGGAGTAGGAATATTTATTTTGAAAATGTACTTCCCATGTGGTCTTGTGAATGAAAAGGAATCATATTTTCAAGTTTGGATGATTATAGGATTAGAAAAAATGCTGTTGATTGTTGTTCATATGGAAGTGTTGCCTTTATTTTTGGGTACTTCTGCTTTTTGGAGAGGTAAGATGAGAGAAAAGGAATTCTGTGCTCTTCAGTGTAAAAGTATGTACACTTAGATGTTGATGATAATTCCCTCAATAAAGAAATTGATTGAAAACATGATAATTAGGGGCATCTTTAGATTTATAGATTACAATATGTGCTTAAGAGGAAGTGGGTGTGGTAGAGTGGGTAAGAATTGGGAGGTTGGGGAAGGTGAAATAAATGCTCTTGTTCTGGAGTTTAGTGATTTGAATGATCTCCTTTTGGGAGTGTTACCTACAAATTAACTCATGATGTAAGTTGGAGGGTCTCTTGGTGATTTTGGTTGAGTTCTGAATGTCATGTAAGAACTGGACTCTTATTGATTTTTGGACACTTGAAAAAGTGTTTTGCTTCTAGCATGGTTTAAGTTTACCAGTTTTCTGGTGTCTTCTCATAAGAAGAGCCATTCTTACCATTTTAGAGGCAAGTGGAAATTGTGGTCCATTAAGACTTTTGTAATAGAATTTGGAAAATGTTCTACATGCAAGGATTCTTTTACCGTTTTTTTTTTTTTGTACAAAGGACTCTTAGGATTATGGCGATGCCTCTGGACTCCTCAGAATAGTTTTCTTAAATGTATACTACATAGGTTTATAAAAGAAACTGATTGCCTTGAAATATAATTATTAAAATATTAAAAACAGAAATCTTTTTTAATGCATGTTGAGTGTAAATGCTTTTCTTATTTATAATAGCTGTTACATGAAATATCTGTGATTTCTATTGAAGAGAGTCACAGATACTGCTACTGTGGTTTATTGAGGGAAATGCTAAATTTCTGGTTAGAGATTAATGAAAAAAAATTTCTCCTGTGTTTTTGAAATTTTAATCCCAGGAACCTCTTTTTAATGCAAAATGAATGAATAAATAAAAAAGCAGTTAGAACCAGATGACTGTGGAATTGAGTCTCATATTCTCCACTTACTAGTATCTGTATTTTACTAAGTAAAATATCTTGCTAGTATTTTCTCAACTTTGAGCCTTTGTTTCCTCATCAATATAATGGAGATGGTAATAGTACTTGTGGGAACACCTACAGAATTAAAATTCTACAAGTACTTTACCTTTTTCATCTACTGCCACAGTGACTGGGATTGTCATTCTACCAATTTGAGTGAAGTGTAAAAACCTTTATGTCCCTTTACTCTCCCCTGTTTCAGTTCAGTTCAGTCACTCAGTTGTGTCCAACTCTTTGCGACCCCATGGACTGCAGCACGCCAGGCCTCCCTGTCCAACACCAACTCCCGGAGCGTACTCAAACTCATGTTCATTGAGTCGGTGATGCCACCCAACCATCTCATCTCTGTAGTCCCCTTCTCCTCCTGCCTTCAATCTTCTCCAGCATGAGGGTCTTTTCGAATGAGTCAGTTCTTTGCATCAGGTGGCCAAAGTATTGGAGTTTCAGCATCAGTCCTTCCAATGAATGTTCAGGACTGATTTCCTTTAGGATGGACTGGTTGGATCTCCTTGCAGTCCAAGGGACTCTCAAGAGTCTTCTCCAACACCACAGTTCAAAAGCATCAATTCTTCGGTGCTCAGCTTTATTTATAGTCCAACTCTCACATCCACACATGAGTACTGGAAAAACCATAGCTTTGACTAAATGGACCTTTGTTGGCAAAGTAATGTCTCTGCTTTTTAATATGCTGTCTGCTGCTGCTGCTGCTGCTGCTAAGTCGCTTCAGTCATGTCCGACTCTGTGCGACCCCACAGACGGCAGCCCACCAGGCTCCCCCGTCCCTGGGATTCTCCAGGCAAGAACAGTGGAGTGGGTTGCCATTTCCTTCTCCAGTGCAGGAAAGTGAGAAGTGAAAGTGAAGTCGCTCAGTCGTGTCCGACTCTTAGCGACCCCATGGACTGCAGCCCACCAGGCTCCTCTGTCCATGGGATTTTCCAGGCAAGAGTACTGGAGTGGGGTGCCATTTGGTCATAACTTTTCTTTCAAGGAGCAAGCGTCTTTTAATTTCATGGCTGCAGTCACCATCTGCAGTGATTTTGGAGCCCAAGCATATAAAGTCTGTCTTCTGTTTCCACTGTTTCCCCATCTATTTGCCATGAAGTGATGGGACCAGATGCCATGATCTTAGGTTTCTGAATGTTGAGTTTTAAGCCAACTTTTCACTCTCCTCTTTCGCTTTCATCAAGAGGCTCTTTAGTTCTTCACTTTCTGCCATAAGGGTGATATCATCTGCATATCTGAGGTTATTGATATTTCTCCTGGCAATCTTGATTCCAGCTTGTGCTTCGTCCAGCCCAGTGTTTCTCATGATGTACTCTGCATATAAGTTAAATAAGCAGGGTGACAGTATACAGCCTTGACGTACTCCTTTCCCTATTTGGAACCAGTCCGTTACTCCCCTGTTTATAATATACTAATTTTAAAAACTGCATCAGACCATATTATAATTTTTGTTTCAACTTTCAGGCATACTTTAGAAAACCCAATAGTAAGAAAACCTGTTGTACATGCCCATATTTTTGCTAACAGTTGTTCTTTCCTGAGATTCCTTCTGTTAGTGTTTCTATTTGGTTTAGAGAACTTCTCTAGTCATTCTTTAAGTCTGCTGGTGACAGATTCTTTTGTATTTACTTAATATAAAAGTAAGATGACTTTTTTTGTGGATTGACAGCTCAGCACTTGAAAAATTGTGCCACTTCTGTCTTAATGTTTTCTGATGAGATATTTGCTGTCTTCTGTTCCTCCCTATAGGTTGATGTTTTTCTCTGTCTTCAAGGTTTTTTCTTTGTTTTTAGAAGTTTAATTATGATGTGTCTTAGTGTGGATTTCTTTGGAGTTTTTACCTTTCTACAGTTTGTTCATCTTCTTAAATTTGTAGATCTGGCTTGCCAAATTTGGAGTTTTCAGTTACTTTTTCAAGTACTTTTAAGCCTTGCTATTTTGTCCTCTCCTTCCCAAATGCTGATAATACGAATGTTTTTGGATCTTTTGTTATAGTCTCACAGGAGCTTGAGCCTTCATTCATTTATTTATTTGTTTCCAGCCTATTTCTCTTAGTTTTTCAGATTGGATAATTTTCATAGTCTTATCTTCCAATTAATTGTTATTTCTATCCTTCCACTCTGGTTATTTTGATTATTTTTCAATTTTAAGTTCCCATTTTGTCGTTTTTAACATATTTGTTGCTGACACTTTGATTTTTTTTGCTGAGACTTTTTTTTTTTCCTCCCTGTGTATTTCAAGCATGCTTGTATTGTTGAAACATTTTTATCCAGACAACTTTAATGTCTTTGTCAGATGATTCTAATGCCTCTGTTGTCTTGATGGTGGTGTCTGTTGATTGCATTTTTGTCACTCAGTTTGAGATCATCCTTGGATTTTCTGTTGAAACCAGACCGTATTTTGTTCTGAGGCTTTGGATCTTAGTCAGACATCAGTGTTAGCTGCCTCTTTGAGGCTGCCCTAGCAGGAGAAGGGAGCTGGAGGGTGCTACCTTACTGCTGCGAGGTGGAGGTGGACATCCAGTTGCCTCTTGAAGGTTCCACTGAAACCTGAGGTGAGGGGAGACACTCCTTATTATTGCTGGGTGGGGGTGGTAGTCCAGTCCGCCCTCATGATCTTCAGTGATGTTCTTGTGGAGTAAGATTCATTACTAGTGCATGGGGATGAAAGTTCTGGCTTCCTACTTGGCCTTCTCTGACACTGTCCAGTGGGGGTTTGGGGTGCTTCCAGTATGGCCTTGAGAATGTGGAATTAATTAATTTCATACATCTCACAGTTACATATTTAAAAAAATTTTTCTGATGATACAAACAATTCTTGTTTCAGAAGAAAAATGGCAACAGGTGAGCAGCAAACAGTTAAACAAAATACAATGTTTTATATTGTCATCCCTTACTGAATAGCTAAAAAAAAACACCACCACTTTAAAATTATCCACTGACAAAGGTTAATAAATGGTTATCTGTTATAAGTTAAAGAAGCAAGGATGTGGGTACTGTCAGATTGCTACTGAAATTGTCAGTCAACAAACTGTATTAGTCTTAAATGTCATAAACTTTGACCCAGGAGTTAATTTTCAAGGAATTTTTCCTGATAAAGTAATTTGCTATGAGATATAATGATTTATATACAAAGTTTTGTGACAGGGCTACTTAAAAGATTTTGGAAATAGCCTATATGATCAGTAATAAAGATGGATTAAATAATGGTCCATGTCATTAAAATTAACTTTTAGGAGACTGTTTAACAAGGAGGAAATAGTCATTAAATAGGAGGTAAAACAGATTATAAAACTGAGCATACAATAGATTTAATTATACTTTGTTTTGTTTTTGGCATTGTGGCTAGGGACCTGGAACTTGAATTTTCTTTATTGTGGAGATAGATCCAAGTGTTAAGGGGGCCAGAAGCTTAAATGGTTTGGGGGACCCTCTTTAAGAAAGAATACAGAATTGTGTATGCAGGTGAATATTTGTTTAGAATGAGAAAAGAGGCATTCGTATAAACGAAGGACCTCAAAGCCCAGTCTTCACTCATTTTGTGGTGAATCTGCCTCTACTCTAAAGTATAAAATTTGGTTTATGTACACTGAGACTTCATTAATGTTACTTATATCTTCTGTCCTCTATATTTTTGATTATATGCTGAATTGTTTTTCTAAACTTCTCCCGTGTTTCTAATAATTCTTGCATTGACTTACACTTTTTGTTGTGTAAATAATTTTGTTTCATTAAGCTTAATGATATTATAAAATCTCATTATAGCTTGCCAAATAAATTTTATCATGTTTAATACTGATGTTTTTATCTTTCTTCTGCTGACTAAATTCGTTGCATTTTTTCGCTTTCCCTTTTATTATTAGCCTTCTATTTTTTTCTTTCTTTGGAGCCTCTTCATTTTTTTAAGAAAGCCTTATAAGTTTATTGGAGTTATTTTGGTCTCAGTTTGGCCTCTTTGTATTTTTCTCTCCTTACTTCTGTGTTTGACCTGTGTTGTAGGGTTTTGTTTTTTTCACAGAAACTTTTAAGGAGTAGCATCTAGTTTTACTACTGGTTGTGTGTGTGTTGGGGGGAGGAGGAGGGAGTGTAAATAAAGTTTTCATCCATGAATTTTTTTCTTCTGAGTTGTGGTTGTGAATGTGTGTGAATCTGTGAAGAGTTGGTTGGAAGAGATTAAAATTATGTACTGAAAATTTTTTTTTTCCCTAAAGCATTTAGAGATTCCTTAAGAAGGGGAGAATTCATGTAGCTTGGGTTATGTTGCGTGAATTTGTATTGTCACAATTCAGTTGCAGTTTGATAACTTGTCTTTCAAATGAAATCACGTAAACTCGCCTAGCTTTGTAATCCCCACAGTCCTTTTGGGGTCCTTTTAGGGAGTGTGTGTGTGTACATTCAGGCAATGCAAACTTAGGTTGCTTAGCTCTTAGTTGACTGGTGCAAATTAAAAGGCAGTTTTGCTAATACAGATTAAAGTGCTTCCAAACCTTAACACAACATCGCTTGCCTTTCTAGTGTTCGTAATGACAATTTGTATTTGCTCTTTAAACATGTAGGAAGGCCTTGGAACTGATCCCCACTCCCATGGAATAAAGTTAGTAGAAAGAACAAGACTGTTTTACTACCTCTTACTCTGAACAAGACAACTTCCTTTATTTTGCATTTCTGGGTGGTGGTTATAGCACTTGTTTTGAGGTTTGACCACCCTCTCAGTTATTTTTATTTTTTCATGTCGCTTTGAGTATACCCTGTGGTGTTTTAGCTATAATATTTTTAATGAAATTCATGCATGTATATTATGTCTTAAAACATCATTTGTTTTGACTTAATTTGGCTTGTTTTATGCTATCTCTGCTTTATATGAGTTTTTTTTTTAAACAGTTGAATGCTTATTTTTCCACAGCCAAACTCATACTCTTAATAGATTTGCAGTGTTTGTTTTCTCTGTTTAACATATAAATGATTTAAGATATGACATAAGTTACAACTGCTTGGTTTGCTAAGGGTACCCACCCTTCCACCCACAGCAACTCAGCAGAGTACAGACATTTTGCCCTTATTGGAAACTATGTCCTAAATTCAGTTAACTCCTAATCTTGTTATGTCAGCTGGAATAAAGGTATAGTAGAACTTTTTCCCCTTAAAATTGTTTTTCTTACCACTGTTTAGCTTTCACAGGGCTTACTGAACAAATTTCAGAATCGGTGAAACTTTGTGAATAATTTGCAATCTTTTTCAAAACTTTAATAGAATTGGAAAACATATATTCCCTGAAATAAGTTTCACTCTCAACAATTGGTGTGGTTGAGTTTAGTCTAGCATGTGCCATAACTTTTTATTTAAAATAGAAGTGTCTTATAAAATAGTTAATAGTTGCATACTTCCTGGCACAGAAATTCAGTATGCAAAATGTTAAAAATTATATAATAGAAGCAGCATATTGAGCTTCCCTGGTGGCTCATATGGTAAAGAATCTGCCTGTAATGCAGGGGCCCTGGGTTCAATCCCTGAGTTGGGATGATCCCTTGGAGAAGGGCATGGCTACTCACTCGAGTATTCTTGTCTGGAGAATCTCATGGACAGAGAAGCCTGGTGGGCTATGGTCTATGGGGTCGCAGAGTTGAATATGACTGAGCGACTAACACTTTCACTTTTTTCCCTCATCAGCAGCATATTAGAAGCTATGTTATCCAGTTACGTGTAGTTTTAAATTGTTACTGTTTCTGGCTTTATGAAAAAATAAAGCGTTAGGTGTGTGCCCCGAGCTTTTCAGATTTGCACATCTCCTGTTGAAACCTTCACTGCTATTTTCATGTTCCATGCCATGAGAGAGTGAGGTCACTTTTAATGCTATTCAGGGAATGAAAATCAAAATTTCTTGAAGAGAATCTAATGTCTGTGTTTTGCTTAATGCTTTCCTGTTACATTCCCAGACAGAGGTCTTAAATTTGAGGAAGTTGTTGAGAGACGCCTGGTGAGATTCTGAACTCCATCTTCCCTCAGAAGGGGATCAATTGCTACTTCTTCCCCAGCCCCCACTCCATTTCATAATTGGACAGTGGTACTTTATGCAAAAATTACATTTTACAAGCCAAACATATATTGGGAGAAGATTCTCTGTTGTATAATAGCAAACATGGACAGTTCTTCCACACACTTAAAAAATGAGGAAATATATCAGGAGACCTAAAAATGCGACCACAGTTTACATAGAAAGCCTCAGTAAATAGAAAAGCACATTATACTCTTGGATTTGAAGATTCAAATTTTTTAGTATGTCAGTACTAGAAATTAATGGCATCCCAAAATAAAAACTGAAAGAATTAAGAAAAAAAGGCTCTACCAGACAGTTAACTCTATTGAGGTAAGTATTAGTGTAAGCTCATTTTGTAGATGAATGAAATGAAGCTCAGAAATCAAGAACTTCTCAAGTCTGTAGAAGCTAGGAAGTAGTTGAAGCAAGGCATCACAAGAAGGTGTTTGAAGGCTCAGATGTAGTAATAGCTAACTCTGTAGTAAGCACTTATATTACTAAACACTGCTGTTCAGGCAAAGTATATATTTTCCCAATTAGAATAGCATCTAAATATACTTAGAATGTCAAAATTTGTGAGACTTTTCTAGGGTGGTTCTAGAGCTAATGCAACCATACAGTTAAGTTCATTTCACATGCTAGCAAGGTTGCGCTGGGGTAAGTTCAAGGTTCCAGCTAGGCTCTAACAGTGTTGTGAACCGAGAACTTCCAGATGTACAGCTGGGTTTAGAAGAGGCAGAGGAACCAGAGATCAAGTTGCCAACATCCATTGGATCATAGAGAAAGCAAGGGGATTCCAGAAAAACATCTGCTTCATTGAATATGCCTTTGACTGTGTGAATCACAACACACTGTGGAAAATTCTTCAAGAGATGGGAATACCAGACCACTTTACCTGTCGCCCGAGAAACCTATATGTGGTTAATAAGCAACAGTTAGAACTGGACATGGAACATCTGACTGGTTCTAAATTGGGAAAGGAGTACAATAAAGCTGTATGTTCTCACCCTACTTATTTAGCTTATATGCAGAGTATATCATGTGAAATGGTGGACTGGATGAATCACAAGCTGGAATCAAGATTGCCAGGAGAAATATCAACAACCTCAGATATACAGATGATACTACTGTAATGGTAGAAACTAAAGAGGGAACAAAAGAGCCTCTTGATGAAAGTGAAAGAGGAGAGTGAAAAAGCTGGCTTGAAACTCATCATTGAAAAACTAAGATCTTGGCATGTAGTCCCATTCACTTCATGGCAAATAGAAGGGGAAAATGTGGAAGCAGTGACAGATTTTATTTTCTTCGGCTCCAAAATCACTGTAGACAGTAACTGCAGCCACAAAATTAAAACATGCTTCCTCCTTGGAAGAATAGCTATGACAAACCTAGACAGTGTATTAAAAAGCAGAGATATCACTTTGCAGACAAAGGTCCGTCTAATCAAAGCTATGGTTTTTCCAGTAATCATGTACAGATGCGAGAGTTGGACCATAAAGAAGACTGAGCGCTGAAGAACTGATGCTTTTGAATTGTGCAGGAAGAGACTCTTGAGAGTCCCTTGGACTGCAAGGACATCTAACCAGTCCATCCTAAAGGAAATCAGTCCTGAATGTTCATTGGAAGAACTGATGTTGAAGCTGAAACTCCAATACTTCGGCCATCTGATGTGAAGAGCTGACTCATTTGAAAAGACCCTGATGATGGGAAAGATTGAAGGCAGGAGAAGGGGACGACAGGATGAGATGGCTGGATGGAATCACCAACTCAATGGACATGAGTTTGGGTAAACTCCAGGAGTTGGTGATGGCCAGGGAGGCCTGGTGTGCTGCAGTCCATGGGGTTGCAAAGAATTGGACACAACTGAGTGACTGAATTGAGCTGGACAGCAAGGAGATCAAACGAGTCAATCCTAAGTCATCCCTGAATATTCATTGGAAGGACTGATGCTAAAGTTCTAATACTTTGGCTGCCTGATGCAAACAGCCAACTCCCTGGAA
Source organism: Bos indicus (assembly GCF_029378745.1). Classification (NCBI taxonomy): domain Eukaryota; kingdom Metazoa; phylum Chordata; class Mammalia; order Artiodactyla; family Bovidae; genus Bos; species Bos indicus. Next base: position 38,788,524 of record NC_091774.1, read on the forward strand.
AAGACCCTGATGCTGGGAAAGATTGAAGGCAGGAGGAGAAGGAAGCGGCAGAGGATGAGATGGTTAGATAGCATTACCTACTCAATGAACGTGAATTTGAGCAAACTCTTGGAGATAGTGGAGGACAGAGGAGACTGGTCACAAAGAGTTGGGCACAATTTAGCAACTGAGCAACAACAGCAACAATTTATAACTTTATAAAGGGTCTTACATAATCTCTTCCTCCCAATTTCACTTTTCCCCATGTGCATAAGCAGTTTTTCAGCATCATTTATTGACTATTCTAACCTTCACCTGCTATTCTGCTTCTTTATATACCAAAGTTGATACATATTTTTGGCCTTTTTTTTTTTCCCCCTTATTGCTTCATCAGTTCTGCTCTTTTTATTTATTAATACTTGGCTGCGGTGCATCTTAGTTGCAGCACATGGGCTCTTTTGTTGCGGTGCGTGGGCTTAGTTGCCCCTCAGCACATGAGATCCTAATTCTTGATCAAGGATCAAACCTATGTCCCTGCATTGCATGGTGTAACCACTGGACACCAGGGAAGTCCCTCCACTCTATCTTAATTTCATGAATGGTTAAGATAAGCTTCACTGCTGTGTTCATTCAGTACAAATTTCATTGAGCCCTGGTGGCTTAATGGTAAAAGAATCCACCTGCCAGTGCAAGAGACACGGGTTTGCTCCCTGATCTGGGAAGATCCCACATGCCACGGAGCATTTAAGCCCATGTGACACAACTATTTAGTCTGTGCTCTGGAGCCCAGGAGCTGCAACTGCTGAGCCCACGTGCCGCAGTTGCTGAAGCCCATGCACTCTTGAGCTTGTGCTCCACAGCAGGAGAGGCCACAGCAATGAGAAGAAGCCTGCTTACCGCAAGAGAGTAGCCTGTGCTCGCCACAACTAGAGAAAGCCCAGGTGCAGCAACGAAGACCCAGTGTAGCTGAAAATAAACACATAAAGTTATTTAAAAAGTTTCATTGAAAAAATAATTACTGGGCAACTTCTGTGTGCCAGGAACTGTGTAGGTGTTGGGAAAATAGCACTGAACAAAATTCTCACAGAGATCAGTCTTATAAAAAATGTCTTGGATATTTGTCTTGTTTATTTTAGAATTTTAGATTAGCTTGCAGGTTCCATTAAAAATCTGATAGCTTTTAGAAAACTTTAAATTGTATGAGATAAGGGAAATTTTACATTTTGACAGTTTTATCTGTGAACATAGAATGCCTTTGCATTCAGAAGTATCTCCCTCCTTCCCCATCCCCCTCCTCCTTTTTGGCCTTTGATTAAAGCTTTATAGTTTCCATTATCTATAAAGATCTAGAACATATTTTATTAGCTTTATTCCCAGTTAGCTTTATTCTCGGCTATCATATATTTCTCATTTATTCTCAGTTAAAATAGCATATCATATATCAGAAGAACATTGCTTTATTGACTATGCCAAAGCCTTTGACTGTGTGGATCACAACAAACTGTGGAAAATTCTTAATGACATGGGAATACCAGACCACCTGACTGCCTCCTGAGAAACCTGTATGCAGGTCAAGAAGCAACAGTGAGAACCAGACATGGAACAACAGACTGGTTCCAAATTGGGAAAGGAGTACATCAAGGCTGTATATTGTCAAGGCTGTGTATTGATTATTTAACTTGTATGCAGAGTATATCATGTGAAATGCCAGGCTGGATGAAGCACAAGCTGAAATCAAGATTGCCAGGAGAAATACCAATAACCTCAGATACACAGATGATACCGCCCTTATGACAGAAAGTGAAGAAGAACTAAAGAGCCTCTTGATGAAAGTGAAAGAGGAGAGTGAAAAAGTTGGCTTAAAACTCAACATTCAGAAACCTAAGACCATGGCATCTGGTCCCATCACTTCGTGGCAAATAGATGGGGAAACAGTGGCTGACTTTATTTTTTTGGGCTCCAAAATCACTGCAGATGGTGACTGCAGCCATGAAATTAAAAAACGTTTGTTCTTGAAAGAAAAGCTATGACCAACCTAGACACTGTATTAAAAAGTAGAGACATTACTTTGCCAACAAAGGTCTGTCTAGTCAAAGTTATGGTTTTTCCAGTGGTCATGTATGGATGTGAGAGTTGGACTATAAAGAAAGCTGAGTGCTGAAGAATTGATGCTTTTGAACTGTGGTGTTGGAGAAGACTCTTGAGAGTCCCTTGGACTGCAAGGAGATCCAATCAGTCCATCCTAAAGGAAATCAGTCCTGAATATTCATTGGAAGGACTGATGCTGAAGCTGAATCTCCAATAATTTGGCCACCTGATGCAAAGAACTGTGAGTCATTGGAAAAGACCCTGATGCTGGGAAAGATTGAAGGCGGAAGGAGAAGGGGACAACAGAGGATGAGATGGTTGGATGGCATCACTGACTTGATGGACATGAGTTTGAGCAAGCTCCAGGAGTTGGTGAAGGACAGGGAAGCCTGGCATGCTGCAGTTGGGCTCGCAAAGATTTGGACACAGCTGAGCGACTGAACTGAACTGATCATATATTTGCTATTATAAGTGATATCATCTGTTTGAACTTTTTCTAATGCTTTGTATATAGAAATGGCTTATTTTTGACTGTGACTTGTGTATATTTAATTGTGTATGCAGATACCTTGCAGAGCTCTAGTTCCCATAATTACTTTGTATATTCTGTAGGGTTTTCTATGTGGATAATTGTGTCATGAAATATAGTTGACTTTTGAATGATGCAGATGGTAGGGATGCTTGACCCTACTTGTAGTCAAAAAGGCCTTCCATAAAGGTGGTTTCTCTGTCAACCAACCATGGATCATATTTACTATTAAAAATAGTCACACATAAATGGACCCATCCAGTTCAAACCTGTGGTGTTCAAGGGTCAACTGTAGTGTGTGTATGTGTGTTTAAGAAAGAAATGGAAAATTTTATTCATATGAACCTGAGAATTATAACACAGGAGACAGTCTTTTCAGGAAACTTGAGATACTATTCTAACTGTAATCTGCTGTGTTTTTTTTTGAAGTTTGTTTATTTTTTGCCTGCAGTGGGTCCTCACTGTAGTGTGTGGACTTCTCGTGGCATGCAGTCTTTCTCTTGTGGTGGTGCATAGGCTTCTTCTGTTGTGGACTACGGGCTCTAGAGCGTGCAGGCTCAGTTGTGGCGCAGAGACTTTCCTAGTTGTGGCGCAGAGACTTTCCTAGTTGTGGCGCAGAGACTTTCCTAGTTGTGGCACGTGAGCTTAGCTGCCCTGCGGCATGTGGGATCCTAGGTCTCTAACCAGGGATCGAACCCATGTCCCCTGCCTTGAAAGGCAGATTCTTAACCACTGGACCACCAGGGAAGTCTCTGTAATCTATTTTTAGTTCTTATATTTTGTTTTCTTGATTTATTGTATTGGTTACAATCTCCAATATAATGTAACGGTGAACATTCTTTTTTTTTTTGATTGAAATATAGTTGATGTGCAATATTAATGAGTTAAGGTGTACAACAGTGATTTGCAATCTAAAGGTTATATTCCACTTATTTTAAATGTTGGCTGTATGTGTTGCACAGTATATCCACTTAGCTTATTTTATACATAATAGTTTATACCTCTTAATCCCCACCCCCATATTGCCCTCCCTCATTTCTCCTCCCCATTTGTTGTTTTTCAGTCCCTCAGTCACGTCTGACTCTTTGCAACCTCATGGACTGCAGCACGCCAGGCTTCCCTGTACTTCACTATCTCCTGAAGCTTGCTCAAGCTCATGTCCATTGAGTCGGTGATGCTACCCAACCATCTTGTCCTCTCTTGTCCCTTTCTCCTCCTGCCTTCAATCTTTCTCAGCATCAGGGTCTTTTCTAATGAATTGGCTCTTCATATCAGGTGGCCAAAGTATTGGAGATTCAGCATCAGTCCTTCCAATGAATATTCAGGATTGATTTCCTTTAAGATTGTCTGGTTTGATCTCCTTGCAGTCCAAGGGACTCTCAAGGGTCTTCTCTAATACCACAGTTCCAAAGCATCAATTCTTTGGCGCTCAATCTTCTTTATGGTTCGACTCTCACATCCATACATGACCACTGGAAAAACCATAGCCTTGACTAGATGGACCTTTGTTGGCAAAGTAATGTCTGTGGTTTTTAATATGCTGTCTAGTTTGGTCATAGCTTTTCTTCCAAGGAGCAAGTGTCTTAATTTCGTGGCTGCAGTCACCATCTGCAGTGATTTTGGAGCCCAAGAAAATAAAGTCAATACTATTTCCATTGTTTCCCCATCTATTTGCCATGAAGTGATGGGACTGGATGCTATGATCTTAATTTTTTGAATGTTGAGTTTTAAGCTAGCTTTTTCACTCTCCTCTTTCACCTTTGTCAAGAGGCTCTTTAGTTGCTCTTCACTTTCTGCCATAGGGTGGTGTCATCTGCATACCTGAGGTTTATCGATGTTTCTCCTGGCACTCTCTATTCTGGCTTGTGCTTCACCCAGCCTGGCATTTCACATGATGTTCTTTGCATGTAAGTTAAATAAGCAGGGTGACAATATACAGCCTTGACATATGTACTCCTTTCCCAATTTGGAGGCAGTCATTGTTCCTTGTCCTGTTATAACAGCTGCTTCTTGACCTGCATACAGGTTTCTCAGGAGGCAGGTCAGGTGGTCTGGTATTCCCATTTCTTCAAGAATTTTCCACATTTTCTTGTGATCCACAGTCAAAGGCTTTATCATAGTCAGTGAAGCAGAAGTAGATGTTTTTCTGGAATTCTCTTGCTTTTTCTATGATCCAACGGATGTTGGCTATTTGATCTCTGGTTCTTCTGCCTTTTCTAAATCCAGCTTGAATATCTGGAAGTTCTCAGTTGATGTACTTTTGAAGCCTAGCTTGGAGAATTTTGAGCATTACTTTGCTATTGTGTGAAATGAGTGCAATTGTGTGGTAGTTTGAATATTCTTTGACTTTGCCCTTCTTTGGGATTGGAGTGAAAACTGACCTTTTCCAGTTCTGTGGCCACTGCTAAATTTTCCAAATTTGCTGGCATATTGAAGGCAGCACTTTCACAGCATCATCTCTTAGGATTTGAAATAGCTCAGCTGGAATTCCATCACCTCCACTAGCTTTGTTCGTAGTGATGCTTCCTAAGGCCCACTTGAGTTTGCACTCCAGAATGTCTGGCTCTAGATGAATGATCACACCATCGTGGTTGTCTGGTTCATTAAGATCTTTTTTGTATAGTCCTTCTGTGTATTCTTCTCCCCACTGGTTGGTAACTGCTAGTTTGTTCTCTGTATTATGAGTCTGCTGCTGCTGCTTTTGTTTTCAGCCACACCATGTGACATGTAGGATCCTAGTTCCCCAACCAGAGGTTGAACCTGTGCCCCCTGCACTGGCAGGTTAGTCTTAACGGCTGGACCTCCTGGGAAAGTCCCCCTGCTTTTTTTTTTTATTATACTCATTAGTTTGTTTTATTTTTTAGATTCCACATGTAAGTGATCATACAGTATTTGTCTTTATCTGACTTATTTCACTTAGCATAATGCCCTCCAAGTCTGTCTATGTTGCGTCAAATGGCAAAATTTCATTCATTTGTATGGCTGTGTGGTATTCTGTTGGATGTGTCTACCACAGCTTCTTTCTTCATTTATCTGTGGGTGGACACTTAGGTTGTCTCCGTATCTTGGCAAGTGTACATAATGCTGCTGTGTATGCATCATTTTGAATTAATGTGTTTGCTTTTTTTGGATGTATACCCAGAAGTCAAATTGATGTATTGCGTGGTAGTTTTACTTTTGGGGGTTTTTGTTTTTGATCGTGCCCTGTGGCTTGTGGGATCTATCTTAGTTCCCTGACCAGGGATTGAACCTGCGCTCCGACAGTGAAAGTGCCAAGTCTTAACCACTAGACCACCTGGGAATTCCCTGCTTTTAGTTTTTTTAAAGAAACCTTCACAATAGTGGACATTCTTATTCTTGATTTTAGAGTTTGGCTGTTTAAAAAATTGTTCTTTGTGGTAGGTTTTAGGTTCCCCCCAATCTCCCATTTTATGAAATTTTTAAGATAAATATGTCATTTTCTCATGCTTTTATTTCTTACAATCATATTGTTTTTCCTTTAATCTGTTCATGTGAATTATATTTGTACTTTTTTTCAAAAGGTCTGTGTATCCTTGGATTCTTGGATTCTTGGGATATATCAGTCATAATGTATATTCTTGTTTGTTTACTTACTATTGGATTCTGTTTGCTAATGTTTTGTTTATGGGTTTAAAATTTTTTTGCATCTATTGCTTTTTAGTGAAGTTGGCCTGTAATTTTCATTTTTCTTAATGTCTCTTTGTCTTTTTTGGTATCATGGCATCATGAGTTGATAAGTATTTCCTTTTTTGCTGTTCTCTTGAAGAATTTGTGTAATACAGGAATTCCTGCTCCTTGCTTTTACAACTTCTAGACTTGGCTTTTTTGTATATGTGTGGCAAGGTTATTTTTGTTTCTTAGTTTTTCCTCCTCTGTTAGCCCTGTAATTATTGATGCTTCTTAATTACTGTATCCCCAAACAAGCAACTGAAGCTCAGTTTCTTCACTCTGGTCCGATTCTTTGTGACCCTGTGGACTGTAGCCTGCCAGGCTCCTCTGTCCATGGAATTTTTCAGGCTGGAATACTGGAATGGGTTGCCATTTCCTTCTCCAGGGGATATTCCCCACCCAGGGATCGAACCAGTGTCTCCTGAGTCTCCTGCGTTGGCAGGCGGATTCTTTATCTGATGAGCCACCTGGGAAGCTCATAATTACTGTATCCCCAGTCAAGGGTGAGCTCAAGTGAGAGAAGGGAGCATTTATTGACAGGAAAACATAGGAAATGCAGACTTTCAGGAACAAGTCAGAGTTTCAGTTAGATGCTAAACTCTGGGCTAGGAACATGCTGGGAGTGGAAAGGGAGCTGAACCTGAGACTTCTCTATTAAAGAGGAGTCCCTCCAACCAGGCCAAAGTGGTCATAGGAGGGCTAAGTTCTTAGCAGATTGACAGCCCCCTGCTTTCCCTGCTCCCCCTGGTTTCTGAAATATGCACTAGCAGAAGATAAAGACAGGGCAGAAATGATAGATTTAGGCTCCACCCACACCCTGGGCAGGATTTCAGATATCTTAATACTTTCTGATCATTCCTCCGAGTGTCAATATAAAGAATGAGGGGCTCCGGTGCCATCCTTGCGTAGTTTCCGGCCACACCCCACCACCCTTCCATGAGGGGAAATTAATGAGAAAATCTAAAATCTTCTCTCAGTTAGTCATGCTAGTAGATGGAGAAACAGTATGGACATTCCCTAATGGGGAATGTATTGTCCATAGAAACAGTATGGACATCCCCTAATGGGGAAAGTATTGATGTGCACTTACTTGTTTACAGTCAGTTTATCTTTTACCATTAAGTTGCTTAAGTTACTATGAAGATTAACACATTTCCAAAAAGTCTTTTCCTATTTTTTGTCATGCTTCTTTTCATAGTTGGTTGTCAGGGTCTTGAGAGATGAATTTTGAAATAAGTTTAAATTATTTGACATTTCTATTTTTGCCAATCCATGTTATTTTATATAAACTGACAGTATATTTAGTTTAGAAAAGTTCTGTTCCTGTGCTTTTATTGTAAGTCATTGTTATCCAATGTTTTTGCGTAACTTTTTCTGAAAGTTTTTTTTTTTTAGTTAAGGGAAATCTCTGGGAATGGGGAATCTCTTTTAACTTTGAAGGCGAAGATCTGCAGAAAGAAACTTTCTACTGCTTTCATTTACAGATTGAAATTAGCTAAATGTGCAAGTAAATAAGTGAAAATTGCCTAAAAGTTCATTAAAAAATTTTGACTGGATTAATTTCCAGTTTCAGTTGACTTCTGACTTTTGATAGAGAGCATGTAGCTCTTGATAAGCATGCAGTCATTCTAGGTATATTGCCACTTAAGAAAACAGCTTTTTAAAAATCTGTTAGAACACGGGAAAAAAAGATCTTGCTCTCTTGTGGTTTTACAGGGTGCCAGAGGTTTAGTTGCTTGTGTGTTTCACTCAGTTGCTTTCTGTTCAATGAGTAAGATCACCACGATGCATCACAACTTTGCAGACTCACTGCAAAGGAAATAGCAGGAGGTAAAATGACCTCAAATGAATGTGACTTTCTTGTGGGATGGGGTGGGTGGGCAGTGCTACAATTAAATAAACAAATTGAACTGTGCAGGAAGACCTTTATTTGTGACTTTGGGGAGGGGGGTGTCATTCCTTGTTTTTTAAAACATTTTCACAATGACTAGTTCATTGTAAATATATAATATAATTACATTGAGGTGTTTAGTATTTTTATAGTCTTATTTTTGTTATCATTTCTTTAGTGAGCTCTTTCTTTTGGGCTGATACTTTACTATTTTGAGCACCTTAAGGTAAGAGAGATGTTAATTCTCACAATATTGGTTGAATGGAACTAACAACTTTTATCTTGTCATGTTGGATTCTTTTACATCTGTTTTTGCTCGTTTATTCTTCAGGTTTCATTGTTTTACTCACACAATAATTTTGCACTCAGAGAAATAAAACTGATATTTGCATCTCTCTACCATAAGCCTTCTGGATAGGATCATGGCCTTTTATCTGTTGAATGTTGGTATGAGATAGTTTGATAATACTTTAAAGGGGATGGAGAAATCCTTCATTATGTATGATAAGCTTGCAGTTATCTGTGCTCTTTCTTAGAAGGCAGAAAGGGAGTCTGGATAGTTTATATCTGTATTTATTGCAATGCGAGTCGTGCTTACGTACCTAGGAAAAACTTTGCCTGTTTGCCAGCTTATTGCCAGTGTAAGGGTTGACTGAGGTCTGCGGGGAGAAAGCATTTGAGGTCTGGACATTTTGTTCCATAAATATAGACAAAATAGAGGCAATACATTTATTTTGTTTTCTAAAGGTAGCTCTCAGTGTAATGTAGTGGTTTGGGGCATCGAATCGAGCCAGACTGCTTGGAATCAATCTCCACTCTACCACTAACTGTCCTGTGGCTTTGAGCAAGTTACTTAACCTTGGTCTCCTTTTCCTCACCTGTAAGATGGAGACTGTAATGAGAGTACTTGCCTACTTCATGGACTTCTTGTGAGGTTTCAGTTAATATATAGAAGCACTTAGTGCCTGGCACATAGTAAACTCTATAGAGATATTGTGACTTAAAGTGTACAGACATGTTTCCCCGAAGTAGTTGGAAGTGTGAAGCTTAATTTTTCTAAAAGTCTGATTTATAGTTACTTTTGAATAGCCCCAAAAGTGGAGAATGAAAGAATCAATAAACCCTGTCTTTGGGTTATTACACTGTCTGCCTTCCTGTGGAAATGTCTCTTCTCGCTTAGCTGCTCCATGGCCTGGCTGAGGCTGGGCTCTCTGCTGGGATGACCACAGCAGGGGAGACACAGAGTGCGAGGGCCCCGGCTGGCTGGGTGCAGGAGTCCTGCTCTGAAAGAAGGGTTTTGCTTCTCTCATTAGGGCACCTAATTGAACAAGTGCCATCTCATCTCTGGGCTTGCTAAGTTGCTTCAGTTGTGTCCGACTCTTTGCGACCTTAAGAATTGTAGCCTGCCAGGCTCCTCTATCCATGGAATTCCCTAGGCAAGAATACTGGAGTGTGTTGCCGTGCCCTCCTCCAAGGGATCTTCCTGACCCAGGGATCAAACCCATGTCTCTTACATTGGCAGGCGGAGTCCCTACCACCAGTGCCACCTGGGAAACCCGTTCCTGAGCACTCTAGTGTTAAAAGAAATAAACATCCAAATAGGACTTGGCTAGTGCTTCATTCACCTACTACTTCTCTAGAGTTGACCTTAAAGGAGTTTGCAGAAACAGGGTTTTCCTGTCCTAAAATACAGTTTTAGTCCTAACTGAAGGGGAAAAACATCATGAAAATGTCCTGTTCTTTCTGCTGTCTCCAAAAAGCACCTGATTCTCTTTTAGTAATGCAGTTTATTTTACAGTTGTCCCCCTTTGTACACTAAAAGCTTTACTATGATATGTTTTATAGAAGATCAAGAGAAAAAGCAGTCAAGTTCTCATCTTCTAAGTTTATAAAAAGGCTTTTTTCCTTAGGTGAAAAAATTACCTGTGAATTTTGGTTTCCCACAAACCAAAACTTTTGTTTCCCACATAATTTAGTAAAATGTCAATATCAGTTTATTCATGTTGGCTTTAATATTAATAAAGATATTCTGCCTCTTTATAGGTCTGTATTGTCTTTTATAAATAAATCTGTTCCTGGCAAGATGTATAAATTTTAAGAATTTGTGGAACTCCTCATACGACGCCCCCCAGTAAAAGATTAGCAATGTTAGATGGTAGAGCATTCACCAGGTGTCTGTGCTCCCTTATAGTTCCTTATGCTAAACCTACTCCAGGGCTTATTGCTTGGAAACTGTAGTATCTTTTCCATCCTAAGACACGTTAAAAATTATTATCCTTGTAATTAGGATGCATCTTCCAGTTGATGGTATCCTTGAATCAAGAAAAGATTGTACTTGTTTTTTTGTCTTGCCTCCTACTTGACAATGAGTAGACCCCTTAAGTGCAAGAACCCATATTCGTTTATTTTTATCTCCAGTGTCTCTTGTGCATTTAGACTCTTGGCTTTTGCTGAACCACAGTGTTGCAGTTTTTAAGATCATCTCAATAAGCATTAAAGTGAGACTTTCATCAGGACACTTTTGCAGGGAGAAACACATCAAAGGAGGGTCTGGTAATTGCTGATAAGTTAAATGCTACTTCTGTTTCCCCTCCTTTGCTCCCCTTCTCTTTCTCTTTTGGTTGATTTCTCTTTTGCTTCCTACTGATGCATACATCACAGACAAAACATTACATTTTTCCTATATCGGTTGCTTTGAGCAGATGCCAGTGACGTGAAAGAGTAAGAATATTATATTTTTATGATATACTGTTATTTTTGGATCATCCTTTGAATATTGTATGGTCCCAAATCACTTTCTCTTATGAAAATGAGGAAATGGGCTAGGGGTAGGTGGGTGGTGTTTAGCGGTGTAATGTGTAGGCCCTGGTCATGGAAGAAAGGGCTAGATTTCTTGCTCAAGTCTTGTGCTTTAGAAGAATCCTCTTCTGAATTACCTTTCTTTTGTTGTTTTCATTCATTTAAAATTATCTGGTTTATAAATAGCTCTGTGATTATGAGACTTTGGGTTTTCACACCCTTATCATAATAAACCAGATGTTTGGTTGAGAAGGTGAGGTGTATCTTCCCTTTATCTTGCCCCTAAGTACCTTAATTATTGGTCTTGTGAAATCTAGATGTAATCTTGATGCTGACAGAAACTGCTTAGTGGGTCTAGTTGTTTCCTTAAGTTAAAATTTTATGTGTGGGGAATTAGAAAATTCTGGTCTGAGACCTTAATTGGTATTTTTTCTGAAAGTGACTGCCATGTAAATTTTTTAAATAGGTTTTATTTATTTTTTTTAGAGTTTTAGACTTACAGAAAAATTGAAAAAATAAAGTAGAAAGCCTCCATATATTGGTAGTTCCTCATTGTTAACATCTTGTATCATATGGAACATTTGTTTTAATTATTAAACCCACATTGATACATTTTTATTATTTAAAGTCCACACTTCATTCAGGTTTCCATAGTTTTTATCTAATACTTCTCTTCTGTTCCAGGATCCCACCAAGATGCCACATTACATTTAGTTTCGTGTTTTGTCAGGCTCCTCTTAGCAGAATTTCTTTGTTTTTGGTGACCTTGGCTATTTTGAGAAGTGCGTGTCAAGTGTTTTTATAGAATACCCCCTGTTGGAATTTGTCTGGTGTTTTCCCCATAAGTAGACTGGGGCTCTGGGTTTTGGGGAGGAAGATCACAAAGGTGAAGTACCACTTTCATCACGTCACATCAAGGGCGCATGCTAATCCCATCACAGCAAGGGCGCACACTGTCAGCAGGGTTTATGACTGTTGATGGTGACCTTGATCATCTGGCTGAGGTAGTGTGTTCGGCTTCTTCACCATAAAATTACTCCTCCCCTCTTGCTTTTTCTTCTATATTCTTTGAAGGGAAGTCATTTTGTGCAGCCCACACTTAGGGTGTGAAGATGCTGTGTAATTTTGAATAAACATATGTAAATGGTGGAGCAGCATAATATCTGGAGTTAGTGAAATTTTTATTTTTAGCAAAAACATCAGTGTTTAAGTAAAACATTAAGGAATGTACCTGCATTCAGAGATTTGGTTTGGAAAAATTTTTTAAGCTTTTTTTCCTTCTCAGTGTTCCAACCTTTGCTATTGCATCTGTTAGATGTTCCTCTTTAGCTGTTTTTTGTGCTGCCTATTTGATACTTATTTTTGAGAAAATAAAGTGAAAGATATCATTAGTCAAAAACTCTTGAATAAAATTTGTTGATATTTTTATCTTCATCTATTGCTTTTCTACACATAAAAATATTATTTCTAAAATTGAGGGCTTAGTTGATATGTAAATTACGATTAGAGACCAGAACAGTTCAGGACCCAAAATGATCAAGGGAAAGCACCTTGTCGGAAACCCCCATGACAATACAGCTCTCCTCGTAGTTCCCATTTGTGTGTTTCAATTATAAGGCTTATGTTAAAATTAGATCAGAATTTCCACTGTAGACTCTCAATTTCATAGTTGTGTAACTGCCACACAAACTTGATTGTAAACAAAGGCCTTTAATGACAGGCCTTATTCAAGCAATTCAAGAAAGGGTTATTCAGCTTGCAGCTGAAAATATATGTCTAGTTTTACATTTCAAGTTGAGAAATTGTGAAGAGGCTTTGATTCTAAAATTTTTTGTACTCTTTCCCAAACTTTCTGCAGTGAAAATCTATTATTTTATAATAAGAAAAAAAACTAAATTGAAAATAATAAAATTAACTTGTTAAAATCTTGGCTTATTATATTTTAAAAGGAATTTGGAAACATAAATCAGTTTACCTTCTTTCACTTTTCATGTTTTGTTAAATAATGGAGGCTTTCAAGTTTAGAGAATGAAAATAGTTATTTTGTGTGTCTGTGTGTATCTTTGCTGTAAGTTGTAGTCCCAGTACTGTGAAGACAGCTCAGTATTTGAGTTCCAATAACTGGTGAGCAGAAGGAAAAAAAAATTCTTCTTTGCCATCCAGTCCTCTGGGTTTAAGAACTCCATACAGAATATAATGAAGAATGGGGTGATCAAATTTTATGGGTCAGTGTATTCCTTTCCTAGCTGCTCTAACACATTTCCACAAACTTTGTAGTTTTAAACAATAGAAATTTATTCTCTTACAATTCTGGAGGACAAAATCCTCCAATCAAATTGTCCGATGGGGTTGGTTCCAGGGGCCCCGGGGGTGAATCGGTTTCTTGCCTCTCTCCCAGCCTCTGGTGATTTTTGGCAACCCATAGCCATTCGTTGGCTTGTGGATGCCTCACTCTGACCTCTGCCTCCACCTTCAGGTGGTCTTCCCGTCTGGGTCTTCTCTTCTCAAATCTTCTTCTCTTTTCTCTTATAAAGACACAGTCATTGGATTTAAGTCCTGAATGATCTCATCTGGAGATCCTTAACTGAATTGAATCTGCAAAGACCTATTTCCAAATAAGGTCACGTTCACAGATATCAATTGTTAGGAGTTAAATATACCTTTTTGGGTGCTGCAGTTCAACCCACTACAGTGAGTAAACCCGTTTCTGAGTTTGCTTATAAGCACTATAGTACACTGTAAATTTGCTGATAACACTGCACTTTTACTTAATGGAATAACAGTCATAGAATCTCACTTATACACATGTGAATGTGATTCAGAATTTAGCTGCACGCTTGCTTTCTCTTAATGTGGCTTGCAATTGATGTGGCATCTTTCACTGAAATTAGACTGTACACATACAGACAAGTTATAATTTGTGCCTTTAAATGATGTGAGCAAAGTCTTAAGTTCTGTGAACATAGGCCATTTAGTTCGACTTTTTAAACCTACATATTGGGCATTTTTGTAAGATGAGTGTTTATATGGTTCTTTTTGATCTGAATCATGCCTGTCTCCACTTAAAAGAGTTCAAATTTATCCAGTGATCTAGTCTGATTTAAAATTGTGCGCCACAAGGAGGGACTTTACGGAAACTACTGAGAATTGCTGGGTGGATAAATGGGGTTAAATAATCAAAAGTAAGAAGGGTGGTCCTTGGTGTGACTAGACAGAGCCACTTTCTGAGAAGTGCTGACCCAGCCTCCTGGCATGTGGTTGGTTTGGAGAGAAATTCTAAGAGCATTCTGTCCTCCTCCTCTCCCATTTTGAGATATGAAGGTCATGAGGAATTTAGTTCTTATTGTTATTAGGATAAAACAGTAGCAATTCAGGCTCATTCAGATAGTTTTTTAAAGTTTAGTTGTGCTATAGACCCATAGCTATAATATTTGACAGTGTAATTTATAAAAGTACTTCTCCCACACCCATTATGTATTCAGGGGAGTCTTTTTTTGGGGGGGGGGTTGGTAGTACTTCAAAAATTGTTGCTTTCATTCTACTTGTTTATATATTGTCTCCTACACTAAAATGTAAGTCCCACATGTGTCAGAAACATGTCAGTTTTATTCTCATTCAGGACTATGTCCCAGGTCCAAAGTGGCAAAATTCTTGTTGCATAAATGGACACGCTTGAAACTCATAGACTTACCTCATTCTCTTTCATGGCTGTTTATTCTTCTATATTATAGGTACAATAGGTACTATAATTCATTTAACTGTTCCCTGTTACAACACTTAAGTTATCAAGAGTTTTTCACAAGAACAAAGCTGCCTGAACATCTTGTTTATGTGTATGCATATCTGTATATGTTATCTGCGGTAGCTTGCAATCTTGATATCTTCTGTTTATGGCATGCTTCTGTAAAACTGTTTAGCACATTTTAAAATGTATTGTTGGAATAATTTTCAGGCATAATTGACCCTCTGTGGGACAGATCTTGGCTTAATCTTTTTGAAAGGAACGATCATAACCCTTCTGTGCATTATATATAGTAAGACTGGGAAGGAGCACAATGGCCAGTATAGGATGAGATTAGAGCATCAGAATCTCTAGTGGCTTTCATTTCACTTGGAGTAAAATCCAAAGTCCTTACCAAGACCTTCAAGTTTTTGCCCGCCTCCCTGTGAACTTTGTGAACTTGTTTTGTTTGTTGTACTGTAGCCATGCCAGCCTTCTTGCTGTTCCTCCAGTGTGTTACACTTCCTCTCACCTCACTGCCTTCAAATTCATGTCCTGGTCTACCCCCAGGTAGCAGCATGGCTCATTCCCTCAATTGATCCAAGATTCTCTCAGGTGTCATACTGTCCCTGTCTCCTTCTCAGCCATTGTTTGCAGTATCACATCCTCCTCTCTAGCCCCTGCTACTGTCAGCCCCCGAGTTCTTCAGACTTTTTATCACCTCTGACATATTAATGTTTGTTGATGGTCACCTGCCAAAAAACTGCAAGCCCCCTGAGAGCTAGAATTCTACCCTCAGCTCCTGATGCATTGTAGGTGCTCCACTAGCATCTGTAGATTGAGTGGGTCAGTGAAGCAAGGAAGATTCACATAGAAGTTTTAAAAGTTTAGTAGAATGTGAGCTGGAAAAGTCATCACGTTCTTTTACTTCTGATTTTGCTTTTGTAGGCTCCTTTTCTGCTCTAAAAGAGATGAGAAATGAAAATGGCGTGTAGGATATTCATAGGTAGCAGTGGATGAAGGGGAAAGGAAATGAAAAAGGAAGTACAACCCAGGCTCTGGGGAGCAAAAATTATAGTCAGAAGTGAGTTGGTCAGCTCCCTGCTTGCTGGGCAGACTTTCTAAGTTTGGAGAGGAAGAGAACCAACTTTCAGATGTCCATTTTGAGCTAGGCAGTGTGCTAAGTACTTTCACCTTCACAGTAGCCCTTTCAAATAAGAATTATTATGGCCATCTTATAGGTCAGAAAATTGAGTTTTAGGAGATTAAATCACCTTTCCCAGATCACATAGGTAATACCTCCGCTTTAAAGTAATGAAACATGATGTCAGTGATGCTATTTGCTGCAAAGCCTACAGCTAGAAAGTAGCAGGAGCTAGGGCTCATGATCTGATATTGTTATGCCACAAACTTAAAGACATTTTCAATAGCGCCTGCAAATTAGATTTGACACACTGTAGGAGCTAAATATGTCATAATAAAATTAGAGAGCTGGAAAGAGTCTTTTAAGAGATCATGAAGAGGAAATTCCTCATTTACAGCTAAAAGTCAAGAAAGAGGTTGACTCATCTAAGAACATTCATCTGGTTGTCGAGCTGGGACTAGAATCTAGGTTTCCTCACACTCCCGTGCTGTGTCTTTGTTACTTAACGGTTGATATTTAATCTGTCTGGGTCTTTACCCTTGATTCCCTCTTTCATTCACATATTTCAAGTTTTCAAACCTACAAATTACTTTTCCCTCCCACTTGTGTCTCCCAGCAACCTCTTGTTTTCTACAGGTAATTGAAGTTAACAGTTTCTTGTGTATCTTTCCAGAGATGTTTTATATATGTAAAGCAAATATATAAACTGTGTGTTTATTTAATGACATATCATGGGGTTTACTCCATATTAACAGGTGAAGTCATTTTTCTACTTTTCTTTGTAAAATTGTTTGCATTGAGTGTTTCTTAATTTAGCCAGTCATTTACTGAAGGACATTTTACATTTTTCCAGTTTTTAAAAGTTAAGAACAATTCAATAACGTTATTTTTATACACAAATGTATCAGTAGGATAAATTTCTCTAAGTAAAATTGGTAGATCAAAGAGTATATGTTTTTGTATTTTTTTTAATATTGCCATACTTAGACCTTTTTTTCTTAACATAGAAATTGAATATTTTCATTTTGAATAAGATTTTTTTTTAACTGTTCTTTCTATTTGACGATAGTTTATAATTTAAAAAAGTAACATTTTAAGAGTAACAGCATTTCTTTTTAAACTGGTACACGCTGTATGCTTTGATGTGAATATCACAGGTTAAAGAAGTATAATGGGCTCGGTATTGCTTTGGAGTCAGACCTGGATTTGGATTTCCACCAGCCTACTGACTTTGTGACCTTTGGCAGGTCACTTAACTGCCGAGTCTCAATGATCCTATCTGTAAAGTGGGAATAACACCAACCTTGTTGTCTAGAACTGCTGTCTTTCATTGATTCTAACTCACACATTGATTCTAACTCACACAGCATTTTAGTACTGACATTGAGATGCTTCATAATGAAAGAGGTGCCATAGTTTTAGCATTTTTTTTCATTCTTGGCATATGAAATAATGAGGGTCTTATAACTGATGCTGTCTTAGATTTGATGAAGTAGGGTGATTGCAAATACTGGCACAAGGGAACTGTGCTAGGGCATCCTATAGGCAGAGGAGGTTCAGGGTTGGAGAGGGTGTGGATGGGTGTTAGGGGAGTGGGTTTGGCATTGGAAATTGCAGATCCACCACATAGTGGGAGGAGAGTGCTGCTGATTGGAACACAGGAGCAGATATTACCCACAAATGTGATACATAGAAGTTGGAATTGTGGCAGATTGTTGGTGAATAATAGGACTTTGGCCCATGGTTGAGATTTAGGAAATATGGATTAACTTTTGGCAGGAAGACTTTATAAATTAACGTGATTGTTTTAAAGTAGGAAAAAGTTTGACAGACATTTCTCCAAAGATACACAAATGGCCAATAAGCATGTAAAATGATGTTCAGTGTTCCATTGGGGAAATGCCAATCAAAACTGCAAAGAGGGACTTTCCTGATGGTTCAGTGGTTAAGACTCCATGCTTCTATTGCAGAAGGAGCAGGTGTAATCCCCTGGTCAGGGAGCTGAGATCCTCTGTGTCCCACACTGTGGCCAAATAAATATTGGGTTGACAAAAAAGTCCATTTGGGTTTTCCCGTAACATCTTACAAAAAAACCTGAATGAATTCTTTGGCCAACCCAATAAATAAAACAAGTTAATAAAAAAAAAAAAAAAAAACACTGTAAAGAGATGACTGCTTTGTACTAGGATGGATAGAATCAAAAAGACACATTTTCAGTAACAAGTAATGATGAGGATCTTGAGAAATGAGAGCCCTTGAACTTTGCTGATGGGAATGTAAAATGGAACAGCCACTTTGGGAAACAGTTTGGCAGTTCCTCAAAAAGCTAAACATTAAGTTACCATATGATCCAACCATTCCACTATTAGTATATGCCCAAGAAAAGAACATATGTTCACACAAAAAGATTGTATGTGAATGGTCATAGCAGCATTGTCCATAATAGCCAAAACGTGGAAATGACTCAAATGTCCATTACCTGATGAACAGATAAATACAGTGAGGTATATCCATATGATGGCATATCATCAAAAGGAATGAGAAGTGAAGTACTCACATGTTTCAGCATGGATGAACACTGAAAACATTATGCTAAGTGCAAAAAGCCAGAGACAAATGACCACATATTGTATGATTACATTTATATGAAATGTCCCAGACAGGCAAAGCTATTGAGACAGAAAGTGGATGAGTCATTTAGTGGTCATAGAAATGGCAGGGGATGGGGGAAATGGAAAATGGCTCCTAATGGGTATAGGATTCCTTTTTGGGGTGGTGAAAGGGTTCTGGAATTAGTGATGGTGGCTGCATAACCTGGTAAGTTGATACAAACTAATGAATAGTGTACTTTAAAAGGTGTGAATTTTATGGTAAATGAATTATATCCCAGTAATGGTCTTAAAGGGCTTCCCTGGTGGCTCAGTGGTGAAGAACGCATCTGCCAATGAGAGATGCAGGTTTGATCCCTGGGTCAGGAAGATCCCTTGGAGATTTCTCTCCAACTCGAGATTTCTCTCCAACTCCAGATTTCTTGCCTGGGATATGCCATGGACAGAGGAGCCTGGTGAGCTATAGTGCATGGGGTCACAAAAGAGTTGGACATGACTTGGTGACTAAACTATAACAATGCTCTTAAAAACAAAGAAAAAGGAGACCCTGGTTCTAGAAAGAGCGTGGGTAACTTAGCAGATCATCAGAATAAGAAAAGAGTTAGAGTAGAAGAAGCCCAATTTAAATGAACTGGAACACCTATTGATTGGAAAAGTCTGTTAAAAGGGAGAATAAATGGAGATACTGGGGTTTGGGAATGAAAAAGAAGCAATTATGAGCATTGTAGTATTGTGCCAAGGTCAGACAATTAACAAAGCTAACAGTGCTGAGACTCTGAATGTGGACCATGTAATAGTTGAGAATGCTTCTTGCCTAAAACTGATATGGCCCTGAGGTCTGTGTGGTGGCACTGAGCCTGCAGAGGGGCTCCCAGTGTGGGGAAGACCCGGATATGAAGAAGAAAGATGCCTAGATGGCACCCAGGTTAAGCCTGGACAGCTTTGTGCCCCTGGAGGTTAGGAGTTTGTTCATCTAAAATGTCCCACAGAGGCCAGCACAATGTTGTTTAGGCAGCTGTGGCCCACATGAGGTTAGAGGTAGGGAAGGCTGACTAACTAGTAGTCATGAGGATGGGAAGGAGGGGTGGGTATGGAAACTCCAGGAGTGCAGGGTTCAGTCAAGGCAAGAACTGAAAGACTAAGAAAAACTTGTTTCTTGGTGTGAAAAAGAGAATGTCTGGGAATTACTCATATTTCCCACGGGGATGATGTGAGGCTTATATAGTTCTCTCTGTTTATCTATTATTCTTGTCTGTGCCAGTAATCATTGTGCTTTTAAAAAATGTTAATTAAAAATTTTCTTTTATTGGAGTATAGTTGGTTTACAGCATTGTGTTAGTTTAAGGTGTTCAGGAAAGTGGGTCAGTTTAAAAATTTTGGTAATTCTTATCCTTAAAACTTTATTTAGGCTTTATATGTTATCTGTATAAGACTACAGTAATTGAGAAATGACAGCAAACACCTGTTAAGTTCAGGGAAGTGAAATAAACTTGATCGTACTCTGTGATAGAGGCCACTGGCTTATTGTTGCTCACTGGTTTGTAAATATGCCAACAGTGAGAGATGACCATCTGGTTAGGTAGGCAACCCCTGAGTCGAGCTTGACTTGCATACAAGTGGTTCGTGTGTGTGAATCGTGGCTGTAGCCGTGGCAGGGCTGTGTGCGGCCCTTTTCCTCCTGTTGACAGTTTTCAGAATCACTCACTGGTACCGTGAATGAAAACTCTGTGATCTGATGAAGCTAACCTATTGGGTAGGCAAAGTTGTAGGGTGGTGGGGAGTGGGGAAAGAGGGAAACATTTCTTTTTTCTCCCTGCTTTTAAAGCCTTGGGTTTGGAAGGATGAAAGCTGTGAAGAGTATAGGGAACTGGCATCATGAAATGGTGGTTTGCCCACCCCTGAATAGTTTTCCCTCCAGAGTCTGAAACTTTTCTTCTTGACCGGTGTTGAAAATGTTCCTAGAGATTGGTTTTGCTCTTGAAAAGAAAAAACGTCTGCAGGGTCAGGGTGAGCTGTCTCATACTGGCAGCATTCTCTAATTTGGACTGATAATTGTCTGCCTAGTGCCTCTGGATGAGGAAATCGCTAGTTTTACTTTGAGAGTGGAAGGAACAGTGGGGAGAAAGGCAAGTAGTTTTGTACCTAGAATGTTTTTAGAAGGAGGCTAAAGCCTGGGTAAGAGCGTAGTAATAGGGACTTGGGGCAGAATGAAGAGGCTGGGTGTACATGGGGATGCCCCTTGACAAGCTTTTCCTCCTTTTAAGTGTAGCTTTGGGCTGGCTCTGTACTCTGGGAAAGGAAACAAAACTCCCTTCCCATTTCTTCTTGGGCCAGATGACTCTGCTTCAGAGGTTAGGACTCAGGGTTAACACTGGCTCAGGACCATATTTCAGTGGTAGCTTTTGTGGTCTGGCCTATGGACCTAAACACAGATTGGAACAACTTTTCCCTGGGGAAATAAATGAGCACCAAATAACAGACTTTAGAAGCAAACTTTTGTGATATAACCAGTTTGTAAGTTGACTTTGTACCATACTTTTTGTAGTGCATACCAGGCCTATTCATTGGCAGCCACATACTTCACTTGAGGTGTAGATATCATCACTGAGATTGTACAGAAGTCACATGAAAGGCACGTGGTGGCTCTAGACAGTGAGACAATCAGCACCTTTGACTGAAGTTTTGTTAAAGAGAAGCTAAAAGGAGTGTAGGGTTTAGGGTAGTTTTTATTATTCTGCATTAGCATTCTGGAGGATAAATTATGGAGATCTCTGTAATTATGCATGTTAAGTGAAATGCTGATTTCAGTCAGGAACAAAAATATGTACTCAAGTGCAGGAATATCAAGCACATTGGAAACATTTGACAAAATAAGGGAGGATGTTGCAGGGAACAAAGGTTCTCTGTGACTTGACAGCTGCTGTTAAAAAGTGACACCAGGAAGCGCCCGGTCTGGCTTACAGCTGCCTGAAGTTGCTGTAGTCTTCTCTAGTGTTACCAGAGGAATTTGCACCGCTCCTGTTTTAGCAAACAGAGGCCACTGATAGCTAACCAGGACCTTACTGTGCTCTTAGAAATCGATTCCTAGTTCTTCATTATGACCTTCATAATTACTGGGTTTTCCAACAGCAAAATATGTTGAGGCTCTAACCATGTATGTGCAGAGTACCTTGCTTAACACCAAAGAAATTCTTAAAAGCTTGAGACAGGCCTTGGATTCATCAAATCTAGCTGGACACATTTAACAGGGTTTTAACTGGAACTCTAACTTATTTTAGTTTCTTTGGAAGCCTCAAAGACTGGGAATAAAGCAGTAGTTGCTTGGTGACCCTCATATTTCAAGGACTTGCATAGAAGATGGCCTTAAATTGCTTTTGCACATTTAGCCCATACTTTCCAGGAAGTAAAAGTGTGGAGAATTAAGGGTTCTGAGACAAGGGTATTTTTGGAGAGGAAGCCGTCAGCGGCGTGTTCTTTGCCCTTTCCCATCTCTACACACCATGGAGTGGAGAGGATGCTTCTCTTAAGCCCCCTTCATTGAAGCCAAATGATGGGGGAAGCTCCAATAGAATCATTCTGAGAACTTGACCTGTATCCCCTTGTGTTTGGAGAACATAAAGATTAGTATACGAATCTGTGGACTGATAGCAGAGCAGAGAGAAAGGAAGAGGACTGTTTAGTTAGTAGTATGCACTTTAAAAGACAATAATAGGTTCCCCTGAGTTTCTGGATGGAACCAGATTTAAAAACCTTCTGAAAAGAGACACTGTGTGTCGCAGCCTAGAAGATGATGTCAGTCAGGAGAAGGTGTCCTTCGGAACCCCAAGAATTGAGAGTGTTCCAGGACTTACTCATGTCCTGAGAATTGCACGTGGAGGGTCTCACTTGTGTACTCTTCTGGAAAACCTGCAGGACCTCCTGAGAAAGTTATCATGGGCATCAGCTCTCACTGGTAAGGCCTTGTCAACCTCCCTTATTTCTCTCTACTCCTTCAGCTTCCAACCCCTAAGGAGCCAGGATAGAGGCAGTCTTGTTGGCAGTAGGAAAGATACATAATAATACGGGGAAATTGAAGATGACTGGTCTTAATATCCCTCTGCTGCTACTGCTGCTAAGTGGCTTCAGTTGTGTCTGTGACTCTGTGCGACCACATAGACAGCAGCCCACTAGGCTCCCCCGTCCCTGGGATTCTCCAGGCAAGAACACTGGAGTGGGTTGCCATTTCCTTCTCCAGTGCGTGTCTGACTCTTTTCAACCCCATGGACTGCTGCCTACCAGGCTCCTCCGTCCATGGGATTTTCCAGGCGAGAGTACTGGAGTGGGGTGCCATTGCCTTCTCCAAAATTATCCCTCTACCCCAGTCCAATCACAAAACTCTCAGCTCTGTGTAGAACGGAGAGAAAGAAACTTTAATTTTAGATGAGTATTGACTGATGTAATTAAGATGTTGTACTGTGTTGTTTAGTTGATAAGTTGTGTCTGACTCTTTTGCCACCCATGGACTGCAGCCCGCCAGGCTCCTCTGTCCATGGGATTTCCCAGGCAAAAATATTAGAGTGGATTGCTATTTCCTTCTCCAGGGGATCTTCCTGACCCAGGGGTCAAACTCACATCTCCTGAATTGGCAGGTGGATTCTTTACCACTGAGCCACCAGAGAATCCCAAGACGTTGTACTAGACATCTAAATATTTTTTTTCAGTTTTTGAAATTGAAGTATAATTCGTGTACAGTGTTGTGACAATCTGCTGTATAGCAGAGTGACTCAGATATACACATACATTCTTCTTAAAATATTCTTTTCCATTATAATTTCACACCCTCTTCCAACAACACACGAGGTGACTCTACACATGGACATCACCAGATGGTCAATACTGAAATCAGATTGGTTATATTCTTTGCAGCCGAAGATGGAGAAGCTCTATACGGTCAGCAAAAACAAGACCGGGAGCTGATTGTGCTGAGATCATAAACTCCTTATTGCAAAATTCAGACTTAAATTGAAGAAAGTGGGGAAAACCACTAGGCCATTAAGGTATGACTTAAATCAAATCCCTTATGATTATACAATGGAAGTGACAAATAGATTCAAGGGATTAGATCTGGTAGACAGAATGCCTGAAGAACTATGGACAGAGATTCATAATGTTGTACAGGAGGCAGTGATCACAACTATTGCCAAGAAAATGAAATGCAAAAAGGCAAAGTGGTTGTTTGAGGAGGTCTTACAAATAGCTGAGAAAAGAAGAGAAGCAAAAGGCAAAGGAGAAAGATCAACCCATCTGAATGCAGATGGGTTCACAGAAGAGCAAGCAGTTTCACAGACACACAGAGATAAGAAAACCTTCCTAAATGATCAGTGCAAGAAATAGAGGAAAACAATAGAATGAGAAAGACTAGAGATCTCTTCAAGAAAATCAGAGATGCCAAGGGAACATTTCATGCAAAGATGGGCACAATAAAGGATAGAAATGGTATGGACCTAACAGAAGCAGAAGATACTAAGAGGTCGCAAGAATACACAAAAGACCTATATAACAAAGATCTTAGTGACCCAGATAACCATGATGATGTGATCACTCACCTAGAGCCAAACATCTTGAAGTGCGAAGTCAAGTGGGCCTTAGGAAGCATCACTACGAATAAAGTTAGTGGAGGCAATAGAATTCGTGCTAATCTATTTCAAATCCTAAAAGATGATGGTGTGAAAGTGCTTTACTTAATTTGCCAGCAAATTTGGAAAACTCAGCAGTGGCCACAGGACTGGAAAAGGTCAGTTTTCATTCCAATCCCAGAGAAAGACAATGCCAAAGAATGTTCAAACTACCTCACAGTTGCACTTATTTCACATGCTAGCGAAGTAATGCTCAAAATTCTCCAAGCCAGGCTTCAACAGTAAGTGGACTGAGAACTTCCAAATGTTCAAGATGGATTTAGAAAAGGCAGAGGAACCAGAGATCAAATTGCCAACATCCGCTGGGTCATAGAAAAAGCAAGAGAATTCCAGAAAAACATCTGCTTCATTGACTACACTAAAGCCTTTGACTGTGTGGATCACAAGAAACTGTGGAAAATTCTTCAAGAGATGGGAATACCAGGCCCACTTTACCTGCTTCCTGAGAAATCTGTATGCAGGTCAAGAAAAAATGGACTGGTTCCAAATTGGGAAAGGAGTACATCAAGGCTGTATATTGTCACCCTGCTTATTTAACTTATATGCAAAGAACATCATGCGAAATGCCGGGCTGGATGACACACAAGCTGGAATCAAGATTGCCAGGAGAAATATCAATAACTTCAGATATGCAGATGATATCACCCTTATGGTAGAAAGCAAAGAAGAACTAGAGAATCTCTTGATGAAAGAGGAGAGTGAAAAAGTTGGCTTAAAATTCAACATTCAAAAAAGTAAGAACATGGCATCCAGTCCCATCACTTCATGTCGAATAGATGGGGAAACAATGGAAACAATGATGAACTTTGTTTTCTTGGGCTCCAAAATCACTGCAGATTTGAAATAAAAAGACACTTGCTCCTTGGAAGAAAAGCTATGACCAACGTAGACAGCATATTAGAAAGCAGACACATTACCAACAAAGGTCCGTCTAGTCAAAGTTACGATTTTTCCAATAGTCATGTATGGATGTGAGAGTTGGTCCCTAAAGAAGGCTGAGCTCCTAAGAATTGATGCTTTGGAACTATGGTGCTGGAGAAGACTCTTGAGAGTCCCTTGGACTGCAAGGAGATCAAACCAGTCAATCCTTAAGGAAATAAAACCTGAATATTCATTGGAAGGACTGATACTGAGCCTGAAGCTCCAATACTTCAGCTACCTGATGGGAAGAGCCGACTCATTAGAAGTTGGGTGATGCTGGGAAAGATTGAAGGCAGGAGAAGGGGATGAGATGACTGAATGGCATCATTGACTCAATGCACATGCGTTTGAGCAAGCTCGGAGAGTTGGTGATGGATAGGGAAGCCTGGCGTGCTGCAGTCCATGGGGTTGCAAAAAATCCAACACAATTGAGTGACTGAACAACATCAAATTATGATTTCATAGGATATTGAATATAGTTTCCTATGCTGTACTTTGGGACCTTGTTGATCCATTCTAAATGTAATCGTGTATCTTCCAACATCAAATTCCCAGCCTTTCTCCTGCCCCCATTTGGCAACCACAAGTCTATAGTCTCTTAGTCTGTTTTTTTTAATGTTTTATTTATTTGGCCACACAGGGTATTAATTGCAGCACACAGGACCTTCGATCTTCATTGCGCCATGAGAAGGAGGTTCTTAGTTGCGGCATGTGGGATCTAGTTCCCTGACCAGGGGTCGAACGTGGGCCACCTGCATTAGGA
This sequence comes from Bos indicus, assembly GCF_029378745.1. NCBI lineage: Eukaryota > Metazoa > Chordata > Mammalia > Artiodactyla > Bovidae > Bos > Bos indicus. The sequence continues at coordinate 38,814,333 of NC_091774.1, forward strand.
GCTCAGAGTCTTAGCCACTGAAACCAGCGTGGAAGCCCCTGTTTCTGTTTTGTATATAGGTTCATTTGTGCCATAGTTTAGATTCCACATTTAAGCGATATCATATAGTATTTGTCCTTCTCTTTCTGGCTTACTTCACTTAGTGCTATAGTCTCTTGTTGTATTCATGTTGCTGCACGTGGCATTCTTTTTTATGGCGGAGTAGTATTGCATTGTATATATGTACTGCATCTTCTTTATTCATTCACCTGTTGATGGACATTTAGGTTGTTTCTGTGTTTTTTTTTGGCTCTTGTGAATAGTGTTGCTATAAACATAGGGATGCATGTATCTTTTTGAATTATAGTTTTGTCTGTGTATATTCCTAGAAGTAGGATTGCTGGATCACATGGTAATTCTATTTTTAGTTTTCTGAGTAACCTCCATACTGTTTTGACAGTGGCTGTACTAACTTACATTCCAACCAACAGTATGGGAGGTTTCCCTTTTCTTCAGACCTCTCCAGTAGTTGTTATTTGTAGACTTTTTAATGATGACCATTCCAACTGGTGTGAAGTGGTACCTCATTGTATTTTTGATTTGCATTTCTCTAATAATTAGTGATATTGAACATCTTTTCGCTTGCTGACTGGCCACCTTAATTATTGAAACCATAATGTTCTTTGGGCTGAAAGTAATTGAAAAGCATTTATAATTGAACGATTAGAAAAAATTAGGAGATTTACCTCAGATCTCATTAAATTGCAAGGAAAAGCTTACCCACAGAAGGGCTTTGAAGAAAGTTTTCTGCTTATAATACACTGAGTTTATTAGCTCAGTGTTTGATTTATACATCCATATGTACACACATTCATATATACTGGGTTTCCTTGGTGGCTCAGGTGGTAAAGTATCTGCCTGCAATGCAGGAGATCCAGGTTCAGTCCCTGGGTTGGGAAGATCCCCTGGAGAAGGGAATGGCTACCCATTCCAGTATTCTTGCCTGGAGAATTTCATGGACAGAGGAGCCTGATGGGCTGCAGTCCAGGGAGTTGCAAAGAGTTGGACATGACAGAGCGACTAACACATATATACAAACATGAAAAGATGAGCAATTAGGAGGTATACATCTCTAACATCTCTAAGGCCCATTTTCTCAACAGAAGAGAGTTGAGAACAAGGCTGATTTAAGGAGGGCATATTCCAGGGCCCACTTCAGGATGAGGGAAAAGGCAAACCAAAAAGGAAGGGGTGAGGGCTGCTCAGAGCTGCCCCAGGGACTGGAGAGGTGCGATCACCAGTGAGGCTGTGTGTGCCGCTCTCCTCTTCCTGCTCATCCTGGCCCACTGTGCCAAGGATCCTGATGTGCAGGGAGGCAGTAGGGTGAAGTGGGAAGAGCTGGAGGTGCAAGTCGGACGGACCAGAATACAGTGCTACCCCCTTTACCAGCTGTGGGAAACTGGAGCACCTCATTTAACTTGCCTGAACTCAGTTTCCTTGACTGTAAGATGGGAATACTAACCGAACCCCAAACCACTTACTTTCTTTTGCAAGGCCTCCAACTCTTTAACCAGAAAACGACCTCAATATGCTCTGAATTCCTCCTACCCTTTAAGGTGAGGATAGTTTGGATTTTCCCAACTTTGAATATACTGTCTTACTGTTAAAAGTTGTGATTTGGAAATATGTACATATCAAGCTTTATGTATACCATGTATACAGGGCGGAGGTGAACAGGACCACAAGAAAGGAAAGAATGGAACCGTGTAGTTGTTAGTCTCGGTTTTCCTTGTTTCGTATTTTTCCTGGTACTTTTACTCCTTGTTTTATAGGCCAATAAAGGAATAAAAGATTTGAAATCTTATGAATTATATTAAATAGCAAGAATTCTAAAGCATTCATTAGGATAAGACCTGAACTTAAATCGTAGTTCTCCTTATTAGCTAGCTGGGTGACCTGGAAAAGGTAGTCTGTGCCTCACTTAAAAATTTAAGAGGGAAATACATATCTGAAGAATCTTTAGGAAAAGTTTATGTGTATCATTTTTAAACTGCATGTCACAAAGCAGATGCTTAATAAATGATGACTCCTGTTATTGATTGAGGATATTTCTTTTTTTTAAAAAAATGGGAGCAGTGGAAGCAGGAATGGAGGATGAGAATGAGTGGGCTTTACCTCCAGAGAGGGTGAGTAGAGCACGAGTGTTGGCCAGAAAGCCTGGAAACTTGATTTTAGTGCTGGATCCATTTGATCTTTAAACATTAGGCAAGTCCACTCTACCTCTGACAAAAATCTGTCCTCATAGAGCTTGTATTCCAGTCAGGTTGAAGGAATGGTGGACAGTAAAAGAGAAAAAATAAAATATAAAGAGAACTACAAGATATTCTGACCAAAAAAAAATCATCAGGTTTCTAGGTGAGTTAGTTGGTCTTGAGTAGAGTGAGGGGAAAGCTTAGGATTAAAAAGGATCTAGTATATTCTTCCTTTGATTTGACCCTTCCTGTAGTACTTAACGTACTACCACCAGATTTAAAAAAATTTTTTTAATAATATATGCAGTGTATAATTATATAGTGATCACTATAATATATTCTTGTATACACATTACCCAGATTCGGGAGTTGTCGAGGTTTTCCCACACTGTTTAACCAGTTTCCTTCCCCTGCTGTCTCCCTTTCCCCTCCTCTTTCTGACCCCGTGAGTTTAGAGGACTCCGAAGAACACTGCTGTGCTCAGAAATGCCCTGGCACTTGTTTACAGCTCCCCAGTGGCGCCTCAGGTCTAAGCTCACTGGACTTGAATCAGTGAGCTGGGTTTTCTGAGTTTCCCAAATTCTCCAGGAAATTCATTACCCGTCCCAGGGTGTAGACCAGGCACCGCTCCGTGGCAGTGTTTGGGAATTGCATTTTCACCAGGACCTTGGTGCCTGGAGAGTGACTTGTCACTTCTGCCACTAATTGCAGAAGTTACATCAGCTTATTTTCTTTCCTCCCAGTCCCCTCCTTATCTTCCTTAAGGCAGCTCGTTTGAATGGGAAAAGAATGAAGTGGCAGTTCTCTTAAGTTAAGTAGAGCTTCTATTTATTGTGTGGCAGGAAAAACATCCCTAGCTATCACTATTTGTTATGGTTTGGACAGTCCTACTCAGACCATATTTTATCAGGGAAAATCTCCCTGTCTGAATGGGACAGCTTCCCTAATCTTAAGCTTTTCTCCATAATTCCGAGCAACCCTAAAGAGACTTAGGTCCACATTTGCCCTTCTTATTACCTGGAAGGCATCCCACCTATTGAAAAGAGGTATTCCTTTCTTTCTAGTTGGGATCCTTCTCCATGCATCTTTTCCTGTGATTTCAGGAAAGCGTACTGCTTTCTGCACCTGTGACTCTCACTCCTCCTCTCAGTGGGCTGAACTCTATAGTCCACTGCCCTTCCGGAGCCTCTGCTGTCTTCCACAATGCAAGACTGTATTTTTTTCACCTTGTTTTCTGCTACAAAATACCTGTCTGGGGCTGTTGGTAACTTTTTTCAGCCTCAGGGGAGAGACTGTTTTCTCTTCAATTGCTGGGACTCTATAAGTGAAGGCACACACAGTTACTATGTATTCCTGCAGCATTACCTGCTTACACTTGGTTGCCTTCTGAACAAGCATGTTACTGGCATTTCCTGCTAATTTCTGTTCTTTGGCCAATACCTTTAATACTCCCCATTCCCCTTGTCCCAATTACAACACAGTTGCTAGTTGTGTAAAAAGCAGTGGGTTCCTGTGTAAGTAGGGACCTTGTCCCTGTGCTGTGCTTAGTCGCTCAGTCATGTCTAACTCTTTGCAACCCAATGGACCATAGCCTGCCGGGCTTCTCTGTCCATGGGTTTCTCCAGGCAAGAATACTGGAGTGGGTTGCCACGTCCTCCTCCAGGGGATCTTCCCAACCCAAGGATCGAACCCAAGTCTCTTGCATTGCAGGCGGATTCTTTACCATCTGAGCCACCAGGGATGCCCCATAAATGATTGTTGAACAAGTGAATGAAACCAAGAGCAAGAGCAATCGGCAGAAGGGATTCAGGTAGTGAAGAATACCACTTTGGTGAACAACACACATCAAACTGGAGAGCTTTGTGAACTGTGTAAAGAAAGTGCTGATTCCTAGAAACAACGGGGAACCATTAATATATTTTATAGAGGAGTAGTTTGTACACATACAAAATGCACATACCTTAAATGTACAGCTCGGTGAGATTTTACATATGTGTTATATATACTTGTGTAATTACTGCTGAAGTCCAAAGAAATATTTCCAGAACTTCAGATGGGGAGCTTTTATCTTGATTCACAGCATTTTGGAAAACAAGTCTAGTCTGGTATAACTAGGATTGGAATTACAATAGCCGTTCCTGGTATTAGGTCATGTTTTCAGTTGAATAAAAACTCTAGTTCATACCATTTAACTACATGACAGAACAATACACTGACCAACATTTATTAGTCATCAGTGTGTGTTGGCACTTTATATTCTTTACTTCATTTTATCCTTTCCATGGGGTTGTGTTACTATCCTGTTTTACAGATGCTGAAGGTTAAAGAGGTAATTTGCGCCTTAGGTTCCACAGCTAGAAAGTAGTAGAGTTAGAATTAAATCCAGCACTCTCCATCACCAGAGACTGATCTCCTGTTGGTGATCTGCTGCCTCAAATATCTGGGACCCAAGTTTAAGTAACAAAAATATTAAGTCTTTGGGATAGGAGGTGATGATTTATCTTTCCTACCTGCACAGGATGAATGCTAGTTTTAGGCGCATTATGACCTGTGGCTTATTAGAATTGTGAGAGGAAAATGGGTCTTTGGTTATGTAACAGAGTAATGTTCCTTAAGATGGATCTCTTATGAGGGGCGATGATGCTTTTAGTGAAGATGGTTCTTTAAAATCTATATATAGCAAGGTCTCTGCAAATTTTGAAAATAGGACATAGCAAAGATGAAATGTAGACCTAAATACCCAGAAATTGCAACAGTTAACTCATATTAAACATTAATGAGTGGGATAAATGCATGCCAGTCTTGGTGAAGAGGCAAAATTCTTATAACATTAAGATTGTATTTCAAGAGCCAAGACATCTAAAGAAAATATGTAACTTCCATAGTCACAGAAAGGAAAAACAATTGTCCTCAGCGTTGCTTAAACCAACAGTCCTCTATATGTGTTATTTTCTTAATTTGGTATCACAATGCAAAGAAACCCATCACAGCGGAAGTCATACATGACTTGAACATTTGAAAAAAATATACTTAATATTTGTCCATTGTGTTTTCAGACAAACTGGGAGGGTCATTTTGGCACATTAAGGGATAACTTGGGAGTCGTCAACGAAGCTTAGGTTTTACAAGATGAAAGCATGGCAGCAAGTGTCAGGTTACTGTGGAGAAACATGTTTCAGGAAACTTAAGATTTAAATACTGTGCTTTATCCAGGTTGTTTGGTGAAAGACTGCTTTCTGTGTTGTTTAGAATAGTGGGTACAAAGAATATGTTGCCAGTTGTATTTACTTTTAGAAGAGATGTGGGTTCCAGAGAGTCAGTTCAAAGATTGTTTTGATATCTGTTTATTTTAAAATGGGGATGGGGTGGTGATGGAAATGGCTTTCTACTCAAAGCCCCTCCTGTTGGTAATTAAAAAAAAAAAAATCAGTTCAGTTCAGTCACACAGTCATGTCCGACTCTTTGCGACCCTATGGACTGTAGCATGCCAGGCTTCCCTATCCATCACCACCCGCCAGAGCTTACTCAGACTCCTGTCCATTGAGTCGGTGATACCATCCAACCATCTCATCCTCTGTTGTCCCCCTTTCCTCCCACCTTCAATCTTGCCCAGCACCAGAGTCTTTTCAAATGAGTCAGTTCTTGCATCAGGTGGCCAAAGTATTGGGAGTTTCAGCTTCAGCATCAGTCCTTCCAATGAGTATTCAGGACTGATTTCCTTTAGGAGGGACTGGTTGGATCTCCTTGCAGTCTAGGGGACTCTCAAAAGTCTTCTCCAATACCACAGTTCCAAAGCATCAATTCTTCAGCACTCAGCTTTCTTTGTAGTCCAACTCTCATATCTATACATGACTACTGGAAAAACCATAGCTTTGACTAGATGGACGTTTGTTGGTAAAGTAATGTCTCTGCTTTTTAATATGCTAAGTTGGTTGTAGCTTTTCTTCTAAGGAGTAAGCGTCTTTTAATTTCATGGCTGCAGTCACCATCTGCAGTGATTTTGGAGCCCAAGAAAATAAAGTCTTTCACTGTTGCTATTGTTTCTCCATCTATTTGCCGTGAAGTGATGGGACCAGATGCCATGATCTTCGTTTTCTGAATGTTGAGCTTTAAGCCCACTTTTTCACTCTCCTCTTTCACTTTCATCAAGAGGCTTTTTATTTCCTCTTCACTTTCTGCCATAAGGGTGGTGTCATCTACATATGTGAGGTTATTGATATTTCTCTTGGCAATCTTGATTCCAGCTTTTGCTTCTTCCAGCCCAGCGTTTCTCATGATGTACTCTGCATTTAAGTTAAATGAGCAGGGTGACAATAAACAGCCTTGACATACTCCTTTCCCAATTTGGAACCAGTCTGTTATTTCATGTCCAGTTCTAATTGTTGCTTCTTGACCTGCATACAGATTTCTCAGGAGGCAGGTCAGGTGGTCTTGTATTCCCATGTTATTAAGAATTTTCCACAGTTTATTGTGATCCACACAGTCAAAGGCTTTGGTGTAGTCAGTAAAACAGAAGATGTTTTTCTGGAACTCTCTTGCTTTTTTGATGATCCAACTGATGTTGGCCATTTGATCATTTAAATGAAGCCACCAAAAGGGAAATAGAATTACAGCTAAATTCTGTATAACTAAAGTTACTCCAAAAATACAAATAAAAAATAGGAAGTATCATTTAAAATTAAAATAAATATGTAAAGTCAGGGTAGCAAGCAGATTAGTCCTTGTCCCCTCCCCCTCTGCCCCCATACGAGGAGTTTCTTTGCTGCCCTGTTCAGAGTGCTTACTTTTAAGTAGCTTTTTGGTTTGTGCACAGCTCACCATGCAGGGTTGTCTCTTCAGAATGATGTGTCCCTGGAGCCAGCAGGTCCAGTTTCCAGGAGCCCTTTCTTGTAGAATGACTGAACACCTTCAGCACTCATTTCTAGCATTAAGCTGCCTTCCTCCAAGTCATCCCTCAGATTTTGTGATGAGTTAGTGGCAAAATAGGCTTTGAGGAGGCCAGTCAAGAGGGAGAGTAAGGGAGACACTCAGAACTGACATCAGTGTCCTAGGCAGCGCCCTTCTGGATGAAGGGGAAATCAGTTGTCTTTTAGATGCGTGTTTCTGGTTTCTTTTTAAAATCTTTTAAAAAGATTGTGAAATGTAATAATCAAACATTAAGTGATTTGCTAGGACTCCTCCCGTCTTCCTCTGCTGCCTTAACTGCCCTCCTTCTGGTGATGACTTCATAAGGTGATGGTTGGGTGGCTTTGCTAACAGAAGAGGAAATAGTTGGAAAACTAACAAAAATATCAGTGAAAGAATAAGTTTGAGATTCATGCAGATTAAAAAAAAATCCTGAAATCATGTCCTTTAGGGTAATACACAAGGCAACTGAAAGGGAACTAAGGCAAGGTGTGAGAAAAGTGAAGAGACGATCAGGCATCGAAGCAGGCAGACTTCGTGTTGTCTCTTTTGTTCCAAAACTGTTACAGTTTGTTCTAAGGACTGATGCCTGCCTTTGGGTTGGAGATAGACCCGAATTACAGCTATAGGTGTGTTTCTAGTTTTTCTGGAACTTGAAATCTAGAGTTTTACTTGTATGTAAGTTAATTACGAAAAATGGAAAAAAAATGCAGTAGAGCTTTTACAGTCTTCTTACATGTTTCAGATGTGAAAATTCAGAGATGTTTAGTATCCTTTCTCCACTTGGAAGCTGCTGTGAATAGATTTCATTCAATAGGGAATTGACATAGTAGGATACACTTTAATACAGTAAAAATATTTTGATGAGTTCTGGGTAAAGTTATGTTGGTACTTGGGCAAGTAAGCATAAATTTTAAAATTATGTTATTTTTCTTACAGTCTTATTTTGTAACGGATTATGATCCAACCATCGAGGATTCCTACACAAAGCAGTGTGTGATAGATGACCGGGCAGCCCGGCTAGACAGTAAGTAAGCTTCTTTTATTTAATGGTTCATGTATCATATTTTTTTAAGTAAGCTTTGAAGTTTTGCTAGGTTAAATACCTACAGCTGAAATGTTAGATGATCTTGAATATAAGTTCATCTTTTTCATTAGTTTTAATTGATGAATCTACATGTTAGGCAGTTTAAATGTAATGTAAAACAATAACTGGATTGAGAGCAGGTAAAATTAGTCATGTCACTGTAACTTGTTAAAGTTGGGTTTATTGGGACATTTGGGGAAAAAACAAACGAGGTCTTGGCTCTTCCTGCATTTTGATGAAGGCTAAAACAGGTGAAGTAAATATAGAAAAGCTTCAATATTTGCTAACTTGCTTAGAGTTTATAGCACAGAGGCCTTAGCAAATAGTGTTTTGTGCTTGGTTAAACATTCCACTCCTCCACAAGAGAAAGGGCTGTTCTTTTAACTTGTATGATTCTTTTATTCACAGAGATCAATGAATACCTCAGCACCTGTACATTCAGTATGGTATTGGGGGGTGGGGTGCACCAGCATTTCCTTCTTGAATTTACAGGTATCTTTTTCAGTTCTTTTCATAGAGGAGGTAAACATCCAAGTGACTTCAGAAGTTATCTGACTCTCTCTGCCTATATGAATTTGATATTTATAACCTTGTCATTGCTATGCTAATGTATTCTAACTACGAAATCAACCTGCACTGATGAAGATAACTCTGCGACTGTCTGCCATTAGAATACATTTGTCTTTAGCATTGAAAATAAAGTACTAAAAGGGGAATGCTGTTTAAAAAATTGTACCAAGTGTGATGTTTTCCAAAGGATTCACAGTAACTGGGCCTGCCCATGTGAGGGAGCCATTTTTGAGAGATGAACACATGAACATCATTACATTTCTTGTTTTTTCTTTAGTTCTGGATACAGCGGGACAAGAGGAATTTGGAGCTATGAGAGAACAGTATATGAGAACTGGCGAGGGTTTCCTTTTGGTCTTTTCAGTCACAGACAGAGGCAGGTTTGTATCAGTATTTAACTGTAGATCTCTCCTGTTCATGTCTAGCTCACTGTTCATTAAATTTGCATTCTTGTTTGTATAGGAAAAGGAAAAGTAAGAAAGTACTAAATGGGACAGGGGAGTCTGAATTCTGATATTTGACCAAATTAATGAATTTGTTTTTGTTTTTAGTTTTGAAGAAATCTATAAGTTTCAAAGACAGATTCTCAGAGTAAAGGATCGTGATGAGTTTCCAATGATTTTAATTGGTAATAAAGCAGATCTGGATCATCAGAGACAGGTGAGAGGGTTTTGCTCTTGGGAAACCAGTTATTTGTAATTATGTAAGTGAGCAGCTATATTTAATGAGAAAGTGCCGTGATCAAAAACACTGTGCTGAGTGTGGCACGCTGGATTTGATGGGAGTACTATAACAGGTGACAGATTAAAAGGAAGCAGATTTGGGGATATTAAATTTTTACATATTACACAGAACTTCAGTGGACTGTAAACCTGCAGGTATTTTATACCAGCTCCATTCACATGTTATAATTTCTAAGGTAAGACTTACAGCTCTAATTTACATACTCTTAAAATTACCCCTGTGCTGTGCTTAGTCGCTCAGTCGTGTCCGACTCTTTGTGACCCCATGGACTGTAGTCCACCAGGCTCCTCTGTCCATGGAATTCTCCAGGCGAGAATACTGGAGTGGGCTGCCATGCCCTCCTCTAGGGGATCTTCCCAACCTGGGGATCAAACCCAGGTCTCCTGCATTGCAGGAGTATGCTTTACCATCTGGGTCACCTGGGTAGCTTAATTCAGTGTTAATGCTGAATTACCTCATTTAGAGAATGACTTTAATTTAAATGACAGAATTTGAATTTTTCCTAAGTCCTGTTAATCACATGGGCAGCTCTAACTGCCCAATAACCTGCAGGAAAATAATATTTTTAGTATTTCGTTGCAAGCTTATTTATACTCATTTGTTCTTTACCCAATTATTTCACATTTGATTTTTAAAATTTTTGGTATATATTGGCCACTCCTCTTTTTTGTGGCAGAGGGGAACAAGATCAGATGTAAGTTAATGGAGATGCTACGTTATTTAGGTCTTTAGTCTTTACCCCCTCATCTGGAATACAGTTGTTTCAATACTTTCTTAACTTGTGTGCTGGTATTTAAGTTCCATTTTTTTATATGATCTTGGTGTTAACGTAGTCTTTTGTTGGCAGATTTTGTTTGAGAGTGCAGACATCAGGAAAGATGGGTTGACAAACAGCGTTGAGGACAGACTTCCATTTTATAATTAACCATTATCTAAAACAGAATCTTTGATTCGTGTGCTGTTTGTAAAGTTTTGTTGAAGGTATACCAAATTTTAGACATGAACTTGATAGGATGATACTGTTCTAATGCTAAGTTTAGACATGTTTACCTGGTATAGAATAAATCTTACTGGTACTTCTCTTTCAGATCTGATTTATTATAAAGTTAAGGTGAAAAACATTCTATCTTCATTTCAAACCAGTAAAAGCTGTTGAAAGTAATTTAGGATATGGCATTGATCACATCCTAAAACTTGGAGTAGACAGTCCATCTTTTATAAAAAATTTATATTTTATCTTGAGGTGACCATCTTCTTCAGCATTTCTCAATCTAATTATATTTATTAACTATTGCTCAGTAGGACTTTTTTTAACTGTTCTTCTTAGCCCTTTCTAGTACTAGAAACATTTATAGATGTTGTTGGATCTGAGAACTAATGGCAAAGTAGCTCTGCCGGGAACAGGGGGTTCTTGCTGTATCTAATGCTGGATAGATATATTTCCTGCCCTGGTTTTTCTCAAGCTTTTTCATGGTGGTAACTCCAGTAAAGGAATTAGTTGGCAGGCCTGGGCTGAGCTGGGAGTCTTCTATATGTTTGGCAAGATTAGGGAGAACAGAGGAGGGGAGAGTGTGTCCACCAGAACTAAACAAGTCTTGCCATCGTTAGCTTGGGGGCAGGGAATCAGTATGAATTATTTTTAAGCCATTTATATAGTGAAGATTGCTAGTATTTGGAGTGAGTGTGGTTTCCATCTGTCTGCAGATATTAACATATCATGGTACTTTGGCTTTGTTTTATACCATAGATTTATAAATTTTTCATCTTAAGTTTTTTTCTTTTTTTTATAAAAGTAATAGAGTCTCAGAGTAAAATAACAACACAGTGATAAGAGAAACAGTATTGGGAATAAGTTTAATATTTTCATCACCTCAAAGATAGGCAGTGAGCTTGAAGTAAGTTCTTTATTTCTGGGCTTTGAAACATATGCATAGACATTAGTTACTGTGTAAACACTGAAAGGTTCAAATGTATATATGTATCCAAGGGAGAAAAGCAAATGGCTGAAAACTGCTTAATTTTCTGCTCATTCCTATGGGTCTCCTCTCTGAAGGATAGGCACAGAGAGACATCTTATTACTCCCATGCTTTGTCGTCTCTTTTCTAGGTTCCTTCACAGCCACACTCGGGGTGTTAGCTAACTCACTTAAAAGTCACCATCAGTACTCTTATGTGAGAGCCTTTAGTGCCGACTGGAAATCCTCCTCCGTTTCCCTAGTCCATTCATTTCCCACTTGTTTGGATAATTAATACTTACTCTTTCATTCTTAAGTTTATAACACTCCCCCTCCCTCATTCTCAACAGATTGATGATGAGTGGTATTTTCCCGAGGAACTTCCACATGGTCCCACCTGCACATGCGCTATCCTAAGTGCACGTGTGCCCCATCAGTTTTGCTTCTCCCCACTTGCGTGGATTAACTTCACCTCACTGACCAACCTCTCTGGTAGGCACTGGAGCCCATCCATTCTTTCTCCTGGGCATCACCCTAGCAGTTGTTCCATCCAGGTGTTCCAATTCTCTCCTGCATGATCATTTCCATCAGCCTGAGACATGCTGCAGTGCTCTCATCTTTATAACAAAAAGTAACCATAGCAAAATGGCAACCCACTCCAGTATTCTTGCCTGGAGAATCCTGTGGACAGCGGAGCCTGGTGGGCTGCTATCCATAGGGTCGCATGGAGTCGGATACAACTGAAGCAACTTAGCATGCATGCATGCATTGGAGAAGGAAATGGCAACCTACTCCAGTGTTCTTGCCTGGAGAATCCCAGGGACGGAGGAGCCCTCCATGGGCTGCCGTCTATGGGGTCGCACAGAGTTGGACACGACTGAAGCGACTTAGCAGCAGCAGCAGCAACCATAGCAAATGCTAACGTCACGTCCCTCTTTGAGAATGTTTTTCCTCCTCCTCCGAGTAAGCAAAACTCCTTAGAAGTGTTATCTCTACACTCATTCTCTACTTCTTTTCCTTTCTGGCACTGACTGCAGGCATGTAGCACCTGGTCAAGGTCATGGCTTAACGCAGATGTCAGTAACATTTGACACAGATACTCACATTCTCCTTTCTGAAACACTTTACTGAGCTCTGGAGCAGTATTCCCTGCACCTCCTCCCTCCTCCCTTTGTTGATACCTCCTTGTCTCTGTCAGGTGTCTTAGGGCTGAGGCAGACACTCTCCTAGGCCCTGGGTGTACAAACATACCTTTTGCCTCCTAGCCTCGAGGGCCTTACTCATAGTAGCTGAAATGCTATACTAAAGGTTTCTTATCTTTGAAAACCCTCTTTCGAATTAAAGGTGATGTTCTGTATATCTTGGCATCCTTACTTGCTGTACCAGCTGAACCCGGACAGGCCACAGGCACCCTATAAAAACTTCCCCTTGTTTGGAAATGCTGACTTTTTGGCCGTCTCTTTAGATTCATAGTCACTAACCAGTCTGATTGCCGTCAGTTGCTGGTCAGTTTGTTAATTCCTGCCTTTGTCTTAGGCATGATCCTTTGGACTTGCTCTAGTTGCTGTGCTGTTTTCCTTACAGAGCAAATGCCATTTCCCTGTGTTCTTTATATGTGGGTCAGCCCTGGGTATCCCTACTACTGCTCCTGAGATTCTGAACCATCAGGGAGGGGAGATCAGCCAGAAGAGGCTTTGCTGCTTCCTTTTGGCTTCTGTATGTCTCTGGACTTGATTCTTGCATCCCCTATTCATCCAGCTTTTATAGAACACTTTCTAGGCACTGATGACAGAAAAAAAACAAAATCACTGACATAAAAAGAGATCTGTAGAATCTGAATGGCAGTATTAACACATACCTGAGCCCTTAGAGAGACTGATCATTTTGTTTATCCTGTCAAAGGTATAGTAAGAAAATATAGGTAAATGATTTGCTTGCCCTTGCTGAAATATAAACATTATTAAATATGACAGCATATTAATTCTGAAATTTAATACAGCAGCTGTGTGTGGGCTTGGACTGTGAACTTCATGATAGCTCTGATTTCAAGCTCTTTGTCCTTGACTCAGCCTGGTCTAGAAATCAGGAGTTTTTGTCTGTCTCTCTCTCTGTTTTTTTTTCCTTTTGATTTTTCCCCTTTTGCCTCTCCTGGCTTAGTTTCTCTGTTCCTCCTTGTTAAGTGCTTGTCATCAATAATTTGAGAAAGGAGCCCATTTCACCTGTAACAATGTATTACCTCAGTGTGCTTATCCCCGCTCCACCTGTCTGTCGGTACCTTGACCACAGAGTGCCCCTGCATCCTCCCAGGGAAAACAGGCTCCTCCCCACAACAGTCGAGTAAGGGTCTCTTCTGGCTATACGTGTTGCTGCCTTGTCCGCATCTAAAAGGTTTGTAAGCACCATGAGGGCTTCTCAGTTTTGACCACTTTGTTTTGTTCATATTTTATCCTTAGCACATAGAACAAAGTTGCTGAAGGAATGAATCAAGGCATCAGTGAATCAAGATGTGGTATTAAAATGACTACATAATAGATATTTTTGAAAAACAAATTTTGCTTCTGTAAACTTAGGTTGTATTGTAAACTCAGTACAACCCTAAGTATTGCAGATGTTGTAGTCTATTTCTATTAAACCCCATTTGTTTAATAAAATTGCTCTCATCATTCCCATTTTGCTCTTCTTGATTTAAAAATACATGGTGTTAGATAAACTTGTATTGTTGTGGATTTCCACTAAGATTCATCTGTGCCTTTGAACTGAGTTTCACTGGAGGTTTCCAAGTATAAACCTGAATTTCTTGCATCGGGTTCACCTTGGCTGTTTAAAATGAAATATTTCTGGGTAGCACTCAGATCTACCAAAACCAGGCATAGGATTTGGCATCTTTATAAAATTCCCTGGTTGGGGAACCTCCAGGAAATCCTTGTTTATGTGGCTTTCAGTTTTTTGTTGATTTTTGGCTTCACAGTGTTTTGGCTTTGTTCCATATGGTGTTCTTTTTGTCATCTTTTTGCTTTTGTGGTGATGCTGTTTTTACTTCTTAACTAAAAGTATGCTCAGTAAGCTCAGAAGCAGCACTATATGTGGTTAGAGATGTCTTGACCAGAAACGTGTGTGTGAACTTTGCTGACCTCAGTTCCTGGAAGATTGATGTGAGACCGTGCTAACAAACAAACAAATGAAGCACATAAACAGTCTTAGCAGTGGGATTTTTTTTTTTTTTAATCATCTACACTTATTAATTTATTAATTTTTCTTAATTGTATAAAGTTGGGTCATTTTCCTGTTTCCCTCCAGCTGAATATATTGTGTTGGTGGGAGAGGGCAAGGTAGCTTTCTGAGGAGTAATTGAGCAGAAAGAGCAATATTCTTAAGGATGTGTATTTCCCTCCCACAATCAAATTACCTGTATCAGTAAAGAAAGTAATTTATTGAGATTGACATGTCTCAAATATTTATTTTTACCTTACTTCACAGTAAAAGAAGAGAGGCATAAGTATTTGGTCATGCTCTATTTCCTTAACATATATTTATTGAATAACTGCTATGTGCTCTTCTAGGCTCTGGGTGTACAAAGGCAAGTAGACCTTACAACTTAGCTAAAAATGGCATAATGCTGGGAGAATGAAAAGACAAACCAAAAATTGTACTATGTTGACTTTTTTTTGCTAGTCATTAAAGAATGTGATGGTCATTCTGGGATACTGTAAAAACAACAGAAAGTTTTTGATTGCTCAAGTCTTGAATTATTAGTATGAAATGAATTAGTATAGATAGAGTTGGGAGAGAAAGGAGGACATCCCAGGAAGAAGGAACAGAATTTTTAACATGAGGCTCTTTTTGTAGGAAGGAATTTCATGTCAACTTTTCTTAAAAAGGAATTTTCCTTTCTGAGTTGGTGGCTCTTTAAAGCTTTCTTTTCATACTTGGCTTCTTACTCATTGTTAATTGCTTGTTTAATTTGATTGATTTATATTTCAAACCATAGGCCTTATGGTACACGTACTGTTGTGAAGGAGGGGCAGAGTAAATTTTAAAATTGTTAAACTTACATATACCAGTGCTGTGTAGAACCTGCCTGCCACTCTTTTGAAATACAACAGGGTATAATCTGTTATAAAGTAATTGTTAGATATATACATGGTAATGTAATAGCCTAATGATATTTCACTGAAGGTGCTAACTTTTGTGAATGTAATATTAAATTAGGAGAACAAGCTACATGAAAGGAATGGTTGGAACAATACTTTGAGCTGAAGTAGGGCCAGGAATTCATATTCTAATCAGCCAGAGTGGCAAACTCACCTAGAAGTTAATATCTAAAAATTTATTTCAAAAGCAAAGGTGAAGTAAAGACTTCTCCAAGATATACAAAAATGGAAAGAATTTATTACCAGCAGACTTACGTTAAAAGAAATGGAAAAAGAGGAAAACTGTACCAAATGGAAATCTAGATCTATACAAAGAAATGAAGAACACCTTTACCCATTTATGTGGGTAAATATAAATTACTTTTATTATTGTTACTTAAATCTCCTTAAAACATAATGGGATGTTTAAAACAAAAATAGTGTAGGTGGTAATAATAAAACTTATCAGGAGGAAGAAACATACTGTTAAAAGAGTCTTAAACTATACATGGATTGACATTCCATTTGAATTAGACAGAAGTGAAACATGTATAATATAAACTGAAGCAGTTATAAAAATAACATAATACATGCTGCTGCTAAGTCGCTTCAGTCGTGTCCGACTCTGTGCAACCCCATGGACTGCAGCCTACCAGGCTCCTCCATCCATGGGATTTTCCAGGCAACAGTACTGGAGTGGGATGCCATTGCCTTCTCCCAACATAATACATACCGAGTTCATTAGCCAACCAAGATGATAAAATGGAATTGTGAAAACAATACAGCTTATTTAATGCTGGAAGACTAAATGCTTTGTGCCTAAGATCAGAAACAAAAGTATCCCCTTCCCCTGTCGTCTTTGAGGTTCCAGGCAATACGGAAGGGTCAGAAAAAGAGTGAAAATGCATCCACATTAGAAAGAAAGCAACAAAAAACAGATTTATTAACACATGGCATGATTACTTATGTAAAAAGAGTCTGTGGCATTTACATAAATAAAAACAAAAAACACCTAGATCAGTGGATTTAGCATAATTCCAGGGTCTAAGATAAAGGTACAAAAATTATGATTCTGTTTTTGCAGAGAAAAATCTATATCCTTGAAAAAAGATGAGAAGAATGTGGTTCTGTATGGATGAGAGGTTCCTAAATTTTCTATTTTTTCCTTTTTGCTCATCTATAATTTTCTCACCTGTATTTATTATTTTTTTGTGTGTGTGGTAATGGCAGCAGTGAAAGTCTTTTTTAAAAAAATATATATATTTTCAGCCCCACCATATAACTGTAAAATATCAATAATAATAATATTTCAGCCCTCTACATTTAAAACACATACAGGACATTTACTTACATTAAATTAGCATTTTCTTATTCTGACCTGGCATTTATGTGTCATCAGCAAAGCCACCCTTCCATGCTTACCTTCCTTCATTGCCTCGTGTAAGGAAGTCATCATGAGGGTGTGTGGTCCTTGTCATTGTTTTTTCCCCCACGTGTTTATTGGGAGTCTTCCATGTACCAGGTCTTGGGGAGTGCAAATGGGAAGAGGATCATGGCTTCTTGATGCTCGCCCTGCTCTCCAGGTTCCCCTCTTGCTATGTTCTCTCTTGACTTGCTGTATTCTAGCCATTCTAGGCTTTTTCAATTCCTGGAACTTGGAGCATCTTCACACCTGCTATTTCCTTTGTCAAGGATACTTTATTTTAACTCTTAATTTTATACTGGGGTGTAGCTGATTAACCATGTTGTGATAGTTTGAGGTGGACAGTGAGGGGACTCAGCCATACATGTACATGTATCCATTCTCCCCAAACTCCCCTCCCATCTGGCTGCCACATAATGTTGAGCAGAGTTCCATGTGCTGTATAGTAGGATTTGGTTGGTTATCCATTCTAAATATAGCAGCGTGTGTATGTCCATCCCCAATTACCTAACAATCCCTTTCCCTCATCCTCTCCCAAGGCCTTGCAATTATAATGAGTTTGTTCTCTAACTCTGTGAGTGTTTCTGTTCTGTAAATAAGTTCATTTGTATCATTTCTTTTTGGATTCTGCATATAAGAGGGATACTTCTTTACCTTGACTCAACTCCATAGCCTTTGTTTAGTTTCTAACCTGAGTATCACTTCTTCAGGGAGGCTTTTCCTGACCTGCCCAGAAGGGTTATAGAGTCTCATATCACTTTGTATACTTCCCAGTACTTATCACTGTTGTGTTGAATACTTTTGAGTAATCACTGGGCTAACGTCTTGCCTCTGTCGTGTTCTGAGTTTTTCTGCAGAGCTGGGCTTCAGCAGTATGTGTTAAGCTGTTAAGTCTCTTGGTTCATCTTACGACAGACAAACTTGGTCTCTGGCTGGATTAACAGTGCAGTTGGTGGCCAAACAGTAGATAGAGCAGATTTAATTGTTAATACTGTACCTCAAACACAACTCTTGGAATTTCAGGTAACACAGGAAGAAGGACAGCAGTTAGCACGGCAACTTAAGGTAACATACATGGAGGCGTCAGCAAAGATTAGAATGAATGTAGATCAAGCTTTCCATGAACTTGTCCGGGTTATAAGGTAAGCAGAACACATACCGGAAGTTTGTTTGAATATATTGAATTTGATGGGTAGTCATGCTGTGCTTTTTAAAATAATTAACTGGGGGAAAAAAATCACCATTACATGTTTTTAGTAAGAAGGAGGAAATTGTAGGAGTGATTCTTGGAATCATTTTTGACATAGTATGTTAAAAACTTTAATTATGTGCATATTCTAGTTGTTTCCAAAAAGCCTAATTTTATTGTGTTGAAGTAGAGTACACATAGATTTTGAAAAGAATCAGTGCAGCTTCCAAAGGCAGAGGTGGTGTGAAGGTAGTGAGGACAGCAGCTCACCCTTGAATGGTGACCTTTGTCAGATCCTGTGCTAAGTAAGTGCTTTGTGTGTATTACTGCAGTTCACCACCACCACCCAACAGTGCCCGCACTCTGAGATGAGAAAACAGGCACAGAGAGGTTAAATGATTGGAGCATATTAGGATGGCAGAGCTGGGGCTTAAATCTAGGCCTCTGATTCCAGAGCCTGTGTGTGCTCTTAGCTTCTCACCCATTCCGCCCCCGCCCGGCTACAAGGAAACCAGGCCTTAAGGATTCAACAGTCCCACCGGACACAAAGTATGATATCCACACTTCATAGAGGCTTTCTGTAAGCTGGCCTAGGGGGCCCCTATGATTCAGAAAGTGTTAATGGGTTCCAGGAAGCTTGAGGTGGTGAGTGAGATAGGCTGGAGTTTGTGTGTGTGAGAAAAGAGTGCGTTGCTTTAATGGGCAGGGTTTGGTTAGTTTGCTGGTTTGGCCCCTACTTCACCCTCTTTTCTTAGATCTGCTGGTTTCTCTGCTGGTTAGTTTGACAAGTATATGGACCTAGTTCCTGTTAGTTGTACATCTAAGATGAATTGACATCTGAGCTATGGGCTTCTATTGTACTTTTTTTTTTTAAGCCCCTTTTTAAGACATTGTCTTTGTGGGTTGGAAAAGAGGTGAAGGTTGTCTTTTTGTTTTTTTAGTAATTTGTTAAAACCCAAATTCTGTTGTTTTTTTAAGGAATGTAGAGTTTCAGTTTCTCAAGTTGGAAAAAATTTGAGAAGTGAATAGTGATGTACGACATTGTGAATATATGTAAAGCCACTGCCCTGTACACTTAAGAATGGTTAAGATGATAAATTTGATGTGTATTTTACCGTATGAACCAGTGCTTTTAAAAAAATTTTTATTGCTTTTTTTGAGATATTTTGTCCTTGGTTTCGGTTCTTAGAATTGATCCATGTATATTGGTCAGCCAGGAGTGAGGAAGGGGTATAGGAGACTTTTTTTTTTGTGCCAGAGACTGTTAGATGTTTGAACATAAACAAAAATCTTCAATCCTTATAGCAAACTGTGATAGGTAGGGTTTTATTATCCCTCCTAAAATAACACAGCTCAGAGAGGAAACTAACTTCTCTAATACAGACTTGTAGCTACAAAGTGGCAGAACCGAGATAGGAATGGCATACCTCATAAGGGCAGATACTCTAGTGATAGGTGTTCCTTCCTAAGGATACCTCGGAGTCATGGAATTTCAAACTGGGAAGGGAACTTAGACCTTGTTGAGTTCAGCGTCTCATCTAATTGAAGACTTGCCCATAAATGAAGCTCAGACAGGTTTGCTTATGCATTTGTGTATCCCTGCCCCCAATGATTGGCTTTGATTCCCTTGTTGAAACTTAACACCGACATGCATATGCACGAAAACCAGATTGGTCCAACAGTAACCTGCATTTGTAGCAATATATTACCAAAAAGACAATTATCTGTAGATTTTTCTGTCTTACAGGAAATTTCAAGAGCAGGAATGTCCTCCTTCACCAGAACCAACACGGAAAGAAAAAGACAAGAAAGGCTGCCATTGTGTCATTTTCTAAGAATCCCTTGAATTTTAGCTACCAACTGCCAGGAAAGCCCTCATCTTCTCCTCCTCTCCTTACAGTTTACATCACGTTGGTACCTTTCTAGCCTTAGATAAATGATCACCGTGGTAGCCTTAGACCAAGAAGCTGGCTAATCCTTTCCATGAAGCTAATCCAATGGTCATTTCAAGACAGATTTAATGGAAACACTAAGGCTGCTTCAAAGATTATCTGATTCCTTTAAAATGTATATCTATATACACAGACACATTCTTTTTTTTTTTTTAAAGCTTACTTTTAATAGGGATGAATCAGTTTTGGAATCTAAGCTGTTTGCCAAGCTGAAGTCATCGGTTGTGAAATAACTTTTAACTTCTGGAATCTTATTGCCTACTGTTACTCTAAATAGAAAAACATAGGGAGTTTTTTAAAATGTGAATTTTTGCCTATCTCTAAAAATTTTGATGTCAACTTTAGTTAACCTTAAATACACTGAATTGAATCCACAAACGTGAGACATCTCAGACCTTTCCTGATGCTATAGCCTTTGTTTTCCAGTGGCCAAAATACCAAAATGCCTATTGTATTTATAGGTTAAAAACTGCGTGTAAAGCCTTTGCTATTACTCCTACTCTTAAAGATAATATTCTGTGTAGCCAAATATTTGGACTCATTCTGGACTTAGGCATTTCACTGTTCTTGGCATTTTAATTTAACTCTTTTTCACAGCCATGTTGAGAGTGAAAATAAATAATTTCTGTCTGTCTTCCTTTTCACGTATTTCTGGATAAGGGATTCAAAAAACTAAAACTGTTTTTGTTTGTAATATAAAATATGGAATTGATCTTTCCAGGGTCAGAGATGATTAATGTTTTGCTATATACTTTTATACATTATTTTCTTATCAAACTAGTTAACAAGTATTTTTATATGTTTGTAAGCAAATATGCTTTCACAGCATACCTTGTGTATATGTAAAGATAAGTATTTAATTCTCACTGTTCACTTTTAACTGACAAAGAGAAAAAAAAAAGTGAAAACTACAAAAACTGTGGTAGAATCCTACGTGCTGTTCTGGTCCTGGTTGTACCCACCTCTGGCCAGTCACATAGCTACTTAAGAAACCTTCCCAATAGAGTACAACAGGATGAGAATCTGAAATCACTTCCAATATCCCCTACTAGATATTGACTGTTCTATCAAGTAGTAAGTGGTAAAACTTTTAACTGACAAGTAGTGTAACTGTGGATGACTTCTGACTTTGTTTTTTAATTCTGTGGATTGTGTTTAAACAATTCAAAAGTTTGTTCCTGATTTTGAGATACTAAGTGGTATTGCACAGTTGTCACTTTATTGAATGTGTACAACAGTTTCATGAAGTTTATAAAGCGTACCCTTGTATAGCTTCAGGTGCTAGAATTAAAATTGATCTGTTATCACAAGATGATGCTTGAATGACTTGTTATTTTGGTGGTTTGTTGGAGGAAACTTATTTGTAGTTCTGTGCCGTTTCCCTTAGATTTGAATCTAAGATCAGTACTGGTTATTTAGCAGGTGAACTTGGAATCTTGTGTTTTAGTGTTCTGGTGATTTCCTGAATATTTTCTTAAGTCATTGTTTCTTAAATTTTTTCTGTGAAGTGCTCCTGATAGATGCTCAACTGTAGAGAAGAGAGGAGGGTGAATACATCACATACACCCTCTCTGAAGAAGCAAAGCACACAAATTTGTTTGAATGCCTATTAAAATTACTACAGCATTTATTCTGTGGGTTTTGATGCTATAGTACTATCTCATATCCTTGTTAATACTTTCAAGTTGGGGAATTTTTTTTAATTTATCATTTGTAGCTTCAGATAGTAAGAGACTATCTATACAACATTTGTATTTAGTGGGAAGTCTTTATTTTATTCTGAGTAAATGCTTGGTAGCAAAGCAGCCTGGACGTTAAATTTGATTATCTCAATTTACTTTTTTTTTTCCTCTCTGTGCTTCACTTGGATGCCTTTTACTCCTATATATTCAAGTTCCCTAACCTTTTCTTCTGCAGTTGTTCAATCTGCTGTCAATCCCATCCAATGAATTTTTCATTTCAGACCTTACAGTTTTCCTCCTTCTGTAGACCTGCTTTTTGTTTGTTTGTTTAAATATATCTTCTGTTTCTTTCCTCATTATGTTTATGTACTTTTCTTATCCAGCCCCTCTCAGCTGAGTTCCTAGAGAATTGAGTCTAATGCCTTGCCTGTTGTATGTAGTGAATTAACTTCTCTTCTGTGCATCTGGAATGGTTCTAGCTGTGTACCATTCTTGAGATAACTGAGAAAATAATCCCTCAAATAACTTTTTTGTAGTGCTTAATTCTCGTGCAGAACCCTGATTGAGAAAGGCTGCTTTGAATAGTTGAACATAGTTATAATAGCTGTGTGATATCCTTGTCCACTGATCATCTTTTTAATTTTTGAATCTCTTTCTGTTCACTGGTTTTTTCCTCTAGTTATGGTCTCATTTTCCTGCTTCTTCGCATGTCTGTTAAGTTTTTATTAGATGCTGGACATTATGGATTTTATGTTGTTGGGTGCCTAGATTTTGTTGCCTTCATTAAAGATTGTTGGGCTTTGTCCTGGTTGCTGGTTAATCTATGTGTAGTTCAGTTTGATCCTTTCAAGTCTTGTTTTTAAGCTTCATGCAGTCTCAAGTAGCTTTTTTTCCAGGATAGTTTAGCTCCACGACTAAGGTGTGGCCCTTGTGGGGTCTCTACTGAGTGCTCTGTACAATCAGTGAAGAGTCTCCAGTTTAGCTTGTGGGAAGTCAGACAGTTCCTAGCTACACATGAGCTCTTGACCCAGCTCCTGGGTCATTATTTCCCTAGCCTCCTCGAGTTTCACCTTATACATGCAAATATTAATATTTAACAAAGCCTCGTTGACCTTCTGCATATTTTTGGAGCTCTTTTTTTTCTCTCTCCCCTCCAGAAGCTTGTCCTGCAGCTTTCAGCTGCTTCAAACTTCCTGATCTCTAGTGTCTGTCTTTTCAGCTCAGGGAAACATTTGTGCCCTGCTTGGAATCCCCTACCCCCTCTGCAGTCTGGAATGTGCCTCTAGGCAGAAAGCCAGGATAATCTTAAGACTTAGTTTATTTGTTTCCCTTCCATCAGGGATTGTAGTCCTGTGCTGCCTGGTGTATGTTTGAAAACAGTTGTTTCACATATTTACTCAGGTTTTCTGATTGTCTAAGGTAGGAGGGTAATATTTGGTTCATGCTATTCCATCACTGAAAGATGAGGTCTTTCCCATTTTATTTCCATCATATAATCAGAGGTGCCTTGTAGCCATAAATCTATGACTTGAAATCTTCTCACAAAGAGTGACCAGTTTCATGGTGTGAATAGTGCTTGTCTGTGTGGTCATTCTTTTCCCTCTCTAGCCAGGAGGCTGGCAGACTTTATCTGTGAAGCATCAGTTAGTAAATATCACTGTGGGGTTTGCAAGCCATGTGGTGTTTGTCCCAGACACTCAACCCTGCCTGCCACTGCAGCACCAAAGCAGCCATAAGCAATCTATAAATGAAAGAATGTGGCTGTGTTCCAATGAAACCTCATTTGTGGACACTGAAATTTGTACTTCATATCATTTTCATTTGTCACGAAATATTAATTTTTTATTTTTTTCAAAAAATTCATTTAAAATTGTAAAAATCATTCTGTACAGATGGCAGAGTGGATATGATCTGTGGCCCATGGTTTGCCAGTCCTGCTCTCTTAACACATTTAACATTTGAGATTATATTCCCAACTTTAGAAGCTCTTAAGTGTGTAGAAATTCTTTCAAACAGGATTTCCTGAATTAACAGTCATGAGTTTCTGCCCTAGGAATTTTCTCCCTATATTGTTTGCTTGGGGCTTTACAACGATCTATAGTTGGACATTATGGTCTATTGACACACCTCTTACATTGAGGATTCCCTGTATTTAGAGCTTCGGAGTTTTGTAACATAGATTGGTCTTTTACTTTATCCTTTGACTATTAAAATTCAGTGTAACAAAGTTGTATATACTTGAGTTCTAATTTGTTCCTCTTCTAGCTTTTCATCACCACTTGTTTGTTTATTTATTTTTCCCATTCCTATACACAGTGATGCCATTGAACAAATAACTGACAGGTAAATAGGAGAGGATTATAAAGCGATAGGTTTTTGTATCACTTGAACACTTATGGGTACTTAACCAGTGACTGCTTATGAAGTTTCAAAGTACTTTTAGGGGAATAAAAAAAGACATTTTAATTAAAAAAATTTTTATTATAGTTGATTTACAATGATGTGTTACTTTCAGCTATATAGTGAAGCCATTCAATTTTACATATATTCATTCTTTTTTAGATTCTTTTCTCACACCGGTTATCAGTATTGAGTAGAGTTCCCAGTGCTGTACAATAGGTCCTTGTTGGTTATCTGTCTTAAATATAGTAATGTGTGTATGTTCATCCCAGGCTCCTGATTTATCCCACCTGTGTTTCTCCTTTGATAACTATTAGTTTGTTTTTGAAATCTGTAAGTTTGCTTCTGTTTTGTAAATAAGTTCATTTGTATCATTAAAAAAAATTGGGTTCTGCATGAGTGATATGATATTTGTCTTTTGTCTGATTTACTTCACTTAGTATGATATCTCTGGGCCCATCCATGTTGCTGAAGATGGCTTTATTTCATTCTTTTTATGGCTGAGTAATATTCCATTGTACATATATACAATATATATGTACCCCATCTTCTTTATCCATTCAGCTGTTGATGGACACACAGGTTGCTTCCATGTCTTGGCTTGTAAATATTGCTGCAGTGAACATTGGGATACATGTATCTCTTTTGATTATGGTTTTCTCTAAACCTGTGCCCAGGAGTGGGATTGGGATTGCTGGATCATATGATAGTTCTACTTTTAGTTTTTTTAAGGAACCTCCATACTGTTTTCTGAAGTGATTGTATCAGTTTACATTCCCAACAGTAGTATAAGTAGGTTCCCTTTTCTCTATACCCTGTCCAGCATTTATTGTTTGTACACTTTTTGATGATGGCCATTCTGAATTGATGTGGGGTGATACTTCATTTGATTTGCATTTCTCTAATAATTGGTGATGTTGAGCATCTCTTCATGTGCTTTTGTCCCTCTGTATGTCTTCTTTGGAGAAATATCTATTTAGATCTGCCCATTTTTTGATTGCATTGTTTTTTGACATGAGCTGCGTGAGCTGTTTATATATTTTGGAGATTAATCCCTTGTCAGTCACTTTGTAAATGTTTTCTCTCATTCTGTTGGTTGTCTTTCCATTTTGTATATGGTTTCTTTTGCTATGCAGACACTTTTAATTTGGTCTCATTTGTTTTTGTTTTTATTTTCATTTTGGAGGTGGATCAAAAAATAAATTGCTGTCATTTGTCAAAAGGTGTTCTGCCTGTGTTTTTCTCTGAGTTTTATAGTGTCTAGCCTTACATTTAGGTTTTGATCCATTTTGAGTTTATTTTTGTATATGGTATTAGAGAATGTTCTAATTTAATTCTTTCATGTGTAGCTGTCCAGTTTTCTCAGCACCACTTGTTGAAGAGACTCTTTTTCTTCATTGTCTATTCTTGCCTTTGTCATAGATCAATTGACAGTAGATGCATGGATTTATTTCTGGGCGTTTTGTTCAGTTCCATTGATCTATATTTCTGTTTTTGTGCCAGTGTCATACTGTTTTGATGACTGCAGCTTTGTAGTATAGTCAGAAGTCAGGGAGCCTGATTTCCTCCAGTTCCCCTTTTCTTTCTCAAGGTTGGGTTTTTTTGTATCTCCATACACATTTAAAACTTTGGGGGTTTTTGTGTCTCCATAAATATTTGGGTTTTTTATGTCTTCATACAAATTTAAATTTTTTTTCATTTTAGTTCTGTGGAGAATGCCATTGGTAATTTGATAGGGATTGTGTTGAATCTGTAGATTACCTTCGGTAGTATACTCATTTTGACAGTATTGATTTTCCCAATCCAGGAACATGGTATCTTTCCATCTGTTTGTGTCATCTTTGATTTCTTTCATCAACATCTTACAGTTTCCAGAGGACAAGGTCTTTCCTTCATTTCTCTTTCTGATCTTTCATAGTTAGTGTATACAAATGCAGCAGATTTCTGTGTATTAATTTTGTGTCATGCAACTTGACTGAATTTGTGACATGTTCTCACTGTCTTCTGGTAGCCTCTTTAGGATTTTCTGCATATAGTACCATGTCATCTGCAAATAGTGACTGTTTTTACTTCTTTTCCAATTTGGATTCCTTTTCTTTTTTTTTTTTTCTTTGATTGCTGTGGGTAGGACTTCCAAACCTATGTTTAATAAAAATGTTGAGAGTTGAATCCTTGTCTTGTTCCTAATCTTAGAGGAAATGCTTTCAACTTTTGAACATTGAGTATGATGTTAGCTACGAGTTTGTCATATATGGTATTTGTAATATTAAGGTAGGTTCTCTCTGTGCCCACTTTCTTAGAGAGTTTTTATCCTAAATAGATATTTTTTCAAAAGCTTTCTCTAAATCTCTTGAGATGATCATATGGTTTTTATTCTTCAATTTGTTAATGTATCATACTGGTTTGAAGATAGGAAAAATCCTTGCATCCCTGGGATAAATCTCACTTGATCATGATGTATGATTGTTTTAATGTATTATTAGATTCGGTTTGCCAGTATTTCTTTTTTTAAAAAATTCATTTATTTTTAATTGAAGAATAATGCTTTACAGTATTGTGTTGGTTTCTATCTGACAGTATTTCATTGAGTATTTTTGCATCTATGTTCATCAATGATACTGGCCTATGATTTTTTTTTTTTTTTTTGTGGCATCCTTGTCTGGTTTTGTTATCAGGGTGATGGTGGCCTCATAGAATGAGTTTGGGACTATTCCTTCCTCTGCAAGTTTTGAAAGAGTTTCAGAAGGGTAGGTTTTAATTCTTTTCTAAATGTTTGTTAGAATTCACCTGTGAAGCCATCTGATCCTGGATTTTTGTTTGTTGAAAAGTTTTTAAATCATGTTTTCAATCTCAGTACTTGAGATAGGTCTGTTCGTAGTTTCCGTTTCTTCCTGGTTCAATCTTGGAAGAATGTACCTTTCTAAGAATTTGGCCATTTCTTCTCGGTTGTCTCTTATATTGGCATATAGTTGTAGTTGTCTCTTTTGATGCTTTGTGTTTCTGTGGTGTCACTTGTAACTTTTTTCATTTCTAATTTTATTGATTTTGAGTCCTCTGCCTTTTTTTCCTTGATAAATCTGGCTAAAAGTTATCAATTTGATTTATCTTCTCAAAGAACCAGCTTTTAGTTTCATTGATCTTTGCTATTTTTTTCTTTGTCTTTATTTCATTTATTTCTGTTCTGATCTTTATGATTTCTTTCCTTCTACTAAAGTTGGGTTTTGTTTTTTCCTCTTTCTCTAGTTGCTTTAGGTGTAAGATTAGGTTGTTTGAGGTTTCTCTTTTTTCCTGAGGTAAGATTGTACTGCTCTAAATCTCCTTCTTAGAACTGCTTTTGCTGCATCCCATATGTTTTGTTGGATTGAAGTGTTTCATTATTGTTTGTCTCAGGTATCCTTCCTTGTCTGTTGCAACACCCTTTATTTTAAAGTCTATTTTTCTGAAATGAGTTTTGCCACTCCAGCTTTCTTTTGATATCCGTGTGCATGGAATATCTTTTTCTATCTGCTCACTCGGTCTGTATGTGTTGCTAGACCTGAAGTGGGTCTCTTATAGACAGCATATATATGGATTTATTTTTGTGTATCTATTCAGCCAATATGTATCTTTTGATTGGAGCATTTAATCCATTTACATATGATATGAAGGTTCTTATTACCATTTTGTTAACTGTTTTTGATTTGTTTTTGAAGATCTTTTTCTTCCCTTCCTCTTTTTCTTATGATTTGATGGCTATCTTTAGTGATGTGTTTAGATTGCCTTTTCTTTGGTTTGGTGTGTATCTATTGTAGGTTTTTTTTTTTTGGTGGTTCCCATGAGGTTTTGATGTAGCAGTTTATATATGAACAAGATTGTTACAAGTTGCTCATCTCTTAATTTCAAATGTATTTTCAGTGTCCTAACTTTGTACTGTTTTTTCCTCATGATTGCTGGTTTTGAATCCATTATTTGTGTGTGAATGATTTTTTAACTTTTTGAGATTCCCCATTCATAATTTTCTTGATTCTAGAAATGAAAATTTTTATTTTTCACATAGAGGAGTTTCTTTAGCATTTGCTGTAGTGCTGGTCTAGTGGTGCTAAATTCTTTAAGCTTTTGCTTATCTGTGAAACTTTTGATTCTCTGTTGAATCTGAACAAGAGCCTTGCTGGGTAGAGTATTCTTGGTTGTAGTTTTTTGCCTTTCATCTCTTTAAATATATCGAGCCATCCTGTCTGACCTGTAGAGTTTCTGCTGAAAAATCAGCTGATAGCCTTATGGGGGTTCCCTTGTGTGTTATTTGTTGCTTTTCCCTTGTTGCTTTTAATATTTTTTCTTTGTCTTTAATTTTTGTGTTTGATTAATGTGTGTCTTGGCATGTTCCTCCTTGAGTTTTATCTTGTATGGGACTCTTTGCACTTCTTGGACTTGAGTATTTCTTCTCTCATGTTAGGAAGTTTTTTACTATAATCTATTCAAGTATTTCTCAGGCCCTTCCTCTCTCTCTTGCTTCTGGGACCCCTGTAACGTGAATGTTGGTGCATTTAATTTTGTCCCTGAGGTCTCTGGGACTGTTGTAGTTTCTTTTCATTCTTTTTTCTTTTTCGTGTTCTGTGGCAGTAATTTCTGCCACTCTTATCTTCCAGCTCACTTACTGATTTTTCTACCTCAGTTATTCTACCATTGATTCCTTCAAGTGTATTTTTCATTCCAGTTATTGTGGTGTTCATCTCTGTTTTTTAAATCTTCCAGCTCTTTATTAAACATCCCTTGTAACTTCTTTGCGCTCATTCTTTTTTAAGATCTTGGATTGTCTTTACTGCCTTTACTCTAAATTATTTTTCACTTAGGTTGCCTATCTCCACTTTGGTTATTCTTGTGGGGTTGTATCTTGTTTCTTCGTCTGGAATATATTTCTCCGTTGTCTCATTTTGTCTTAGTTTCTGTGTTTGTGGTCTCCTTTCCGCTGGCTGGAGGCTCATAGCTCCTCTTCCTTCTGGTGTCTGCCTGCTGGTGGGTGAGGTTGGTCCGGGGCCTTGTGCAGGCTTCCTGGTGAGAAGGACTGCTGCCTGCCCACTGGTGGTTGGAGCTGGGTCTTGTCCCTCTGGTGGACAGGGCCACGTTAAGGGGTGTGCTTATAGGTGGCTGTGAGCTCAGTGTGGCTTGAGGCACCCTGTCTGCTGATGGGTGGGGCTGTGTTCCTGTCCTGCTGGTTGTCTGGCCTGAGACATGAACCTGAGTAGGGCCAGGTCTTGATGCCAAAATGGTGACCATCAGGAGAGCTCACGCCTGTCAGTATTCTCTGGGGCTTCTGCCACTGGAGCTTGCCTTCCTGCCCCACCATGAGTCCCAGTGGATCTCCAGCTCCTGTGGAGTTACTGCTTTGTGCTGGGTCCCAGTGTACATGAAACCTTATATGTGTCCTGCAAGAGTGAAGTCTCTGTTTCCTCCAGCCCCGCAGACCTCCTGCACTCAAGCCCCTCTGGGCTTCAAAGGTAAATGCTTTGGGAATTCCTCCTCCTGATGCCAGACCCTTAGGACGGAGAGCCTGTCTCTTGTGGGAGAACTTCTGTGATACAATTTTTTTTTTCTAATTTGTGGGCCACCCACCTTGTGGGCATGGGATTTGATTATGTCATGAAAGTGTCCCTCCTGCCGTCTCCTTGTGGCTTCTAAAGGCACTTTAATTTGAACATAGATTTTCTGTGCAAGACTTCATTGGGTGTTCTGGGGAATGGATAGATTTCCTTCCTACAAATTACTCAGTGTCTAGTAGGGGAGGATAAAGAGTGACAAAAACAAATGTCAAGACTGCAGACTTAAGGCAGAGTGTGAGGAGTGTGCAAAAGTTGTCAAATCCAGCAGAAGTGATGGTTTTATATTCCTCCTAGAAAATCAGAGGGCGCCTAGCTTCTTAATTAGAAGTGATGTTTTTGCTGGAGCTTGATAGATTGTTAGGCTTTGGGGTGGCAAGAGAGGAGTAGAGTGAGATGTGGAAAGGCTGGGGAAAAGCCCGGGCAGAAGCACAGAGTTGGCAGCACACAGGGTGTGTTCTGGGATTGGAACCTTAATCTAAAAGGATTTTAATGCAATTGGGAAAGAATGATGGAGTAGATTGGGCTTGGGTTGTGGAGGGCTTTAAATATAGTGGCCCTTTTATATGTAATGGGGAACCACCGGGCATTCTGAACAGGGATTGCCTGCATCCGGTCTTGTATAGTAAGGATGATGAAGTGTGGATTTAAGGAGGGGTAGTCAGGTAAGAAGTTATTGGAGTCATGGAATCTATTCTTTTTCTGTCTGTTCTGCCACTTTCTCCGAGCCTCTCTGGTCTCGCACCCATGTTATTGCAATGGCCTGTGAAGTAGTCTTTATTTCCATCTTGCCCCGATACAGCCTTTCTGTCAGTGCAGCCAAAGGGATCTTTTTTAGACCATAAATTTAATGTTACACTGCTGCTTAAAATCTGCCATCCTCTCAGTGCACTTGAAGTAGCATTTGAATCCCTTCCCATAGTG
Source organism: Bos indicus (assembly GCF_029378745.1). NCBI lineage: Eukaryota > Metazoa > Chordata > Mammalia > Artiodactyla > Bovidae > Bos > Bos indicus. Next base: position 38,845,098 of record NC_091774.1, read on the forward strand.
TACAAGGAAATCTTTTGCAGGATCTGTCATCTTCCTGCTTCTCACTTACATTCAAGCTGACTTGCTTTCTCACACCCTAGAACATGCCGAGTGTTTTCCAAATCACTTGCTTCACTCGACTGCTGGAATTAGCTGTTTCACTCTTGCTCTTGGCTTAGATGCCGCCTTAGAGAGCCCTCTTGGACCACCTCATTCTAGTATCACACTGCCCTGTATTTACTTCATGATACGTACCCACCATGTATAACTTAATATCATAAGCTCTGTGAGGGCAGAACTGTACCTGTTGGGTTTACTGCTTTACCCATGCTGCCTGGCATGTGCTGGAAACCATTTGATGAATGAACAAGGGGCACAGATAGCCTCCTAGTTAGAAGACAGAATATGTGGTGACTGTGGCAGGTACATACAGAGTTAGTCCAGGAGGCACTGAGGAATAGGGATTGATGTGTGCAAGAAGAGGCTGGAACTAAAAGCTGCAGATTTGGAATTGATCTATCGTGAGGTAGGAGTGAATTGAGGCAGAAAGTGTGTTTCAGAGAACATCCAGGGTAAAATTTTTTGGGGAAATGAACATTTAGGAAATTAAAAGGCAGAAGAAAGCCAAGAGAAGTAGCCCATAATTGGAAAGACTCAGGAGACTTGTCAGGGAAGTTGAGTGTAGTAAAGAGCTTTGGGTGCTGTGCACGGATTGGGGAATGAGGAGCAGCGCTGCGTGTTTAGAGATTGCTGGTGAGTTTGAGAGATTCATTTTGGTCATCTGGTTGTAGTGTGATTGGAGGAAAAGGAAGTGGAGGAAGGAAGCTAAGGTTACCATTCGGAGAAATTTTGTGGCAGAATCAGAGGGTGGTGGGGCAGCTGTCTTGCTTGATAGGATAGGATGTTGGAGGAATAAGAAAATGAGCCAGTGCAGGGCACTCAGTCATAGACATGTAGGTGTGCATGTCTTAGAAGTAGATATTCCCATTTGCGTACGTAAGCCTTGCGAGATTGAGAAGCTTCTGGTTTGTGGGTGACATTCCTTTCTGACTGATGAGTGAGGATGGCTTAGGGCAGTGCTTCTCAGACTGAGGTGAAGGGCCAGTTTAAAAGCAATTTTTTTTTTTTTTAATCTCCACTGTCCTGGATACAGTGTACTAAATAGAATACAAAATATGAACTGTTAGAAAAATAATCATCCTCTGGGCTATTGTGGCAATGTCAAATTAAAAGTTTCTGAATGCTTTTAATTTGTCTTTCATTGTAGGATGGTAATGGTCAGTTTGTGGATGTTTTCAGGCTGCAGTCTCTCTTGGAGTGGCACTAATGCAGTGTGTGAGGAGCAGGAGATCCAGGGATTTTTCATGAGTGGCCCATCTGAGTTCTTACATGGGTTGGTAACTTCCAGGTTAAGATCACCCTGTAGGAGTTACATGCTTACACTAGCCAAAAGAGACTCTTATAAACTCTCAGTGTTGTAGTCTTGAATAAGATGTTGGTCCCTGTCCCTTCTAATACTTAAAATTCTTAATATTTAAAGTAAACTGTCTAAACACAGAACACTTTTAAACTATGAAAATTATTACCTTAAATAGGAGTACCATTAAAATATGAGAACTGTTAGCAGTAAGTTGTAAAGCCAGGAAGAAGGTAAGGATATATTCTGAGATTTATGAAGAATTTAGAGCAATATGAGAAAGTGATAATGAATGCTATCTCCTGTTAGGACATTACATGGAGTGAAAAGTCTGGGACTGCATTTTTCTCCGATGATAGCTGGGTGAAAGTTTTGCATTTGTATTTTTTTTCCAGGGCATTTTCAGTCCTAAGTGATAGAAATACAGCTCAAGCCAGCTTCAACACAAGGCAGGCATTTCTTGGTGTACAAGGGAGCGAGGGACTGGTGGGGTAAAACTGGCGTTCAGTGACTCTCCTGCCAGGATACCATCAGGACTCGCTCTCAGGATGGAAACTGGCAAATTGTGGAGGTGGGCAGAGAAATCCTTTGGTGTAAGAAAGCTTGTTACCAAGCCTGAGGCCAGACAAGGTAAAATAACACAGTGGTTTGAACCCAGGCTGCTTTCTCTGCCCAACAGAGCACACTTGATAGTATGTCTAAAGCAAGGATGCCATTATTTAAATTTGACATTTTAGTACACATCTTTTGCTCACAGATTTCAAAGGATTTAAATTAAAAAAATATCTTCATGCTTGTTAGCATTCAGCTGCTATTTATAGTTTGTTACAGCATCTCTTTTTCAGAAAGGACTATTTTATTTTCATTCAGTCTCCCTATTTTAAGTAAGATGAAAAACTGAATAATTCAGTTATGAAAATTAATAGCACCAAAGAGTAGAATGTCTGCCTTCCTTGATGCTGTGTTGTAATTGGAGATCGCACATTTATGTTTATAATCGTATTTGGACTGTACTGTCCCTTTCTTAAGGACATAAATATTTAACTCTGCGGGGAAAGGGGGCCGACTGCACAGTCCTAGTACAGTTTAATTTTTAATCCTTTAAACTGAAACATGTGGGCTGTTTGTTAGGTCACAGAAGTAATTTGACATTGCAGATTTTTGTGTCTTGACATTTTAGCTGTGGACTTGACCTGGACTGGAGAATTGTGGTCATGTGAGAATGTATAGTATATCCTTACTTCCTGGAATAAGTACAGAGACCTTGACTATGTCTAAAACATGTTTAATATACAAAGTCCCAATTAAAAACAGCACAACATCATTTAATTTTTTTTCAGTTCTGGGTCTGAAGAAGCCCAGGATTTATTTTTATTTGTTACAACAGAGTATCTTCAAATAATGCATCAGCAAGGTGACAGGTGAGTGACCCCATGTCTGATTGGGGAATATATCTCTGATCTTATTTTCATTTTAAAATGTGGATGTAAATTGAAGTCTGAGTGGTTTGGCCTTGATAAAAATACACACAATTATAGTTATTCTTTGTATGGCAGTTTTTACTGGGTGTCTTATGATATGTTTACTATCTCAAGTGGAAGTCCAAACAAATTTTATTTTGTAGTAAAAAGTCTTTATTTCCAAAAGATTGGTTAACCAGAAAAACTGTAAACCACCTAACACAAGACTTTGGTAAGAAAGAGATTTGACGTTTTGTATAAATTCCCCCTTGTGCAAACAAAAAAGAGTTAACACTTACGTAACAAGAAACATGTTACCCATTCTTACTCATTAACCAGTTGCCTGGTTTTAAGTCTCCAAAATTTGGATTAAAATTTACCCAAACAGGACCAAACAAGAACATGAGATACTAGGGTTGCTTGTCCTTAGTTACTTAGAAATTGCCACTCTGTGGAACTTTGATTTTCATGGGTTGGGAGGAAGGATGCGTTTAGATAGCTGAGAGTAATGTTGGAAAAGCAAGCAGATTCTATATCAGGGCTTTTTCTTTTGTGCAAATAGAAATTAAACCTCTTATTTATTTATATTTTGTACTGCTTTGTACAAGGGAGGAGAAAGCAGTTCACTTGAAGGATTAAAAAAATAATGTTGGAAACAATTCGGACCCCCAGAAAGCTCAGCAATGGAGTAGTGGTCCCTCCAGAATGAGGGTGCAAAAGGCATATCTCTTACTGAGTATGACTGAAATGGATAACAATTGTAAAAAAAAAAAAAAGACCCAACCTTCTGAACACTGAATTAGTTTAAAACACAAAAGACAGACCCAATGAGTTTTTTATTGAATAGTCTCTCTCGTAGTTAAAACAGTACAGATTCAAGGCTGTAGCATATATATATATATATATAATGTTGTGTTTGGAATATCCTGAAGTATTCAATGCAAATTCTTAAAGTAGTGTATTCAAAGCATTGTATGCATCTCATCCATGGTACATATTTGGATTAAGCACGATAAAGAAGGCCTGCAACAAGAGCAGAACAGTGATTTTAACAGTAAATGAGTGAGTAGAAACTGCTGATGGACTCAAGTTGGTAAAACGTCCTTTTACACTAATCCTTGGTAGTCAGTCTCCCTGAATTTGGTGTGCTTGTGTGTGGAAGGGAACGGAAAACCATGACCCTCCCTGTGGTGGTGTCAGAGGACCAGACCCTTGGTGGGGAGGGCTGATGTATGTACGTTTGACTTCCCACCAGATTTTTCTGCTAACTTGATTCTGTGACATTCCTTTCTCCCTGGATTTGTCTTGGTCTCTGAAACACTTTTTCTCTCTAATCATATAAAATTTTATGACTATTAAAACCCTTTCAAGTTCTAAGATAGTATTTTTGTTGAAGGAATGGCTTGGTGGACTGCAGACAAACTCGGCAGAATGTTTGCATAACTGAAAAAAAGGTTTTCTTGTTAGAAACTGGTTTGCTGATTTAAAAGTCTGTGTTGGAAGGTTTAAAAAAACTCAAGCCTGGGACTGCTCTAGAGGCCAGTTTTGCTGCTGTGGTTCTAGTAAGGATCTAGGATCACAAGGTTCCTAAGGCTGGCTTCCTAAGAGAATTATATCCAAAAAAAACCCAAAAGAAGGGAATAATAATTTCTAGATTCAGTATGTTTTACCTCAGGTGTAAGAACTGGTTATATTTTTTAAAAAAAGCAGCCATCATTTTTTTCCTTTGGAGTATCAGGGGTTGAGATACTGGATTCAGAATTTCTCAGTGAAAGAAGAAAAGCCACCCAACATCAGTGCTTCTCTTCATGTTTGCCAGCTGTTTCCCCAAGAACTGTTGATGACTGAGGAGACTCAACAAGGGACCCTAAAGTTCCACTAAATGAGAAGAGACAAGCAAACAGTAGTTTGCTGCAAGAGCAAGCAGGCCACAGGCAAGAATGAGGGGACTCTGCTCTCATTCCCACCCAATCAGGAAAGTCTCCCTGCTGCTGTGCCCTGGTACCGATGCACAGGGTCAGCTGCGGGCACAGCTGCCTCTCCATGTTGGGGAAGCCAGGGTCTCTGTCCTGCCGCCCAGGTGGATGCTTGAGAGGGACACGTTCTGTTCAGCACAGGTGACTGGCACTACTCACTTGTGCTGGAGGAGGGCCGGCTAAGGATGAGGGAGCCCCATGCCCCCACCCCCAGTCTGTGCCCACCAAGAAGTATACAGAAGGGTGGCCGTAGCATCCACAGGACTACTGGGCGGACCCCCCTGCAGAAATGAAAACTAGTGTACACAATTTAAACTGCCTTAAACAAGCAAACAAACGATCCAGCCATTGGTGCCTCTGGGGGTCTAGAGTGCAGCCCTGGGACACGTGTACCCTGGTTAACACGGATGGACGTTGCACGCTCTGATCTCCTTCTTGTCTTTGCAGCTGGTAAACTGGGAGCTTTTGAACCTCTTCTTCACAGTCATGTAGCGTTCCTGGATCCCTCCTCCACACAGTTTGGTGCATTCTGACCAGGCTGTCCAAGGGCGCATCCTGCAGCCTGAAAGCGTGAGAAGGCCTGATTAGGCCAGCAGACATGGCGGGAAGAACAGGAGACTGAACTCTAGTAAACAACTGTCAAACCTAGGTAGTTGTCTGGACTTCTCTGCTCTGTATGTAATACTTTGTTGAGTTCTCATTAAGTTATTAGAGTTCTTATCACATATGTTAGCTCATAGCTGATTGACTATTAAAATGGTCCATTAATACTTTGCAGCTCTTCCCCATCAAGGAGCAGAGTCTCCTCCTCCACCCCTAGAATCTGGGTTTGGCTGTATGACTTGCTTTTGGCCAATGGGACAAGAGCAAGCATGGCTTGAAAAAAAGCCCTTGGGAACCTTTTCCACCACTGTGTAAGCAAGTGTGGCTATCTGCTGGGGAGACCACGTGGAGAGAGGCCCCAGAAACACAGGCGAGACCATTCTAGACTTGCCAGCCCTACCTGAGCCACCACCTGACAGCAGCCACTCAAATAAGCCTAAGCTAAACCCCGCAGGAGTCATCCAGCTAAGTCAATCCAAGTAACTACCCTACAGAATCCTGTAAATTTCATTTGTTTTGTAGTGGCTCATTAATGCAGCAACCAGCCAAGGAGCAAGTAACCACTTCCTCTAGTGCTTTGCTGTCCCAAATACTTAGCTTCCCCAGTATCAAGTAAACTCAGGTATAATTGATTATTTTCCCATGTAAATAGACTTGCCTTTCTCAAAGAAAACTTCCCTGACCCCCAAGATTAGGTTAGATCTTAATTTAAAAAAAAAAAAAAAAAGCACTATGTATATTAGGTTGGTGTGAAGATGATTGCGGTCTTTGCATTGTTGAAGTTTGTCATTTGATACTGGAATGCATTCTAAATAGATGTTATGTCATATGTCATTTTAATGCACATTTCTCAACTTTTTTGTTTTGCTAATGACTTATTACTTGCTATTGATTTTATATTTATATTAGACTATGGAAATGATATTAGACAAAAAGCTATTCCCAGCTATTGTTTCATTGTTTTGCTGATATTGCGCTCTTGGCTGGGACCAGCTTATTCAGCAGTGAAGCCCTAAGTGGGATTTTTTTTTTTAGTTTTGGAACTCCTTAAGTTATACTGAAGGAGGGGGACACATAAGCTTTCTCCTTGTCTACAGAGAAAATTTAAACCAGTCTTTGTGCTTCCGTTTTTGCCACCTCCAGACCACTCAACACAGGCCTGTTAAAGTCAGTCTGTTACTTGAAACCTTCACCTGCAGGATCAAGTCCTCAGCAGCCAGTAGACCTTTCCTGTTCTGGTCCCTGTCCTCTGTCTGCAGCCTGGTTTCCTGCCTCCCCACACAGAATACTGTGTGTTCTTCTAGAGCCCACTTACCATTTGAACGTATCTTGTTCTTGGGTATCTCCATGCCTTTGCAGTAACAATGCCTGCTCCCTAGAAACACCCTTCTTTTACTAGCAGACTCCTACAAGACCCATACTGCTTTGACATCTCCCTGAACGCCAGCCCATACTTGGGGGCAGTACCTGGAAACTGGTCCCCATCCGACTCCTCCCTCAGCTGTTCACTCCTCCGGCTCTCTCGGGCCTCCCTCCAGCGCAGGTTCTGGATGGATGGATTTCGGAGGCATTTCCGGATGCGGCACTTCTTCCGCTGTACAGTCTCTGGGCAGGGTGCGCCTCCAAACTGAGGCTCCATTTGGATCATGCGGGTTCGAATCATGTGTCCTTTCCCACATGACTTGTTACATTCCGACCACTGGGACCACTCTGTGAGCTCACAGTCAATGGCTGGCAAGACACAGATGGGCATGAGTGTATCTCACGTCTGAAACAAGATCTATATACTTAACTGTTCTTTAACATCTCAACACAAGCCTCTGGAAAATGCAAAGCAGGTACTGTTACCCCATTTTTATGGAAGAAACTGAGGCTCCAGGGGACAGACTGACTATCCAGTCCACATGGTTGGTAAGCAGTGGATGCAGAATTTGTGCCCCAACTGAAACCCACATACTGTGCCCCCTTTATGATTTGAAAAGGCTTTTGGAGGGACTTTAAAGATTAGCTCAGAGCCTTTTGCTCTCTCTAAGCTTCTAGAATGTTGTCAAATTAGCCTCAGGTGGCACACACCAGCTTTCCACAGCCAAGGACCCTGATTCCCTGATGGAAGGCACAGCTCACTGTGCCATTTACCCCTGTGGACTAATCCTAAGGACACTGTGACTTTTGCAGTAAGAGCCAGATAGCGTCTCTTGTTCTCACATCATCCTGGGTCTTATGGTGATCATCAAAACACAGGAGTCAGAGACAGAAAATTCAATAGGGAAGGAGCAAGTGGTGTCATGGCTTATCATGATAACAGATCCAGCCAATTCTCATTAAGCCAGCATCTCACACACATGGAGGAAAGCTAACACCTCTGAGTGATTCTCAGGATGTCTTCTAGGGAGGCAGTTGATTCCAAATTGCACTGTCTCTGCAAAGTGGGGGCCAGGCTGGCTGGATCTAGGAAGAACTCATTTTGTTCATGGTCTGCCCTTCTCTCCCTGTGGGAGCTCTGGTAGCTTTCCCATCTACAACATAGGGATAACAATATTTTTCTTATTAGGTTGTGAGAATTGAGTGAAGTAATAATACTCTCAGCCCAGTTCCTGGCCCACAGTGAGTGTTCCATAAATGTTCTTTTTCTTCTCTCTCCATTCACTGGGCCCTGTGGATATAGAGTTTTGTTTAAGTTGGTAACAGCGTCTCACAAGATTCCAGAGCCCCAGCTCCGATGAGCTGTGGAGGCTCACACTTCCTTGGTGGGCTCAGCACTTTGTACTAGTTATATGGTTTAATTCTCAGAGCGGATGAGGGAGAGGGTTGCTAAATAATGTGCTGAGATTTATATAGCCAGTAAGGGACAGAGCTGGGATCTGCCTCTAGGCAGGCAGCCTGAGTAATTGCAAGGGAGAGGAAGCACAGAGGCTGCAAGTGCATTTCAGAGGAAGCCAGAAAAACAGATCCTAGCAAACGAGTCTGACTTTCCACCACCTGAAGAGAAGTTCTCTGGGAAGACTAACCAGAAAAATGGGTTCTCTTCTTAGATAATAAATTCAGCTGGTCATAGAGATTTGAGAGTGGATGAGGGTGGGTATGGGGCTTTTGAGGGCTCTACTTGCTGGCCTGTCTTCATATCAGGGAACCACTGGTTAATGTCCACCTTCTGGTCATGGGTAAATAAAACGGTCACAGGTGGGGAGGAATAGAATTTAAAAATTGGAAAACCCATGGGTCAGACTAGCCTCTAAACTGGGGGAGACGGGGTGAGTGGGGAACTACAAAATTAAGTTTTATTGAACCTGTGCTGTTTTCCATCTAAGTCTCCTGTTTAGACTTAACAGCAGTTTGGGTATCTCATAGACAGTAGTGGGATTCTCCAACCAGCAGTCATACTGCAGGGCCTAGCAATATGAGCATCATGCAGACCTGGTTAAGAGGAGGAGAGGTGGCTCCCAGGAGCGCCAGGACTTACGGCATTCAGGCAGCATGCACTTCTCCACCTGCTCCAGCTCCTCATTACAGTCCCCGAGTTCGGCTAGAGACTTGAGCATCCGCTGGCGGGTCCGCATGCCCTTCCCACAGGTCACGCTGCAGTCGCTCCACTCAGACCACAGGGATAGCAAGCATGGGATGGTGTCTAGACCAAGAGCCAGGTTTGCCACTGAGAACAGGCTCCCTTTGCTTTCTTTGATCTGGTTCCCCCCCTACCCTTTGTCCCCCACTCAGGCCCCTTGAGTAAATTGAAATTGACCAGTGGGTTTAGATAACCCAAGTGACCTTTATGGAGCCAGGAGTGGCTCAGCAAATCACTAACTATTCTTGTCATTCTCCTGCATTTCCCCTGGCCCAGCTGGAGCTCATAATGTGGCTCTGTTATACGAATACACACTTCCCCACTTGAAACACCCTGAGGGTCTAAATAGGGTCTTACTAGAGACAGAAACATTCCACATGCCCCAAGAACCATGTGCTAAAAGATGGGCTCAATGATGTGGTTTTGGACACTTGGGCACTGAAATCCCTAGAATGTACTTGGGTGCATGTGTGCATCTCTGTAGTGATGTGTGGGCCTATGACATTTGTGTGTAGAGCAGATGTATTGCTTTATGGGGCCACAGGCAAGTCCAATAGAACAAGAAGGGGAATGTACAACCTGCCTACATGTATACCCCCTGGAAAAGATACTCTGGGGTCATAAAAAACACAGTTACAGGTGAATGCTATCTAGAGGCCACCAGCTTGCCACCTCAGCATTGCTCCTTCAAAGGAGGTCACTCTCTGGGTCTGGATGATGTCCACACACCCATAGCTTTCATCTTACAGGGGAAGTGCCCTGCCAGGAAGGGGGCCCGTATTTCCCCCTGCACCTGCGCAGCCTCGACAGTAATACCCGTGCTGAGGGCCTCCATCCTCTGCCCCAGCGCCCCCGCCCCCACGCCCACTCACGGCACTCGGGCATCATGCACTTCTCTGCCTGAGATGTCTCAGCCTTGCACATGGAGCCGTCCGCGGGGCTCATCTTGACCATGCGGTGCCGCTTCTTCATGCCCATCCCGCAGGTGGCGCTGCACTCGTCCCACTCGCCCCACTCGGTCGTCAGGCAGCTGCTGGGAGCTGGGGAGTCCGGTGGTGTTGGCGGCGGCGCGTCGGCAGCCTCAGCCTCTGAGCCCCCGCACGTCCCACCCCGGCGCCCCACTCACAGCACTCTTCGTTGACCGTGCACTTCTCTGTCTCCTCGGTGGGCAGCGTGCACACGGAGCCGTCCTCTGGGAACTGCTTCACGTACCTCTCCCGGGAACGCGTGCCGGTGCCGCAGGAGATGCTGCAGGGCGACCAGGTGATCCACTCGGACATGGTGCACGTGGAGCCGTCTGCAACACGGAGCGGACACTGCAGCCGTGGCGGCACGCTGCTGGGACTCGCGCCACTAACCGAGCGAGCTCCCCCAAGGGCAGAAATCTATACGGTCAGCTGGCATGCAGGGGGATTTGGGCAAGTGAGGATGGAAGCCAACGTAAAGGGCACATATTTTTAAACCAGGAATTGTTCTTTAAAGGAAATGTCTTTCTCCAAGTGCATGGAGCACTGGGGATTACTCCTTCACTCGACAATATATTTGAAAGATGTTTGGATGGATAAGAGAGTGATATATGCCTATTTAGTTCTAAAAAAGGATGAGGGATATGAAGTCATCCATCCATCCATTTACTCATGTCAATTAAAATGTACTGGCTGCTTAGTGGTGTGTCGGAGAAGGCAATGGCACCCCACTCCAGTACTCCTGCCTGGAAAATCCCATGGATGGAGGAGCATGGTAGGCTGCAGTCCATGGGGTCGCTAAGAGTCGGACACGACTGAGCGACTTCACTTTCACTTTTCACTTTCATGCATTGGAGAAGGAAATGGCAACCCACTCCAGTGTTCTTGCCTGGAGAATCCCAGGGACGGGGATCCCAGCCTGGTGGGCTGCCGTCTACGGGGTCACACACAGTCGGACACGACTGAAGTGACTTAGCATAGCATAGTGGTATGTGGTGACTGAGGTTAAAAAGATGTGTATAGTATGGATTTTAATCTCCAGAAAGAGAGATGGGCACATAAACTGGCAATAATTCTAGGTATTGAAAATATGACAGCAGATGTAAGCCCAGGGAATTGGAAGGGGAGAAGCTCCTTGGAGTTCTGGGGTGGATTTTACACAGGAGGGCACTTTGGTTGGGTGGAGAATATCGGTATTTAAGGTGAAGGGACTAGCTCTTGCAACAACCTGTCTGGAGTGTGTTGTGTGTGGCACTGGGAGATGAAGCTAGAAAGAAGGATGGAAATCTCAGCATGAGGCCAGCTTGCACACATCCACAGTCACATGTACACAGGAGTCAAGGCTATGTGTTGTTACCGAACCTATGGACAGTGTTGCTGGACAGTGCTGGTAGAAGACAGCTGGAACCCATATTAGACCCAGGGAAATTCTGACATGTCCTTCAACAAGGATGAACCTAAGGACATTATGCTGAATGAAGTCAGTCAAAAAAAAGACATACTGTATGATTCCACTTATATGAGATACCTAGAATTTTCAGTTCTTTAAAAGCAGAATGATGGTTGCCATGGGGCTGGGGATCAGGGGACTGGAGAGTTAGTGTTTAATAGGTCTAGAGTTTGTTTTGTGAGATGGAAAGAGTTCTGGAGATGGAGGGTGGTGATGCTTGCATAATTCTGTGTGTGTGTGTGTGTGTGTGTGTATGTAACACCACTCAACTGTATAACTAAAAATCGTTGGTAAATTTGCTGCTGTATACCACCAAATAACAACGGCATAACCCAGCCATTTTCAGAACTATTGTTACCACCTGGGAGCCACTGGAATTCCTCCCCTCTGGAGGCGATGGTTAAAGACCTCAGCTCCCAGTGTAAGCCTCAGACTGTACACCCATCCCCACCATCTCAACCCCAAGAATGAGAAAGTGCCTCCAGCATTGCTAGGTCTGTCACAACTTGCACTCTGCCTGCACATGCAGAGTTCACTCCTGGGCACAGACAGCCGTAAGTCACTGTGCAGTGTATCCAGGAGAGCTTGTTTAAGACCGTGCCCTAGGAAGAGCCAGAAAGTGAATGACCCACCAGGGGGCAGTAAGGTCTCTTCAGTTATCCTCAGCTTGGAAGTGGTTTTCTTCCTTCTATAAACCAGCCCAGCCTACCCATTCCTTCTTACTGCCTTGTTGCGCCTCTGAGACACTTAAGATCAGAGCACAGAGTACAGATCTGTTCAGGCAGAGAGAGGATTGTACCTTGGAAGGTGGGCAGCTGGCCTTTGCACAGCAATCAGCACGTGTAGCTTCAGCCAGCATGACATGGGTGGTGCAGGTGTGTGGTTCAAGCCTGACTTTTTAAAGCCTGACCTTTGACCAGTTACAAGGAAAGAACTGCTGCGATCAGTCCAAAGGCTCTGACGCAAGGAAGTGAGGGCTCTGACCTGGGCTGAGGCAGGCCGTGCATGGATAACAGAATTAGGGCAAGGATCTAGGTTCAGTCTTGGCCAACCTGTTCACCTGCTTCTTAAAAGAAATTGGAGGTAAGGCCCAGAAATAGGCAGCTTGCCTCCTGTAATTTGTCATGTTTACTAGCTCTTCAATAACTTGTGTCTGTTTTCTTGCATGGCTGGAGGTGGTCAGTCAATCTCAAGAATTCTTTTGATGTCATGAGACATCTGTGTTCACAGCCCTCAAGATACTGTTGGAGATGAGGGTCGCCCTAGGCAGGCAGTCCCCACTGACAGTCTAGTCAGGGTCATAGTGCCCATTGTGGGCACTGCCAGACCAGGTGGGAGAGGCTGGCATGGCCAGGTAGGACCCCCCTTCCTGAACTGCTCTCAGCCAGCTGCTGGTGGGGGTGCCTCCTCACCTTCGTCGCTGCAGCCGGGGCCCATGCAGGGCTGGAAGTCCTGGGTGTCGGGGCAGGGGACGCTGAGGTCCAGCTGTGCCTTCAGCATGCGCTGCCGCATCCTCTTGCCTTTGTCGCAGGTGGAGGAGCTGCAGGCGGACCACGGGGACCAGTTGGAGTAGATGCAGGTTTCAGGGGTGTCATCTGGGAAGAGTATGTGAGATGTTTTCCCTGGGAGCCTATGGGAGCTGTGACTGGCCCTCCCCCTGGACAAGTTCACATGGGGACAAGAAAATCCCCTCTGGCTGACCAGCCTTAGGGAGGCGGGGTACTCCTGCGATGCAAGCAGCCATTCACTTCCCTTCAAAAATGATACTTTGGCATCCCACTAATACAAATCGAAGTAACCTCATAGTAAGGAAAGATTCTCCTACTGTCCCTTCTCCTCAACACCCAAACACCAGCCCTCACTTCAGCAGACAGCGTTTCCACACGGATGCAGGCATATCATGGGGCAATTTGGGGAAGCGTAGGCTTTTTCTGTGTTGTTGCTCACCTTCCCAGGATCCCACACACAGTGTAATGATGAGATTAAGGATCGTCAGTGTTCACTGAGCACTTACTGTGTGCCAGCATCATTCTAAGAACTTTATCCGTCCCATCAGTTGTGGTAAGGACCACAACTCCCTAGGAGGCAGGCTCTGTTATTATCCCCATCTTACAGTTGAGGAAATGCAGCAAGGTGGGCTTCTCGCCCAGCGCCCGGGGAGGAGAGCCCAGCTCGTTCAGCTCCAGATGCTGTGAGATACTCTAAGCTGAAGCCAGGGCTGTGCCACTGCCTCCTGACTGTAGGGTCTGGCTGACTTCCCTTGCTGCGGAAGTGATTGGACCCACTCCTGCCTCACAGGCTAGTGTGAGAATCATAGTGGAGAGTCATCTGAGTCCCATGAAGCCAATGCAGATGCCATTTACATGACACTTTAAAGGCCTGATAGTGTTGAATACATATTCCAGTGTCAAGCCTTCACCATTTCCCTGATACTTTGTGCCTAGCCTTAGCCTTACTTCGATTATCTCCCAAGCAAAAATCTTTCTTAAAACAGGGATCATCAAGTCAAAGGGTTTTTCTGTGGCTTTTTAAACATGTTAGCAAATTGCTTTCCCCAAAGATAGTTTATCTTTTATTCCCCATGTATGTTGCCACCTGCAATAAAGGAAGGCAGCTTACCTTCATCTTTCTCTTCTGGAGCCAGGTCCGCTACAATATCGTCGACATTGTCGGGCACAATATTGCACTGTTCCCCCTGCAAAAGGAATTTTAGTTGGAGGGCCCTCATTAGAGAGTGGACTGTATGGGAGGAAGATGAGGGAGGATATAAAATTGAATGCCCACCCTGTGCATAAACCCTAGGCCGTGGCAGAGTTGTGGGCCAACTTTTACAATCTGACTGAAAGAAGAAATGGCAGTAAAGCCACAACTTCCCATTCCTGACCCATGGCTGTGTGCTGTGCTTAGTCGCTCAGTCGTGTCTGACTCTGCAACCCTTTGAACTATAGCCTGCCAGGCTCCTCTGTCCGTGGGGATTCTCCAGGCAAAAAACACTGGAATGGGTTGCCATGCCCTCCTCCAGGGGAATCTTCTCAAACCAAGGATTGAACCCATGCCTTCCGCATTGCAGGCAGATTATTTACCGACTGATCCACCAGGGAAGCCCATGGCAGACATTAGTAATTAATTATGGCACTTACCATGAAGCCTAGTTACCTGGAGTAAATCATTTGGTTGAGCATCACATCATTCCTCCATGTTCATTTTGCTTATTTATATCGTAGGGATAATTTGTGTCTAGAAACTCTAAGAGGCCCCGGAATACCACATCCTAAGTATACCAGGGACCCCATGATTCTAGAGCAGAAAGGGGTCCAGTCTCCTGATGGGAGGGGTCTGTGCCATGGTGAGCTGTAACCCAGTACCTTCCGGGCAATTCTCTCGATGACAACTCTGGCTACTTGAGTGATGGATCCACCCTCTGGATCATAAAAAGGACTCTGAGGATGGTCCAGACTGGTCAGGGGTCGGATTTTCTCCTGGGGAATTGTGGGCTTGTTGGGTGACTGCAATGGAAAAAATACACAGATACAGAGTGGGAAATTAACAATTTGATATATGATCAGAACAAAAACCTTGACAGGAACTTAACAAGTACAACTGATATTTATATTTATAGAATTTGGTTCATGCCAAGTGTTATGCATGGACATTTGTGGATCTATACTTTCAAATTCTCCTGTGTACACAGTAGGACTAATCCCAGATGAAGATGCCAAGTTTCAGAGAGCCATTTCCAGCTAGGATACAGCTGAACCAGGTTGGCCTGAATCCAGAGTTCTTCCTACTAGACCAGGCATCCGTGAATGTTTATCCGCAGAGGGTCAGGTGGTAAATATTTCAGGCTTCATGGCCCATGCTGTGTCTGTTGCAATGAGTCAAATCTGTAGTGAGAAAGCAGCCCCAGACAACATGGGATCAAAATGTGTGAGGCCGGATTCCAAAGCTCCAGGTTTGGTTCCAAACCACAGTTTACCAACATCTGTTCTAGATTGTTCTACCCCTAGTTTTCTGATGGCTCCAGATTTTGATGCAGTTGGTATGCTGGCCGTATCTGAAAAATATTGACAACACGGGAGAATCCAAACTCCTTAGGCTGGCCGTCTGGAAGCCTTGGGAATATGGTCCGGCTTGATGAACATCATCTTCCTTCTGTTCCCCTTCTCTCTCTCTCTCAGCCTCTGTGCCTTTTGCCTGCCACTCCTTTGCTTATCTCTGAACCTCTCTTTAGCAGACCCCCTCCCTGTGCTCTCCTGACCATCTGGACAGGCACTTCCCAGAGCCTGAGTCACACAGCTTGTGAGTACATGATGATGGGACCCTGCGGGGCTCCCCTGCTGGACTGTGAGTTCATCTGGCTCAGAGCCTGAGCCAGCCTCACCCCTGAGGCCAGGGCCCCCAGAACAGGCCCGGGCAGGGAGGTCTGTCACTTGCCACTGCAGGCACACACACACCTCATAGGTCACCCCGCTGTCGGTGCCCGCGTCCCAGGGAATCAGGTCCTGCACCACCTTCTGGACCCAGCCACACTCTTTGGTGCACAGATCCTCTGCGGACAGGCCCACGTTCCAGTCGGGGCTGGGGCCCATCATGGTCAGGAAGGACATCAAGTGGCGCGTCCTGTCCACTGAAAATTCAGCCGAGGGTGCTGCTCTCCTAGAAACAAATACGGAGACCGTCACTTTTGGGGCCCTGGGGGTGCATGCTCCGAGGGACATCTGGGCAGACAATGGCTAAAGGATGAGAGAGAGAGAAGGGGGATTCTTGGTCTCCATCTTTGGCCATGGCTGGTTTCTCTCTCTGAGCCCATCCATTGGCCATGCTTGGAGGGAGCCATATGCTACCTCCCTATCCAGTTTTAATGTGTCTTCAGCACTTAACTACTTGTTTATTTTCTTATTTAACTGTTTATTGACTGTCATTCCTTTCTGGAGTATAAGCTCTGGGATAGCAGGGATTCTGTCTTTCTGGCTTTACTTCCAGTGCCTGGCACAGTGTAGATGCTCAACCGATGTTACTGAATAAACGAATGAACAAGTTCTGTAAGCTGGGTGTGCACCCAGCTGCACTGGATGTGAGATGAACGTGACAGATAAAAACTGCATGTGGTGCCCCAAGCCTTTCCTTATACATTCTCAGTGATGCCTCAGAGCACACCTGGGGTAAGGACTGTTGACTCCAACCTATGGATGGGAAAGCTGAGGCTCAGAGGGTTTTGTTATGTGACCTGTCCAAAGTCGCAAAGTGGGAGAATGGAGACCTAAGTCAATCTCAGTTCGAGGTCCGTATTCTTTTCATCATCAATTTCTAAGTTCCCCCACTTTAACTCTCTAGAGCTACATTGTGCCATCAGGGGGACATCTCCCCAGCCTGCTGCCTCATTGCCCTCCAGAGGCTGCTTAGAGCAGAGTGCTGCCCTGGCACCAGAGCTCACCCATCACCTCACAGCTGGTCCCCAGGCCGTTTCCTCCAGTGGGTGAGCAAGGACCCAGTGATAGAGCCAAAGACCTTTGGCTGATGACCCCCAAGCTATGAGAGGCAGTTCTTCAAACACCATCCCTTCATGTTCCCAAGAAGGGGTCCTAGGAGTGGCCAGAGCTGGATGAGACCAAGAAGCATGGTGGGAGAGCTGTGCTCACTCAGCGCACACTTGGTGGCACAGCTACACTATTTTCCCCTCATGACACTCCTGTGGGGTTGGAATTTATTATCTCATTTTGTAGAAAAGAAAGCACACAGAAGTTAATGAGCTCAGAGACGCAGCTGGTGAGGCCACAGTGTGAAGGCAGCTCTTCCCGACTCTCCCTCACCTCCCAGGCTGCTGATTGTGGGGAATCCTTGGCTGGGGACCAGCTCGTCTATTCGGTCTGGCTGGCAGCTGTTTGGGGCGTCCCTCTGCTGCTCTGTTTGGGACCAGCTGTTTCTGGCTGCTCTCACCTGGCCCCTGAAAGCGATGACTCCAGGCCTGGCTGGGCTTGGTGGAACTGGGTCCCTTGGGCAGGCCGGATGGGATCAGACCACGAGCAGAGCAGGTGGGAAACCTGGGTGCACACCCCACGCCACCTCTTAGAGCTGTGCATCCTTGAAATGACCAAACCTTTCTGTGCCTCAGTGTCCCAATCTGTAGAATGGGGATTCCCTCTATCATCTACCCCAAAGGGTTATTGTGAGTGTTTAGTGAAAACTCACATCCGATCCTTAGCCCAGTGCCTGGCACCTGGCAAAATGTTACTGAGTGAAGCAGCATCGAAGGGTCAGATGGAGATCAGAAAATAGAGGCCAGGCGAGGGAAGCCTTCCTGGATGCACCTCACATTCTAGCCTGATGGCAGTCTAGGTGGAGGGGAGGCACCTGAGTGGAGGAAGAGCCTGGCCTGAGCCTGGCTTTGGCATCAGGTCCCACGTGCCCTCGTCTCCGCTAGGAAAGCTCCTCTTCGGTGGAGCTCTGAGGAGGTGGATCTCCTCCTCAGAGTGTGGTCTGGGACCAGCAGCGTCGGTGTTGGAAGTTGTTGGAAATGCAAATAATTGGGCATCACCCCAGATTTACTTAGAGACTCTGGGGAGGGGGGAGGGTAGGACCCAGCATTTTGTTTTAATAATCCTCTCAATGATTCTAATATGCCTCGAATTTGAGACTCACCGGTCTGCTCATCTTCCAAGCCTCAGGTTCTGAGTCACCTCTTCCGGGAGCTGTTCTGATCCCCTGCACTGAGGCCGGTGCCCTTGGTCTGCATTTCCACGCTCTCTGTGTAGGTCTCAGCTGTGCCCTTTGGCTGTGATCCCATCCTCACTGTTTGCTCGCCCCCACTAGACTAGGAGCCCGGCAGGCAGGAATCCCAGTGCCAGGTGTCCAGTGGGCCAGCTGAACAGGTGGACGTGTGATGACGAGCTCCGCTACTTATTAGGTTAGCTCACTCACTCTTCCAGCCTTGGTTTCCTCATGTGACATCACCCACCTGCCACCTCAAAGGAGATGCTATGTCAGGAAGCCTTTAAAGACTGCTGAAGGCCCCACTGACATAGTCTGCTATTTAGTTAGGCACAAATTGCGGGACCTCGTTTCCTTTTCCCATGTGTACATTTTCTGGCATGTAGGTCATAGCTTTGAGCAGCTTCTTTAAAGACTTGGTATCTACAAGAATTGCAGCCTGGGGAGCTGTGGTATTGCTCACTTAGGGATTAACAGGACGTGTCTGGGGTCTGCCTGGCAGAGAGCATGGGCACGTGGGCAGAGCGGGACTACTTGGATCTCGAGCCCTCGGGAGTCCAGCAGTGCCTCAGAGGAAGGCTCCTCTTCCATTTCCATAGTGACCGACCACTGCACCTGTTACCTTCCCATCTCCCTGAGCATGTGCCTGTGGCTCAGGCGAGTCTTTCCTATCCTGCACCCCGTGGATGATGCTACATCATGGCAGCCCAAGAGGACCACAGCGGCTCTGCCCAGAGATCCAGAGCTGGAGAAACCAAACCAACATAAACCAAACCTCGCCTGACCCACCACCCTGATACTCTACCCAGCTGAAGGATGTAACCATCTGAGAACCTTCTGTGTTGTACAAGGTGTATACAAATCATTTTCTGCTAGTGCATTTGGGCCAGGTCTGTAACCTGAGTGAGGTATCCTCCAGACCTTAGTAAGTTTCAAGGGATAGGAAGTTCTGGGGCAACCAATCCCTGCACGAAACACCCGGTCATGTGGTAATTGAGTAATATGGTAAATTTGAATGTCTAAAAGTCTGGGGATGGTTTTCTAATACCTTCAGTTGCATCTGGCTTACGTGACATACTCTGGAGGAAATGTTTCCTCTCTCCCCCTCAAATTGCTTAGGTGCACCTTCCCAGAGCATGTTGAACTCACTCTTTCCTTGGAGTTTCTTCTTTCTCTCTGTTCTGGTAGGTTCCAAAAGAGGAAGGGCCATTTTTGTCCTGTTCACAGCTGTACCCCAGGGCCTGGTCTAGAACTCGGCATGCAGTAGGTTCTCCTCAAATGCTTTTTGAAATAAATGAGTTAATCTAGGAAATGAATATAGTGCTCTTGCACTTGCTTTGGCCTTCAGATCTAATTTTAAAGTTACCTCAAAGTATTTATTACTTTTATAATTAAAAATGCTGTTTAAAATAAGGAAATGATAAAAATATATGTGAGTTTTCTTTAGAAAATGCTAGATATGATTGGAATTCTTTAATTCATAATAAAAATTCTTATTCATCTTTTCTTATATTCTATGTCTTCCCATACATAGTGTTTTGTTAATTTGATCTTATTTTTTCTATCTGGGATTTACATTTTTATCACTTTTCTGGGAAAGAGAGTTGTCCTGGCCATACTATGTATCAGAATATATTATAAAGCATGATAATTAAAATGGTGTAATACTCAGGATAAGATGGACTTCCCTGGTGGTCCAGTGGTTAAGAATCTGCCTGCCAGTGTAAGGGGCACAAGTTCGATCCCTGGTCCGGGAAGATTCCTCATGCCTGTGTGCCACAACTAGAGCCCGCGGACCCGAGAGCCTGTTCTCCGTAACAAGAGAAGCCACCATGGTGAGAAGCCTGCACACGGCACACAGAGAAAGCCTGCGTGCGGCGACAAAGACACAGTGCAGCCAAAAATAAATAAATGAAATCTAAATGTAAAATAGAAAAACAGAAATATAAATCAGTGGCCCAGAGTGAAGAGTCCAGAAACTTTAGATAAGGACTCATAAACAACTGAGGGAGAGGACAGATCATGCAGCAAGTGGGGTTGGGGTAACTTAATTGCAGTTTAAAAATATATAGGAGTCACATCTTATATCACACACATCAAATTCCCCCAAACAGCAAAACCTCAGAGTTAAGTAGAAAACAACCAGATCATAGGAAAGAAGTCAAGTGTTCTGATCTGTTAGAGAAACATTAATTTTTTCAGCTTTGAAACTATAAAAGCAGTCACAAAAGTAACTAATTGAATAATATACCAACCAAAAATATCTGCATAATGGAAAGAACAATGTTGAAATAGAACGGAAGAATGATGTGCTGGCAAAAAAATGTCTCCCTCTAGTGTGACTGACAAATATTAATGTCTATAGTACAAACAGAGTTCCCAGGTGGTGCAGTGGTAAAGAATCTGCCTGCCAATGCAGGAGATGTGGGTTTGATCCCTGGGTCGGGAAGGTCCCCTGGAGAGGGGCATGGCAACCCACTCCATATTCTTGCCTGGAGAATTCCATGGACAGAGGAGCCTGGTGGGCTACAGTCTATGGGGTCGCAAAGAGTCAGACAGGACTGAGCCACTAAGCATGAGCATAGTACCTACAGAGCTAGTCTAAATCTGTGAAAACAAAACCTGACGATTCTAATAGGTAAGAAAGTTATAAACGGATAATTCATACCAGAAAAATGAAAACACAATGAAGGCATGGAAATATGTTTTGTCTTTTTACATTCAGAGAGGCAGCGTGGTGTGGGGGCGGGGGGAAAGGGGACTGGAAGAAACCGCTAGATGTGGCAGCAGCTTTGACTTCACCTCCCTTTGCAGTTACTAATCTGCAAAATGGGAGCATCCTCAGACCCACCCCAGGGCTTTTAGTGAGGAAACTGCTTATCATCATGACTGGCATTATACTGCTGCTAAGTCGCTTCAGTCGTCTCCGACTCTGTGTGACCCCAGAGATGGCAGCCCACCAGGCTCCCCCGTCCCTGGGATTCTCCAGGCAAGAACACTGGAGTGGGTTGCCATTTCCTTCTCCAATGCATGAAAATGAAAAGTGAAAGTGAAGTCGCTCAGTCATGTCTGACTCTTAGCGACCCCATGGACTGCAGCCTACCAGGCTCCTCCATCCATGGGATTTTCCAGGCAAGAGTACTGGGGTGCCACTGCCTTCTCTGGGCATTATACTATGACTTGGTAAATGCGGATTTATACTATGACTTGGTAAATGCGGATTTCCTTCTCATTCAGCTTTTCTAAACAAAACTTTCAAAAACAAAATGGCAACCCACTCCAGTACTTTTGCCTGGAAAATCCCATGGATGGAGGGGCCTGGTAGGCTGCAGTCCATGGGGTCGCTAGGAGTCGGATACGACTGAGCGACTTCACTTTCACTTTTCACTTTCATGCATTGGAGAAGGAAATGGCAACCCACTCCAGTGTTCTTGCCTGGAGAATCCCAGGGACAGGGAGCCTGGTGGGCTGCCGTCTATGGGGTCGCACAGAGTCGGATACGACTAAAGCGACTTAGCAGCAGCATGGTCTTTCTATACCAATCTAGACTTACTATATCAATCTAAGTTACAGATCTGTATCAGTTAGACTCTCGCTGAAGAACTGATGCTTTCGAACTGTGGTGCTGGAGAAGACTCTTGAGAGTCCCTTGGACTGCAAGGAGATCAAACCAGTCAACCCTAAAGGAAATCAACCTTGAATACTCATTGGAAGGATTGTTGCTGAAGCTTTGATACTTGGCCATCTGATGCAAAGAGTTGACTTGTTGGAAAAGACCATGATGCTAGGAAAGATTGAAGGCAAAAGAACGGAGCGGCAGACCATGAGATAGATAGCATCACCAACTCAATGGACATGAATTTGCACAAACTCCAGGAGACACTGAAGGACAGAGGATCCTGGAGTCCATGGGGTCGCAAAGAGTCTGACCAGACATAGCAACTGAACAACAACCATCAGTGAGACTCAAGTCACATTTTGTCCCTTTTGTTCATTTCAAATAATCTCCAATACAAAGCTTTCAAAGTTGCAGAAACTCAATCTTGACACTAGGTGGCGCCAGAGTCATTCACTAAGTTGAAGTTCTGTGTGGGTGGAGAAATGTTTCCATGAGGTTTCTACCTTGGAAAACTGTATATAACCTAGAGGCATCTAGGGTTCCAGGTCCATCTGGCCCATTTAGATCTACTGTTGGCTTCTCAGGTTCAAAGCCAGTCTTTTTTTACAATCTTGAGGAAATTAGTGGTCTTGGACAGGTTCTCCAGGAGACTGGAGGGCTCTGAAACTTCCAGCCCTGATTTGAGAGAAAGATGCGTCTGGCCCCCTGGGAACCATGACTGAAATGAGTAAGGGAGCACAGACCCTCCAGAGGCATGATTTTTGGAAAGGGTGAGGACCATGTCTCTATTTAACCTCTCATTTTTCTCGCAAACAGACCTGACTAAACACATGTTAATTAAACAGAATGGCTGGGAATAATTAAGGGGATGATTTACAGGATACATTATAAGAAAGGGAATAAAAATTATTTTTAAAAGATTCAGTAATTCCTAACAGATTAAACTGGAGGAACTGGGTGGTGAAAATTCAGCACTGATTTGAGGAAAGATGGGCATTTTCTACTCCGGTACTGGAGGAACTCATGAAGGACGTGCGTTTTGCTCAGAATTTGTCTTTCCGGTCTCTACCTGTGCTCTGGGCTGTTGGACCTGCAGCTTGATTTATTGAGCTAAACAAGTCAGCAGCTAATTTGTTCATTCGTGGCTGTCCTTTGAGAAGTGGTCCTGGGGATAAAGATGAAGATCATTGAAAAACAAGTCAGTTTTGCCGGGCAGGACCTCACAAAGTAGGTCACCCTGGCTTTCCACTGGCCCGAGGGAGGCTGGAATCCCATTAACCTCAATCGAGCAGGCTCACAAGGAGGGGCAGGGCTGTTTCTGCAAAGCAAAACTTGGCTGCATGGAGGCTTCCTAATTTGACTTCCTAATGAGATTTGGAAGAGGAAAGGGGAGACTGGGGTATGGGAAAACCAAAGGAAAATTCCTTTCCCTTAACAAGCTGGTAGCATGAGGGCAGAGGCTTTGGGAGTTTGGGGAATCAGTGTTTGCCATGGATCAATCCTGTTTCACTAGGGTCCTAGGAAGTCTGAGGGCTGGGTGAAGGGTGAAAAGGTGCCCCCAAATATTTTGTTCCAAGTTTTCAGTAAGTCTCCTCTATCTTTAAAAAAAAAAAAAAAAAAAAAAGGCTCCATCGATTCTTTCATCCTCCTGGATCTCCTGCCCAGTCTCTCTTCTTTCACAGCAAACTTCGCAGAAGAGCTGTCTGCACTCACTGATTCCATAACCTCACCTTCTGGTCACATTTCACCCTGTTCCAGGCTGTGTCCCCTCTCCCCATTACTCAGCAGAAAGGATTCCCAGTAAGGTCACTGATGATGTTGATAAATCCAATAGGCATTGTGCAGCTCCAACCTTCCTTAATCTCTTAGTTACCCTGGACACAGCTGGTCACTCTCTCTCTCTTTTTTTTTTTTTTGCTTGGCCACACTGCAAGGCTTGCAGGATCTTAGTTCCCCAACCAGAGGATGAACCCTCGCCCTTGGCAGTGAAAATGTAGAGTCCTAACCACTGGACCATCAGGGAATCCCCCGCTGTCTCCTTGAATGCTTTCTTTCCTTGGTTTCCCTGATACTGAGCTTCCTTCCCTAATCTCCTTGCTACTCTGTTTTTGCTTCCTTTGCAGGCAAGTCCTCCTCAGCAGTCAATGTTAGAGCTCCCTTGGGACTCCGTTCCAAGCCCCGGACTCTCATTCTCCGGCTCTCTCTGTCATCCATGTGCTTGGTGTTGATCGTTTCCCACGCCTTGGTGACCCTCAATTTTATATCTCAGTGCAGAATTCTCCCCCTGATGTCTTGTAGTTAACTGTGTTAACACCTCCAATGTCTGGGTACTCTGTGGTGTTCAAGCCATGGGGGACACAGATACCAAGCCCGCATTCCCCAAGGAGTGGAAATACTTGATACTCTACCCATGGGCAGTGGGCGGTGCACCTCACCTAAGAGGCAGTACCGACTTGTATGACATGACTGGCATGTGGTGGCCAGTAGGTGGGCAGCTCCAAGTACAAGGCCAGGACCGGGGCTGGACAGGGCGTTGCTACTTACACGTTGAGAGGCTGCCAGGCTGGCCACTGAGCTTTGGCTTTGATGACGGTGAGGACCTCGTCGCTCTGTAAAAAAGGACCACAGGTATTTAGTGAGGAGAGCTGGGCTCAGGGAAAAAGATGGCTTTAACATGGTGACGTTGTCCACCCCACACCCTTACCTGCTGCAGAGGCTCTACCTACCCAGGTGTGGAGACAGCCTGCTCCAGGGTGGGGGCACCCTGGAGTCTTGGCGGTCCTGTGAGGTGGGGCTATGTCCAGGGTGCCTGGTGTGTGCTGAATACCAACGGTCCCACTGAGCCACACCTGAGGTTTCCATCTCAGACCCTTCCCCTTGGGAGCCAGGCTCTGACCTGCCCTCTGGCGGGGATGGCCAGGCTGGAGGGCAGCTCATGCTCTCCACGTCCAGGCGCTGACGGGTCTGCTCCAGCCACACCTAACCTCGAGGAGCGTCACCCCCACGGCCTCCCTTGCCGTCGAGACTATACACACTGGATCAGACTCCCTTGGACAAGGAGGGCGAAGAGAAGCCTGAGCCCCACGCTCCTGGGCCACTCATGTTATCCTGCTCTATTTTGCTTTGGGCAGTGTGTAGGGCACTCTTAAAGCTTGAGAACCTAAGAGAATTTTTTGAAGAAGAATCTGATAATTAACATTGGGAAGGAGAGCCTTCATCACCAACATGAGGGAGAAAAATCAGAATGTTGTTAATCTTGCTTAGCTTCGCTTCGAGGTTGGTTTGGGTTTTTATTTCAATAACACATTGGGGCTGAGGGTTTCCATATGCTTTTCAAAGAGTAAGTATCCACAGGTGCCCAAATTCAGCTCTGGTGGGGGTTTCCCCAGAGCAGATTCAGCTGATCCCAGAGCCTGCCTTCCCCCAGCCTGGGCCCAGCAGCGCTCAGACAGCACCGTCCATGCTCCACAGAAAAGCCCAGGATGTTACCAGCAGGGACAGGAAGAGCTTTGATGCCGACTGAACGGTCTCTGAATTTCAGGAGGGCGGAGACTAGCTGCACTGGCCCACGGCTCTGCCTCAGTCCTTGGAGTTGTTCCTGGCAGTAGGTACCTAGCACATATTTGGGATGAATTGGTGAACTTCTCCTTAGTTGGTGGGTACGTTGCCCAGAAAATCCCACAGCCCCAAGGAAACTATATACAATGAGGAGGTCAGAGGTGCCTCCAGGCTCAGGCCCAAAGATTATAAAGAGCCTCTGGTTTGGAGCACCTAGTCTATAGCCAGGGAAGGATGGGAGGGTGGGAGATGCCTTAGAGGGGATAGTAACTCAGCTTGGCTTGGGCACCCACTGGGTGGGTGAGGCCCCCAGGGTACCCCCTCTCCCCAGAAGCTCAAAGCCTACTCCAAGCTCAAGCTTCCCTGGTTGGGGGCGGGTCCCGCTTTTGGTCAGAAGAAACACTCTGTGGATATATAAACATCCCCACACTCACAGGTCTGCAGGGAGAGCATTTCCAAGTTCCAACAGAGCGTGTGACACTTCTCCTGGGAGATTGTTTTATTTGTTGACACTGTATCCCTCACTCACTCCTAAGACACATATGCTGAGTGACCAAGGGAAACTGCCCGACGTGAAGTCACGTGTGAGAGGTGACCTGTCTCCTGAAAGCCCAAGCTGGACCCTGTGATCGAGGTTTCCTCGATCATACAAGGTATGCTCAGCTCATACGTGTCCCACACTGAATTCTTTAGCTGCCCCCAGAATACGGCTGTTTCTCCAGCAGCCCCACTGAGCACATCCCCAAGCTGCCTGCATCTCTCCACCTCTCACCCCCTCACAGCTGCCAGGCTCCAAGATCCACTGTGTTCACAGTCTTAGCCTCTCTTAAGTCCTTCCATGGTCTCCTCACTGGTTGCCCTGGCTCCAGCATCTTCTTACTTTTCCCCAGACCACCCTCCACATTGGTGCAAAACTGACCACATTCACTGCCTGCCTAAACCCCACAACAGTTCCCCATAACTTCCATGCTGACTTCCTTTTTCTTTTAAAAGTACGAATTCCTTTATTCCTCATCACAACAGTCTAACAGTAAATGTAGGTTGTATGCTTTTATTTTTACATTTAAGTTATCCTTTTTAGGATATATCTTTCATCAGGACTCTGCCGCATTTAAACCTTGTCCTTCTAGTGAGAGGGTAAAATTGTATATGAATCTTATTCAGAGAACTTGGCTGCTTGTAGCAGACTAAAAGAGCATGGAACTTAGGCAGGAGAGTGGAGAGCTTTTCCACAAACACATTTAAACTTCTTCCCAGTACAAAAACATCCACTGTTGCTTTTAGAGATAATTTTACAAATCAGAAGGTCTTACAGGATAGTCCAGCTGAAGTGTCAGCAAGTATTTTAAGTAAATCCCAATGACCTGAAATTCAAGTCCAGACTAGATATTTAGTGTTTTCTTTATTGCAGATATGAAGTCTTTAACCTGAGGTACAGAGTTGTCTTCTAGAATCTTCTAGAATCTGTCTTCTAGGGACCTCAGTGGCGGTGACACGAGCTGTAGGAGCATCCAGGAAATTGAACACAGGACCCTCCATCACCCTGGCACAGATTGCAGCTCCTACTGCCAACTGTGACCAGCCTCCTTCCACAATAACAAGGTGACTGGTCTGCATGACATTGGTTTCTCTTGTTTCAATGTCCATCGGTCTGATGGTCTGCAGATGTATCAGCTCATATTCAAGTCCCTCTTTAGATAGCACTGCTGAGCTTCTAAGCAGTGGCTGACAGGTCTTGCATGAGAAGCTATGATTGCACGTGTACCCTGCCTTTCCAGTTTGGCTTTTCCTATAGGGATCAGATAATCTTTTGACTGTGCTCCTGGGGAAGTTCAAAAGGAACTTTATACATCAGTTCCCCTCCAGCACCACCACTGGACTTACCCTGAATGGCAGATTTAATAAGTCCTTTTGCATCCTCTGAATTCCAGGGACTGATCACCTTCAAGCCTGGGAGGTGCTCATACCAGGCAGCAAAGCACTGGGAGTGTTGGGCAGCTACGCCTGTGGGGGCGCCACTGGGCGCCCTGAAGACTAAGGGCACTGGCTGAAGGCCTCCTGATGCGTAACAGGTCTTGGTAGCTGAGTTTATAACCTGGTAAATGGCTTGCATAGAGAAACTGAAGAGCATAAATTCACAAATGGGCCTTAACCCAGCCAGAACTGCACCTACAGCAATTCCAGCAAAACCCGACTCAGATAACTGGAGTATCTATGATCCTCTTATCTCCATATTCTTCTCACAGGCCTCGACTAATCCCATCGTACAGGGCAACTTCTTCCCCAAGTAGAAATAGCTCCCAGCTCTTTCCGTCTCCTCCTCCATACCTTGATTTATAGCCTCATGAACTGTCGCCTGCAGTGTGGCCAGTGTGGTCTGGGGGAACCCCTCCTCAGCAGACCAGAGACCTGCTCAAGGAGTCTCCGCACCAACCCAGCAACCATGGCCATCCTGACCATGTCCTCTGCCTGCTGCCGAAACCACAGGGATTTCTTAATTCCCAAGTTTCGCCTACATGGCCTGCATCATCTAGTTTTTTCCTTTGATTTTTAATTTCAGAATAATACATGCTTTTTGTGGGAAAATTTAGCATCACAGAAGCACAGTGTAAATGCTGAGCTCTCCACTCTAGCATCTATCCTGCCTTCTGCCACCTCCCTCTCCAGCATGTTACAGTGTGGTACATATCATCCCAGATCTTTTACTATACTTAGGTACAACACGCGTGTGTGTGTGCATGAACATTAGATATGGCCTTCCCACGAAAACTGCATCATATTGAAATCTCATTCTGCACCATGATTTTTACATTTTCCCCTTACTATCATATCATGAAAAACTTTCCTTGTCGGTACCTGTGACATCAGAGCTTTCCTTTTGTTGATTTTGAGAGTGTTTGAGATTCTCAAACTAGGGTAAGCCAGGTCAAGACTAAGAAAAAGGAAATCCAAGCATGAGATCCAAGTTATGAGATACTGTCTGATGATAGTCCTTTTGCCCTTGAAGAAATACTTTACTAAAAAAAGTAGGGACTTCCCTGGTGGTGCAGTGGATAAGAATCTGCCTGCCCGTGCAGGGGACTTGGGTTTGATCCCTGATCTGGGAAGATCCCACACGCTGCGGAGCAACTAAGCCCACGCTCTACAACTGCTAAACCTGTGTGTTCCAGGGCCCACAGGCTACCACAGCCGAAGCTCTCACTCCTGTAGCCTGTGCTCTGCAGCAAGAAGCCGCCACAGTGAGAAGCCTGAGCACTGCCACGATGAGTAGCCCTCGCTCCCACAACGAGAGAAAGCCCACATGCAGTAAGGAAGACCCAGTGCAACCAAATAAATAAAAATAGTAATAAAAAAAAGTCAATGTGGGTGGAGTTAAGGGGCCACTAGGTTAGCTGGCTGGCCCTGCAGACATACCTCGTATTACAACGAAACCTTGGTTGTCAAATTGCAACTAATGACATTGATTTTGCCTTTGTAGTATATAACTCAGAAATTGTCGAGGCTCTCCATTAGTGTTTATTTATGGTACTGGCATTCTATCTGTACCTTTTAGAGCCATGGAGGCTCCAAGGATGGTTGTCCATGGGTGCAGGCCTTAGAACAGCTTCTTCCTGTCCGCTGTTTCATCTTATGGTTACATACCATCTGCATGTTTGTGGTATCCAATGAAATAAGAGCACAGGAACCATTTGGAAAAATGTATTTGAGAAACTAAACATTTTTCTTTCTTTTTCAAAAAGAATGTTTCATTCATGTATTTATTTTGCTGCACCTGGTCTTAGTTGTACCATATGAGATCTATTTCCCTAACCAGGGCTCGAACCTGGGCTCCCTGCATCAGGAGTACAGAGTCTTAGCCGCTGGGCCACCAGGGAAGTCCTGACATAGTTTTCTTAAAGTAGAACCAAAGCTTTTCAGGATTGGAGAGAGTCTGGCCTGTTCGCAGCCAAATCCAAGTGCTGTGGATACTTAGTAAATTGGTGGGAAAGCAAAGCCACACCATTTTTGTTTGTTTTAATGTATGTGTAGAATTCTATAGCATGGATGCTCTCTTATGTAGCTGGTATTATTGGTGGATATTTGTTTCTATACATGATGCTCTACTGAACACTTGTGAATGTACTTCTTTATAAGTTCCTATGTCATAAATTTCCAAGAATGATCGAACAATGAAGCAAATTGACAATTTTGGTGGCACCTACCAAACTGTCCTCCAAATGTCTGTACCAACTGATACTTCTTCAAGTACGTGTGTGTGCCAGTGTTTTTGCAACTTTGGGCACACTGGATGCTATCAATCTTTTTCATCTTTACTAATCCAGCAGGCAGGAAAGTAGCGTGGTTGCAACATAAGCCCTAGTTATTATACCTGAATTCAAACCCTGACTGCACCGTGACTAGCTCCGTGTCTTTTAGTGAGACTCTGACTTCCTTTAGCTTTCTCATCTCTGAAACATTGAGTTAAAAAGTGTGTCTACCGCATAGTGTTGTTAGGGGGACAAAATGACATAATTCAAGTAATGTGCTAATCCTGTGCCTGTATTAGCATCAATACTCGTTACTATTCTTATTCTTTTTTTATTTAGATAAAAAATGTTGATTTTTATTTATTTGGCTGCACTGGGTCTTAGTTGCAACATGGAGGATCTAGTTCCCCGATCAGGGATCAAACGTGGGTCCCCTGCATTGGTAGTGAGAGTCTTAGCCACTGGACCACAAGAAGAGTCCCTATTCTTATTCACATTTAGGCCACGCTGGTATTAGAACTGATTTGTACCGCCTGAGTACAGAGAATGGAGTACCCAGGGACAGCTGCAAAGCCGTGAAGCCTCAGGAGAATGTCCCCTTATTTAAAGGTTCGTGTAGCTGGGAGAGCCTTGGATGGGGCACTGGGGGACCAGGTATTTTACATTCTGAAGACTGAAGGACCTAAATTCAGAGCAAGCAACCCAAACTTCAGACTTAAATGAAAAACTCCTTTAACAAGTCTCTAAGGCCCAGAAAGGATCTTTCAAGAATCCTTATAGCCCTTATCCATCTCCCACAGGAGTGTTTTCAAACAAAGTATTTCAGGGCACTCACAGTTCACACCTCATCTGCATGATGTTAGCACTTTCCCAGAACTATGCCAATTAAAATAAAAGTCCTCCAAGAAAGGACAGGGTACTCATGTCCACCTTCACAGGGATGCGTTCTCTCATTTTGCTTTTGTAAACATATTGTTATGGTCTTACAGCTGTACTCACACTTCCATCTGCATGAACCAAATGGGAATCACACAGCCTAAATCAGGCCAGGGGCTGAGGTCAGGTTTGGAGAAAGGGGGGTTTGTGGAAACAGGTCTGTGACAGGTCAGAGGCAGAAATCACATGGATATCAAGAGATGTCAAGTCTGAGTAGAGCAGAGAGGCAGAACGTGGCTCTGGGGGGCCAGGGCGGTTTCTCTGAACAAGCCTTACCCCACACTGACCCTCCATGCCCTCCAGAACCAGCTCCAGAAGCAGGAAAGGTCGGTCATCTCATCCACACTCACAGTAACACGTGAGGCTGTCCCCTCCACCCTGCCTCACCCTTTCCCTCCTCTTTGTTCCTATACCTTCCCAGCTCCTATCTTTTGTCTTTATCTCGCAGTTCTGAACTACAACCTGCTTCCTCATTCTAAGGCCCTCTGATGCTGGGAGGGATGGGGGGCAAGAGGAGAAGGGGACGACAGAGGATGAGATGGCTGGATAGCATCACTGACTCGATGGATGTGAGTCTCAGTGAACTCCGGGAGTTGGTGATGGACAGGGAGGCCTGGCGTGCTGCGATTCATGGGGTCGCAAAGAGTCAGACACGACTGAGTGACTGATCTGATCTGAATGCTCTGGGCAGCACCGAGGCTAAACTTCCTCACCATCGCAGGTCCTGCCCTAGATCAGCAAAAAGAGAAATGGGATGCAATCCACGTCACAGAGCAGAAGGAACGAAACAAGTAGAAACAAACAATGACCATAGGAATCTGGTTTCTAGGTGCTAGGCACCTTGAGAATTACCTGATATCTAATATCTTGTTCCCTGGAGAAGGAAATGGCAACCCAGTCCAGTATTCATACCTGGTGAACCCCATGGACAGAAGAGCCCGGCGGGCTACTGTCTGTCTATGGGGTTGCAAAGAGTCAGACATGACTGAAGCAACTTAGCATGCAGTATCTCATTAAATTCTTAGGATGCATCCTCAAGGAAGGTATATACTTTTTAATCCTCAGAAACACATTTCTTTGGCCAAATTAGGTACAGGTTAGTCAGTGCAGGTCCAGAGTTCAAACCTCAGCCTGACTCTGGAGACCACGTTTGTCAGCCTGTGAATGCAGGTGGAGGGGGCAGGAGGGTGAGGCTCTCTTGGAAAAGGCCCCACTCCTGCCTCTTGCCCCCAACATTCCCTGCTCTCCTCACCCCCACCGGGCTTCTGCTGTCCTTCAGGGCATGTCCTACTGTACCCTGAGTTCTGAAAATTGCAGCCTCATGGGTGGGGGTGGAGGAGGAGGAGGAAGGATTCTCAAACAGTTTCACGATGCTGTTCATGTTAATGCTGTCCTGAGAACTGCTTCTGCCAAAGAAGGGGGCAGACAGGGTCCTTGAGTTGGAGAGACACCACTGCTACTAAAGGGAAGGGAAGCCGATGACCCTAAATGCGTTTCCCCATGTATCAGCTCGCTTCTTAGGAAAACCTTTGGGAATTGCTACCATTTCCTGCTGCAGATGAGGAAACTGAGGGCCAGGGAGGTCACGTGACTTGTAAAGACCATCTGGTAATCATGGTTCCTATACAGACGCGCCTGACTCCAAAGCTCAAGCTCTTTCCACTTTCCCTCACGATTCCTCCTCTCCAGCTCCCTCTCACCACCGCCCCCCCCGCCCCCACCATTTTGCTTGTTTTTCAGTGAGATCATGGCTGCCCCTGGTTGATAGTTTTCTCCACGGAGCCCTTGCTGTGAGGCACAGGGTCACTCGATTCCCTCTGGAAGGGCAGCGCCTGTCATCTTGCGTAAAGACCCAGTGAGCCGTGTTTGGTTCCATTATTTGCTTCTACCCTTTCCCAGAGTTTCCACTAACCACCCATAAAAAATATCAGTCCTGATGGCTTCCACCTCTGAGGGGGACTTTTTCATCCTTGCATGAGTGTCCTCGTGAAGAGCAGCAGGAAATGAGCCTTTTTATGAGGCGATAATGGAGCCAGAAGCATCTTTAAAATCAATTGTGCCTAACACGTCCTCCCATCATTTCAACAGGTTCTGGGTTTAGTGGGTCATAAATAAAAACAGACAGCTCACATTCAGTGAGCTCTACAGTTTGCCCATGGTCTCCTGTGGGCTGTACCATAGTCTTCTGAGGAAGGCAGGCAAGTGGTCCCCCTTTCTCACAGGAAGTGAGTGAGACTCGCCTCTCTCCCTGCCAAAGGTCAGTGCCCAGCTTGTAGCTTCCGTGACCGTCTGACACAGCTGCTCACTCCTTCTGCCTTGAAACACCTTCTGGCCTAGCTCCTGCTGCCTTTTCATTTTCTCCTCACCTCGTTCCTTCTCAGCCTCCTGTGCTGACCCTCTTCATCTTTCTGCAAACACTGAAGTGTCCCTGGCCTCAAGCTCTCCGTGCTCTTCTCTTTTCTAGCCACACTGCCTTAGCGATCTCTCTTGTCCCATGCCTTAAAATATGAGTTACGTATATACTGAAGACGCCTAAACTGCCATCTTCACCTCGTCCCCGCCTCTGAACTCCATCTTGTATACCAGCTGCCTAACACTTTCATCTGGATGTTGAATTGGTATCTCAAATTCAGTGTGTCTGAAACCAAGTTCCTGATCTTCCCCTCCTCAAACCTGTGTGTGTGCTTAGTCACTCAGTTGTGTCCAATTCTTTTGTGACCCTGTGGACAATAGTCCACTAGGCTCCTCTGTCCATGGGCTTCTCTAGGCAACAATACTGGAGTGGGTAGCCATTCCCTTCTCCAGGAGATCTTCTCCACCCAGGCAGCAAACCCAGGTCTCCTGCATTGCAGGCAGATTCTTTACTGTCTGAGCCACCAGGGAAGATGCCCTCCTCTCCAAATCTGGCTTCTCTCATTGTAAACATCGCATTAAATGGCTAAGCCATCCTTCTAGTTTATCAACCTTGATGCTTCTCTCACTTCACATCCGATTCTTCGGCACATCTGTCAACTGCACTTCTAAAATGCATTTTTGAGCCAACAACTGTGTCTCACCATCGTTGCAGCAGGGGCTGGATGGTACCTCCCTGCATCCCTGGCACCATCTTGGTCCAAGCCACGAGGTATCATCATTAACTAGGATTAAATGTGTTGCAACTGCTTCCTGGCTGGTCTCTCTGCCTCTTCCCTCACCTTCTTCCAGGCTCTTCTTCACGCAGTAGCCACATCATGCCGTTTTTCTTGTCAAAATCCTCTAATGGTATCACGTTGCACAGGAAATGGGGACCTTGGCCATGGCTGCCATGGCCCCTCATGATCTGCTCTGCCTCCCTGTTACCTCACCAGCTTCCTCTTTTATTACTCGCCCTTTTGCTCACTTTGCTCCAGCCACCTGGATATCTCCTCAGATATGCTAGACACACTTAGCACTTACAGATCCCTGAGCCTGGGGAGATGTCCTCTTAGATACTAGAGCACTCGTTCCTCTGCCTCCTCTAGGTCTTTGCTCAAATGTCACCCTCTCAGTGAGGCCTCTGCTGACCACACGATTCAAAATAGCAATTCCCTGCCCCTTCCTCAACCTGGCACCCTGCTCTCACTTTATCTGATTGTCTTTTCTCCATAACATTTGTCACCATCTGGTATACTAAGATACCCTAGAGGAGGGCATGGCAACCCACTCCAGTATTCTTGCCTGGAGAATCCCCATGGACAGAGGAGCCTGGCAGACTACAGTCCATAGGGTTGCGAAGAGTTTGACATGACGAAGCGACTTAACGCACACAGTATCCTATGCATTTTGCTTTCTTACTTTTTATCTTTTCTACTTTTACTAGAATAGGCATTTTCTATGGGCAAAGGCTTTGTCTATTCTGCTCACTCACTGCTGTACTATCAGTGTTTAGAGTATGCTCAATCTTTGCTTTTTTTTTTTAAGTTTTTTTTTTTTTTTTGATGTGGACCACTTTTAAAGTCTTCACTGAGTTTGTTACAATATTGTTTCTGTTTTGTTTTGTTTTGTTTTGTTTTTTGGGCACAAGACAAATGCGATCTTAGTTCCCCAACCAGGGATCAAACCCACATCCCCTGCATTGGGAGAGATGTCTTAACCTCTGAACCACTAGAGAGGCCCCCGTCTTTGCTGTTTGAATGAGAGGCTGTGATGAGGAAGCGTCTGGTGTCTTTCTGAGTCCCAGGACTCTATGGCACAGTGTGGAGCCAGAGCTGAGTAAAGTGACACCAACAGACATGGGCACTGAGCTAGTGGGCACTGGGTGAGCTGTGGCGAGTGCCAACCAGAGACCTGGCACTAAAAAAAGGAAGAGGAAGGGATAGGGCCTCCTTAGGACCCACAGTCAGCTGCAAGGCTCTGAGTCTGCCTCAGATGCACGCCCCAGTGACCTAGGCTGACTGTTTATAAGTGCCGAGACCCCACCTTGCACCCTGGAAGCTGCTGCCATCATAAGCTACTGTCTGATCAGCTATTTAAAAGCCAGAGAAGGTATCTGAAGCCCATGAACAGACCTGTAAGAAGGTGATGTGGTTTCACAGAAGCATTTCAAATTCAATTTCTTTTTATTTCTTTTCAAACACAGCCTGTAATTCTGATAGGAAAACTGCATAATGCCCGTAGATAATAGTTTTCCCGCAAGATGGTTTTGTGAAAGCAGCTTGGTGTTTCTGATGCAGGAGAGGAAGGGCCCATCAGAGAGAGCTGCCTGGGCCCGCCCACTGCCCTTGCACCCACACCTGTCTCTGGCACTCTGAGGACGGGCATCACCCCATGACCTGAGGGAGAGGCCAGGCTTCTGTGTGCCTCTGTTACCACAGGCATCAATTCAGCTTGTTCTTTGGTGACCAAAGTGCCAATCCTGGGCTTAACCTCCCTTTTGGACTTTCATGTATCCGTTAGGATTATGAAAGTCTGCCTGTCCTCTGATTCAGCAGGGAGCTGAAGGGGTAGATGGGGCCTGTCTGTACTTCCCATCCCAGCCCCTCTTCCCCACCTTCTGCCCTATCTCCAGCACTTAGAAAAACATTAGTCCTGGGGTTGGAGCAGAGAAGTAAAAAAGGGGCCAGGCCAGGAAAGATTCTGACATCAGCCAGGGGAGAGCAGGCTGAGCTGGGCTGTCTGCTTCCAACAGGTGGGGACTCCAAGGAAGTCGGGCTGGAGCCAGGAAGGGAGGAAGAGCCAAGCTAGCACCTATAAGGCAACCTATAAAGGGCCTTGACCCTAACCCTGCCCCTGGGAGCATCTTGTTGGCGGGGTGTGTGTGTGTGTGTGTCTCTTAAGTGAAATGAAAGTGAAGTCACTCAGTCGTGTCTGACTCTTTGAGACCCCGTGGACTGTATCCTACCAGGTTCCTCCAAACATGGGATTCTATAGGCAAGAATACTGGAGTGGGTTGCCATTTCCTTCTCTAGGGGATCTTCCTGACCCAGGGATCAAACCTGGCTCTCCCGGATTGCAGGCAGATGCTTTACCCTCTGAGCCACCAGGGAAGCCAAAGGTGTAGCATTTGACATCGCTTGCTCCTCTTCCCTGTCTCTCCCTCCCCACCTTCCTCTGAAGACAGTTCCCATCTAGTCCTGGGAGCCATTATGAGGGCAGGGGCTGAACTGTGTTCCCCTCTGTGTCCCCAGCACTGGCTGGTCTGGGGAGTGATACAGGGGATGATTAAGAATGAATAATGGATTAGTTAATTAAACAATTAATTAATGACAAGCTAGAGGAAGTCTCTGGTCTTCACTGCCCTCTCAGGGGTTCTTAGGGGCACCCTTGCAAGTGCTATGAACTTGGATGCTGCTGCAGGGCTTCTGAGTAGACAGTGAGGATTCTGCTGACTATGGTGGGGGAGTAAACTGTAGGAGGGCAGGCAGGACCCAGGGAGGCCGGTCAGGTGACACGGGGTCATGAGAGAGCAATGGCAGGGGTGGGAAGATGTCAGATGCAAGACATTATTTTAAAGGAAGAAGCAACAGGATCTGCTGGTGGATTGGACGTGGGGTGTAAAACAGAGGGGTCAAGGATGACTCTGAATGGAGGTGTCATGTAGGCAGTTGGATACATGAGGCTGGGGTTCAATGGAGTAGTCCAGGCAGGAGGTGAATTTGAGTCATTAGTGTATAGGTGTTAGTTCTGGAAGGTCTTGTAGGTCATCATAGAACTGTTCAACTTCAGCTTCTTCAGCATTACTGGTTGGGGCATAGACTTGGATTACTGTGATACTGAATGGTTTGCCTTGGAAATGAACAGAGATCATTCTGTTGTTTCTGAGATTGCATCCAAGGACTGCATTTCAGACTCTTTCGCTGACTATGAGGGCTACTCCATTTCTTCTAAGGGATTCTTGCCCACGGTCATCTGAGTTAAATCCACTCATTCCAGTCCATTTTAGTTTGTTGATTCCTAAAATGTCGATGTTCACTCCTGCCGTCTCCTGTTTGACCACTTCCAATTTGCCTTGATTCAGGGACCTAACATTCCAGGTTTGTATGCAATATTGTACTTTACAGCATCAGACTTTACTTCCATCACTGGTCACATCTACAACTGGGTATTGTTTTTGCTTTGACTCTGTCTCTTCATTCTTTCTGGAGTTATTTCTCCACTCTTCTCCAGTAGCGTATTGGGCACCTACCGACCTGGGGAGTTCATCTTTCAGTGTCCTTTCTTTTTGCCTTTTCATACTGTTCATGGGGTTCTCAAGGCAAGAATACTGAAGAGGTTTGCCATTCCCTTCTCCAGTGGACCACATTTTGTCAGAACTCTCCACCATGACCCGTCCATCCTGGGTGGCCCTACACGGCATGACTCATAGTTTCATTGAGTTAGATAAGGCTGTGGTACATGTGATCAGTTTGATTAGTTTTCTGTGACTGTGGTTTTCATTCTCTCTGCCCTCTGATGGATAAGGATAAGAGGCTTATGGAAGCTTCTTGATGGGAGAGACTGAGTGGGAAACTGGGTCTTGTTCTGATGGGCAGGGCCATACTCAGTAACTCTTTAATCCAATTTTCTGTTGTTGGGTGGGGCTGTATTCCCTCTCTGTTGTTTGACCTGAAGCCAAACTATGGTGGAGGTAATGAAGTTAATGGCGACCTCCTACAAAAGGTCGGGTGCACGCACTTCCCCAATCAATGCCCCCGACCCTGCAGCAGGCCACTGCAGACCCACACCTCCTCCAGAGACTGGAATGCAAAAGTAGGAAGTCAAGAGATACCTGGAGTAACAGGCAAATTGGGCCTTGGAGTACAAAACAAAGCAGGGCAAAGTCTAACAAGGTTTTGTCAAGAGAACCCACTGGTCATAGCAAACACCCTCTTCCAACAACACCAAGAGAAGACAACACATGGACATCGCCAGATGTCAATACTGAAATCAGATGGATTATATTCTTTGCAGCCAAAGATGGGGAAGCTCTATACAGTCAGCAAAAATAAGACTGGGAGCTAACTGTGGCTCAGATCATGAACTACTTATTTCCAAACTCAGACTTAAATTAAAGAAAGTTGGAAAACACCAGGCCATTCAGGTATGACCTAAATCAAATCCTTTATGATTATACAGTAGAAGTGACAAATATATTCAAGGGATTAGATCTGATAGAGTGCCTGAAGATCTATGGATGGAGGTTTGTGACATTGTACAGTAGGCAGGGATCAAGACCATACCCAAGAAAAAGAATTGCAAAAGGCCTCTGATGAGGCCTTATAAATAGCTGAGAAAAGAAGAGAAGCTAAAGGCAAAGAAGAAAAGGAAAAATATACCCACCTAAATGCAGAGTTCTGAATAGCAAGGAGAGATAAGACAGCCTTCCTAAGTAATCAGTGCAAAGAAATACAGGAAAACAACAGAGTAGGAAAGACTAGAGATCTCTTCAAGAAAATTAGAGATACCAAGGGAACATTTCATGCAAAGATGGGCACAATAAAGGACAGAAATGGTATGGACCTAACAGAAGCAGAAGATATTAAGAAGAGGTGGCAAGAATACACAGAAGAACTTTACAAAAAAAAAAAAACCTTCATGACCCAGATAACCACGATGGTGTGATCACTCACCTCGAGCCAGATATCTTGGAATGTGAAGCCAAGTGGGCCTTAGGAAGCATCACTATGAACAAAGCTAGTGGAGGTGATGGAATTCCACTTGAGCTATTTCAAATCCTAAAAGATGATGCTGTGAAAGTGCTACATTCAATATGTCAGCAAATTTGAGAAACTCAGCAGTGGCCACAGGACTGGAAAAGGTCAGTTTTCATTCTAATCCCAAAGAAAGGCAATGCCAAAGAATGCTCAAACTACTGCACAATTGCACTCATCTCACACGCTAGCAAAGTAATGTTCAAAATTCTCCAAGCCAGGCTTCAGCAATATGTGAACCGTGAACTTCCAGACGTTCAAGCTGGTTTTAGAAAAGGCAGAGGAACCAGAGATCAAATTGCCAACATCCATTGGATCACTGAAAAAGCAAGAGAGTTTCAGAAAAACATCTACTTTTGCTTTATTGACTATGCCAAAGCCTTTGACTGTGTGGATCACAATAAACTGTGGAAAATTCTTAAAGAGATGGGAATACCTGACCACCTGACCTGCCACCTGAGAAATTTGTATGCAGGTCAAGAAGCAACTGGACATGTTAGAACTGGACATGGAACAACAGACTGGTTCCAAATTGGGAAAGAAGTACATCAAGGCTGTATACTGTCACTCTTCTGATTTAACTTGTATGCAGAGTACATCACGTGAAATGCCAGGCTGGATGTAGCACACGCTGGAATCAAGATTGCCGGGAGAAATATCAATAACCTCAGATATTCAGAGGACACCATCATTATGGCAGAAAGTGAAGAAGAACTGAAGAGCCTCTTAATGACAGTGAAAGAGGAGGAAAGAGGAGGAAAAAGTGACAGTGAAAGACAGTGAAAGAGGAGGAAAAAGTTGGCTTAAAACTCAACATTCAGAAAACTAAGATCGTGGCATCTGGTCCCATCACTTCATGGCAAATAGATGGGGAAACAGTCGAAACAGTGGCTGACTTTATTTTTCTGGGCTCCAAAATCACTGCAGTTGGTGACTGCAGCCATGAAGTTAAAAGACGCTTGCTCCTCAGAAGAAAAGCTATGACCAACCTAGACAACGTACTAAAAAAACAAGACGTTACTTTGCCAACAAAGGTCCGTCTAGTCAAAGCTGTGGTTTTTCCAGTGGTCATGAATGGATGTGAGAGTTGGATGACAAAGAAAGCTGAATGCTGAAGAATTGATGCTTTTGAACTGTGGTGTTGGAGAAGACTCTTGAGAGTGTCTTGGACTGCAAGGAGATCCAACCAGTCAATCCTAAAGGAAGTCAGTCCTGAATATTCACTGGAAGGACTGATGCTGAAGCTGAAACTCCAATACTTTGGCCACCTCATTCGAAGAACTGACTCACTAGAAAAGACCCTGATGCTGGGAAAGATTGAAAGCAGGAGGAGAAGGGGATGACAGAGAATGAGATGGTTGGATGGCATCACCGACTCAATGGACATGAGTTTGAGTAAGCTCTGGGAATTGGTGATGGACAGGGAAGCCTGGTGTGCTGCAGTCCATGGGGTTGCAAAGATTCAGACATGACTGAACTGAACTGAACTGAGTGTATAGGTGCTTGTCAAAGTCAAGAGGCAGAGAACCTGGGCAGTGAGTGTAGATAGACAAGAGGGTGGGAAGAGCCAGAGAGGGAACAGCCAGAGAGACAGGAGGATACTAGAACTTGCCCCCAGGGCCTCTTCCGAGCCCTTGTGCTGCCTCCACTGCCCCCACTCACTGCCCCCAGGTACAGTCCCACACTGCAGCCAGCCCTGGTACCCGCTCACTGCTGCCACCACTGCCCCTCTGGTCACTTCTGGAAATTCAACTGAAGAAAGGGCTTCCTTGATAACTCAATTGGTAAAGAATCCACCTGCAATGCAGGAGACCATGGTTCGATCCCTGGGTCAAGAAGATCCCTTGGAGAAGAGATAGGCTATCCACTCCAGTATTCTTGGGCTTCCCTTGTGGCTTAGCTGGTAAAGAATCCTCCTGCAATGCAGGAGACCTGAGTTTGATCCCTGGGTTGGAAAGATCCCCTGGAGAAGGGAAAGGCTACCCACTCCAGTATTCTGGCCTGAAGAATTTCATGGACTGTATAGTCCAGGGAGTCTCAAAGAGTTGGACATGACTGAGTGACTTTCACTTCACTTTAGGAAAGCCAGTGGAGCCAGCAAGCCCAGACAGCCCTTTTCAGAAAGACAGTTGGCTGGAAGGGAGAAATCAAGTAAAATAGTAGTAGCAGGAAGGACATGTGACTATTTCTTAGAAGATGAGTGACATTAGAGCAAGTTTGCATGGAGGAGGATATCATCCCATAAAACAAGAGAAAGTGTTGTTACAGGAGAGAGAGAGGGGCACTTGTAGGCTTGAGATCCTTAAAAATAACGATGACCCTATATGCGAGACAGAAAAAGAGAAACAGATATAAAGAACAGACTTTTGGACTCTGTGGGAGAAGACGAGGGTGGGATGATTTGAGAGAATAGCATTGAAACATGTATATTACCATATGTGAAATAGATCGCCAGTCCAAGTTCGATGCATGAGACAGGGCATTCAAAGCTGGTGCAGTGGGACAACC
Source organism: Bos indicus (assembly GCF_029378745.1). Taxonomy (NCBI): domain Eukaryota; kingdom Metazoa; phylum Chordata; class Mammalia; order Artiodactyla; family Bovidae; genus Bos; species Bos indicus. The sequence continues at coordinate 38,886,233 of NC_091774.1, forward strand.
CCGAGGGATGGGATGGGGAGGGAGGTAGGAGGGGGGTTCAGGATGGGGAACACATGCACACCCATGGCTGATTTATGTCAACGTATGGCAAAAACCACTACAACATTGTACAGTAGTTAGCCTCCAATTAAAACTAATTAATTAATTAAAAAAAAATAAAAGTACGAAAAACATTAAAAAAAAAAAAAGATTGGGAGAGCTGAGATCTGGACCCAAGGTGGAGGGGGCGGGGGCCTTCCAGCCGTCTCAGAAAGATGGAGGAGGAAGACAGTGGACAACAATTACTGATGCTCAATTACAGGCAGTGCTGGGGGCCAACATGAGGATTCACTCGTCCAGCAAATAACTACTGAGTCCCTACTCTGGGCCAGGCTCAGCTCTGGGTGCCAGAGACAGAGCCCTGAACAAACGAGACACCAACTCAACCCCTGCCCTCATGGAGCTTTCCGCCTAGGGCAGGAGGCGGTCCCAAACAAAGGAACAGTGACAGATTGTATGAGACTTGAGTGGCTCCCTGGAGGGAAAAAGTGTGCGGTGCGGGTGGAGGAATGAGAGGGAGGCCAGACTTGGATGGAGAGGGATGTGGCAATTTTCAGTAGAGATATAGGTGCTAGTGCCTATGTAAAGAACCAGGAAAGAACTCTAACAAGATGAAAATATGCCTTACATTACAAAGTGTAAGGATGAAAGTTTTAGTTGCTCAGTTGTATATGATACTTCGTAACCCATGGACTGTAGCACAACAGGCTGCTCTGTCCATGGAATTCTCCAAGCAAGAATACTGGAGTGGCTTGTCATTTCCTTCTCCAGGGGATCTTCTCAACCCAGGGATTGAAGCTGGGTCTCCTGCATTGCAGGCAGATTCTTTTCCATAAAGTAAGGTCCTTTTCATTATAGAGGACTGGAATGCAAAAGTAGGAAGTCAAGAAACACCTGGAATAACAGGCAAATTTGGCCTTGGAGTACGGAATGAAGCAGGGCAAAGGCTAATAGAGTTTTGCCAAGAGAACGCACTGGTCATAGCAAACACCCTCTTCCAACACCACAAGAGAAGACTCTACACATGGATATCACCAGATGGTCAATACTGAAATCAGGTTGATTATCTTCTTTGCAGCCAAAGATGGAGAAGCTCTATACAGTCAGCAAAAACAAGACCAGGAGCTGACTGTGGCTCAGGTCATGAACTCCTTATTGCCAAATTCAGACTGAAATTGGAGAAAGTAGGGAAAACCACTAGACCATTCAGGTATGACCTAAATCAAATCCGTTATGATTATACAGTGGAAGTGAGAAATAGATTTAAGGGCCTAGATCTGATAGATAGAATGCCTGATGAACTATGGACTGAGGTTCGTGACATTGTACAGGAGACAGGGATCAAGACCACCCCCATGGAAAAGAAATGCAAAAAAGCTAAATGGCTGTCTGAGGAGGCCTTACAAATAGCTGTGGAAAGAAGAGAAGCCAAAAGCAAAGCAGAAAAGGAAAGATATAAGCATCTGAGTGCAGAGTTCCAAAGAATAGCAAGAAGAGATAAGAAAGCCTTCCTCAATGATCAATGCAAAGAAATAGAGGAAGACAACAGAATGGGAAAGACTAGAGATCTCTTCAAGAAAATTAGAGATACCAAGGGAACATTTCATGCAAAGATGGGCTCGATAAAGGACAGAAATGGTATGGACCTAATAGAAGCAGAAGATATTAAGAAGAGATGGCAAGAATACACAGAAGAAGTGTACAAAAAAGATCTTCATGACCCAGAAAATCACAGTGATGTGATCACTGACCTAGAGCCAGACATCCTGGAATGTGAAGCCAAGTGGGCCTTAGAAAGCATCACTATGAACAAAGCTAGTGGAGGTGATGGAATTCCACTTGAGCTATTTCAAATCCTGAAAGATGATGCTGTGAAAGTGCTGCACTCAATATGCCAGCAAATCTGGAAAACTCAGCAGTGGCCACACGACTGGAAAAGGTCAGTGTTCATTCCAATCCCAAAGAAAGGCAATGCCAAAGAATGCTCAAACTACCGCACAATTGCACTCATCTCACATGCTAGTAAAGTAATGCTCAAAATTCTCCAAGCCAGGCTTCAGCAATATGTGAACCGTGAACTTCCAGATGTTCAAGCTGGTTTTAGAAAAGGCAGAGGAATCAGAGATCAAATTGCCAACATCTGCTGGATCATGGAAAAAGCAAGAGAATTCCAGAAAAACATCTATTTCTACTTTATTGACTATGCCAAAGCCTTTGACTGTGTGCATCACAATAAACTGTGGAAAATTCTGAAAGAGATGGGAATACCAGACCACCTGACCTGCCTCTTGAGAAACCTATATGCAGGTCAGGAAGCAACAGTTAGAACTGGACATGGAACAACAGACTGGTTCCAAATAGGAAAAGGAGGACATCGAGGCTGTATATTGTCACCTGCTTATTTAACATATATGCAGAGTACATCATAAGAAATGCTAGGCTGGAAGAAGCACAAGCTGGAATCAAGATTGCCGGGAGAAATCTCAATAACCTCAGATATGCAGATGACACCACCCTTATGGCAGAAAGTGAAGAGGAACTAAAAAGCCTCTTGATGAAGGTGAAGGAGGAGAGTGAAAAAGTTGGCTTAAAGCTCAACATTCAGAAAACGAAGATCATGGCATCTGGTCCCATCACTTCATGGGAAATAGATGGGGAAACAGTGGAAACAGTGTCAGACTTTATTTTTCTGGGCTCCAAAATCACTGCAGATGGTGACTGCAGCCATGAAATTAAAAGACGCTTACTCCTTGGAAGGAAAGTTATGACCAACCTAGATAGCATATTCAAAAGCAGAGACGTTACTTTGCCAACAAAGGTCCGTCTAGTCAAGGCTATGGTTTTTCCAGTGGTCATGTATGGATGTGAGAGTTGGACTGTGAAGAAAGCTGAACACCGAAGAATTGATGCTTTTGAACTGTGGTGTTGGAGAAGACTCTTGAGAGTCCCTTGGACTGCAAGGAGATTCAAGCAGTCCATTCTAAAGGAGATCAGTCCTGGGTGTTCATTGGAAGGACTGATGCTGAAGCTGAAACTCCAGTACTTTGGCCACCTCATGCGAAGAGTTGATTCATTGGAAAAGACCCTGATGCTGGGGTGGGGGTGGTTGGCGGCAGGAGGAGAAGGGGACGACAGAGGATGAGATGGCTGGATGGCATCACTGACTCGATGGACTTGAGTTTGAATAAACTCCGGGAGCTGGTGATGGACAGGGAGGCCTGGCATGCTGCAATTCAAGGGGTTGCAAAGAGTCGGATATGACTGAGCCACTGAACTGAACTGAAGGTCTTCAAAATAAAAAAATTAACACAACAATATCATAGAAATTTAGAGAGAGAGAGAAGCAAAAAAAAAAAAACAAAAACATGTAATCCCTCCATCCTAATTTAGCTGCTATCATCAATGAGTATATTCGTTTCTGTATTTGTGTCTTTGTCACATAGTTGAAATCATAGCTCACACACACATTTTCTTTATCCTTGCCATTTCCTTGTATCATGGGAGCCAGACTATTATACAAATAGATTGCTATACAAGTCATTCTGTGCCTTGCTTTTTAATATAGCATATTTTAGAGATAATCTCACCACCAGTATAACTCTTTTAATGAAGAGCCCAAAGACCACATACAAATATAAAAATAAACATGTATATACTTTTGGTATCTTTTTTTTTTTTTACACCGCTATATAGTATTTTGGGCTCTTTATCTATTTGTATAATAATCTAGTTACAAAGAAATGTAAATATATAAAGATAAAGAAAATATATGTGCATATGCTTATGCATATGCTTGTGTGTGTGTGTGTGCGTGTGTGTGCACATGTGCGTGCATACTTTTATTTCTATTCACCTAAATTATCTCTGGAAGGAACATAAGAGCTTCACAAAGACAAGGTACCTCAGGGGAGAGGAACTGGGCAACCAGGGAGCAAGAACTACTTTTCACAGATTAACCGTGCTCTGCTTTTGAATTTTGAACCATCCAAGTATATTGCCATTAAAAAAAGTCAGGAGGAAAAGCTACTCCAAGGCTGCTCACTGTGGCTTTCTCATCTGGAGAAATACCCATGAAGGCTTTGGAGGGAGCATTTGTGAGACAAGCACGGAGGGCAAATGTGGTGGGAAGGACATCTAGAGGTGGTGGACTGGGAGCCAGGGCAGCAGCCGAGAAGGCGGGAAGAGGGGACAGAAGTGCCCGCAGAGGGACAGAATTGATAAGACATCTGATGGGTTCCTTACTTGACTGTTTTAAAGGCTGTTGGATTTTGTTATCCTTTGGTAGTGTTGTGTAGTTGCCAAGTTGTGTCTGACTCTTTTGAGACCCATGGACTGTATCCCACCAGGCTCCTCTGTCCATGGGATTTCCCAGGCAAGAATACTGGAATGGGTTGTTAAACCTTCTTATTTTTAAAATAAAAGCTGTTTCAAAAAGAAACAAGAATTCATTTGCACACCAACATCTCCCTCTTCTCTCTCCCCTCAGAGACTGTCAGCTGGTTTTGCTGGGTCCTTACATATAATAACATTTTGCTTCATCATCTCCCTCCATCTACTGATTTCCATAAAAAGCTTTCAAATTATTAAGTAATGAAGCTCTAAATGACCTGGAGGAGGGAGAAGCCAGCTGCCTCAAGGTGCTCAGCACGTTAGCATCAAATCAGTTTCCAGAAGTGTCGATCTCTTAAACGGTGCTATTTAAATGCAAAGGAACAGCTTGATCAGCTGTAAAGCTTAACTCTTTTCATTCCTGAGCCCCCCAAATACTCACAGAGGTCTGGGGAGACACTGGGGACGGAAAAGAAATTGTGTGTCTAGTGGACATGGAAGGCGTGTCCCTACCAGGAAATTAGGGTCACACACACACACAGCTGGGCTCTGCCAGACTTCCCCTGGTAACAGAAGTTTCCCTGACAGTGAAACTCCCCTTCTAGTTATTACTGTAACATCCTGGAGCAGGGGCTAAAGGCTGGTGTGGTGGAACAAGGCAGACCCAAGTCCATACCTTGGCTCTGCCATTTATGTGCTGTGTTAGTTTGGGGAAGTTGCTCATCCTTTCTGAGCAGATATCTCAGTGTGTAAAACATGTATTTATTGGGTTCCTTCTATAGTCAGAAACTGCGCTGGGCAAGGGGCATGGGGCCAGTGGATAGGTGACACAATCCTGCTCTTGAGAGGCGTGCCCACTAGTGGGTGAAGATGATGATGGAAAGGCAGCCATTTAAAATACAGCCATCCCAGGAACTTCTGTGGCAGTCCAGTGGTTAGGACTCTGTACTTTCACTGCTGAGGGTGCGAGTCTGATCCCTGGTTGAGGCAGGAGATAGATGGGCCCCAGGCTGAACTGTCTTCCCTGTAGAAGAAACACCATAATAGCAGGAACTCCATAAAAGCAAGATGATGGAAGAGGCTGGGCCCTGGCCAGATAAAAGACCACATATTTCCCATTTGTGAAGTTAAGGAGAGCTTCCTGACCACACATGTGCAGAAAGGCTCCTTGGAGGTCAAAAGAGAGGGGGGCATCACATCACAGTAAGTGACGTCAAGCTGCCCACAGGCCTCTTTGCTAGAATCCATGTTGGCTAAGAGATGTGGAGGCACACATGTGAGGACTTTGAGATAAACCCAACAGGACTCAGGACCAGGCAAAGCAAGATGATTGATCAAAGGAAACTAGGAAGAAAGGCCCCAAAAAAGTGACTCAAACTACCATGAGGGTGTGACGCGCTCTCTGAGCCTGCCAGTTATGTCTAGCCACACCTACTCATTTTCCTCCTATTAAACACTTTACTTGTTTCATTGTTTTTCACTGTTTTGTGATAATTAATTTCTACACAGCTGATGGGCCAGGGCCTTGTCACTGGCCCCTGGCGGTCTAGTGGGAGGATGTGGTGCTCTCACTGCTGTGGCCTGACCTCAGTCTCTGGCCAGGAACCCAAATGCTGCTTCAAGCTGATGCAGGCTGAGCCCACGTGAGATCATGGTCAGGGAGCTAGGACCAAGAATGTTTAAATGAAGTCAAGTACAGCCATTTCAGGGGAGCTGCCCTGCGAATCCTGTGTCTCAACCTCTGAACTGGACCAAACCACCAATATTCCAAGCAGTTAGGAAGAATGTTGAAAGGACTGGGTTCACATTTACCTAGTGACCACTTGACCTGAGCCAGGAATCTAGCTTTGCTTGTCAGCACCAATGAACTCTCCTTAAAAGTAACTTTCTTCTTTTTTTCCAACAAAAGCCCTGATTCTCTCTCTTATAATTAGGACACTATTTGGGTTTCTACCTGAATCTGTATATCCCAAATTGTAATTCTTTGATCCTAAGTAAATGCTTTGCCTCTTGAGTCAATTTCTTGTTTTTGAGGTTGACGCTGTGCCTGGGGCATAGGGCAGTGGACACAGCAACACAGACCCAACTCTTGTGGGGTGTGTCCTCTAGTGGGTTAATAGTAACCTGTGAGGACTGAGTGAGATAAATGTAAGTAAAGGGCAAGGTGAATGAAAAGGAAAAGAGAAGTCATGATTACTTAGTTATATTTGAATGTCTCCACCCCCGCTTCTTTCAGTGGAATCTCCCACTTCTGCCTAATCCACCTTTCTGCCTAATCTCCTAGTTACCTGCCATGCCCAGCTTCTTTTCAAGACTTGTGAGTCCCTTTGCCTGGCATGTCCTTATCTTGGCCCCCTCGAGCAACTCCTCCATGGAAAAAGTCTTCCTTACTTTTTTGAGTAGAAACTTACCTCTTTAGGGTGTACAACATAATGTTTGCCCATAGTAAAACATGACAGACATAGTAAATGATCATTGCAGTCAGGCTGATTAACATATTCATCTCCTCACATAGGTGTCTTTCTTTGTCAGTCATGAGAGCAGCTGAAATCTACTCTAAGCAAATTTCCAGCATATAAAATAGTACTGTTGATGACAGTTATCATGTCGTACATTATATCTCAAGATTAATTCACCCTACATGTTGAGACATCCAGCTGCAACTCTGTGTCTTTGAACCAGCATCTCCCCATTTCTCTACCCCCTTGCCTCTGGCAACGCCTTTTTGATGGCCACAGATTCTCAGATCATCCTTTTCCATGACTTTAATCATGTGATTATCTGCTCACTTCACGTGCTTACTTATGTGTCTTTCCTCCAGAAGGTGTCTAGTAAAGCACCCATCTCACAGTAGATGCTTGATCAGATATACTGAGTGAATGTTTAACAAATGAAAGTATTTATTCCCAAATGCTACATGTGAAATACGAGAAGATCTAGAAATTATTACTGCCACCTAGAAGCAGTCATAGAACTTTGAGATTTTCATGCCATGGACCTGTTACAGGTTTATGTATTAATTCACAGCAGTATAGTAACTGGATGCTTCTTGACATTCTTCTTTCTCAGAGTGAGGTCTGAGCAGCCCTACAGATCTGTGAAGATGTTTTTGGGGTCTCTTAGTTCTCTATGGGAATGTAAACATGTTTTATTTTTATGATAATTTAAAAAAATCAGTTCAAGAATATTACAGGGACTTTCCTGATGGTCTTGTGGTTAAGATTTTGCGTTTCAATGCAGGGGGTTGTGGATTCCATCCCTGGTTGGGGAGTTAAGATCCCACATGTCTCAAGGCCAAAAAACAAAAACATAAAACAGAAGCGATATTGTAACAAATTCAATAAAGACTTTTTAAAACAGTGGTCCACATTTAAACAAATTAAAAAAAAAAGACTATGATAGATGATCTTGAAGATCTTATAATGAAGCACTGGCTGGCAATTCCAGTAGCCAGGCTGCATTTGAGTTTACGTATATTGCTGCTCCCTCCAACTTGACTGTGGGCTAGTGTAGTGGACTGTCTTTCTCTGCCCAGGTCCCTCTTCAGCTGCTGGGAAAGATGCTAAAAGGTAGCCCTTAGCTGTCAGTTCTTTTGGAGAGATTGTGCTGCTTGGATAAAACTGCTTCATGTGATGCTGGCAGAGGCCTTCCGTGGGCCTACAACTCAACTTCTCCCTCTGCCTGTTTCTGCTTCGTCCTGTTCCATTCCACAGGAGTGGTTCCCAAGAGCATTCCCTGACAACTTCAGCTAATCTTGACTCAGCCTGTTGCCCAGAGAACCCAGCTGCTATAGTCAGTGGCTAAAAAGATAGACAGAGTTAACAAGTCAATGACATTCTCACCAGGTAAAGCCCAAATGACGTGTGTGATGTCGGCAGATGGAGAGCAGTGGGAGCAGTGAGTGAGGCCAGAGGACCAGAGCTAGTGCACAGGTTCACCAAATCCCGAATGCCCATGGCAGGGTAGTCAGCATCAAATCTAGATTGTGAACAGTCATTTAATTTCAGCAAACAGCATCACCCACTGCACTAAAGCAATACTCCTAATTAGCATTTAAAAAGGTTTGTAGCTTTGTATGTATTATTATTATTGTTATTTTGCTTTTATAGTCACGGGAGAGCTATAAGCATAGGGAGTTAATATCTAGTTATCTTTGCCCATACTTAAATAATGATATAATGAAAATAATTATAATTTAACCCTAAGGGTTTATGAGCTTATATGTGCTCCTTAAAAGAGGTCCATACATTACTCCAGTTTGGAAATTCTCCAATTTTGCAACAGCATGCTATGAAGAACTTTTCGATTTTGGAGGCTCTGAGGTTTAACTGTGCAACCTTGGATATATTATTATGTGGGCCTTGATTTTCTTATCTCTAAAATGGGCTAGTGAGATCTACTTTATAGGCTGCTTGCAAGATATAAATGAGCTATCATTGAATATAGAATGCTTGCACAATTCCTGATACTCAGTAAGTGCTTAATAAATGGCAACAGGCAGGAGAGGCCTAACAGTTAAGAAAGCACTTCTTTCCATGCCCTTTCCAAACTGGAGAAACTCTGCTGTATGCCTCCATCCCTGGAAGACAGCAAGAAGATCCAGTTTTAGGAAAGTGACTTCCAACAGGGAGTCAGAGTTAAGTTTGTTTAAAAGCTAGCCAGCAAGCAAGCAGTAAAGCCCAACGGCCTCAAGTGAAAGATCAAAACTAAAAAGCATGGTTTGAAAGGATACCTGCACCCTAATGTTCATAGTAGCACTGTTCACAATAATCAAGACACGGAAGCAACCCAAATGTCCACTGACAGAGGAATGGCCAAAGGAGATGTGGTATTTACATACAATGGAATATTAGCTATAAAATGAATGAAATGTCATTTGCAACAACATGGATGAACCTAGAGATTGTCATACTGAGGGAAGTAAGTCAGACTGAGAAGATGAAATACGGTATGACATCACTTGTATATGGAATCTAAAAAAAATGATGCAAATGTATTTACAAAACAGATTCACAGACTTACAGCAAACTTACACTTACCAGGGGGGAGAGGGGAGTAAGGGACAGTTAGGGGGTTTGGGACTGACATGTGCACACTGCTGTATTTTAAATAGATAACCAACAAGGACCTACTGTACAGCACAGGGACCTCTGCTCAACATTATGTAACAACTTAAATGTGAAAAGAATTTGCAAAAAACAAAAGATACATGTATACGTATAACTGAATCACTTTGCTTTATACCTGAAACGAACATAACATGGTTAGTCAACTACCCTCCAATATGAAGTAAAAAGGTATTTTCTGAAAAACATAAAAATATTCCCTAAAATAAAAAAACAATAAAGCAAAGCTAAGAAGAGCTATGGCCTAGATTTAAATTCAGAGAATTTTACATTCAAGGACCACTCAATCAATGAAATAAATATATTTCAATAAATAAATATTCCTGTGGTAGGCTAATTAATGCCCCCCCCCCCCCCACCAAAAAATACACAGTTTCTAATCCTGGGAAACTTTAGATGCTGCTTTTTATGTCCAAAAGGACTTTGCAGATGTGATTAATGACCATGAGATGAAGAGATTATTCTGGACTTACAGAGTGGGCCCTAAATCTAAATGTCCTTAGGAGAGGGACACACAGAGAGTTTGATTACAGAAGATGAGATGGTGAGAACAGAAGCAGAGACTGGAGCGATGTGGCCATGAGCCAAGGGATTCCAGCAGCCACCGGTATCCTAGAAAGGATGAAAAGCCTCTTGGAGCCTCCTGAAGAAGTTAAGGTGGCCAACACCCTGATACTGAGACTCATTTTGAACTTCTGACCTCCAGAACTGTAAGAGAATAAACTTGTGTTGCCTTAAGCCACTAAATTTATGATAATTTACTACCGCAACAATCAGAACTAATATAACTCCTATGGGCCCTACTTTGCCCTTTCAACTAGTGAGTCTAATGAGAATGAAATAACTAAGACCAGTCAGTAGAAGGGAGGAGTGGAAGGGGCAGTTAGGTTCTAAACTGCCGATCTGAATCCTGTCTCTCCATATTGTAGAAGGGAGGAGTGGAAGGGGCACAGTTAGGTTCTAAACTGCTGATCTGAATCCTGTCTCTCCATATTCTGGCTGCGTGACCTCAAGCCCATCAGTCAGCTTTTCTGAGCCTCACTTCCCTCATTTCTAAAATGGGACCAATGTTAACTCACATTGTGAGGACTAAATATTTATGAACCATAAATTTATGTGAACAATTTTCATTATTATTGTTTTAGAAAAATCCAAAATGAAGATTATAATCAAGATGCCACCTCTTTGGAAGATGGCCTGATGAAGTGTACAAGGCACATCTAAAGATGTACACTGGGCTTAGGCCATGGCTTTGGAGCATAGCGCTAGAATATCTCAGCTCTTAGACCTCTGTCTGTAGTTCCTGCTGAATTTCACCATTTGGCCCACGTGCAACCCCTTACTTTTACAAGCCAGGCTGAGTGTGGAGATATTGCCACTTAGGTGTCTCTCTGATGTGATGTTTTATTTTCTTTAAAAAGAAAATATCGATAATCCAATCATCTCTAACTATTGGGCAATTTTTCTGTACTTCTTGTTTCCTGAAGGATAAATCATGGAAATAATTCATTTCCATGTTCAGCTTGAAGCCGTAACAATAAAAACAACTATTATTTTTCAAACTCAAGACCACTTACACATCTCCAGTCCACCTTCATGAGCATAGCACAATTTTCCAAAGCAGAAGGGAGAAAATAAATAGCTGAGAAGTTTGAAGCTGGATCCTGTCAATGATTTTTTTTTTTTAACCATTTGTAATTCAGTTGAGCATTTCTTTACTCAGGTAGTAAGGAAAGAATTGCTGTTTTGACAGAAACTATGTGTAGTTTTCATATGAAAAACTTTTATAATGGGTTTTCCTTATTACAAAAGTGTGTTCATCGTAGATCATCTAGAAAATGGAGAAAGAGGGAAAGAATAATATAAAAACAACCAGTAATCCCACCACCCACTGATAACGACTGCTACTTTTTCCATTTTAAGCCGAAAAAATCCACTTCAGTGTGCTGGAGTGTGACATTTATGGAATCACCAAAGCTGCTTAGTTCCAATGATAATAGGAGCCTGGATTCTATCTTCTTCCATGTAGGTGGGCCATGCTGTGAGTGAGTAGACCTGGCCTAATAAAACTCACAGCCTGTGTTCAGAAATCATAGGGAACTGCTTCCATCAGCTGCACTACAGAAAGGGTCCCCCTCCAAGCCTTTATATTAGTGTAAGAGCCTTCTAACTTCCATTTTATTTTCCCACTCCCTCCTCCAATCCATCATGGGGCCCCTTCTAAAGCATTCATTTGACCAGGCTACTCTACTTTTTGAAATTCTTCCTCTGCCTCTAGGAATAAAGTCCAAATTTTTTTTAGCATGGAACACAAAGCGTCATACTTTGTCACTGCTCACTCCTCCAGCCTCCCGTCCATCCTTCATCCTCAACTTTATCCTCCTCACCAAACCAGCCATCAGGTTCTGGGTGGATAGGTACCACACTGGATATATTACATACATTATCTCATCTCTATGCCAACAGTCCAATAAGATGGGCTTGATGGATGAGGAAACTGAGGCTCAGAGAACCCAACAATTCTCTCCTGTGCACACAGCTAATAATCAGAGGAGCCAGAATCTGAGCCCGAGGTCCTCTGATGTCAAAGTATCAGGTGCCTGATACTTTGTATCTGATGCCTAAGTATCAGGATGGTTTTAGAAAAGGCAGAGGAACCAGAGATCAAATTGCCAACATCCAATGGATCATTGAAAAAGAAAAGGAGTTCCAGAAAAACATCTATTTCTGCTTTATTGACTATGCCAAAGCCTTTGACTGTGTGCTTCACAATACACTGTAGAAAATTCTTCAAGAGATGGGAATACCAGACCACTTTACCTGCCTCTTGAGAAACCTGTATGCAGGTCAGGAAGCAACAGTTAGAACTGGACATGGAACAACAGACTGGTTCCAAATAAGAAAAGGAGTATGTCAAGGTTGTATATTGTCATCCTGCTTATTTAACTTATATGCAGAGTACATCATGAGAAACACTGGGCTGGAAGAAGCACAACCTGGAATCAAGATTGCCGGGAGAAATATCAATAACCTCAGATATGCAGATGACACCACCCTTATGGCAGAAAGTGAAGAAGAATTAAAGAGCTTCTTGATGAAAGTGAAAGAGGAGAGTGAAAAAGTGGGCTTAAAGCTCAACATGCAGAAAACTAATATCATGGCATCTGGTCCCATCACTTCATGGCAGATAGATCGGGAAAAAGTGGAAACAGTGGCTGACTTTATTTTTCTGGGCTCCAAAATCACTGCAGATGGTAATTGCAGCCATGAAATTAAAAGACACTTACTCCTTGGAAGGAAAGTTATGACCAACCTAGACAGCATATTAAAAAGCAGAGACATTACTTTGCCAACAAAGGTCTGTCTACTCAAGGCTATGGTTTTTCCAGTGGTCATGTATGGATGTGAGAGTTGGACTATAAAGAAAGCTGAGTACTGAAGAATTGATGCTTTTGAACTGTGGTGTTGGAGAAGACTCTTGAGAGTCCCTTGGACTGCAAGGAGATCCAACCAGTCCATCCTGAAGGAAATCAATCAGTCCTGGGTGTTCATTGGAAGGACTGATGTTGAAGCTGAAGCTCCAATACTTTGGCCACCTCATGCGAAGAGCTGACTCATTGGAAAGGACCCTGATGCTGGGAAAGATTGAGGGCAAGAGGAGAAGGGGACGATGGAGGATGAGATGGTTGGATGGCATCATCGACTCGATGGACAGGGGTTTGGGTGGACTCCGGGAGTTGGTGATGGACAGGGAGGCCTGGTGTGCTGCGGTTCATGGCGTTGCAAAGAGTTGGACACGAGTGAGTGACTGAACTGAACTGAAGTGATCAGGATGCCTGTTGCTTATAGTTTCTACTGAATTGCTTATAGTTTCTAAGCTAGATATGCTTTATTTCAAGCTTTCATACCTTTGCATAAACAACCATCTCCTGAGGTGTCTTTATCCCTTTCTCACCTAGATAATGCCTCCTTGTCCATTAGAATGGAGCTCAAGGCTTCAGTTTGGTGTAACTGTTCCTTCTCTGTGCTTCCAGGGTATCCTATGTTGACCTCAGTCATGGGACCTACCTCACTGAACTGCATTTGAGGGCCTGCGTGTGTGCTAAGTTGCTTCAGTGGAGTCTGACTCTGCAGTTACCCTTGTCCATATCAAGTATTCCTTCCTCCCACTTCCAGTGCCTCAAGGGGCTGCAGCTGTGCCTTGCTGTTGTCTAGTCGCTCAGTCGTGTCTGATTCTTTTTGACTCCATGAACTGCAGCACACCAGGCTTCCCTGTTCTTCACCATCTCCCTGAGTTTGCTCAAACTCACATCCACTGAGTCAGTGATGCCATCCAACCATCTCATCCTCTGTCACCCCCTTCTCTTCTTGCCCTCAATCTTTTCTGGCATCAGGGAATTTTCCAAAGAGTTGGCTCTTCACATCAGGTGGCCAAAGTACTGGAGCTTCAGCATCAGCATCAATCCTTCCAGTGAATATTCAGGATTGTCATTCATTGGTGTATCCCTCTACCTGCTTCTCTAGCCCAAGATTTGGCACAAGGAAGATAATAAAAGTTTGTTTAATAAATGAATGAATAAGCAGCAGCTTCTAGAGCCTTTAGATAGGCTTCAACTGATCAAAACTTGATTTGCTTATAATATTCCCGCCACAAGCGGCTCAGAGAAATAAGGCAAATGACACCCAGAAAAAGCTCTTCTCTGCCAGATCTCTTGCTGGACTGGAGCCAGAAAACAGAGCCCATCATTTGTAACTAACTGCGGATCCTCAGTGTGCAGAAGGGAGCTGGTCTTCCCGATCTTTTTTTGTTACGTTTAATCCTTGTCACCTAGCTCTTTTGTGATCCAGATAAGGTCAAGTGGCAGATGAAATGAAACAGAATATGCCACCCTGAAATATGCCTCTCTAGCATAAGGATTATTTTGAGAAACCACAGACACAGGAGAAGCTTTGAAAACAGAGTAGAGGTTACCCTTTTGTAAGAGAAATTTGCATTAGAAAGGGAAGAGCGCTATTACTAGAGATCACTTTTCCACCTGAGGACTGATGTGCACGGCAGCACAGATTCTGTTTACCATACCTCTCCTCTTCTCATCTTCCTGTGAGCTGTCTCTCTCCCCTTTGAAGGCCCCAGACCCTTATCCTTTTCCTTGACTCATGATAGCAAATATATAAGCCTCAATTACCTGGCTGCCTTTTGAGTCTCAAATCTTTCTGGGGCCCCCGTTATGTAAGTACACATATACCCATGTATGTGATTAAAATTGTTTTTTTTTCCCTCCTGCTAATCTGTCTTTTATTATGTAAAGGGAGAGTCTCAGCCAAGAACCTAGAAAGGTAGAGGGAAAACTATTTTTCCTCCTTTGTAGAGGGGAGGAAATTCTTGGCTGGCTTTGAAAATTCTTGAGAAGCAAAGAACAGAAAGCAGAAGGGATAAAACTGTGTCCAGCATCTATACAGATTGGGATGGGGAGTTGGCAGGCTAGGGGACTGGAGGTGAACGTGGAGACAGGACCGAGGGAACTCTCACTTAATTTTCACATTCACAAAAGCCTCAGATTATAGAGTCACAGAGACGCACCAATAGAACTGAATGAAGAAGCTCTTCTTAAAACTTTTAACATTTCCCACTACTGACTGACCTCATCGATGGTGAAGTACTAATGAATATTTTTGTAACTCTTGTAAATTATCTTGAGATTAACATGGTTCCATTGCATGAAAGTTTTGTATTAAAGCAATACTCCAATTTTGTCAATCCTGTTATAGCATCTTCTCCACTTTCTAATATACCAAGAGCTTTTATAAAAAATGGAAGTAATGACTTCTGAGTGGCCCTGGCTGTGTGAGGATCTGAGTGAGACCTCTACATCTTGGGCAGTAGTTTGATTTTGAGGGATAAGTAAAGGCTGGTGGTACAATAATGGATCGGATTTATCTGACTCATGAGAGTTGATTGTATACATCTCTTTCCAACTCTGTGTTCAGCAACATCACACAAGTAGCTTGATATTGGCTGCATTGGGAGTATTTATACCATGGTAATCTGCAAACACTACAAACCAGGGTTTTTTCTTTCTCCAAAGAACCAACTGCTAATCATTTACTAGCCCATCCTTGGTGGCAGCGGGCAGCCTTAAGCTGGAGGCCAGTGGTATTTTTCTGACCTAAGGATGGTGAATACGAGGGAGGAAGAACTCAGGACACTCACCGGGTGTCAAGATATAGATCCATGGGCAAGGGCTGTGTGTCAGTGCTCCCTGAACTGGTTGTGCTTCAGAATTCGCTGAAGACTTTCCCAGTCTACTGATGTTCAAGTCCGACCTCAGAGCTACTGAATTCAAATCTCTGGGTGGGGCACAGAAAGTTTCTAAATGTTCTCAAAATGATTATGGTCAATGAAATGGCATATGGGGATCTTTGCTGTCTGTCTCAAGACACTAAGGCACCACAAGAAGATGATAAGGTGCAATTTCTGAGGACACAGATTTCTTAAACAGGTCTCCTGTCTCTTCACATAAGGCCTGTGTCACCTCTCATAGTTCGATGGGATCTGGGTTATGATGGTGACAAAGAGAATGATACAGGGCCCGAACAAGGAAGAGATTGGAATGTTATGAGGAAAGTGTGCTTTGAAAAGATTTTTTTTTTTTGAGTGCTTACATAAAGCTTTGCCAGACATATTCCTCTTGAGTTTATCCATTTTATCACCTGCTACTGAGTTCCTGATGGACTTCACAGGGTAATAAAATATCTTATGAGGCCGAAATAACTCCAGTTTCCATTGCAGCTGAAAGTAATCTTAGTTCCAGCAAAAACCGCTGACTTGGGTTGGAGAAGACAGTGATCTCAAGGCCAAAATCTTCAATGAGGGCTGGCAGTGACCAGAAAGTTGGTTGGTAGCAGAGACCAGGGGGACAGAGGCTGAGGAGCCTTAAAGGAGCATGGTTTTTTCCATAAGGTGGGGTGTGAGGAGGTGTTGGAAACAAGATAAAGCCTGACCCGTCATTCTGCTTTGAGTTATGTAAGATGCAGGGGGACAAATGCCCTTCCGTTGGGAGGCTGGGAAGGCTTACATAGAGACCAGGTTTTTTATTAGGGGGAGATGGAGGGAGAGTTGTGTGATGAGGTTATGGATGTCAAGGAGTTCTGGAGGACACATTAGGACCCTCCAGGTATTTCCCACTGCTTGAAAGTGTCAGGAGGTCTCCCCAGAGTGGGATCTGGATTTCCCCACCATGGTTGTCCTGCCATATATTGTATATCAGTTGGATCATTTATCACACTGCATTGTAATTTTTAAAAACTGGGTTTATGTTCTGTCCAAATTCCAGGTGCAGTGAAAACAGCCTAAGTCTTGAAATGTGACAGGTCTAGGTTTGAATTCCAATTCTTTTTTTCTAGCTGTGAAGTTTTTGGCAAGTCATTTCACCCATCTGATCCTCAGTTTATTCATATATAAAATGAGTACAGTGACTCTATCTACTTTTGAGTTGCAATGGAGAATAAATCAGATATTGTCTGGAAGATTCCACTGTATTGTCTCCAATAGGCTCCAATAATACTTAGCCCTTCCTCCTTGACTAAATCATCTTTGGTTCTTCATGGCCTGACACCATGCATGGTTTCATGAAGGTGCACAAAATATGTTGGTAGATTATGAGCTGGTTAAAGGAATGAATGGGTAAGTGAATAAATGAATTAATTAATTAATGCTAATTTTAAGAAAGATAGGTTATTGCAAACATTGAAAGTTG
Source organism: Bos indicus (assembly GCF_029378745.1). NCBI lineage: Eukaryota > Metazoa > Chordata > Mammalia > Artiodactyla > Bovidae > Bos > Bos indicus. Next base: position 38,903,484 of record NC_091774.1, read on the forward strand.
AAAGGACTCATCCATGGCGGAAAGAACTTCTCTTGCAATTCAAGTATTTAGCCCAGACCAGATCCTCTGTCCTGTTCTGAGGTCAGGGCCATTCCTTTGTCCTGACCTTGGCATAATGAGCCATGAAAAGCTTGTAGCTTTTTTTTTTTTCTATTTTAATCCTTCTCTCCATTTAATGGGCTATATTTTCTCTGGAAACAGTAGGGTGAACATCACCAAGATAATGGGTAATAACATTAACATTACCACCACTGGCATGGTCTAGATATTATTCAATTAAAGTAATAACTCCTAATGCAGGATGAATTGCTTTTATCTTGAAAATCTAATTCAGCCATCAGCTCACCATCATATTCAGATGACAGAAATTACCTTTAAGTCATAGATCTGTAATGTGATATTGAAATGGAATTCTAATTATATTTTATGATGTTATATTATAGATGTTTTTAAGGTCGGAGTGTATAGCTTGTCATGTTTTCATTTTCTATCCCAGGCAATTTAAAATCCTTTTCATATATATAATGAACAAAAATTAGAAAATTTGGGGAGCAAAATCACTTCAAAGAAGTGCTTAAAACAACCTAACAGTGTCACCTCTGTGAAGGCAATAATAAAAAGGACTATCACTGTTACTTAACTTTAATAGTGCCTTCTGAAGACAGAGATGTGGAAGAACAGTCACCTTCCCATAGCGGAATTCAAGAGCTTTGTCACCTAGGATGTTGGCTGGACCATGTCCAGAGTATACCTCTCCTTTCCTGGCCCAGCACCTTGATTTTGGTGGTATGTGCAGAGGGGATCAACCAGAGGAAATGGTTCCTACTACCCAAATTGTCAAGATGTAGAAGAAATACTCAACAGTGAGAAATAGGACAGTCAAAAGGACTTTATTTATCTATGAGGGCTTGGGTCTGAGCCACCAGCCCTGGGTCGGGAAGATCCCTTGGAGAAGGGAATGGCAACCCTCTCCAGTATTCTTGTCTGGAGGATACCCAGGACAGAGGAGTCTGGCTGGTTACAGTCCATGGGGCCGCAGAGTTGGACACTATTTGCATACACACAGATACATGAGTGCTTTGGTAGTACCACATCCATATGTTGTCAAGACTTTTTGAGAAGCCATAATCTTAACAGAATATGAAAAGGAAAAAAGATATGACACTGAAAGATGAACTTCCCAGGTCAGTTCAGTTCAGTTGATCAGTTGTGCTCAACTCTTTGAGACCCCATGGACTGCAGCATGCCAGGATTCCCTGTCCATCACCAACTCCTGGAGCTTGCTCATACTCATGTCCATCGAGTTGGTGATGCCATCCAACCGTCTCATCCTCTGTCCTCTTCTCTTCCTGCCTTCAATTTTCCCAGCATCAGGGTCTTTTTCAGTGAACCAGTTCTTCACATCAGGTGGCCAAGTATTGCAGTTTCAGCTTCAGCATCAGTCCTTCCAATGAATATTCAGGACTGATTTCCTTTAGGATTGACTGGTTTAATCTCCTTGTGGTCCAAGGGATTCTCAAAAGTCTTCTCCAACACCACAGTTCAAAAGCATCAGTTCTTTGGTGCTCAGCTTTCTTTATGGTCCATATCTCACAACCATGCATGACTACTGGAAAAACCATAGTTTAGACTAGATGGACCTTTGTTGGCAAAGTAATGTCCCTGCTTTTTAACATGATGTCTAGGTTGGTCGTAGCTTTTCTTATAAGGAGTGTCTTTTAATTTCATGGCTTATCACCATCTGCAGTGATTTTGGAGCTCAAGAAAATAAAGTTTCTCACTGTTTCCATTGTTTCCCCATCTATTTGCCATGAAGTGATGCTAATGGAGGTGACAGAATTCCAGTTGAGCTGTTTCAAACCTGAAAGATGATGCTGTGAAAGTCCTGCACTCAATATGCCAGCAAATTTGAAAAACTCAGCAGTGGCCACAGGACTGGAAAAGGTCAGTTTTCATTGCAATCCCAAAGAAAGACAATGCCAAAGAATGCTCAAACTACTGCACAATTGCGCTCATCTCACACGCTAGCAAAGTAATGCTCAAAATTCTCCAAGCCAGGCTTCAGCAATACATGAACCGTGAACTTCCAGATGTTCAAGCTGGTTTTAGAAAAGGCAGAGGAATCAGAGATCAAATTGCCAACATCTGATGGATCATCGAAAAAGCAAGAGAGTTCCAGAAAAACATCTATTTCTACTTTATTGACTATGCCAAAGCCTTTGACTGTGTGGATCACAATAAACTGTGGAAAATTCTGAAAGAGATGGGAATACCAGACCACCTTACCTGCCTCTTGAGAAACCTATATGCGGTCAGGAAGCAACAGTTAGAACTGGACATGGAACAACAGACTGGTTCCAAATAGGAAAAGGAGTACGTCAAGGCTGTATATTGTCACCCTGCTTATTTAACTTATATGCAGAGTACATCATGAGAAACGCTGGGCTGGAAGAAGCACAAGCTTGAATCAAGATTGCCAGGAGAAATATCAATAACCTCAGATATGCAGATGACACCACCCTTACGGCAGAAAATGAAGAGGAACTCAAAAGCCTCTTGATGAAAGTGAAAGTGGAGAGTGAAAAAGTGGGCCTAAAGCTCAACATTCAGAAAACGAAGATCATGGCATCCGGTCCCATCACTTCATGGGAAATAGATGGGGAAACAGTGGAAACAGTGTCAGATGTTATTTTTTTGGGCTCCAAAATCACTGCAGATGGTGACTGCAGCCATGAAATTAAAAGACACTTACCCCTTGGAAGGAAAGTTATGACCAACCTAGATAGCATATTCAAAAGCAGAGACATTGCTTTGCCAACAAAGGTCCGTCTAGTCCAGGCTATGGTTTTTCCAGTGCTCATGTATGGATGTGAGAGTTGGACTGTGAAGAAAGCTGAGTGCTGAAGAATTGACGCTTTTGAACTGTGGTGTTGGAGAAGACTCTTGAGAGTCCCTTGGACTGCAAGGAGATCCAACCAATCCATTGGACTGCAAGGAGATCCAACCAGTCCATTCTAAAGGAGATCAGTCCTGGGTGTTCTTTGGAAGGAATGATGCTAAAGCTGAAACTCCAGTACTTTGGCCACCTCATGCGAAGAGTTGACTCATTGGAAAAGACTCTGATGCTGGGAGGGATTGGGGGCAGGAGGAGAAGGGGACGACAGAGGATGGCTGGATGGCATCACCGACTCGATGGACGTTGAGTTTGAGTGAACTCTGGGAGTTGGTGATGGACAGGGAGGCCTGGAATGCTGCAATTCATGGGGTCACAAAGAGTCGGACACAACTGAGCAACTGAACTGAACTGAACTTATGGGATCAGAGATGCCATGATCTTCATTTTCTGAATGTTGAGTTTTAAGCTAGCTTTTTCACTTTCTAATTTCACTTTCATCAAGAGGCTCTCTAGTTTCTCTTTGCTTTCTGCCATTAGGGTGGTGTCATCTGCATATCTGATGACCAAGATCAGTAGGTGCCCAATATACTACTAGAGAAGAGTGGAGAAATAGCTCCAGAAGGAATGAAAAGGCAAAGCCAAAGTGGACACAATGTCCAGTTGTGGATGTGTTTGGTGGTAAAAGTAAAGTCTGATGCTGTAAAGAACAATATTGCATAGGAACTTGGAATGTTAGGTCCATGAATCAAGGTAAATTGGAAGTGTTCAAACAGGAGATGGCAAGAGTGAGCATCAACATTTTAGGAATCAGTGAACTAAAATGGACTGGAAAGGGGGAATTTAATCCATATGATCATTATATCTACTACTGTGGGCAAGAATCCCTTAGAACAAATGGAGTAGCCCTCATAGTCAACAAAAGAGTCTGAAATGCAGTACTTGGATGCAATCTCAAAAATGACAGAATGATCTCTGTTCATTTCCAAGGCAAACCATTCAATATCACAGTAATCCAAGTCTATACCCCAGACACTAATACCAAAGAAGCTGAAGTTGAATGGTTCTATGAAGACCTACAAGACCTTCTAGAATGAACATCCCCAAAAGATGTCCTTTTTATCATAGGGGACTGGAATGCAAAAGTAGGAAGTCAAGAGATACCAGGAGTAACTGGTGTTACTGACCTTAGAGTACAGAATGAAGCAGGGCAAAGGTGAACAGAGTTTTGCCAAGAGAATGCACTGGTCATAGCAAACACCCTCTTCCAACAACACAAGAGAAGACTCTACACATGGACACCACCAGATGGTCAACACTGAAATCAGATTGATTATATTCTTTGCAGCCAAAGATGGAGAAGTTCTATACAGTCAGCAAAAACAAGACCAAGAGCTGACTATGGCTCAGGTCATGATCTCCTTATTGCAAAATTCAGACTTAAATTGAAGAAAGTAGGGAAAACCACTAGGCAATAAGCAAGGTAATGCTCAAATTTCTCCAAGCCAGGCTTCAACAGTATGTGAACTGAGAAATTCCAGATGTGCAACCTGGATTTACAAAAGGCAGAGGAACAGAGATCAAATTGCCAACATCTGTTGAATCAGAGAAAACAAGAGAATTCCAGAAAGACATCTACTTCTGCTTCATTGACTACGCTAAAGCCTTTGACCGGGTAGATCACAACAAACTGTGGAAAATTCTTAAAGAGATGGGGAAAATTCTTAAAGAGCTGAGCGCCAAAGAACTGATGCTTTTGAACTGTGGTGTTGGAGAAGACCTTTGAGAGTCTCTTGGACTGCAAGGAGATCCAACCAGTCAATCCTAAAGGAAATCAGTCCTGAATATGCATTGGAATGACTGATTCTGAAGCTCCAATACTTTGGCCACCTGATGTTAAGAACTGACTCATCGGAAAAGACTGTGATGCTGGGAAAGATTGAAGGCAGGAGGAGAAGAGGACGACAGAGGATGAGATGGTTGGATGGCATCACCAAGTCCATGCACATGAGTTTGAGCAAGCTCCAGGAGATGGTAAAGGACAGGGAAGCCTGGCATGCTGCAGTCCATGGTCTCACAAAGAATCAGACACGACTGAGCGACTGAACAACAACAACATATCTTAACAGAATTTTGCCTGGGAAGCATGTAGTTGAAGCAAGGGGGTATAGCCAAATGGTTTTAATGGATGGAGTCATGGAGCTCTTTTAGTCAAATGTATTCACCTCCATTAGAAGGACAGACTAGCTTTGTAGTAGCCATCATGTCAGCTGGCTACTCTTTTGAGGCAAGAAGACCTTCACAAATTACTTCTCTTTAACCACCCTCTTTCTAGAGGTCATGCTAGAAACTCCCTCTTATCTACATCTTCCTTCAGCCAGGCTAAAATGCCATACAAATAGGTGGCACCTCTACAATATATATTTGACTTTAGAGGACACATCCCAGTTGTGATGATTGGAATTTGGACATCACTCGCTCACAAGTAAATCTCAGGGGTCCTTCTGCACTGGTTCTGAACTCCTTCAGCTCTTATGGGGTGCCTGCCTGCTCTCAGACAGTGGTCCCTCACCTTGCCTGATACATACTGCCCATCCTTTCAGTTAGGCAGAGAGGCTAGGACTTGGATAGCTTTGCCTTCACAGTCTGAATTTAACTGTTAAAGTTTTCTAGCAAAGGATGAATTTTCCTGCTGTTTTTCAATAAAGTTGAACACGACCATTAAAGGTAGGCACATGGCAGAGAGAAAGAAATAGGAAGGTGCCATAAATTGATGTGTTGAAGAAGAAATCTGTATTTATTTGTGTTCTTCAAAATGGCATCCAGCACAGATGGCAGTGAGCTGGGGACAGGCTTGTAACTTTCTGCACCCACACAGCAGGAACAGCCCTAGGAGGTGGGAACGATTCAGGGAAAGCCCCAGGGGAGGGCAGCTTCCTCCTCAGCTGAGATGGGGCTCAGTCGCCACCCTTCCCACCTGGTGCTTCGTTCATTTCCCACAGCCCAGAGCAGAATTCAGCCTTCCGCTGTTGAGAAACAGCAAAGTTATTCTATCCAAACTGTCAACAGACAGAGCTCATTTCCACCTCGCCTGCAACTGGGAAAACAAATTACGATAGAGAAAAGAAATGGATGTTTGCAGTGTGTTTTGCTGGGCTGTTCCTAATCTGACCTGAGACCATCACACAGCCTTGCTTGTGGCACTGAACCAAGCCGATGGATGGAGGAGGCATGGCTTGGGTCACATTTCACAGGTCCCTAGGCAATCCCGTTGCCCACTTGTCACCAGGGCCAGGAATATATTGGCTGCCAGGCCATGCCTAGCACCCGAATGCTCCTGGAACAAATGTCAGTCTGATCCAGGACTGACGCCTCACTTATCCCCCACCCATTTATTAGGTGTCTACTATGTGGACCAGGTGCTGGGAACACAGAGATGATTAAGACACTGTGGTTCCTGACCTCAAGGAGCTCGTATTTTATCAGGGGGACAGATAGCACAATGATGACAAGCCAGAGAGATATGAACCCCTGAGGCTATGGCGCAGTAAGAAGGAAGTATTCATTCTTTCTGAAGTGGCTGAGTTCCCACCAGCTATTTCACACACTGCTTGACAGAGACAGGAAGCAGACCCTTTGGGGGAAGAAGAGAGAACCCAGGAGGGAGGAGGGTGTCAAATAATTGGCTTTCCCAAGTATTACCTTCCATCTCCTTGTAAGGAACGGTTCTGAGAGCCATACATGTCACAGATGGGACTAAGTCAGGAAGACTCTGGGGCTCTCATCAAACAAAACAGAAGAGGGCACGTCTGTGTGTGCACAGCACAAATTACTCGTTGTAGTGCAATGTGGGTGAGAAATATCACATTTTCCATTTCTTGAACATCTAGGCTAGGGGTTTGCAAACTGTAGTGTGTGTTAGAGTCACCAGGGGGCTTGTTAAAACAGACTGCTGGACAGCTGTCCCCCAAATTTCTGACTCAGTGGGTTTGGGGTGGAGTCTGGGGAGAATCTGCATTTCTAACAAGTGCCCAAGGGCCAACCACTGACCTAGATAGTTCCTGTCACATAAGGATAAATGGAAGTTACGAATGGCATTAGGCACTGTGCTTAGTGCTTTAATACACCAGCTAATTTAACCCTCATAATAGCACTGTATTGCAGAAATTATACTATATCATTCTGTTATACACGAGAAAATGGAGACTCATAGATCTCAATATTTGCCTAGGGTTACAGAACTAATAAGTGGCAGGGATGAGATTTAAACCTCAGCATTTTTGAGTGGAGAACCCATGTTTTTCTGTTAGTTTATTCTCCCTCTTAACTAGAGAAACATTTTTTCTTCCTTTTTTTAATATATAGAAACTAAAGAGACGTGACTATAAATAAGTGAATTCTAGAGTCATAATACCCTTATTCCATTTCAAATACATCCCCAAATATATTATTGTGATTGTACCACAAGAGACAGCGACAAGACCATTTATTTCTTGAAAATCGTTGTGAAAATATTTGAGAGAGTGGGAGCTGGCAGTGCCCTGAGCCCAAGGAGCCTCCTAAGCCAGCAGCCATCAATCCTCTTTTAAAAGTAATGGAGCACATTTTGTTAAATAAAAGTATATTCAGAAGCACAATATATAAGCAGACAGAAACTTTCAGTCTTATGAAATAGATGGTGGTGCTGGCAGAAACGAGCACTTGAGCACTGTGGGCAGAAACTGAGATCTCTTCCCACAGAAGCATCAGCTCTGATGCAAACAAGAGAATCATCCACCTGCTTTGTAGTAGGATGCAAAAGTGGATCTGTGAGTTGCTCAGAAGCAGGAAGAAGGCAGAAGCAACCCCAGTGACCACCCTGGACACATGTCCCCTTCTCCTAGGAAGTGCTTTACCAATACTCTAGGGAGGTGGGGTTGGTTGGTTAGATGGGGTTGTGGAGAGGCCTGCCTCATAGGAATGATTTTAGCACTAGTTAGATCTGCTTCATATTTATGGTTGATAAACTGTTTAGTGAACTATTTAGTTCATTTCTTGTCAACTGATTCTTCTGTAGTCTCTGTGAAGTTGAGTAGGATACCACATCAGATATGTCTAAAGAACAGGGCTCACCACCAAGCAAGCCCAACTGAAAATTACCATTTCTAGGCAGTGAGAGATTCATGTAAGCAGCCACTCTTCATAGGGGTAGTCTCTGCACATTATTTGCTTCTGCTTGGATGAGTGGCTCAGTTCTTACCGTGTGTTCAGAGTTTCCTATGACTTACTACCCAGGTTCGATAAGAAGACCCTCTGCACATACGGACTTCCTTGGTGGCTCAGCAGTAAAGAATCCACCTGCCAATGCAGGAGATTCAGGAGACTTGGGTTCAATCCCTAGGTTGGGAAGATCTTCTGGAAAAGGAAAGGGCAACCCACACCAGTATTCTTGCCTCAGAAATCCCATGAACAGAGAAGCCTGGTGGGTTACAGTCCATGGGGTCGCAAAGAGTTGGACATGACTGAGCAATCAAACACCACACTGTGCTTATAGGACTGATTCATAAACCACCTCCAGATATTAACTTTATTATTTAGATCAGAATCTCATCCACCATCACCTATTTCTACTTGAGACATCAAGAGATACCAAGAACCAACCAATACTCATGCCCTCCATCTTCCATATGGTAATAACTTGCAGTCAGGTGCAGCCATGTGGCTAACATTTAGCCAATGTGATACAAACTTTTGGATCACTTTTTTTTTTTTTTTTTTGCGGGTTAAGCTTTATCTGGGGCAAAATGAGGACTGCAGCCCATGGGGCAGCACCTCAGATGGCTCTGAGAAACTGCTCCAAAAAGGCAGTGGGGTAAGGTCAATATATATAAGATTTTGGTGAAGGGGAATTCAATGAAATCAAACACTTATTTTACAAGAGGTTTTCTGGTAGCCACGAAGATCTGATGTCATCATGAAGGGATTTAGTACGTTTCTAGATATTAGGAGATGCAAGGATTGAAAATGAAAGTGTTAGTTGCTCAGTTGTGTCCAACTCTTTGCTACCCCATGGACTGTAGCCTGTCAGGCTCCCCTGTAGGGATCATAAAATCTGTTTCTGAAAATATCCAACTATCTAAATACCTGTCCCACCAGATTCCCTGGAGCACAGAGTGCCTCTCTCCACCCTGAACTCCCTCAAGGGGTGTTGAAGATCAATAGCTGCAGCAGCACAAGGTTCAATCTCCACAGAGGCAGATGGCAAATGCCCTTGTTGTTCAGTCACTGGCAACGCTCTAAGTGCCAATTTGTAGTTGACAGGGCCCCCTTGTGATCATAAATTCTACCATACTTGGCGAGGCATTTCATAATCATTTTGTCCCGAGTTGCTAGGAAGGCTCATTCCCAGTTCTGAAGAAGGGTTCTGCTGATAGGCCATTCAATGTGCTATTCATGGACTAGGTCTTCATAGTCAAAGATCTCTGGATACCTGTCTTCAAGTTATGGTCCAGGAAAATATTCACTCTCATTGCTGCTGCTAAGTCACTTCAGTCGTGTCCGACTCTGTGCGACCCCATAGATGGCAGCCCACCAGCCTCCCCCATCCCTGGGATTCTCCAGGTAATAACACTGGAGTGGGTTGCCATTTCCTTCTCCAATGCATGAAAGTGAAAAGTGAAAGTGAAGTCGCTCAGTCATGTCCGACCCTCAGTGACCCCATGGACTGCAGCCCACCAGGCTCCTCTGTCCACTCTCATTGCATCTTCCCATATCTGGAGTCACACTATTACAATCATTGATCACGTATCAAGCTATACATTTGATTAACAGCTCAAGTCTAGTTATCAGTTTCCATTGGAGGCTCAGTCATACACTTGGTAATAAAAGAGACAATAATTTTGTAAAACAGGTAAACTACAAATAATATAGCTAATAACATTAGTGAAATTATAAGTCAATATTTCAGCTGTGAGCCTCCCACACCAAACCAGTTTTTTAAAAGACCATAAAGACTAGGGAATGGGTCACTTAAGGTGGAAATCTGATTTCTCATATGGTTCACCATGTGTGTTACATTAAAGGATTCATCAGGTATGAAAACACAGCATTCAGTTTGAATTATGGAAGAGGTGCCTCCCTGAGATGCTACAAGGATGCCAAGGGCCAGGCAGTTTGTAGCACTGCTTTTCTCATCGTAGAGATCTCAGAGTTCAGTAAACTAATAGCTTAGTTACTATCATTTGAAACTTATTGAGTGAAAGTTGTTAAGGCTTCACTATGGCCAATTCATCCTCCAATCCCAATGAAGACAAAAAATAGCTGCTAAATGGTCATACCAGTAGAATACAGATGTCTTGACTCATTGAGCTCACATTAATGTTAGATTGGCTCGAGTTACCTCTAATTGGCTACGTATATGACCGTGAGTTCACGGGAATCCCAGGCTACACCTTTCTATCAAGAATAGATAGAACAGGACTGAATTCTCTTCTTCTTTTTTTTTTAAATTTTATTTTTAAACTTTACATAATTGTATTAGTTTTCTCTTCTAAAATAAACTTCCTAGAAGGTATCTAATCAGAGCCCTGGAGGGGAGAAATTCAACAAGGTAACCCAGGAGTACTAGACACAGGTAATTGGCCACAAACCCAACTGGATCATCTTTTTAAAGAAGCTGTTTGCCCTCTGTTTTCATCCCCTCTTCATTTCCTGCTGTTTGGGAAGAAGTAACTAGAGCACCTGTCTTGGACCCAGATGTGGGAGCCATGTGCAGAGCTTGGTGGAAACAAACCACCAACGTTGTGTTACTCCTGTTATGTGTGAGGGAAGGAAACTTCTATCTGATTTAAATCTCCATATCTTTGCTTTCTTTATTACAACGGCTTAGGTTTTATCTTATGTGTGGACCCAAGATGACCAAGTTCTCCACTGTTCCCATTACATAAGATGTGGGGGCCTGCGCCCCTCCTCTTGAATGCAGGGATATTTGTGATGTCTTTGGCCAATTTCAAAGCCCATGCCTTAAGAAACAGGCAGCTTCTACTTTCTGTCTTTTGGAACACTCTTTTGGAAACCCTGAATTAATCATATAAGAGGTTTGACTCCTGAGACCACCACTCTGGAGGCCATGTGCAGGCACTGTAGTTGACAGTCTCAGGCTTCCAAAAAACCCTCCAAGGTCCCAGACATATGCAGGGTACCATCTTGGACTCTTTAGACCAGCCTATTTGTTGAATGAAAATCATGAATAACCTGATCAAGAGTACTCTGAGCAGAAGAAATTAGCCAGGTTGTCATGAGGAAGACAATGTGTGGAACTGCTATACTGACCTTGTGGCTATGAAGAGAGCCATTGGTGACACTTTAAAAATGGAATTATTTATAATAACCAAGATATGGACACAATCTAAGTGTCCATCAACAGATGAATGGACATGGTGTGGTTGTTGTTCAGTTGCCCAGTTGTGTCCGACTCTGTGACCCCATGGACGGCAGCACACCTGACCTCTCTGTCCCTCACCATCTCCCAAAGTTTGCCCAAGTTCATGTCTATTGCACTGGTGATGCCATCCAGCCATCTCATCCTGACATCCTCTTCTCCTTCTGCCCTCAATCTTTCCCAGCATCAGTGACTTTTCCAAAGAGTCAGGTGTTTGTATCAGAGAGCAAAATACTGGAGTTTCAGCTTCAGCATCAGTACTTCCCATGAGTATTCAGGGTTGATTTTCTTCAGATTGACTGGTTTGATCTCCTTGCAGTCCAAGGGACTCTCAGGAGTCTTCTCCAGAACCACAGTTTGAAGGTATCAATTCTTTGGTGTTCCAGCTTCTTTATGGTCCAGGTCTCAAAACCATGTGACCACTGGGAAGACCATAGCCTTGACTATATGGGCCTTTGTGAGCAGAGTAATGTCTTTGCTTTTCAAGACACTGTCTAGATTTGTCATAGCTTTCCTGCCAAGAGGCAAATGTCGTCTGATTTCATGGTTGCAGTCACCATCCGCAGTGAGTTTAGAGTCCAAGAAGAGGAAATCTGTCACTACTTCCACATTTCCCCCCTCTATTTGCCATGAAATAATGGGGCTAGATGTCATAATCTTAGTTTTCTGTTTAAATATTTAGTTTTAAGCTGGCTCTTTCACTCTCCTCCTTCAGCCTCAAGAGGCTCCTTTAGTTTCTCTTCACTTTCTGCCATTAGAGTGGGTTCATCTGTGTATCTGAGGTTGTTGATGTTTCTCCCACCTGTCTTGATTCCAGCATGTAACTTATCCAGCCCAGCATTTCTCATGATGTGCTCAGCGTATAGATTAAACAGAGTGATAGCAGACAGCCCTGCTGTACTCCTTTCTCAATCTTGCACCAATCAGTTGTTCACACCGGGTTCTAACTGTTGCTTCTTGACCCACATACAGTTTTCTCAGGAGACAGGTAAGATGGTCTGGTATTCCTATCTCTTTAAGAGCTTGCCACAATTTATTATGATCCCTACAGTCAAAGATTTTGGCCTAGTAGATGAAACAGAGGTAGATGTTTTTCTGGAATTCCCTAGCTTTCTCTATGATCCAGCGAATCTTGGCAATTTGATTGCTGGTTCCTCTTCCTTTTCTAAACCCAGCTTAGACATATGGAAGTTCTTGGTTTGCATCATGCTTAAGCCTAGTATGCAAGATTTTAAGCATGACCTTACTAGCATGGGAGATGAGTGTGATTGTCCGATGCTAGCACATTCTTTAGTACTATCCTTCTTGGGAATTAGGGTGAAGATTGACCTTTTCCAGTCCTGTGGCCACTGCTGGGTCTTCCAGATTTGCTGACATATTGAATGCAGCACCTTGATGGCATCATCCTTTAGGGTTTTGAATAGTTTTACTAGAATTTTGTCGCATCCACTAGCTTTATTAACAGCTGTGCTTTCTAAGGCCCATTTGACTTCGCTTTCCAGAATATCTGGCTCTGGGTGGCTGACCACACCATCATAGTAATCTGGTTCATTTAGATCTTTTTTGCACAGTTCTTCCATGTATACTTTCCATCTCTTCTTGATCTCTTCAGCATCTACTTGGTCCCTACTGTTTTTGTCTTTATTGTGCCCATTTTACGCAAAATGTTCCCTTGATATCTCAAATTTTCCAGAAAAGATCTCTAGTCCTTCCCCTTCTGTTGTTTTCTTCTAGTTTTATACACTGTTCGTTGAGGAAGAACTTCTTATCTCTCCATGCTGTTCTTTGGAAATCTGCATTTAGTTGGATATATCTTTCCCTTTCTCCCTTGCTTTTTGCTTCTCTTCTTTCTTTAGCTATTTGTAAGGCCTCCTCAGATAACCACTTTGCCTTCTTGCTTTTCTTTTTCTTTGGGATGGTTTTGTTCGCTGCCTCCTGTACACATCATGGGCCTCCATCCATAGTTCTTCAGGCATACTATTTACAAGTTCTAATCCCTTGAATCTATTCATTACCTCCACTGCATGTTCATAGGGGGCTTGATTTAAGTCGTACCTGGCTGGCACAGTGGTTTTCCCTGCTTTCTTTAGTTTAAAACTGAATTTTGCTGTGAGAAGCTGATGATCTGAGCCATAGTCAGGTTCATGCCTTTTTTTTTTTTTTTTTTTTGCTAACTGTATACGGTTTCTCCTTCTTCAGCTACAAAGAATGTAATCAATTTGATTTCAGTATTGGCCGTTTGGTGAAGTCCATGTGTAAAGTCATCTCTTGTGTTGTTGAAAAAGGGTATTTGCTATGACCAGTGTATTCTCTTGGCAGCCTTTGCCCTGCTTCATTTTGTTCTCCAAGGCCAAACTTGCCTGTTTCTCCAGGTATTTCTTGATTTCCTACTGTTGCATTCTAATCCCCAATGATGAATAGAACATTTCTTTTTTTTTCCGGTGTCAGTTCTAGGAGGTTTTCTAGGTCTTCAGAGAACTGATCAGCTTCTTCAGCACTGGTGGTAGGGGCATAGACTTGGATTACTGTGATGTTGAATGGCTTGCCTTGGAAATGAACCGAGATCATTCTGTCATTTTTGAGGTTGCACCCAAGTACTGCATTTCTGACTCTTGTTGATTTTGAGGGCTACTCCATTTCTTCTATGGGATTCTTGCCCACAGTAGTAGATATAATGGTCATTTGAATTAAATTCACCCATTCCAGTTCATTTTAGTTCACTGGTTCCTAAGATGTCCATGTTTATTCTCACCATCTCCTGCTTGACCACATCCACCACATTCATGTTAGGTCCATGAATCAAGGTAAATTGGATGTGGTAAGTGTATATATATATGTATATACTATATATATAGTATGCTATATATATAGTATAGTATAGTATATAGTATATATATAGTATAGTATAGTATATAGTATATATATAGTATAGTATAGTATATAGTATATATATAGTATAGTATAGTATATAGTATATATATAGTATAGTATAGTATATAGTATATATATAGTATAGTATAGTATACAGTATATATATAGTATAGTATGCTATATATATGTAGCATATATATATGCTACACATATACCACTATATTTCAAAGAATCTGCCTGCAATGTGAGAGACCCTGGGTTGGGAAGATCCCCTGGAGAAGAGAATGGCTACCCACTCCAGTATTCTTGCCTCTAGGATTCCATGGACAGAGGAGCCTTGGTGGGCTACAGTCTATGCACCCAAGTACGAGTGCATAGTACTCGTGTCCGTGCAAAGACTCGGACACGACTGAGCGACTAACACTTTCACATATACCACTATATATATATATATATATATATATATATATATATATGAAGTTTTGCCATTTTCAATAACATGGGTGGACTTGGAGGGTATTATGCTTAGTGAAATGTTAGAGAAAGACAAACACTATATGTCATCACTTATATGGAGAATCTAAAAAAATAAAACAAACTAGTGAATATAATAAAACAGAAACACGTTCACAAATATAGACAACAAACTAGTGGTTACCAGTGGAAAGAGGGAAAGGGGAGGGGCAATAGAGGGGTAGGGGATTATGAGGTACAAACTACTCCATTGTACTACGAGGATATATTGTACAGTACAGGGAATATAGTCAAAATTTTATAATAACTATAAGTAGGGTACTGGCTTTAAAAATTATGAATCACTATGTTGTACATCTGAAACTTATATAATATTATAAACTAACTATACTGCAATTTAAAAAATAGCAGAGTGGAAAGATGTAAGTGTCCTAGTCTCTGATGACATCGATGAATCCCTGTTTTACTGCCTGTCTCCAGATTTCTCACTTAGTATGCTGTGTGTGTGTGTGCTCAGTCATGTCTGACTCTTTGAAGCCCCATGGACTGTAGCCCACCAGGCTCCTCTGCCCATGGAATTTTCTGAGCAAAAATACTGGAGTGGGGTACCATTTCCTATTCCAGGGGATCTTCCTGCCCCAGGGATCAAACCTGTGTCTCTTGCGTCTCCTGCATTGGTAGGCAGATTCTTTACCACTAGTGCCACCTGGGAAGCCCCCTCACTTAGTGAGATACTATAGATTCATATTGTTTAAGCCACTTCAAGTTTTGTTACTTATTGGTGATGGAATTCTAAAAAACATATCCCCCCACATCCTAACTCTGAGAAGGAGTTTGTTATAGGGACAAGAGGATTTGGCTAGGCTTGAAACTATACTCTGACTTCTTTAATAAAATTGCCAGTTGGGAATGATGCAAGGGTTCAACCAGCATGACTGATTTATCCTGAGGTAGTCTTCTGAGGTTCTCTTAGAACTTAATGTACAACCTCCAGTTATTCCAGCCTGGTGATTGGCAGAGAAGATGGAATTCCATGGCACACCATCTCACCTGCTTCCCCTTCCTCTCCCTTCATCTCACCTGGGGCCAGAGAGTGAAGGAGAAGCTGGACTCTACCCCCATGACTCCTGGATGGGTAATGAAGGGAGTTCTTCCAGCATCTTCCTCAGTGTAAGGTTGGTCTGGCTAGGGATTGGGGCTCTAAGGGGAGAGGATTGGAGTTGACATTTCTTCCCTCAAGACAACATGGAAGACAAGGCTAAAACTCAAGAAAGAGCACAGAACCAAAACATCAAGAAGATTAGCTTTAAGCCAAACTTTGGAATTTGTCATATTGAGAAGGGCCAGAGGCCATCTAGGAGAGAGGACTTGGGACTGGAAAGTGCAATGAGGGAAAGGCAAGCCAACACAGGTGAATCAGACACGTGTTTGTGTGCTTGTGGGCACACATGTGGCCAGCAGAATAGCAAGGATAGCTGCTT
Organism: Bos indicus; assembly: GCF_029378745.1. NCBI lineage: Eukaryota > Metazoa > Chordata > Mammalia > Artiodactyla > Bovidae > Bos > Bos indicus. The sequence continues at coordinate 38,919,622 of NC_091774.1, forward strand.
GTGTTTGCTGACATCTGGGGCATGGGTGCACTGGGAGGCTCTCCTAAAAGTATCTGAGGTAACACCTGCTCCTAGGAAGCCTATTTATGCTCCAAAATCCAATCTAAACGCAACCTGATTGTGAAATCCTTGCAGATCCATCCAATGGGTCTGAGCTCTTCCAGGGTGTGGCTTATAACCTAACGATAACATTTACTTCAATTTCCATTGTATTATAGCCAATTATTTGGCCATTTCCTCAACTGGATGGAAGGACTTCTGAAGGCAGGGATTATTCCTTAATTCTTCCCTCATAGCCTATGTCACAGTGGTTTGTACTTAGAAAGTGATTAATAAATTTCTTTTAATTACTATTGTCAACCTTTTGGCTTTTTTTTTTTTTTTTGTATTGACATATATAAACAGATTAGCAATGTTTTTTCAGTAGTACATTTTTTCTAAATGACAGAATAAACAGAGAAATTCATCACAAAGGCACCAAGATAAATCTTAAGCAGAAGAGTTAAACATATTTAAGAAAAAAGAGGATAGGAAACAAGAGAGGGATTCGGAGGCTGAAAATTTCTCTGTCTTAGAAAACAGCTTCAGGCAAATGAATGCCCTCAGAAAACTTTATGGGCCTTTTTGCACAAAGTGGTTTCTGATCATTTCCCTACAGTGTCTTATTTGGACACAGAGTTTCATTTATTAATCAAACATAATTGGGCTTCATTTCAGAAGGATGAACAAAGCCTGTTTTGTGGTCCTATTCAAAAGCTGGGTTTAGTCTGGGTCACAGTGTTTGTCAGCGTCTGTTTCCAGGCACTGAGGGGTTGGATGCTGCAGCAGGACAATTGGGGTTCCGTTGGTCAATTTCCTACTCCCCAGAGCCCTTGAAAGGGCCTCTCCTCGGCTTTGGAGCTGTGTTCACTGACTCTGAATATAAGGCCTGCACCTCCACACCCACTCAGCACGCAGGGTCCAGCTGGCCCCTTATCAACTATGTCATTTCCCACAGCACTGGCCCTTCTTCTACTGAGCTGGCCTTAAACCCCAGCTCAGATACCCAGGGACCAGAGCTGGTGCTTTTTTTTTTTTTTCTCAAAACCTTCAGTGCTTATGAGTTGCTTCTGAAAATACTGAAGAGACCCTGAAAAATAGCCCATGCAAATATAGTTTGGAACAAAAGAGAAAGGAGACAATATTAGAAAAAAGAACATGTTATATCTTCTAATTATTGGGGACAGGCACTGTGCTATGAACTTTACATATATTATCTGTAATCCTAAGAGCAACCTGAGAGGCAAGTAACCTGACACCTACTTACAGGGAAAATGACGTCAGAAGTTAAGTTAGTGGGACAAACACAGAGCTAAATTAGTGGTGAAAGCTGATGAGAGTTCAGGTCTGATCTTACATGTGAAATACAAAAAGATCAAACTACTTACATGGGAATCAGATCAGATCAGATCAGTCGCTCAGTCATGTCCGACTCTTTGCGACCCCATGAATCCCAGCACGCCAGGCCTCCCTGTCCATCACCAACTCCCGGAGTTCACTGAGACTCACGTCCATCGAGTCAGTGATGCCATCCAGCCATCTCATCCTCTGTCGTCCCCTTCTCCTCCTGCCCCCAATTCCTCCCAGCATCAGAGTCTTTTCCAATGAGTCAACTCTTCACATGAGGTGGCCAAAGTACTGGAGTTTCAGCTTTAGCATCATTCCTTCCAAAGAAATCCCAGGGCTGATCTCCTTCAGAATGGACTGGTTGGATCTCCTTGCAGTCCAAGGGACTCTCAAGAGTCTTCTCCAACACCACAGTTCAAAAGCATCAATTCTTCAGCACTCAGCCTTCTACAAGCTAATTGACTAAAAGACTCGGTATGTGTGTGTGTGTGTGTTAGTCACTCAGTCATGGCTGACTCTTTGCGACCCCATGGACTGTAGCTCACCAGGCTCCTCTGTCCATGGAATCTCCAGGAAAGAATACTGGAGTGGGTTGCCATTCCCTTCTGCAGGGGATCTTTCCAACCCAGGGACTGAACCCAGGTCTCCCACATTGCAGGCACCGTCTTTATCATCTGAGCCACCTGGGAAGCCCACAAGCCTCAATATTTTGGTGATATTTTGTAACACAAGTATGAAATATCCCAAGTGAAATAATGAGGTAGGAAACTCTATTAAATCAGTAACAGAGAAGGAAATTTCAAAAAATTTTCACAATACCCCCCAAAAGCATGGCAACCAGACTTAATGAATTCCTTTAAACTCCTAAAGAACAGATGATTTACAAGCTGTGCTAACTGTATCAAAACACTGATGAGTCTGGACTTGACCTAATATTCTACTTGACTAATTTGATCTTAAGGTTACTCTAGGGATACAGGCAAAAAAATCAATAGAAAAAAATCTATTAACATTAGATAATACAACTCATCTCAATATATATCCAAAGAGAGATTGACAAAATCTTTATTTTCAGTAAAATAAAATCACTACCTTAACTTGATAAGCATACCTATTTAAAATCATGAACCAGTAATGGAATGATACTAAAAGCTTTTCTTTCAAAGATAGGCCCAAATCAAGAACACTACTACCATCAAAAGTAATTAGACCAATTGCAAAAATTATAAAGAACAATAACTGCTAGAAAAGAGAAAAATATTTATAAAGACTTTGCTGTAGACTTGGAACTAAATCAAGTTTAGAAAGGGGACAGATTTGGTTTTCAAATAAAAAATCAGTAGCATTATTATATGCAATATATTACTATATACTCTGTACACTGCATTATTATACATAAGCAGTAAACAGCTAGAAATCATGTATGTACAATGATGTAGAACATAAGATACTAAGAATGCACGCAATGACTTAAGTACAAAGACAACGCAATTTAAATCAAAATCACTACTTTTCTCAGACTTTGGCAAAATGATTTCACCACTTTTTAGGCAAATAAAATGGAAAGAACGTGAGAGGATATTTTGAGAAAGAAGACCTCTGATTGGAGACGACTAGCACTATAAATTCTATATATATTACAAAGGAAAAAAAAAAAAACTATGTATCTCTGACAATTTGATATATGATGAATTAAGGCAGAAGTTATTGAAATACCATTTATATCTAAACATGTACCAAATATGCTCAAATGAGTAAGAGTCAATATCTATTTTTTAATCCGTAGAACAACCAAATGAAAGAAGACCCAAGGTTGCAACAGCTCTTGGGAACTACAAAAAATGAACTATGAAGGCCTTTCAAAGGCTTGAAGCAACAAGAGGAATAGCAGTGGAAGAGATCAAAAGATTCAACTGATTAATGTTTAACATATCTTAATCATAAAGATACAAGATATGAAAGAAAAAGAGTATATTGAGAAAATATTTGCTTCAAAATAGTACAATCAAAAACATATAAGGAACTTGCTAAAATCAACGTGAGCATGTTTATTTTCAGAAAAGTCATAGGTAGGAGGATAGTCAATGCAGCATTATTTCTAAGAGTATAAAGCAAAACGTTGTTTGAAGTAATGGAAGACTTGAGTAAATCAGAATCAATCAACTTAAAAATTTTTCACTTAAAACGGTAACTATAAAAGATATGTCTTGCATGGTGGAAAAATACTTATGGTCTGGTGTTAAGTGAAGAGAGGAAATAGAAAATGGTGTGTGCAACATGACTGCAACTGCATAAAAACAGGGATGAGTGTGCTCCAGACCTGGAAAGGAGTTCATAAAAATGAGCACAGCTGTTACAGGACTGGTTTGGGGGTGAGTTTTGAGTTGTAAACTCAAATGACAACAGGGATAAGGCAGATGGGGATAATAGACAAAATACTAAGTGATGGGGACTACGGTGAACTGAAGAGAGGCTCAGTCAAAGGCATTCAGGGAAAAAAAAAAGCAACCAAAACTGAAACACAAAACATGTAGACACTTAGATTTTAAGGAACCTTTTTGATTGCAGCAAAGGGTGCGGGGCCCAGGGCCACAGCTCTTCCAGCCAGACGCCATGGAGACCTCTCCCTCAGAGGTGCTCATGGAGGAGTTTGAAAGCCCTGGGCAACAGGAAACTTCAGAAGGATATTGAGTGGGAAAGTGACTCAGACAGATTAGGAGGGTCACACTATGCATATTTAAGAGACCATTATTGTCTGTGAGCCTTCAGCTCGGGACGACTGTACAAAATTTCTGTTGATGTTCTTGTGATCATTATTTTTACAGAAAAGAAATTCAGATCCAAACAGAAGCACTTAAAGGAAGTCATGATCTTTGTTAACACAGAGTTCCTTGAGTTGGTTATAGATTGTGGCTCTGGCTCTGTATCTTTGAATTCCTTCTGAATAGAGCTGTTTGGGAAAATGCCAAGGTGCTATCTAGTGGTGAGTTACATAGGTACGCCTCCATCCATCAAATATTTATCGAGCTCCCACTGTATGCCAAGCCCCAGAGGGAGAGAGAGGAAGAAAGAAATCAGACCCAGACTCTGTTTTCCACGAGTGTACAGACTGGTCCAAGATTCAGACACACATCATAATTCCATTTGCATCAATCAGCACATATGCAAACAACTGTGAGAATAGGGCTGATTGCTGAGAATGCAGGAAGAGTAGCACTCAAAAGGCAAAATTTGAACCGAATCTTTAAACAAGAGTACAGACCTACCCGGCGGAGAGGAGAGAAGGGAGAAAAAGCCAGGCAGAGGTCACAGAAGCGAGTCTTGACAAAGAGAAAGGAACCTTGCCAGAAGTGACTGGACTATAAGTGTGCCCTGGGGGGATGTCTAAGAGGTAGATAGGATACAGAACACTGAGGATTTGCCTAGATTTTATCCTCTAAAGTGTTAGTCGCTCAGTTGTGTCTGACTCTCTGTGACCCCATGAACTGTAGCCCGCCAGGCTCCTTTGGGAAATCCATGGGATTCCCCAGGCAAGAATACTGGAGCAGGTTGCCATTTCCCTCCCCAGGGATCTTCCTGATCCAGGGATTGAACCTGGGTCTCCTGCATTGCAGGCAGGTTCTAGGCTTTTCAAACTTGTTTCTAATTCACAAGACTCTTTGTTGAAGTCCTACTTGGAAGCAAAGTCCACCTTGCAGAACAGATGAAAGAACTCTGATAGAGCAGAAGGCTTGGGACTGAGAACCCACCCCTGCCCCTCAGACCCCCAAGCCTTAACTTGATGCCCTACAAAGCAATTATAAAATCACAGCTGTAGACCATAGGAGTCACACAAGAATTTCAGACAGGGAATGACTCAGTCAGATTGGGCAGGGTTGAGGTATAAGAAATTTAAAAGACTGCTATGGAGAAGGCAATGGCACCCCACTCCAGTACTCTTGCCTGGAAAATCCCATGAATGGAGGAGCCTGGTAGGCTGCAGTCCATGGGGTCGCGAAGAGTCGAACACGACTGAGCGACTTCACTTTCTCTTTTCACTTTCATGCATTGGAGAAGGAAATGGCAACCCACTCCGTGTTCTTGCCTGGAGAATCCCAGGGATGGGGGAGCCTGGTGAGCTGCCGTCTATGGGGTCGCACAGAGTCGGACACGACTGAAGCGACTTAGCAGCAGTAGCAGCTTAGCATCATACTGAAGATAAGCCCTTGGCAGTAACAACCATGGATTTCTTATTTCATTGTCTTTGTACCTGAGCTGCTAAGCATTATGGATTTGGGGCTTCTTTGCTATCCTGCTGGAATGACTGCTCCAATTTTTGAAAAGTGGAGAGGAAAAGTCCTCTATATTAATGCCTCCTTGATGCCAGGGACTCAAAAGTAATGTGTTGCTGGACATTGCACATTCTGGCCAATCTTTTCTTTTTTATAAAAATCTCTGGGCTGAGGTAGTGAATTTCATATTCATTCATAGAATCTGGGCAACAAGGGATCCGAACGTCACCTTCTTCCCCAGCCCTCTCTGAGGTGTGAATCTCCTCTTTGAGCCAGCGGGCACTCTAAAATGACCTGGGTTTATGTTGGCTGGGAGCAGGCTTAGGAGTTTACAAATTTGTTTTCTTTAAAAGCTCAAATTCTCCATCTGCTGCCTCCATTCTGGGTGACTGTGAGTGACTGGGTGTCTGGCACAGTGCTTTTTGGACTGGACATCTTGATGTATGGTCATCCTCTCTTAAGGACATTTACATCACATGTTTCTCTTTCAGAGGAAAAAATATGACGATGCCTTTCAATAAAGCAGGTGCCACTGCTTCTTGCCAAATCCTGCCTTGGGTATTAAAAGCAGCCCAACTAACGGCAAGACCCGGCAAGTGCCAGCAGCTATGTGCCTGTGTGTGGGGGTGATAGAGCCAAAGCAAATATCTTGCTGGAGAGGTGATTAGGTGATATTAAATGTCAAGCTCTCAATGAATTACTCTCAGAGGTTTCATAAAAGAGAAGCATGGTCTTGTTTCTATTGCTGTTGTGTCAAACAAAAACATTTTTTGGTCCTCTTCTCTTGCAGAGAAATATAACCACTGGCTTCTGATTTTAGATGCATTCTAAGGAGTTAGAGGAGAGAACAACCTCCTGATCAGGAGTTCTTGGGCCCTGGTGGAGTGAATGAGGAGAGTTTCCGGGCCTTGAGAGCTGCCTTTAGTTTGTCTCCTGTAGTCTGGCATTTATCTTTTTGCTGTGCTGAAGGGTAGATCGAGGCTAATTAGAGACACTTAGCATGAACACGGCGGAGAGTGACGACACCGCAGCGTCCAGATGAGTCAGTAGAGAGCAGTGCCAACACCTCTGCTTGACTCTGCCTGGTGTAATCAGTGATATGGCGGAGCCCACAGTGAGATGGCCTTGAAACCTGCATTAAAGGAAAGATTACCCTCTGAGAGCTGAATGAGTCAAATAATCGATGATATTAGCCACCTGCAGAAATCGTGGCGAAAGATGGATGTTTCCCTAAGGGTTAAGCAGGAAGAACAGGATCCCGCATGATTGAAAGCGAAAGAAACTGAAGGCTAATCAGTGAGTTTGGCTCAAAAGGGAGAACAGATTAGCTGAGGGCCGTGGGGGAAGTTGTGGGGGCGGGGGCTGCTGTATCAACTTGACAAACAGTCCTGGAGACGGACCTCAGTACAGTGTGCTCCAGCCTGGGCAAGCATGCACCCGGCTCTGGGGGCGTGAGAATCCTCACCACTAGACGATGTCATCCCCCTCTTTTCCCACCCTTCTTCCTTATTTTCATTCACCACAGAGGCTTTGAGCACAGCTCTGGCCCACATACTGTCCTAGGCATGAGAGGGGTGCGAGGAATAGGACAGAAAAGTCCTTGTGTTCATGGAAGCTGCACAAAACAATAAACCAAGGTACAAGATCATTTCAGAGAGTAATATGTACTCAGAAGAAAATCTAAAGGGTGCCTGGGGAAAGGGAGAGAAGGACTTTCTGCAGAAAGGATGCGAGGCAAATAGCTTCCCCAGCCTCACCCTGTCTGAATGACGGAGGCTTGGAGACTCCCTCCCTCCCTTTGCTGGGATGCACGCTGATGACAGAGGCTGCTGTGCAGGTCCTCACATCCTGAGAAAAGGATGCTCCGAAGAGCAGATGGGAATGCTGGCTTGCTGGCTAGAGAATTCCCTCACTGTGAATGGAAAATCTACATCTGGTGCAGGCATGAGGCTTCGAGGAGGCTGGGCTGCCTGACACACAGCAGACACTCAATGTCATTTATGATCATTCCCATTGCATGATGTTCTGAGAGCCCTCCGATGCCCCAATGGGTGTCTCTTTTTTTTTTATTTCATAAAACATTTTATTTTATTAATAAGTTAAACTATATATGATTTTATCTTATATATATTTAAGTGTTTATATTGATTTATATAAATGATGTTTGTTTATTGGTTAAATAGTACTTACTTTGTTAATTTAAAACATGTATAGTTTTCAATGAGATAAATTAGAAAATTCTGATAGAAATGTTTCCACCAATGCATGGCTCTTCATTGATTGACATTTGTAAACGGATAATATCTTTGCCTCACGCTTGATTCCTGCACTGTTCAATTAGAGCTCTCAATTTAGGATTATTCCATATTAGAATCTAATCTTGCGAGAAAATCACATTTAAGGGAAATTCATTCCATTTAAGCTATCTTTTCGAACAAGTCAATCTGATGAAGAATTTATCCATTTTGTAGGTGAAGGAATAATCTTGTAGCTTAATTATAAGAAAATGAGCTAAACATATTAGAAAAAATAGTTTCTCTATTATCTCATTATCTAAGTTCTCAGTGAATTTGTTGTTTCTCCTTTATTAGAATTCACTACAACAGATCAGATCAGTCGCTCAGTCATGTCTGACTCTTTGCGACCCCATGAATCGCAGCACGCCAGGCCTCCCTGTCCATCACCAACTCCCGGAGTTCACTGAGACTCACGTCCATCAAGTCAGTGATGCCATCCAGCCATCTCATCCTCTGTCGTCCCCTTCTCCTCCTGCCCCCAGTCCCTCCCAGCATCAGAGTCTTTTCCAATGAGTCAACTCTTCGCATGAGGTGGCCAAAGTACTGGAGTTTCAGCTTTAGCATCATTCCTTCCAGAGAAATCCCAGGGCTGATCTCTTTCAGAATGGACTGGTTGGATCTCCTTGCAGTCCAAGGGAGTCTCAAGAGTCTTCTCCAATACCACGGTTCAAAAGCATCAGTTCTTCGGCGCTCAGCCTTCTTCACAGTCCAACTTTCACATCCATACATGACCACAGGAAAAACCATAGCCTTGACTAGACGGACCTTTGTTGGCAAAGCAATGTCTCTGCTTTTGAATATGCTATCTAGGTTGGTCATAACTTTCCTTCCAAGGAGTAAGCGTCTTTTAAGTTCATGGCTGCAGTCACCATCTGCAGTGATTTTGGAGCCCAGAAAAATAAAGTCTGACACTGTTTCCACTGTTTCCCCATCTATTTCCCATGAAGTGGTGGGACCAGATGCCATGATCTTCGTTTTCTGAAGTTGAGCTTTAAGCCAACTTTTTCACTCTCCACTTTCACTTTCATCAAGAGGCTTTTGAGTTCCTCTTCACTTTCTGCCATAAGGGTGGTGTCATCTGCATATTTGAGGTTATTGATATTTCTCCTGGCAATCTTGATTCCAGCTTGTGTTTCTTCCAGTCCAGCATTTCTCATGATGTACTCTGCATATAAGTTAAATAAGCAGGGTGACAATATACAGCCTTGACGAACCCCTTTTCCTATTTGGAAACAGTCTGTTGTTCCATGTCCAGTTCTAACTGTTGCTTCCTGACCTGCGTACAAATTTCTCAAGAGGCAGATCAGGTGGTCTGGTATTCCCATCCCTTGAAGAATTTTCCACAGTTTATTGTGATCCACACAGTCAAAGGCTTTGGCATAGTCAATAGAGCAGAAATAGATGTTTTTCTGGAACTCTCTTGCTTTTTCTATGATCCAGCAGATGTTGGCAATTTGATCTCTGGTTCCTCTGCCTTTTCTAAAACCAGCTTGAACATCAGGAAGTTCACGGTTCACATATTGCTGAAGCCTGGCTTGGAGAATTTTGAGCATTACTTTACTAGCGTGTGAGATGAGTACACTTGTACGGTAGTTTGAGCATTCTTTGGCATTGCCTTTCTTTGGGATTGGAATGAAAACTGACCTTTTCCAGTCCTGTGGCCACTGCTGAGCTTTCCAAATTTGCTGGCATATTGAGTGCAGCACTTTCACAGCATCATCTTTCAGGATTTGGAATAGCTCAACTGGAATTGCATCACCTCCACTAGCTTTGTTTGTAGTGATGCTTTCTAAGGCCCACTTGACTTCACCTTCCAGGATGTCTGGCTCTAGGTCAGTGATCACACCATCGTGATTATCTACGTGATAGTCACCTACTAATGAAGCCATAACTTAATATTGGGTATATTAGATTTTGTCCTTATAATAATAATCATTTCTTAAATCCTTATGTGTATTTACTCAGTTGTAAATATATCATTTAAAATTCATAATAATAGTATGGAGTTGGTAGTTTTATGATCCCCATTTGATAGATGAGGAAATTAAGGCTTCAAAAAGTTGGGTAACTTTTCAGAGGTGCCAAAGCCAGATAGTAAGTGGCCATGAGGGATTCAAACACAGATTTGTTTCATCTCAGAGCCCACACTCTCAGCCACCATCCTGTAGAGTACCCTCTTTTAGAATTTGGGAACACTATAGATTTCCATGTATCCTTCATATAACTTTAAAGCAAATCACCAGAAATGAGAATAAAACATCAGCCAAAAGATCTTTTTCATAAAGACTTTTCAAATACATGAAGTCAAGAGTAAAACCTCATAGAAGTTATTAAATGGATGCTAAAAATGTTTTCTTTTCTATGGCTTTGATGGAAAGGAAATGACTATAACTCCAATTTTACACCTTTTCTTCCTTCTTCTCTTCCTTTCATAAACATCAAATATTGGCAAATTCCCAAGATGCAAAACACTATGCAAGGCACTGAGGTCTTAAAAATTAATAATGCAAAGTCTCAGGTCTCAAAGAGATAATATTCTAGTGCACAAGGAAAGTTATACCCTTGAGTGTGCTATTAATTTGAAATAAGCATGGAGCCATAAATGAGCTTAGGGGAGGAACTTAGTCTCTATCTCTATGTAAGATAGAGACTAGGGATGTGGATGGAGCATGGATGACTTCCTGGAAGTGATGGTTCTTGAGCTGTGTCTTGAAGACGCTAACTGTATAATGAGAGATGGGGGAAAGCATTCAAGGAAAAGACAGCAGTGTGTGCAAAGGCGCAGGGGCGGCAAGCTGTTGCAGGATGAGCTGTAAGCAGCTTGGAGGCTGGTGCACGGGGCACATGTGGTGACTGGGAGGGAATGAGGCTTGAGATGTGGATAGGACAGACTAGGGAGAGACATGTAAGCAAGTTCAGGGACCTTAGGTTTTATGCTGTAAGCCAGAGATTCTCCACAGGGAACTCAAACACTCCAGAGTGATGAGGTTAGCAGCATCGAAGGTAGGGGAGCCAGCTTACCATGGACATGATGAGAATCACCCAGAACCTAGCTGAGTAAATGGAGCTCAAAATCCTGCATGTGTGTGAGCAACCGCACCAGCAGGACAAAAAGGTGAACAATCACTGCTGAGAATAATGGGAAAGCAGCAGTGAATTTAAGCAAAAGAGTGACACGATCAAAATTGTGTTTGCTGCTGCTAAGTCACTTCAGTTGTGTCCGACTCTGTGCGACCCCATAGATGGCAGCCCACCAGGCTCCCCCATCCCTGGGATTCTCCAGGCAAGGACACTGGAGTGGGTTGCCATTTCCTTCTCCAGTGCACAAAAGTGAAAAGTGAAAGTGAAGTCGCTCAATTGTGTCCAATTCTTTGCGACCCCATGGACTGCAGCCCACCAGGCTCCTCTGTCCATGGAATTTTCCAGGCAAGACTTTAGAGAGCCCTTTTTAGGGCTTCCCTGATGGACCAGTGGTTACGATTTCACCTTTCAATGCAAGGGGTGAAAGTTCAATCCTTGGTTGGGGAGCTAAGATCTCACATGCCTGGCAGCCAAAAAACAAAACACAAAACAGAAGCAATATTGTAACAAAGTCAATGAAGACTTTAAAAATGGTCCACATTAAAAAATTTCAAGAAAAAATGTCTTTCTAGCAGAAGTATGGAACATGACTTTTACGAGGGGGCAGAGTGGGGCAAGGGGAGCATGAAAAGAGGCAGGAAGTGAGGATGGAGGAAGGGGAGAAGCTGCGAGGTTATTGCAGTAGTCCAGGCAAGAGGTGATGAGGCCCTAATCAGGGAAGAGGCAGAAGAGAGGAAGAGATGGATCCAAGAAATAGTTCAGGATTTGGAGCTACTGTCCCAAGGTTGTCAGCTATTGTGGGTGTGAAGGAGAGGAGGGGGTTTGAATTGACCACTTGATATCTGGATTGAACACCTGGGTGGGGCAGTGCTATTATGAAGGAAATTTTTGTATAGAGCAGAGTAACTGTGAAGACATTGGGGGAACAAAGGTATCCTGCCTGCCCTAAGAGGTATATGGAAAGCTAGCACCTATATGCCTTCCTAATGTATCTAAGGAGAAGGCAATGGCAACCCACTCCAGCACTCTTGCCTGGAGAATCCCATGGATGGAGGAGCCTGGTAGGCTACAGTCCATCAGGTCGCTAAGAGTCGGACACAACTGAGAGACTTCACTTTCACTTTTCACTTTCATGCATTGGAGAAGGAAATGGCAACCCACTAAAGTGTTCTTGCCTGGAGAATCCCAGGGACAGAGGAGCCTGTTGGGCTGCTGCACAGAGTCGGACACGACTGATGTGACTTAGCAGCAGCAGCAGCAGCAGCAACATATCTAAATGGACTGAATATTTTCACCTAATTGTTACCTTCAGATCAAGCTGATGCACTATTTATTTCTGGATCACACATGCCTAGCCCTGGGCTGACACTTAGGTTCATAGTAAATTTGAATGGAAGGAACCCTTCCTTCCCCCCTCCGCTACCCCAAAAAAGTAGTAGATTTTGTTATGAGTTTTTATGCTGGAAGAGTCATTACTGATATCAGTGAGATATTTGATTAAGTGTGAAAACTGAAACAAAATTCACTGAAGTCCTGAGACTAATTTTAGCTGGATTCCTGGTTGCCTTTTGGATATCTCTTTATTGCCTTGCTTGTGACAGTTTTACAAATAAAACAGAGCATCTTTTCTCCTTTAAGTTTCAGCTTTCAAATGAAGTGCAAAAAAGCAAATGTAGCAAATTACCAAATAAATAATTTCATTTCAAAACAGGCTTTGTGTACACAAAGCTACATAAAGTAGCTTTAAAAAACGAATGCCTTTAAATGGAGACTTGACATTACTGCATTGGTACCTAGGAGTGCTAGAGCTGTAGCATGCCCACCTTGTGAAGCCGTGCCCAGGAGTGTGCTGGGGCCCCTTCCAGGAACACCAGCATGGAAGATACCACCTTTACTCAAAGCCATGTGTATGGGGACTTGATTAGGCAAGACTCCATTTCAATCCAGCAGACATCCACTAAGCACCTATCACGCTTGTTGTTGTTTAGCTGCTAAGTCGTGTCTGACTCTTTGCGACTCCATGGACTGCAGTATGCCAGGCCTCCCTGTCCCTATCTCCCGGAATTTGCCAAGTGAGAGTTGGACCATAGAGAAGGCAGAGTGCTGAAGAATTGATGCTTTTGAACTGTGGTGCTGGAGAAGACTCTTGAGAATCCCTTGGACTGCAAGGAGATCAAACCAGTCAATCTTATAGGAAATCAACCCTGAATACTCATTGGAAGGACTGAAGCTGAAGCTGAAGCTCCAATACTTTGGCCACCTGGTTTGAACAGCTGACTCATTGGAAAAGACCCTGATGCTGGGAAAGATTGAAGGCAGGAGGAGAAGAGGGCAACAGAGGATGAGATGGTTGGATGGCATCACCAATTCAATGGACATGAACTTGGGCAAACCTATCATGCTAGATCCTGGTCTATTAGCTTTCATACATATCATCTTTAAAACAAATCTGTTAACATTTATCCAACTTATAAAGCCTCAGTATTACAATAGTATAAAGTACAATGGAATATTGTACAATAAAATATTGCTCAGCCATAAAAAGAAAGAAATAATGCAATTTGCAGCAACATGGATGGCCCTAGAGATTACCATACTATTGGGAAGCTGTTGACCAAAATCACCCACCCCTGGGCAGGTCCCTCACAACAGGAGGTCCCAGTAAGGAACATGGTGCTGCCACCAAAAACCAAGCAGGAGAATTTGGGAGAGGCCAAGAGAGGGAGATGCCCAACCTTCCAGAGTCCTTCTTGCTGAAATCCACCTTGGCTAAGAGATACATGCCCCATCAGGAAGGACCCTGAGGCAGACTATGGGCCAAGAAAGATGAATGGCCAGAGACAAGCTGGAAACTAATTCCATCATCAGAACCTGAGACTGTGAGCCACATGGCAGAGTAGTTCTCCTGAGTTCCCTTACTCCTTGCTCTCCACCAAGGCGCCCCTTCCCAATAGAGTCTCTTGCTTTCTCAGCACATGTGTCTCCCCAGACGATTCATTTCCAAGTGTTGGACAAGGGCCCACACTTGGGCCCTGGAAGGGGTCCCCTTTCCTCTAACAATATTAAGTCAAGTAATCCAGACAGAGAAAAGCAAATATCATATTATATCACTTACACATAGACTCTAAAACAATGATACAAATGAACTTATTTACAAGATAGAAATAGACCCACAGACATAGAAAATAAATTTATGGCTAACAAGGAGGAGAGGGAAGGCATAAATTATGAGTTTGGGATTAACAGATACACACTATTATATATAAAATAAACAACAAGGACCTACTATATAGCACAGAGAACTTATTCAGTATCTTGTAATAACTTATAATGGAAAAGACCCTGAAAAAGCATATATATATATATATATATATATATATATATATATACACACACATAAACGGAATCAATTTGCTGATAGTTGAAACCCTATAAATAAACTGTACTTCAATAAAAATAGAATAAAATCGGATGGAGTACACACATTAGGTAAGCACCCACCTTTGGTTCCAGCTTCAAAGTGAGAGCTGTCTCTCTAAAGCCAAGAGGTTTTTAAACCCAGTCATCTGCATTTGTACTTTCCTTCCTTCCACTCAGCTCAGTGATTTTCAAACTTGAATGTGCTCAAGAACTCAAGGTCATACACATAAAACCACATATTCTGTACTTAATAGGTGATTTCAGGGACTTTAAGGACAATTATGACTATGTGTGATTTTTTACTTTATGCACCAATTTTATTTTATTTTATTTATTTTATTTTATTTTTTTATGCACCAATTTTAGAGCCTGACCTTTACCCATGCAGGGATGCTCCTGTCATCATTCTAGTTTTCTGCAAGGTGGCATGGGAAGTTAATTAAACAATTGGCTTAAACTCCATTTTTAAGCAGAATTGGAAGGCTAGGAGCCTTGTGATGCTAGTTTGGAGAAAACACCACCTATCCCCACAAAGGGAGACTGAGCTCTCAACGTATGGGGCACCAGTTTGATCCCTAGTCAGGGAACTAAGATCCTGCATCCTACATGGATGTTGCAGCCAAAAGCAAACCAACCAACCAAAAAATCAACCCAGATCCTTAAATCCTTATTCTGGGTAACATACTTCAATGCGGCCACACTCACACTGGCCTTTCTACTGTCTGTGTACGCCGTTGACTCTGACTTCACAGCCCACTAAAACCTGCAAGTTATTTTTACGCCCCAGACTGTTCTCTGATCTTGTAATCTGCGCTCTTGTTCTGGGGCCCAAGTATGGGCCTGAGGTTTCACCCTCAACCACAAAGCATTATAATCATGAACTGACTGACCTGCACCATGAAGAAACCCATGGGGTCACAGTGTGTTTGATTGTGGGCTTTGGCTGTATTATCTTTAATGATTCCAGCTTTTGTCCTTTGACTCCAGGCTTTTTTCCACTCACTTTTGTCTTCACTATTAATAGCCCACAGTCTTTTAACTCATAAATAACTTTCATCTCATTAGAGAGCTGAAAGTCTGACATTTTTATCACAAGGTATCTTCAGACTTATTTGTGATCAAATAGAAATGACTTCATTAAGTGCTCTGCCAGGCTGATTGATCAGAAACAGCCAGTTTTTGAACTTTGTATGGCATCTATTAGAAGCGTAATTTAGCACTTGAATATAAATTTTTATATTTTCGTCATTTTAAAGAGGGCAGAGTACATACTTTAGAGAAAAGCATTTTTTCTAGCTACTTAGCAGCAGCATGTGGCAAAGCAGCTAAGTCAAATGACAACACGTACAGCAAGCATCATTAATTTCCACCCCTCTTGTTCACCACGGAAGACATTTCAATACCTCAGTGACTTGGCTGACAAGGGCTATCATGTAAACATTTCACGTAGACTGCCCCCTCTAGTGTTTTCAAGGATTCAAACATGCTTTCCTGTCTTTTGTCATTCATTACAGGGAGAATAAATATTTATTTTAGGAGTATCTTTAAACACAGGATTTCCCTCTAAAATAACACATACATTAATAAAAGAAAGAAAAAAAACAGTTATCAATCTGGAATTATCACTGGAGCCAATGTTTCACCCTAAATAATTTTAGAAGAATGCCTTTACTTTCAGTTTGATAACAACTAACTCACTTGGAAGCTAATTTAATTATGATGTAATTAGCTTACCAGAGGAGAAAAGAAGACAAAATAGATATCTTTGCAATTGGTATTTTGTAATGAACAAAGTGAGTGAGTAAATTGCATACATTTATTATGCTGGCCAAGGCAGTCCCTGTGTCTGTGGATTAGACCTGGATTCTCCTCCTTTCTCACTGCTTTTTAGCAGTTTTCTACAAGGTTGGCTGTGGGTGTTTCCCCTTGGAAATCTATCCTGAAGCTTTGAGCTGGCCCTAAACTTTAACCTTTAGTGGCTGACATTTGCCATTGAAGTTTAATTGGCATTTATCACTTTAGCTGAAGGATACTGAGGACTGGCAGATTACTGTTAAAGCCCAATGGTATACAATTCATCAGTACCCACATGAAGAGGGATCTAGAGCTTTTGCTAAATACCCTAGAGTTCACCTATGGGACGGTTTCCTAGGCATATTCTGCCGCACCAGTGAGGGGTGGGCTTGAGGCTTCCCAGGTGGCACTAGTGGTGAAGAATTCACCTGTCAAAGCAGGAGACATAAGAGACGTGGGTTTGATCCCTGGGTTGGGAAGATCCCCTGGAGGAAGGCATGGCAACCTACTCCAGTATTCTCGCCTGGAGACTCTGGTCAGAGGAGCCTGGTGGGCGATGGTCAATAGGATCACAGCATCGGACATGACTGAAATGACTTAGCGGCAGCAGAAGCAGTGAGGGGTGGGTGGGGAGACACTGGAGACAGGTCAAATTCATCCTTAACCCAAAGGGCTAGAACCACTGACCTGTGCTGGGCAGTGGGATGAGGGGGCTCAGAAGGGGCTGCATGTAGTAACTCATTCTTCTTGAGCGATCTCAATAGGCCTGAAGAACTTTCCCAAGGAGGTTCCTTGGGCAGGCTCTGCAGTAACTCAGCTTCAATAGAAGCTCAACAGGGTTCCTTTCGTAAACTGCTGTCTTTTGGAAGCACTGCTTTGAGTCTTATAGCCACCAGAGCACCACTCAGGTAAGCAGGAAATTTGGAAAGCCACTAATGGCCACTGCTGTCAAAGACTTTTTGTGGGAATCCTCTGCGGAGATCCTGTGATGAACAAGGCCTCACTGTCTGGGCCGCCCTGCTGTGGGTCTCCTCGAGTATCAGAGAGGATGGGACAGATCAATGGGATATTTTAGAATCTCCTCACCAGGAAGAGAAAGGAACAGTTTTTTATCAGGACAGGGATGCGGTAGGAAACCCCAGTGGTACCCAGTTTAGGACAGATACCTTGAATTATTTCACCCAGTAGATTCTTATTTGAGGACATTGCCTGAGTAGCAATGAGATTCTGGACATGCATTTCCCCTATTTACCACCTTCTCACATAGATGGGGCCTCCCTGGTGGCGCTAGTGGTAAAGAACCCGCCCGTTAATGCAAGAGATGAAAGAGATGAGGGCTAGATCCCTGGGTCGGGAAGATCCCCTGGAAGAGAGCACGGCCATCCACTCAAGTATTCTTTTCTGGAGAATCCCAGGGACAGAGGAGCCTGGCGGGCTGTTGTCCTTAGGATCCCAAAGAGTTGGACATGACTGAAGCAATTTAGCACAGTACACAGCATACAGACAGATCAATATCCTCTGTCTCTTCTTTTAGGGTTTGAGATAACACACAGCTTATTCTTACGAGAAAAATCTGAGACCAGATCCCTAACCAACACTCCCTCAGGGCTTCCAGATACCATCCCTCCCCATGCTTTGAAGACAGTGTCCCCCTCTGCTTGCCTGACAAAGACCAGCAGGGGGTAGCGGGGGGTGGGAGAGCACCCTCCTTCCCAAGCATCTCAAGCAGCAGCCTTTTAGGGACAAGACACACCAAATGTCAGTTCACTTAGAGTAAGCATTAAGGTCACGTAAAGTGAAATGAATCACCATGCCTTCTATTTCTGAGACAAGCAGGGCCTAGTCTTGTGCAGTGAAAAGGCCTTATTGTAAAAGCCTTCACTCTGTACTGCTCACCCAGTGGGGTTGATTGAGAAAAAGAAATGTGCTTTCAGGAAGCAGAACTGAGAGCTCATTTCTTCCCTTCACACCTACAATGGTTTTCACTGCTCTCCACAGTTAGGTATAAAACTAGGACCATGGACTGAGCTAAATAAGTAAGCAGTGTGGCAGGCACTAGCAGGGTTTCCCCAGTGGCTCAGTGGTGAAGAATCTGCCTGCCAATCCAGGAGATGCAGATTCGATCCCTAGATTGGCAAGATCCCCTGGAGAAAGAAATGGCAACCCACTTCAGTATTCTTGCCTAGGAAATCCCAAGGACAGAGGAGCCTGGCGGGCTACAGTCCATAGGTTGCAAGAGAGTCAGACATGACTTAGTGACTAAACAATACCACCACTAGCCTCAAAAGTCCTGGAACAGGATGACATGTATGTATGTAGGCATGCAAGTATATATTCGTACCTCAATGCCTCCTGGGCCTTGAACATGTTTACAAGCTATTGCTGATGAAGTTCAGAGTGTGATGTCTTTAAGGTTGGGGTGGTGTGGCAATGGCAGTGATGCTAAGCCCTTCTAAGTAGACCCCCTCCTTGTGGAACCATCCTGATCATTTCCTAGGCCTTGTTGCCAGCCCTTCTTTCTCCAACCTTGGAATTTCAGGGTCCCCCTGCTCTTGCCTTGTTTGTGACTTCACATATTGTTGACACTACTTTTCCTCTATGCTTGTAGCACTCAGTTCAGTTCAGCTGCTCAGTCATGTCCGACTCCTTGTGACCCCATGGACTGCAACATGCCAAGCTTCCCTGTCCATCACCAATTCCCAGAGCTTACTCAAACTCATGTCCATTCGTGTTGGTGATGCCATCCAACCATCTCATCCTCTGTTGTCCCCTTCTCCTCCCGCCTTCAATCTTTCCCAGCATCAGGGTCTTTTCCAAAGAGTCGGTTCTTCGATGAGGTGGCCAAAGTATTGGTGTTTCAGCTTCAGCATCAGTCCTTCCAATGAATATTCAGGACTGATTTCCTTTAGGATGGACTGGTTGGATCTCCTTGCAGTCCAAGGGACTCCTTGCAGTCTAAGGGACTCTTAGTGCTTGTAGCACTGGCACCATTGAAATTCTTCTCCAGTGTCTGACCTCAACTGTGTCCAGAATTTGGCTTCACTACTCTTTTTTTTTTGCAGCCAACAGTCCAGAGACTTACTCTGCTGGGGCACAAGTTTAGGCTTTGTTTTCCATGTTGTCATTTATCTGGCTTTTGTTTAGTAGCTATAGGCATTCCACTTCAGTTTCTTCAAATGCCCATAGTGAGATGGTGGGCATCGATTTGGATGCCTTTCGTCTACTTTGTGAATTCCTTCAGTTTCATCTATTTGAATATTCTTCATCACCAGCATCTCTGGTTTGATTCTTTACCTCGGCTATGAATTTTCATTTTATCCTTTGACTTGGATTTCTGGCCTTGATCTTGATGCTGGGTCTCCTTCCTTTGGGGCATCCAGTCCCACCCACTATCCAAACACTGCATCCTCTGTTGAGAAGCACCTCTCTCCCAAGTCCTGTCTTTGTCCTAGGACACCTGTCCTGGCAGGGTCTTGTTTGCCTGACTTTCATCAGCTGCCTGTGTGATTTGGAGGAGGGATGCGGTGCCTGAGAATGCCTGGACAATGGTCTGATGAAAGGCCTTTGCGGTCACCCTTTCTGCTTGAGTCCTCTGTGCCACCTTGACCTGCTGGTCCATCATAAGGCAGAGCAACAGAGCAGCTTCTGGGGTCCTTTCTGTCTTGCTTTCCTTTCTACGTAGGGAACAGAAGACTTACCTTCCTCCTGTACACAAGGAGGTCCTTAAAATGTTGACCCTGTAACCGACATCCTATGAGCCATCTATTTTGGGCAAGGAAGGCACTGGGACAGGATCGTGAATGTGAGAGACCCCGCCCTAGCAGAGCCCCAGTAAGAGAGGATTCCATCTTCAGCAACTACCCACCCGGCCCACTTCCGGCCAAATAATAATATTTCAACTTCCTAATGACACATTGTAAAAATACCCTCAGCTTGCTACAAACATTTTATCCGCATCGCTACCTACCAGGTCCCAAGTAGGAGAAGGCTTCATTTCCAATTAACTAAAAGAAATGTATAACTCCCTCATGATACCTTGTCTTTTACCCACAGTTCACTACTAACATTTTCAACGCGTGTTTTTTAATTTTGTTGTTCATCTTCACAACTAAACACATGGTTGCCTGGCTTATGTCCAATGACTTCTAATACTCATGTTACTCTGCTTTCAGCATGCCTCATAAAGTCTTCTATTTTCTCAAGTATAACATGTGCTTATAAGACCCTTACTGCTTATTATTTTTGTCCTTTTGGTTTCCCAGTTTTTATTAAGCCAATAAGGGCAAGATATAATGAAATCCTCAAATAATGGTACAAACACTGCTGTACAAACTGTGTAGCTGGCTGGCATTTGATGTTCAAAAGGCAGTTTAGAGGGGTCAGTATTTAATGTACCAAAGTGAAGGTTATTCAAAAGCTGAATGTATGAAAAATACAGGACAGCTTGCATCTTGACTGCCTCTTGTCTGACCATTATGGCTTTCATAATCGGCACGATTTTTGGCAAAAAAGATTTCTAGCTGTTTCGAGTCACAGATGTATCCTTTTCTGCGCTGTTCTAAAAATATGTAGAGGCTGTTTCCTTAAGTTTTAAATCAGAATTCTCTTGATAGAGTTTTGCTTTGATTTGGCATCTCTTGGCTCAGGACTATTTGAAAGAGTGAACTGGATGCTAACTGACCCTGGAAGACATTCCTGGAGCCAAAAAGTTATTCAGCCCTTGCCGTCTCTTCCATTCCATTTATTATTTCACAATGTGTGCGCTCCGTCCTGGACGTTCACGAAGAGCACAATGTGCCTGCCCATTCACACACTGTGCAGGGCGCTCCCCTCGTGCCCGGGTTATTGGATTAAACACAACAGTGCATGTCAGGGGTCAAGCATGATGCTGGCTTCTTAACTGGCCTGCAACGAGTCAGAAGTAACAGAGCCGATGATAACAAAGCCCGTGGAGGGGTAATTAAAAAATAAGTGCTAATGGCCAATAAACATACAGAAGTGTGAGATACTCAACATTTTGATGAGTCAGGGGGATGTGAATTAAAACAGTAATAGCTTTGTCTATAAGACCAGCAACAGTAAAAAAAAAAAAAAAAAAAAAAAGACAGGAACTTAGAGCACTGGTGAGGAAGAAGGGAGAAGGGCATCACCTATGGTTGGCTGGTGCATGAATGTGTGTAATATGTGGGAAGCAACTTGCTAATGCCTATTACAATTGAAGAAGATACACACACTGACTAACTAGTACTGCTTTTGGGAATCTATTATAAATAAATGATAACACAGCTCTGTAGGCTTACTTGTGTGTGTGTGTGTGTGTGTGTGTGTGTATGTGTATGTATATATGTATATATCATATACTTGTAGATGTTTACCACATAACTGTTTATAACAACAGCACAAAATCTGAAAACAAGCGAAAAACAATCAGGGAATGTTTGAATAAAGTATGGACCTTCCATTGAATGGAATACTAATCAGCTATTAAAAATAATGAGGTAGGTTTACTTAATAATAATATATTAAGTAAAATAAGAAAATTGTGAGGACTAATAAGTTTCTGTTTATCCAAGAAATGTCTGGGTATACAGATGGATAGACAGCTGCATTTGCATTACGTTTAAGGAAAAGCTGGGAAGGATCTAATACACTAATCCATTAAGGTTCGTTACCACTTCTGGGGTTTGGAAGGTAGGATAGCAAAGAAGAGAAGTTCTTTTCTTTTTTTTTTAAATGTATACAAAGTGGTGGGATTGTGTTTCTTTGCTTTTTGTTTTTCACCATTAATTAAACAACACCCAAAAAAGGAAAGGAGGAGGAGGAGGAGGAGGAGGACAGGCCAGACAGACCAGCATAAGCTGTCTTCCTATCTCTAGAGCTCAGGACAGCATTCCGACACAGTAGATGCTGAGTAAGTATGGAGTTGAAATATTGATTCAAGCAGGAAAACAACATTAAAAAGAGGTTATTACCCTATTTACTTAAAAAAAAAAAATGCCCATAATTCGTGCCGCAAAGGAAAGAGGCCTGCGCTCAAGGCTGCTGGGAGTGAGGCCAGGATAGGACTGGGCACAGCTTGTTCTGTGCTCTGCTAGGAGGTTCACGGGGGGTCTCACCATATGTTGGATGGGGGCTGCTCAGAGTCCAGATGTGGGAGCTATCAGGAAAAGCCCAGCTGTGAAATTATCCTCAGAGTTGAAAGCCCTGAAGCCAAAAGCTCCCTGGTGTCTGCCAAAAAGTTAAGAAATTGCAAAACGCACATAATTCTACAAACTGAAGAGAAACCAAATGCTCTCCCTCCTAGTCGTTATCAAATGACGTTCCAGCTCACAAGATAGACGTAGAACAAGAGATTGTACTCAACTTTTTTCCTTTTTAACCAGTGAAATGTCTGTGTTTCTAACTTCATGGATGCTAACTTAGAAACGATGTGGTCTCACACAATTCCAGTCCTCTCTTGAAGGATTTCACAAAGCAATCAAGGCTCTGAGGCTCAGATTCAAGTGTTTGTGGCTTTTAAATAACCTTTAACATCTAAGTCCTTGTCTCCTCCCGGCCCATCGTTAAGTTTATTTGGATGAACAAATTTTGAACGCCTGAGAAAATACTTTAGCTTAGAAGGACACGGCAAACTGTGTTGGAAATAATAGGGGCAAGTTGGGAGTGGGGCCACAGTAGGGATGTGAGGCGGGGGCAGGGAAAAGGAAGGCGCATTTTTAAGGCAGCCATGGGCGATGCAAAGAGAGCTGAGCCCAAGGATACCAGTCTGCCATGGAGAGAACTTCTGTGTTTCTGAGGAAAAGAGCTGAGAGGCTGAGGCAGCTGGGTGCGAAGCTTAAGGCTGTGTGGTGCACTCTGGCATGAAGCCCCCATGTGCCCAGATGGCAGACTCTGAGAAGAGGTGACAGAATTGTTGGTCTGTGGGCTGGAGGGAAGCCCTGTAGAAGAGAGGGCTTGGCTAATGAAATGAAGAGAGGAATACGTTTGATCCTGGATGGACTTGACTCTTTTTAAAAACACTGTTCTGAGCTCTGTATTGAATACTGATGTAAAAAGCATATCTAAGGCATGAGCTGACTGCAAAATCATCCACTTCTGGATGTCCCGTTTGCTTCTAGTTTTTCACTATTAACTACCCATGTGGTGAATTTTTGTGCACGATGATGCTCTTCCTGTATCGAGGACAATTTCCTAAGAATAGATTCTGAGAAGTGGAACAACTGGGTCAAAGGATCTGAACATTTTTATGTGTCTTAATACACAGTGGAAAGCATCTGGGAAGCCAAATTGCTTTCCAAAGGGTTGGTTGAACTCAATCACTTTTATTTCAAACAAGATTTTATGGGTGATTATGCAGGGCTTTTAATGAGATGTTTGGATAAGAAATGATGGTACAAAAACTGACATTTATTCTGTGCTAATCATAGCCTTTCTATCCACTGTCTTCTTTAATCTTCACAATAACCCTGAGAGGCAGACATTATTATCCCTATTTGGCAGATGAGGAGACAGGTTCAGAGAGACTGAATACTCTTCCAAGACCATGTGGTTAACTTTGGTGACAGAGCCACTGTTTGAACACAGGCCTGTCTGACTTCTGGGCAGAGCCCAGAAGCTTAGTGCCTGAAGCTTCCCTCCAAATCATGCTGCCTCCACTGATTTTAAGAACACAATCCAAGAACGATGAAGCACCTGATGCATTCTGGGCCCCGAAGATCTATGAAGCCATAAACGGATTCTTTACAGATAGATAATACTCTTGTTGACAATATTTATTTCAGAAGAAATGTATTTTATTTCACAGTGAAATGAGTTTATTTTCACAGTGAACTCACAGATAAAGAGTTCCTTATGATCATATTCTATTTCCATCACAGTTACCTTAATTCAGACCCTTGTTGCCTTGCCCTGAACCATAAAACTAGCTGCAAAGTGTACCCTTTACCTGCAACTTCTCCACCATCCAAGATGGAAATGGGAAGAGTGTCCTGAACTGTATGCCAAAATTCACCTTCCAAAAATGTGGGTTTTGATCATATTGTTGTTGTTTAATCGCTACGTCGTGTCTGATTCTTTGCGACCCCGTGGACTGTAGCCCTCCAGGCTCCTCTGTCCAGGGGATTCTCCAGGCAAGAATACTGGACTGGGTTACCATTTCCTCCTCCAGGGGATCTTCCTGACCCAGGGATTGAACCCACGTCTCCTGCATGACAGGTTGATTCTTTACCATTGAGCCACCTGGGAAGCCCTTTGATCGTATTGTTCCTCATGATTATAATCATCTTGAAACCTTCACTGGCTCCCTTTGTCAATAGGGTCAAATATAAGAAATGTGGCTGCTGAAGTCTTCTGGATCTAACCTGACTGCCCCACCAATAATCCTTGTGTCACATCCCTGGTGGCCCAGGTTTGCTGCAGGATGGAGTGTGTGACAGTGTCTAAGTTTCTAAGGGTTGACTACAGTAAAACACCCTATCCAAGGGTAACTAAAGAGGAAAGAACCAATGGGGTAGGTTAGACAATAAGGGGCTGTATTGTCTACCTAGTGGTTAGGGATCAGGCTCCAGGGTCAGACAGCTTGGGATTCAAATTCTGACTCTACCATTTACGAGCAATGCGATGTTGGACCTTCTCATCTTAAGCATCCATATGTCCACAAAGGCCCACATAAGTGTTAGCTTTGATTCTATAGGCTTGAGTTGGAATTGCGAAATGAACCTCGGAGGTCAAACATTAGAATCAAGTTCTCAGGGTCTGAGTAGGGGTGGAAATGGAAGCAAGGTTAGGAGTCTAGCTGAGTTGGGATGGCAAAGGGCAGGGAGGCAGTGAGAGGGAGGGGGTGATGGGCAAAAGACATGGCCAGGATTGGAGCTTGTTTTTCGGTTAGAGCATGTGGCATAGGTATGTAGGGCTTGTTTAAAGGCATAGAGTCAGAACAAATATCATTCACAATTTCTCACTACATCCATGCTCTGCTCTTCCTACTAGCCCCCACCCCCAACTTTCTCTGAATACCCCATTGCCTATCGGTCCATCCATTGTTATATAACTTATCATTCCTGGAATGTTTCCCCCCATCCCCTGACCTACCAGCCCAATCCCATCTGTCCTCCAAGACTCAGAAGAAAACTCTAGTATTCTCCACAGCCTTGCTAAAGCCTCATTCTACCCTTCCCCCACCAGCTAGAGCCCAACCCTCCCTGGTTCGTATTCTTCTGGCAATGATTCTTTTCACAATTCACTTGGCAATTAATCACATACTGTCTCGTGATGTGCTTACTGTTGTTGGCTTAAACAGATAAAAATATCTTCTATGCCTGTTTAACTTGTCACATGTGTCTGGCTTGCCTTTCTGAAGGGGAGTCCAAAGAACAAGCCAGGAATCACTAAATAGGGGAGAGCTCCTTGAAGAAAGAAGTAATAATAACAACCAGAGAGAAAGAATACACTTTTCAAACTCATTTTGCATGTATTATTTCATTTGATCTTCATACAACCTGGAGAGGTACATATTCTTATTAGGATTTATTCCCCAGCTTAATAATCTTTGTTGACTATCAGATCAAGTGCAACATCTGGCACTGAAAACTCCCCGGTCTTCCTGCTGTTGTGTCAGATCAATTGGACTGGTATAAAAAAATAAGAATGCTTTGCCATGTGAACCTCAGCTCCTAACTAAGGAAGTGGTCTGATAAGAAAGGGCGTTGATTAGTCCAAGTCCAGATGTGTATCAGCAGAGACCACAGAACCACCACAAAGACAGAGGTACGGGTTGGGGAGGCCCAGGATGGCTCTTCCTGGCTGGCCTCGGCCAAGGGTTTGCCCAGTGCCCTGTTTTGGAGAGACTGACATTTAATCCAACTTCTTTTTGTAGTGATTACTGTATGCTATTTGTGGTGACTGTATACATTTTAATCTCTTTGGTAAACTGAATATAATTCATTCTGCCTTATAGTTTCAGGTTTTGCCAACACCATTGCTGTCGTTACCCTCTCTGTTGTAAGGACTGTTAAATTCCTCACTGATTGGTCAGAATCCTGATGTCTGGGATGGGCAGGTCACAAAACACATCTCTTTACAGATGAGTCTGTACAGAACATGCTCCTGTTTGTAGCGCCCACCGCCAAAACACACACACACTTCCACAGACATTGTTCTAGGAAGGCAGTATCCATTAGCATGACTGCCATGACACCATCACCAGTGAAATATCACCCAAGGAAGAATGAACAGGATTCATGAAAACCAAAGCTCTAAGCACTGCAGACAGTTAAATCTGAAGAAGCAGAAGGCTAGATTCAAACCCAGAATTGAACTCTGAACAAGCCCCTGATCTGTTGTAAGATGGTTGTAAGATTCCATAGGTAAATTATGAGATCAGCCAAGTCTGCCTGAGAAATACTCTTTAAGAGAAAGGTGGTGGCACAGAACTTGCCCAACTGAGAGCAAAGGGAGCAAAAACAGTTCATACAGATGCTGGATGATAAAGGCTGATATTCCATGAGCAAAACTGACAGCTTAACTCTGCAATCAATAGCAAGGAACAATGGCAACAATATCTAAGAGAAAATGATCAGTGACCAAGTGGGGGTTCCAGGTAGACCCTGTGACAAAGAGAGTGTGTGATACTATGTTTGCTTGATGGGAATAATCCAGTCAAAGTATGTACTCTGCATCGGCATTACTCTTATGTCGAAGTGGGAATGCCTCAGGGCTAAGAGAATTGTGGGAGATTTGTGTGACCCTTCAAGGATTCCCTTTCTCACATATGAGAACTGGCTGTGAATGGGGGTGGGACGGAGTGGGCTGGTGGAGGGTCTGGGCTCTCCCTGGTGTGCCCTTCTGCTGATTCGAGCATCTGAAACTCTTGTCCTCCATGGGCCCTGAGTGCTGGAGGATGGGTGGCCCTCTCAAAGATGAGTGACAAGATTCAGCCACACGCTGCATGGACCAGAGCTTGCAGAGACCCCAGAGGATGGCAGGACAAACAGGCCCGTTGTTTTCTTATCTTGCCTGGCTGGCTCTCAGGATGTCCTGGGTAGAGAGCAGTCTTGGGGTGAGAGAGGTGCCAGCAGAGCAGGGCTGGTGTGTAACTCTGAGAGAATCACAGTAGTTTTGGGGAAAGCCTGCTCAGAGCCTGGGAACACAAAGGAATGGGTCGGTGCAGCTGTGGTTTGCACCATGACAGCCTTAACACACCTGTACTCACAAGATGATGTCACCCTACCTGGCTGGTGACAACTCTCATATTTCTCATGAGAGGAAGAAGCAATCCTTGAGCCTAGCTCTCAATCACTCAACCATTTGATGCTTCCAAGGTAATAGCAATTAATGATGATTGGAACAGTTATGAGTCATTAATCTACCAATTAATAAACTAATCTCTTGCCTCATTCCACAAAGGATCTGAGGCAGGGATTATTAGTAACATTTATCATGGTAACAGAGAAAACAATGATAGCATCACAAGGAGCCTGGACAAACGGTAATTGCAATCATGATTGTCATAGCTGTACATTGGGAGATCGATGCAAGTTCAATGACTATTTGGAGAAAGAATTTATGTTGATAGATCAGTGAGGAATGAGGCTTGGAAGAGGGATCTGTAAGTCAGTAGGGGTGACATAGGTGGAAGATTGCCAGGGATTAAGATGGGTTGACCTGACTGGGAAATGAAATCATTATTTTGTTGAGTGTTTCAGTTCTGGGCAATGGACTTAATGCTTCACGCAACACCATCTCATCTAATTCACCAATGAGCCTGCACACTCCTTGTTTACGGAGGGGGAAATGGAATCACCTCAAGAATTGCAGAGCCACTGAATCACCTTTGGAACTGGAAACAACTCCTTTTCATGGTATTGTCTTCTGTTGGATCTAATTTGTCTTGAGTTAAGGCTTAAGTACGCCCTTCTGAGGGCAGCAGATATGTGGTTTCAGAGCCACAAAAGTTATGCAGATTCCACCCAAGACCTCATGTGGCGACATCAGGGGACATTGCCTATCCCACCTGTAGAGCATGTCATCTTCTGTAAGCACCAATTACATTCATTACTGTGTTTGATCCACACAATGAACTGTGAGCAGGTAAATATTATTATGATCCCTGTGTATAGTTGAGGACTCTGAGGATCAGAGTGTTCAAGTTCCCCAAACCAGTAAGTGGTGAAAAGAGGCTAACAGTTGAAATCCCAACTCCACAACTTGGCAACTGGGTGACCTTGGGTGCTTTACTTACCCTCTCTGAGCCTGTTTTCCCATCTGTAGGGGAGATAATAAGACACTGCTCACAGGACTGTTATAGGGATTAATGCCTTACCCAGAACTTAGCAGATGTCTAATAAATTCATTCAATAGTCTAATAAATGTTCATTCCTTCTCACTACCCTTTTTTTAACTCTAAAGTTAGAGGACTGGGACAGAGCAACCACTAACTATGATACTCAGGATAATAAGAGAGAAAACTTACTGGCTCTAATTAGATCTTAAAAACATTTCAACTATGGTGTCATATTAACCAGACATTGTGTCTGCTAGCAATACTTAACAGTTCAAGTGAGATTTTTTGTGCAGTAAAGGGTCTATACCTGTAATTGCACAGAAAGCTGTGTTCCACGAACATTGCTAAGCAGGAGAGGGGAAAAATAGCTCTTCTTCGGCTCCTTCTGCAAGGAATACTGAGACGATCTAATTAGCATGCCCGGTGTCTCCAAAATTGAATTCAACCTAAGAGTGTGCTATTAAAGGCTCCCACATTAGACAGGAAAGTAATTTGAAATGACTGAGCTATCTGCACAAACACCTTAATGTTACTCTAATGGGCCCAGAAAAAGGATGACATCAAATATAGTTAAAAGGAACTTAAGTTTAATTGCTGCCTAATAAAATTATTAGTACATTTCCCTAACCATTAAGCCATTTCACAGTCATGGATAAGATGTTGCAATTTGATAAATGATCAACATACCTTGCTGCCGTAGGTCCTTGTTTATTTTGTCATGATCTTCCTGTGCTGAAATGTTAGTTTGGATGCTGACTAATTGCTGGTCTCTCCCCACTTGGACTTGTTTGTGGACTTGGCCCTTGCCAAGAGGAGCCAAAGGACACAAAGTTTTACTCCCCACTTGGCATCTGAAATGACACCTTCAAGATGAAGCCCTTTCTACTCTTTAGTGAGCGGTACCTCTTCTAAGAGCCCTGGAGTGTGTTGACCTGGTGGGTCACTGCTAGTCTAGATGACACCTTTGTGAAAATTAGGAAAGAAGTCCCCTATGGATGGTCAAATTAGAAAAAGGAAGCCCTTTGGGGACACTCAGCTTGACAAGCAGAGAGGAGCATGGATTTTAGCCCCCATTTCTACCCTCAGTTGGGTGCCTGTGCACAGCGCACACACTGCACAACTGCGCGTGTCAGAGCAGAAAAACGAGGCCCTTGACACTGGAGGCTTCCAAGCAGAAGTCGGTGACTGACTACTAAGAATGCGAAGCAGTGGCTTCTAGCACTGAATGAACACTTGGACTGAGGGACCAGTGTTTAGAGGTTATACCTAATGTCTGATTAGCGTTGATCATGTATAAGGATGAAGAGGTGGGGATTAGAATTTGGGCCTCACATTCTGAAGTCCTTTCTGATTTAGTCTTGCTGAGCTGTCTTCTACAGCTCCCTGTGGGAAGATTTTTGGCTTGAAAGTGAGTAAGCTTCCCCTCACACATGCCTACTTATATGTGATTTTAAAGGATTAGTGAACTTGGAATGTGAGTGAATAACTATCGCAAACAACAGTGTATGGAAATAAGGGACAGACAACAAGGGGTATAGAAAAGGGAGACAAGAGAGCAAGTATGGGAGTCAAAGCAGAACACAGATGTTTCTAGACCCTTCCAGAGACCCACAGCAACTAACAAAGCACTATTTTTTAGCGTTCATGGTCGGCTCATGGATAGAAGCACTCCATTTCCCAGATGTCTCTTTAAAGTTCTAATTGTATCCTGTTCAACACACCATTGCCCTTCTGTTTGAAAGCAAGTAATTTTGTGGATTAAAGACCTAAATGTAAGGCCAGATATGAGAAACCTCCTAGAGGAAAACACAGGCAGGGCACTCTTTGACAAAAATCACAGCAGTATTTTTTGGATCCATCTCCTAAAGCAAAGGGAATAAAAGCAAAAATAAACAAATAGGACCTAATTAAACTTAAAAGGTTTTGCTCAGCAAAGGAAACCATCCACAAAATGAAAAGATAACCTACTGAGTGGGAGAAAATATTTGCAAATGATAATAACCTATCAGGGGCTAATATCCAACATATGTAAACAGCTTATATAACTCAACATCAAAAACCAGGTAACCTGATTTAAAAACGGGCGTAAGAACTGAATATACATTTTCCCAAAAAGGACAAGCACATAGCCAACAGACAAATGGAAAGACGCTTAACATAGCTAGTCATGAGGGAAACACCAATCAAAACCACCAAGAGATGCCACCCTACATCTGTCAGAATGCCTCTCATCAAAAAGAACAGAAATAATGAACGTTGGTGAGGATGAGGAAAAAAGGGAACCCTTTTACACTGATGGTGGGATGTAAATTGGTATAGCCACTGTGGAAAATAGTATAGAGATTTGTCCAAAAAACTAAATATAGAACTACTACATGATTCAGCAATTCTACTTCTGGGTATATATCCAAAAAAATACAAAAACAGTAATTTGAAAAGATATATGTACTCCAGTGGTTATGTTGGGCTTCCCAGATGGCTCAGTGGTAAAGAATCCACCTGCCAATGCCAGAGACACAAGAGACATGGGTTCAATCCCTGGGTCAGGAAGATCCCTTAGAGTAGGAAATGGCAACCTAATCCAGTATTCTTGCCTGGAAACTTCCATGGACCTAGGAGCCTGGCAGGCTACAGTTCATGGGATTGCAGAGAGTTGGACACGACTGAGCCACTAGGCACACATGTTTACAGCAGCATTATTTACAATAACCATGATATGGAAACAACTTAACTGTTCATCAACAGATGAATGGGTAAAGAAGATGTATGTATGTAAAGAAGATGAATGTATGCATGTATAATGCTACATGAAATAAGTCAGACAGAAAGAGACAAATACTGTATGATGTCACTTATATATGGAATCTAGAGACTACAACAAACTGGTGACCATAACTAAAAAGAAGCAGACGCTCAGATATAGGGAACAGACTAGTGGTTACCGGTGGGAAGAGGGAAGTGGGAGGGGTAATATAGTAGCAGGGGATTAACAGGAACCAACTATCAGATATAAAATAAGCTACAAGGATATCCTGTACCACATGGGGAATATAGACAACATTTTATAACTATACATGGAGCATAACCTTTAAAAATCGTAAACCACTGTATTGTACACCTGTAGCATAACATTGCACAGCAACTTATACTTCAATAAAATACATAAACAAGGGGAAAACATAAAATTAAGTACTTTTGCAAATGAACAAATCTAAATTTAATTTCATTTAAAACAATCTTATGAGCATTATAATTATAAAGAAATAGAAATGAGGAGGAAAATCCTTTGTCAGACAAGAAGTATCATTTTAGCAAATGCACTGCAATCAAGAGAGGGGAAGAGTCATCATTACTGAACTCACCCGGTGCCAAGCAAGATTTAATTATTCTCTTTGCAGAGGTTAGAAAACTGAAGCCACTGGGGTCACTCAGCTCATACATGGAAGAGCTAGGTTTTGACCCCAGGTCTGTGTGACCACAGGCCCTTGGACAGCTTCCATTCCACACTTATTTCCAGGGACAGTCACTCATGTTCTAATCTGTTCTCATTTTCTCCATCCTGCCAACCCCCTGAGGTCTTACTCCCTGCTAGGCTTTCTACTCAACTTGCCATAAAACTTTTATAGGCGAGAAAGTTACAGCTTTCTGGCTGGAAAGGTGGTTGGAGGAAATGGATGGACCCTGCCTGCTGACTTCCTGCTATCAGACAGTGGAACCTGCATTGTCAAAAAGGGCTCCCAGCTGTTTAACGCTGAGCTCCAAAAAGACTAACCCACTACAGAAGTGGAAATGACACGTACTCCATCTCTTTGTAGTGGAGAAGCCATCTGCTGTAGCTCTCTTCCCATGTGCTAGTGGCCTTTATACTCAATTGTGCAGGGAATCCAGTGGAGAATTTCCTTAGATCTGAAACCAGCCTTTGGACAGAAACCATTTTTCTTCTGGAGTTCGTGTTTACAGGAGAGGTCATGACCCCAGTGATTTCCAGCTGATAGCTACCTGGGGACAGCACAGGGCCAGGTTTACTTCTGACAACTGGTGCCTTGTCCAGGGCACATGGCTGGGGAGGGCTTGAACTGAAGGGAAGTTTATTTCATCGTGAACGTTCATTGCCTGGCTCAAACCTAAATAAAGATGTACTTGTTTGTACATTTATTTATTCATTGATTCAAAATATGAATGAAGGCCTGAAGTGCACCAAGTGCTGGGGGCGGGGGGGAAATAAAGAAATCAAAGAAAATCAAGCCACATGTTCTTTCTGCTTCTGAGGAGTTCACACAGTGGTGGGGGTAGGGAGGCAAATGAGTGCCTCTCATTTATTCATTCATTCAGTGAACACTTACTGTGTGTCAGCTCCTGGAGTTACAAAGATAAAGATACAGCCCCTGCCCTCAGGGTCTCTCAGTCTGTTAGGGTAGACATAGTGAAGCGTAGTAGGCATCAGTTTAGAGGCAAAATCAGGATGCTATGGGAGTTTGGGGCAGGAGTATCTATGTTAAGCAGGTGCTAAGAGGAGACTTCTTAGAGAAGGTGATATATTAGGGTTTGAAGGAGTTGGCCAGATGAAAGGAGTAGGGGAATGCACACTCCAGGTAGTTCAGTTCAGTTCAGTCGCTCAGTCATGTCCAACTCTTTGCGACCCCATGAATCGCAGCACGCCAGGCCTCCCTGTCCATCACCAACTCTGAGTCAGAGTTCACTCAGACTCATGTCCATCGAGTCAGTGATGCCATCCAGCCATCTCATCCTCTGTCATCCCCTTCTCCCCTCCTGCCCCCAATCCCTCCCAGCATCAGAGTCTTTTCCAGTGAGTCAACTCTTCGAATGAGGTGGCCAAAGTACTGGAGTTTCAGCGTTAGCATCATTCCTTCCAAAGAAATCCCAGGGCTGATCTCCTTCAGAATGGACTGGTTGGATCTCCTTGCAGTCCAAAGGAACTGCAAAGGCAAAGATAACAAAGGGGCTGGGGCAGAACATGAAATATCTTTGAAAGACACTCCAGAAGCCTAGTATTGCCAAAGCAGAGAATGTGTGTCTGTGTGATGAGTAAGGGCTTGGTGGTGAGGATGAAGGTAGGTAGAGAGGAAGACGGGGCTGATTACAAAGAGTTCTGCGTATCACACTGATTAATTTCAGTTCATCTTGAAAACTTTGAAGAACTGGGGAGAAATTTTAAGTAAAAGATTTAGGATGATTAGTTTGTTCTGGTTTGCCCAGGACTGTCCTGAGTTTAAAACTCAAAGATCCACATCCTAGGAACCTCTTCAGTCCTGGGCAAAGTAGGATGGTTGATCACCCTATAGGAGAAGGACAAGAAAGATCACCATGAAATCCTCATGGAGGTGCAATGAAGGGGGTAAGATGGGAGGGGGTAAGGATGCATTAATTTCATTCATGAAGAAACCACGTGTGGATCAAGACAGTTAGCAGTAAGGACCAAAAGGAGGGAATGAATCTGGAGCAGGAAGTAGAGACAACGAAATTTAATCACATTTTCATTTGGGCAGGGGGAGGAGGAAAGAACAGAGTCTAATTTGAATCGCTATTCTCTGACTAGTTGATCGATTAGCATCAGGAGATTTTTTAAAAATGTTACTGAATGTGCAAAGAAAAGTAAATTATACCCATGATGCTCCTTTTATGACTAGGCAACATCCTGAGTGCTTTAAATAAAGTATTTCATTTAAATGCATAACAAGTATTACCTAGGAGAATGTTAATTCTCCTCCAGGGTACAGATGAGGAAACTGGGCTCAGAGAGCCCAAGTACCTTCCTCAAAGTCACACAGCACTGGCATTCCCAGGCAGA
Organism: Bos indicus; assembly: GCF_029378745.1. Lineage (NCBI taxonomy): Eukaryota > Metazoa > Chordata > Mammalia > Artiodactyla > Bovidae > Bos > Bos indicus. Next base: position 38,953,960 of record NC_091774.1, read on the forward strand.
CATGTCTCACCTAAAGTCTCTGCTCTTTCAATCCCTACCTCCTCACCACCAACCACCACTCCTACTGCAGAGCAGGGCAAGGCAGAGGAAGTGGCAACTGAGCTGAGCTTTGCTGGAAGAGACTATTTATCCAAATGGAAAAGGAGAGAGAAGAAACCAGCTTGGGCTGTCTTTGGCTCTGTCTCTATGGGACAATAAAAAAACACTGCATGTCAGAGTTCCTTTTATGCAGAACACATACTATGGCGAGATGCTATCTCATATCTGGACCAGCTCAATGCATTTTAATTGCCCAAGTAAAATAAACTGAATGATGCTTTCTTTCTATCTTCTGATCTGCTTGCAAACCCCAATGGCTTGCCAAGAGTTCCCAATATAGAGCTAAGTCGTGGCTCTGAATGGACTGAAAAAAGATCTTTGTAAGTAAAGACCACCACACTTTGGGTTTTTTAATCGTCCTTTCAGGAAGTCTTTTGTTTCAGGACAATGAACTGGGGTAAAAGTGCCGTACTCCTGTAGACATAATTAAAATGGAAGCAGCTTCCCTCTTCCTCAGCGATTCAAGTCATTGAAATTAATCATCATTGGGCCAGTCTAGCAGGCTGCCAGGAGAAGGCAATGGCACCTCACTCCAGTACTCTTGCCTGGAAAATCCCATGGACGGAGGAGCCTGGTAGGCTATAGTCCATGGGGTTGCTAAGAGTTGGCACGACAGAGCAACTTCACTTTCACTTTTCACTTTCATGCATTGGAGAAAGAAATGGCAACCCACTCCAGTGTTCTTGCCTGGAGAATCCCAGGGACGGGGGAGCCTGGTGGGCTGCCATCTATGGGGTCGCACAGAGTCGGACACGACTGAAGTGACTTAGCAGCAGCAGCAGCAGCAGCAGCAGCAGCAGCAGCAGCAGCAGCAGGCTGCCACGGTCTCTATAGGAAAAGCACCTCAAGGTGTCTGCTGCAGCAGCTGCAATTAAAATCTGTTGAGCAATGGGATAAAATGAACCAGACCATTGCCACAATCACAGAGGCACTGGAAAAAGAGGGGTATGTAATTAACAGATAACTTGAAATGAGGCTGGGGCTTCATGCAGATTGATACTTCAGTGCATTTCTACGAGAACCATCTGATGGTGAAAAATTACTTTATCAGCTCCTGCTGTGACTTATTTAGGCATTTATTTTATATATATTACCGACTTCTTGCGGATAATGGTTCAGTCAATAGAAAGATCAATAACCTCACATATGCAGATGACACCACTCCAATGGCAAAAAGCAAAGAGGAACTAAAGAGCCTCTTGATGAAGGTGAAAGAGGAGAGTGAAGAAGTTGGCTTAAAACTCAACATTCAAAAACTAAGATCATGGCATCTGGTCCCATCACTTCATGGCAAATAGATGGGGAAAAAATGGAAACAGTGACAGAACTTTATTTTCTCAGGCTCCAAAATCACTATGGATGGTGACTGCAGCCATGAAATTAAAAGATGCTGCTCCTTGGAAGAAAAACTATGACAAACCTAGACAGTGAACTGAAAAGCAGAGACTACACTTTGCAGACAAAGGTCTGTCTAGTCAAAGCTATGGTTTTCCCAGTAGTCATGTATGGATGTGAGAGTTGGACCATGAAAAAGGCTGAGCGCCAAAGAACTGATGCTTTTGAACTGTGGTGCTGGAGAAGACCCTTGAGAGTCCCTTGGACTGCAAGGAAATCAAACCAGTCAGTTCCAAAGGATGTCAACCCTGAAGGGTTGTTCACTGGAACATTGGACTGATGCCGAAGCTCCAATACTTTGGCCACCTGATGCGAAAAGCCAACTCATTGGAAAAGGCCCTGATGCTAGGCAGGAGGAGAAGAGGGTGACAGATGAGAGGGCTGGATGGCATCACCAACTCTATGAACATAGAGTTTGAGCAAACTCTGGGAGATATTGAAGACTGACGTGCTTCAGTCCATGGGGTTGCAAAGAGTTGGACACAACTGAATGAACAGCAACAACAAATTTCCTTGCAGAGTATCTAACAATTGAACCCAAGCAACAAAATAAACAGGCTTATTTCATGTTTTCCACCTGTGGGGTGAATATGAGGATTGCTTGTAGGATAAGACCAAGTTTGTGTAGGGTTTTGTTTTGACTTCTAAACCCGCATTTAATAAAAAAAAAATTGTATATAGAAGACAGTAATCTATGAGAACAAAGTACTCTTCCCCAATCACTTGAGACCAAAGTGTGTGTTTTAACACAATGTAGTCAAGAAAAAGTCAGAGACTCTTCCTTGTAAATACACTTCACATGACAATTATCTTGAAAGGGAATAAGAAACAAGTATCTCAACCTCTGAAACACTTTTGGAATTCTTACCTATGTCAGGAATAGATCTGACTGCATATAACTTGGGCTTCCCAGGTGGCGCTAGTGGTAAAAAACCTGCCTGCCAATGTAGAAGATTTAAGAACACAGGTTCGATCCCTGGGTCAGAAAGATCCCCTGGATAAGGGCATGGCAACCCACTTAAGTATTCTTTCCTGGAGAATCCCATGGAGAGATGAAGCCTGGCAGGCTAACCCTATAGACTGTAGCCTGCCAGGCTTCATCTGAAGCGACTTAGCACACACGCATGCTATAACTTAGAGGCCTCAAATATCATAGCTTAAAACAAGAATAAAAGTTAATTTTTCTCTTACATAAAATAAGTTTGTAGGTGGAGAGTCTGAGGGACAAAAAGGGACCAGCTGTCTCCTTTTAAATACTCTTTCAGGAAATTGCACACACTTTTTTTCCTGTTCATCTCATTGGTTCAAATTTAGTTTCAAGGCCCTGGCTGATGCAAGGGAAGCTGGGAAGTGTAATCTTTATTCTGGGTGGCCATGTATCCAGCTAACAATTGGTATTCTGATACTAAAAGGTGAGGGATGATAGACAATGGGTGACACATTAGCTTTCTTGGTTTCTGTTTCTGTGTGGCGGCTTAAGTTTACCCATGAGCTTTGCCTGAGTTTTTGGCATTTCAGTACAGCCAGTAAGTCCTTCCTGGGTAACAGTTACTCCAATGAACAAATCTGTTTCCAGAGTTAATGGTTAACAGTGGCTGCAGCTGTGGTTCTCCTACCCTGTCCACTCAATCCCATGGGTGCCAGGTAAAATGCTAACATTTTAACAAAGCTTTTCCAAAAGTCATGCTATTTAGCCCTAAAGAGTAATCATCAGGTTAGGCACAAAGAGCTGGTTACTGCTGTTATGTGTAGGGGGCAGAGTTCTCAGGAAATAGCTTCCTCCCAATGTGAAGGGCTTTAGAGTATAAGCTCCCCACCACTCCCATTAACAAGGGGGCATCTGTGCTGGGAAAAGGAGCCTTTGTGGATGTGGGCTGTTGCTAAGGGGGCAGAGGCAACTGGGGGTCCCATTTTCAGGATTAAATATGGAGGGTAACAGCTCAAGGAAATTTTGGCTCTCATCACAGCAAGGGCATGAAGAATGGTAGCTCAGGAACCAGAATTCAAATGTGTTGTTTCTGGAACTTCTGTCGTTTTTCTTTCTTTGTGAGTTTTTCTCTTACTCTATGTTACCATAGTGATCACAGTAAAATCCTCCAATCACAAAGAGCTCAAAAGGATGTCTTCAGGATCAATGAATAAAGAGGAAGCTTAGGATGACGGAACCCTGTGCTTTGCCAGGTTCTGGTAGGGGAGAGAATTAAGAGGACTAGAGAAAAGGAAAGCATCAACTCCTGAATTCATCACCAACTCCCAAGTTCTGGGACAAGGGATGCAGTCAGTGTACGTAACAGTGTGGGTTCTGATGACTTGAACTTGAAGTCTGCATCCATCATTACTATCTATAACCCTTTGGGCAAGTCATTTCATTCCTTTGAGTCTCATTTTCCTCAAGTATAAAACAAGGATAATAGTACCACTTAATAGGGTTGTGAAGATTCAATGAAATGATCCACATAAAGTTGTGAGAATCTGGCCCTTGGTAACACACATAAAGTTCACTGTCATTATTAAACTTAGGCAGTATTACAGGTTGCTGAAAAAGCTATTTTCAATCATTCTGAAATTGTGCCAATGCATGTGAGGAGTGGTGGCAAGGAAGGTGAGTTCAAAGAGACACAGATTCAACCCAAGCCTGAACAAAATGGGTTGTACTCATTAGCAGTACTGGAGAAACTTTCTTAACAACTTTAAAAAACTTTCTGCCACTCAAGCTCCTTGCAGGACTCAGCAATGCCTGCCATTCCCCTGTAGTGGTGCCGACAGAGACCACGGCATGCTGATGCTTCAGCTGCATGCTACGCTGGCTGCAGCAGCACACTTAATGCTCTTGCAGTAGAGCTGTATGTTGACTGAGAGGAAGTTGAGTTAGTTCCCAAACCTCATGTCACTTATTCTTATATATATTTTTTGAAATTGATAAGAAATGAGTGAGAAAAGGAAGATGTTATTTTATGACTGTTTTGAAAGGCAAGTTGCTAAAAATACTGTATAATTAGGTGAAGGCAAGATAACTGCTAAATATTGGGAAAGGTTGTAAAAACTAGGGATTCTGCACTCAGATTGCTTTGCAAGTATCTTTAAATTATAGATTCACTGTCATAAAGTCTAAACTGGAAATCAAGGCTGAGTTTTGGGAGTGATTTATCTTTGCAACTGAAGATTTAGATGACATGATTTAAGTTAAGCTCTCTCTCATACTCATTTTTAATTTTTATAGTCTCTGCTTTAACACAATCTGTTTTAGGTGACAGTAATCAACTTTTACTCCTAACTGAGCTGAATCAGAGGGCATTTACCACACTAGACATTTCTATCTATGCATTAGCTGATGATCAATATATAGTCAACATAGCTCATTCTATATATTCAGCAAAATATTTCTTATTTTAATATAATTTCTTTTCAAAGGCATCAAGAAAATCTTTTAAAATTCCTGATTTATATCTAATGTCACAAACATTGAGAAAAGTGACACAATTTCACAACTTCTTAGAAGTAAGAATAAATCAGTGTCATACTAGTTGACTACTATAAAATATTATTTATTTTAAATCCATAAAGGTTTTAAAATTATTGTACGCATTTAAATATTTGGAAAAACCAAAACCCAATTTTCAGACTTCCCTGGTGGTCCAGTGGTTAAGAAGCCACCTGCTAAAGCAGTGGATACGGGTTGGACTCCTGGTCTAGGGAGATCCCACATGCCGTGGGGCAACTAAACCCACGCACCACAACTACTGAAGCCCAAGTGCCCCAGGGCCTGTGCTCTGCGACAAGAGAAGCCTCCGCAGCGCAACTAGAGAGCAGCCCCCGCTCAGTGCAATGAGAGCAAGCCTGCAAGCAGCGAGGAAGACCGAGCGCAGCCAATAGTAAGTAAAATAAAGAAAAAATTCTCTTCTCAGTTATAATGACATACTTGGCAAATCTGTCCCTCACATGCACTGTTGTTCAGTCACTCAGTTGTGTCTGACTTTTTGCGACTCCATGAGTTGCATCACACCAGGCTTCCCTGTCCTTCACTATCTCCTGGAGCACGGGGCATCAGTGTACTGGGCACCAATAAATCAGGAAGCAAAACTCCAAGCCAACTAGACTGAGTTCAAACTCAGGAGCAGGTGGTTCCTTTATGTGAGTAAGGCACTGCACACAGAAAAAGGGTGCTTTGATTCGCAGGAGACAGACATCAACTCAGAGGAAAGTCTGCCGATCAAAGTACCAGAGCATTATAAGCCCCTTTCACACCACAGAATTTTGCCAAGACACTCATGTTGAAGGAAGTCACACCTGGTGTAATACTGTATTTTCCAATATAACTAAGGAATGGAAACAAATAGCAAATATAATTTATGCAGCAAATATAACGGAAAAGGGCGGAAAAGGGCATGTTGAACAACTGCAGGTGAAAAGACATAGAGTTCCCCACTTCAGCACACTAGTCTTGACGCCAGAAAGTGAGGCTTGGTTGCAGACAAAGGATCAGAATGATGTCAGAGACACAGCTTATACTAGCGAGACAAACCCAAATGCTTAAAGAGATTCTAGGTTCACCTCCAACAATACTTGTATCAGACCAACAACCTGCCAAGAACAACTAGAAAAGTCAGATAAGACACAACGAAACAACTGGGTTTAAAGTGCTGGAGAGCTCTCAGTGCAGCCAGGACTTGGAGGCTGAGGTCGGGGAGAGAAGGGAATGCACAGAAGTGAGTCAGATATTCCGAGCTGCTTCCCCCTCCAGGTATTGGGTGTTTCCTCAGCCATACCAGGCTGGGAGGCTGAGAAGCTGAGCAGAACTTCTGGCAATCTCACAGGACTGCAGAGGAAAAATGAGTCAACATCCTGGAGGGAAAGGTGGGAGAGAGAAGGGAGCCCCCCAGTCGGTGCTGCCTTCCTTCTGTGGTAGTTGCTGATTTGTAAGGGTCACAGCATAGAAAGCTTGCAAATCTGAGTAGAAGGGAGTAGCCAAGAGGTTGAACAGAGCTTTCAGCAGCCTCATATTTCAAGAAAATTCAACCAGAAGGCATGAAGGTCCCCAGGCTTTCAGTTAGGGCCTCAGAAGAGCTACAGTCTCAGAGCTGGGGTGAACCATAACTAAAGCAGCTCTCACAAAGGCTGACATTCAACTTCACAACCCTCCAACTCAAGACGATTAAAGTGATCTGCCCTACTCTAATTGCCTGCTACAAGTAGAAGTAGACCTCTGAAGGAAGGCAATGTCATCCAGAGTCTCTGCAATTGTTCATACACAATGTCTGACATTCAGTTAAAAGATTATCAGATGTATAAGGAAATGATCAAAGAAAAAAGACAACAGGATAAGATCCAGATATTATAGTTCTCAAAGCTAGATTTTAACAAAACAGTGATTCATATGTTTCAGAAGCAGAAATTGTAATAGAAAATTTTAACAACAAACTGAAATTTGTAGAAAGGATTGAGTGAAAATTCTAGAACTGACAAATATGATAACTGGAATTAAGAACTAACAGGTTTAACGGTTAGCTTAGGCCAGAAGAAGAGAGGATTAGGGGATATACAGACTAAAGTCTGGAAGGAAAAGAGATGGATCATATAAGGAAAAAAGCCTAACAAACATATGAGAAATGATGGCAAAATTTAACATGTATGTAATTGGAGTCCCAGATAAAGGGGAGAGAGAAAGTTTGGGTAGAATCAATCTTTGAAGAAATACTTGTCAGAATTTTCCCAAACTGACAAAAGATATGAAACCACAGATTCAAAAAGTGTTACGAAACCCCCAAAGAACAAATTAAATATATACAAACAAAACGACATCTCAGCATATAGTATAAGTACTTAAAACCAGAGACAAAGATAAAATCTTAAATATTGCCATAGAAAAAGACATATAAACTTCACAGGAGCAAAGTGAGACTGACATCCGACTTCTCAATGAAAGTCAGTGACCAAGGAATCACGTTTTTAAATACCAAAAGAAAAATAGCTGCCAACTTAGTTTTTAAAAAAGAACCTTTAAAAACAAAGGCATCGAACCTGGACTGGCGATCTGTTTCACATATGATAATATACATGTTCCAATGCTCTTCTCTCAGATAATATTCACATATTATCACATGTGAAACAGATCGCCAGTCCAGGTTCGATGCATGAGACAGGGTGCTCAGGGCTGATGCACTGGGACAACCCAGAGGGATGAGATGGGGAAGGAGGTGGGAGGGGGGTTCACACATGTACCCCCATGGCGGATTCATGTCAATGTATGGCAAAAACCACTACAATATTGTAAAGTAATTAGCCTCCAATAAAAATTAAAAAAAAAAAAAGGCAAAAGAAAGACATTTCTAGACAAACACAAACTGAGGGAATCTTTGCTTACAAATTCTCTTTAAAAGCAATGCTAATTTTTAATAGTTTTTCTCCTGTAATTGTGGTCTAATCTTACTGCATTGTGGTCAGAAAAGATGCTTGGAATGATTTCAATTTTTTGAATTTACCAAGGCTAGATTTATGACCCAGGATGTGATCTATCCTGGAGAAGATTCCGTGTGCACTTGAGAAAAAGGTGAAATTCATTGTTTTGGGGTGAAATGTCCTATAGATATCAATTAGGTCTAACTGGTCTATTGTATCATTTAAAGTTTGTGTTTCCTTGTTAGTTTTCTGTTTAGTTGATCTATCCATAAGTGTGAGTGGGGTATTAAAGTCTCCCACTATTATTGTGTTATTGTTACTTTCCCCTTTCATACTTGTCAGCATTTGTCTTACATATTGCAGTGCTCCTATGTTGGGTGTATATATATTTATAATTGTTATATCTTCTTCTTGGATTGAATAAACAAATGGGACCTAATTAAAATTAAAAGCTTCTGCACAACAAAGGAAACTATAAGCAAGGTGAAAAGACAGCCTTCAGAATGGGAGAAAATAGTAGCAAATGAAGCAACTGACAAACAACTAATCTCAAAAATATACAAGCAACTCCTGCAGCTCAATTCCAGAAAAATAAATGACCCAATCAAAAAATGGGCCAAAGAACTAAACAGATTTCTCCAAAGAAGACATACAGATGGCTAACAAACACATGAAAAGATGCTCAACATCACTCATTATCAGAGAAATGCAAATCAAAACCACAATGAGGTACCATTTCACGCCAGTCAGAATGGCTGCGATCCAAAAGTCTACAAGCAATAAATGCTGAAGAGGGTGTGGAGAAAAGGGAACCCTCTTACACTGTTGGTGGGAATGCAAACTAGTACAGCCACTATGGAGTACAGTGTGGATATTCCTTAAAAAACTGGAAATAGAACTGCCATATGACCCAGCAATCCCACTGCTGGGCATACACACTGAGGAAACCAGAATTGAAAGAGACACGTGTACCCCAGTGTTCATTGCAGCACTGTTTATAATAGCCAGGACATGGAAGCAACCTAGATGTCCATCAGCAGATGAATGGATAAGAAAGCCATGGTACATATACACAATGGAGTATTACTCAGCCATTAAAAAGAATACATTTGAATCAGTTCTAATGAGGTGGATGAAACTGGAGCCTATTATACAGAGTGAAGCAAGCCAGAAAGAAAAACACCAATACAGTATACTAACGTATATATATGGAATTTAGAAAGATGGTAACGATAACCCTGTATGCAAGACAGCAAAAGAGACACAGATGTATAGAACAGTCTTTTGGACTCTTTGGGAGAGGGAGAGGGTGGGATGATTAGGGAGAATGGCACTGAAACATGTATAATATCATATATGAAACAAGTCGCCAGTCCAGGTTCGATGCAGGATACAGGATGCTTGGGGCTGGTGCACTGGGATGACCCAGAGGGATGGTACGGGGAGGGAGGTGGGAGAGGGGGTTCAGGATGGGGAACACATGTACACCCGTGGCGAATTCATGTTGATGTATGGCAAAACCAATACAATATTGTAAAGTAATTAGCCTCCAATTAAAAGAAATAAATTTAAATTAAAAAAAAAAAGGCAGGAGAGGAAAACGTCTCACAAGAGCTGTGTTTTAGGTAGAAGAACACACCACTGCTAATCATAGCTAGATGGGAAAACTGAGGACCCTGATCCCACTGTTATCCTGCCCCCTGATCTCCTGCTGGTGTGTCCTTTGGAAGATCTCATCCAAAAGCCACAGAACAAGGGAGGCTGGTGATGGAGTCTAAAGAGGTGGGCCTCCTGGACTACAGAGCAGGGAGGAGCCAGGTGGAGCGTAGATCTGGAAAGGGGGTGTAGTCAGAGTCAGAGAACATGCATCAGAATAAACACTCTTGTCTTGTCCAAAAAAAAAAAAAAAAACAAACCAATGCTAAAGATGTAAAGAAATGGTCCCTGAAGGAAAACGGAAATGTAAAAAGAAATGAAGAGCAGCAGAAAGAGTTAATATGGGGGTGATGCTCAGTGAATACTGACTGTACAAAACAATATGAATTTAGCTTTGCAGTATTAAATATGTGTAAAATTCATTACTTGGCAACAATAATACTTAAAGTGTCACTGGAGTGAAAAGAATTCAAGTAGTCTAAGGTCCTTGCATTGTCCTGGAAGTAGCAAAAGTATATTAGATGCTAACATACTGGACTCCAGTGAGTCAGGATGCACGTTGTAAAGAATGCCAAACTCCTTGGCGGCTGGATAATAAAATAAACGTCTGGTGCAGGCCATACACCCACCCTGCAACAGACACTGCTGCTGTCTTAGGCCCCATTTTGGAGGCTTTGGAGTTCACCTCAGTCCCACTTCTTTGCGGTTAGGATTGTACATTCTATGTACTTGATAAATAAACATGAACGCTTATATGCATGTATATTTGCTTAAGTTTGGGGTCACTATAATTGGAAGGGATGAGTTTTAGATGAACAGCAAACCGATTTGAAAAAGAAAACCCTTTGGACATCGGCATAGAGGAAAACTTCATTTTGAAATCCCCAATCATGCTTGCACTCATGATCCCAGATCATCAGCCAGATGAGCACACCTTTTATATTTGCATTGATTCTTGAGTATATTCTGCAGAGTTCATTACATTTTAAAGAATAATCTTGCACCAGATAACACATACATACCTGTCAGTGCTTATTGGTTAAATGTATGCATTTACGAAACCTATGGAATACTTAGTACACCAAGTAAATAATCTCCTCTTCCCTATCCTCCCCTTCCCTTAACAAAAAATCTCAATAAGAACCTGATGTGTTACTCTGTATGGCTATTTTGAAAAAGATTCCAGTTCCCCCATCACTCCCCCAGAATGCTGCTTTCAAGAGCTGTGGTTCCCAATGAACAGGCTGCTCCAATATACAAGGATCAATGTCCTTTGGGACAGCATTGGCTTGCTAGTTAATAGACATTTGATTTTCTTTACCCATTGATTAATGAAGCAGTTATTTTGCCATTGAATAGGAAGATAATTAAGAACTACTATAACTGGAGCCTACTGGGAATGGGTTGTAGTTTGGAGAACTGGTGGTAGCTGTGGAGACAAAGAGGTGGGAAGGCTGGCTTTGCTTATAGCAGCCTTTCTGGCAGGGAACCTAGGGCTAAAGTGTTCTGCTTAATTCAATAGACACTTATTAAGGTATTATGAGCTGTATGTGAAGCCCTACTGGGGAGAGGAAGGGGGTGTCCAATGCAGAGCCTGGCTCAGCTGGAAGCCTGTGCTGTACTAGTTCTTCCAGAGGCACCCCTGCTTGCCCGCCCCCGTAATATGAGGCAGGGAAGGGGCCAAAGTGTTATGCAGGGTGTCTGGAAGATCAGAGGCAGAAACTACATGTACTTGGAACTAGGAAAGGCATCAAAGCAGAGTGGGCTATGTGAGGCTGGGTGGAATTCTGGCAGATACAGACGGGGAACGAAAGTCTTAAAAGGATGGAGAAATAACATGAGGAAAAGCAAAAACAGCAGTAAAAAAGAAAGAACTCAAAATTTCAGTACTCTTGATTTGTAGCTGTGTGACCTTGGACTAGCTGTGTGACCTAACTTTTGTGGGCTTTGCTTTTCTCATCTGGAACATGAAATCAATAATAACTACCTCTATAGAGTTGCTGTGAAGTTTCACTGAAATAGGTTAGTCTGTCAGGAATCTATCATGCCACCTGGCACAGGGTAGACACTCAGTAAATGGAGGCTATAAGCCACAAGAGAATGAAAAATAACTGAAAGACTGAAAGAATCATCTGCCTTCCTTCTTCAAGCCTTCCTCTTCTGGGATAAAGCTCTGCTTTGGGGGTTTTCTGCCTAAATGAACTGAGTTCTTGAGCCCTTTCAGGGTGAGCTCTATGTCTTCTGCACTTGTGTCTGCCTTCCTGATTCCCTCAGGGCACAGCCCATTGTAGATGCACAGGAAACCTTCCTGGAGAAAACGAGTGGATGAACATGTCCATTCTACTCCATCTCCTAACCCTCTCCCATCACTTAGTTTCATGAAGGTATCACACACCTCTGCACAGCCTGGTGTGCCCTTCCCTTTTCTCTACCCAGCAAACTCTCTTCCTCCCTCAAAATTCAGCTCATGATTGGTAAGGTCCTTCATTCAGGATGGAATTGGTCAGAACGGATACTTCCTCCTTAGTACCACTTAGTACACAACTCTACCATAACATGCAGCTTGTCAGCTTGTAATTGCTCGCTCTTTCCTCTTATAAACCTCATTGGCTACGTGGTGTCAAGGGGACATAATGGGATAATGCGGAGGCAAAACTGAGAAGCCAGCAGAATCTCTTCCATGAGATGGGGCTCCTGTGCCTTCTTTTTTTGCTTATCTGTGTCTATCCTAAGGAAAAATTGATATGCTTACATAGTTACAGAACAGCTGGAAGCATGACATATGACTTAACAATTTCCATAGCTTAGTGCATATACTATGGAGTTTTAGGGACCATTTGATTCCTTTCCTTCTCTGAAATAAGGATTTTAAGTTTTGCGTGGGGTAGACAGCACGCTACAATACAGGGGGATGACATGATGTGTCTTCCACACTCGGTCTTCTATCCCACATCTGTGCTTCTAGAGCCCGGCATGGGGTCTTCCCTCAGTGCCTCGCACACAATAGATGTCAATACTTATTTGTTGAATGAACGAATACCCTTGTGCCTGGTCACTTCCCTGCTCAGAAATCCTCAATGGGCGCCCTATTCCTACTGGTCTGTTTGTAACCTCAGCAGTGGCAGCCTGGTACTCGAGTTTGCTCATGAGGCGACCCCAACCTCCCTTTACAGGCCTGTTTCCTACTCCCTTATGCCATACATCACTCACTGCAGGCAAGCTGGACACCAGGGAGGTGGCTCTTGGCTCAGCAGAGGGCATCTTTGATGGACTAGGAGAACTTGTTTGTATGGGGAATACCTTCATGATGAGAGAGCTGAAGAACTGAATGGATGGGAGGGACAGCCCACAGATGCTCTGACCAGGAGTGGGAAGTGAACAACACTTTCTCAAAACAGACCCAAAGGTCAGAAGTAGAGGTGGCTGGGGATACAGTTCTCAGGACAGTTACCCAATTCAGCCAAAGGGCATGAACTGGCTGCATTCCTAACATGCTCAACTCTTGAGTCCATCATCACACAAACAAGGCAACAATAAAAATTGCTATCCTGGTGCTGATGGTCCAGCAAGACAAGAAAGGAGCTAATACTTTTTGAGTATCAAGATTTACTGAGTTTAATGCTGCTTATGAAATCTCAGGTCCCTGAGGCCAGGGAAGGCTCTGCTCTGTGTCCCCCATGTGCCTTGGACCTAACTTTTCTGGTCCAAGTTGCACTGTGTTGTAGTCACCTATGTCTATGTCAATCAAGAGTCCTTGAGCTGCTTAAGGACAAGTATTTTCTCAAACATGGTGTTTGACATTGAACGAATGAATGAAGTCTATACAAGGTACATACACCTTTTTTACCACTAGATGGCAAATATTCATTGGACAATTTACTCTAAACTGTCTCAGACAGTTTGGTGAAAACTAGCTAAGTTTTTCAGTACATACAACAAGATGAAGTTTTCAGGGCTGTCTATGCCTCCTCTCTTTTAGCAGAGAGCGGAGAAAGTTCTAGAATGGAAGCCAAGTGTCCTTGGGCAAGACTCTGTGTTGTCATTGGCATTTGGGCAAGTCACATATATTTCCCAAGCCTCAGTTTTATTATTTAAAAAAATCTATGGACTGTGGTAACTTCAGATAAACATTTATTATTATCTGTGATATTTCAGGCCCTGACACCAGTACTGGAGGTAAAGATGATTTAAAAATACTCCTTGCCTCTAGGACCATGCTTCTCAACTCTAGTAAAAGACCAAATCTGTTGCAGACTGTACCCACATTCTGATTTTTTAATTATTAGAGTCGTTGGATGTTGTTAAATTGCTATTTCTAAATGTTTATTCTTAAACTTTGGGGCTTCCCAGGCGGTACAGTGGTAAAGAACCCACCTGCCAATGTAGGAGATGCAAAAGATATGAGTTCGATCCCTGGGTCAGAAAGATCCCTTGGCGTAGGAAATGGCAACCCACTTCAGTATTCTTGCCTGGAAAATTCAACGGGCAGTGGAGCCTGGCAGGCTACAGTCCATGGGGTTGCAAAGAGTTGGACATAACTGAGCAACTGAGCACAGAGTCTTAACTCCTGGATGTAGCACATCGCAAACTGACTGCAAATGTCCTGTGAGCAGGCCCTTGTCTGCAGGCACACACTCAGGAGGGAGGCTCACACAGCGTCTGCAGGACTCAGGCCTGTGAGTGGGGACAAGCCTCAGACAAGGGCCCTTCTCCACGGGCACACACTCAGGAGGGAGGCTCACATCAGCCTCTGCAGGACTCAGGCCTGTGAGTGGGGACAAGCCTCAGACAATGGCCCTTGTCCACAGGGCACACACTCAGGAGGGGGGCTCACACCAGCCTCTGCAGGACTCAGGCCTGTGAGTGGGGACAAGCCTCAGACAAGGGCCCTTCTTTGCAGGGCATTAAGCACTCACAGCGCATAGGACCACTATCTTGTAGTTTTGGAGGTGAAGGGGGCAGAGATCTGAGATCACTTCTAGAGTCTTTCTAGAGAAAGTTCTGGCCAGTCCTCTCTGATCCTGAAGATATGAGGCCCTCCTAGGCCTTGTGGCTGCCAGCACACCAGATGAGGCTTCAGGCACTTTGCAGTCCTTCCCTCACTGTCTGGGCTTCCTGGATCTTTCAGTTTGTGGCCTCATCCCTCAGACCTAAGGCTAAGCATCAACTCCGACCTTTGCTTTCTCCCTTGGCCGTGATTCACACTTTTTCTCTGAGTCAACTACTTTTGGCCACCAGGATTAAAAATCTTTACCTCTGCCCAGCACAGTCCTTGGAACCACGTCTTCAGTGGGATTTGGGGGCATACTGGTACCAGGTGGGCCTGACACTGTGAATAGAGTCTAGACGAGCTCTTAGCACCAGGATAAGAATAATCCACCAAGAACACACAATGTACTTTCTTATGTGGTGTCTTTTAAATATTCCTAAGCTTCACGGTTTGGCTTATTTATTATTTCAAATACAAAATAATCACTTTCCTGAACAGATATTTTGTACCATGTACCCAAAGACACAGTACAAAATTCTCATCTAATCTATCCTTCCCATCTCCAGGCTCTCAGGTCCCTACCCCACAGGCAACCACTATTTATAGCCTTACATGCCCTTCAAAAGATGTAAGGGTATATCTTGTGATACCACAAGTGAAATACACTAGAAATACTCTGCTGCAATCTCTTTTTTAACCAAATGATTTGCCTTGATCATGTTTAATCTCAACTTCTCATTTTTTAAAAACTGGTCCCCTATTAATAGATATTTAAGTTTTTCTACTTTTTCTGTTATACACAGTGTTCAGTAGGTAGCATGCGCCTACATGTGAGTATATCTGTGTATGTAAGTTTCTGGATAGGAAGTACGAGTCAGAGAAATGTGCCCTCCACAGAACTGTGCCAATCAGCACTGCCACAATTAGCATATTACTGTGTCTGTTTTTTCACACTTCTGTCAACATATGATTATCAAAAGTCCAATAGATCAAAAATTATAGCTCTGTGGAATAAATATGCATTTCCATAATCATAAATGAGATTAAACGTCTTTTAAAATATCTTAAAACGTATGCATTTTGATCATTTTTAGAAACTGGTTTATTGTTCTTTAAAAATTGAACCATATGAGCTCCTTACACATTACAGAAATTAGCCCTTTGTTTATTGTATGGACTACAAACATTTCCCACACTTTGTCTTTCACCTTTAAAATGTTTAAATATTTTCCACAATAAAAAACATGCTTGTAGTTTATCAATCTTTTCTTTTATGCCCTCTGAGTTTTGTGACATGCTTGGAAGGGATTTTGCTCTAGATTATAAAATGATTTCATCATGTTTCTTCTAATGTTTTTAAATCTTCAGTTTAAAATATTTAAATCTTTGATAAATTTGGACTTTATTTTGGTTTAAGGATTGAAGTATGGAGCAAATTGCATTTTTCCATGACTTTCAGTTGTGACAATACCATTTATAAAATTCATCTTTTTCCAAGAGACAGAAAATTATATCTTTTTCTTACACTTAATTTAAAATAAATTTGTGTCTTTTTTTGACTTCCTATTACATTTTATTGATCTATTTATCCATATATTAGTGTCACACAGTTTTATTTAATGTAGTTTTATAATTTAGCTTTTAATATCTGGTTTGGCTAGTCTTCTTTACTTACTGCCTCTCCCCCACCCCTATCGTTGTCTTTCAGACATTTTCTGGTTACTCTTGACTATTTAGTTTTTCATTTCCATAGAATCAGCCTGTTTAATTTTAAAAATCATGTTTTGGGGGAAGCACAGTAAATATATAGGCTAAGTTTGGAATACTGATCTTTTTGCAATATTCACTTACTAAAGTTTTCTTTGCTAATTTAGATAACATCTTTAACAGGTAACATGCATGTGTACAGCAGTACAAAAGGGCATATAGTGAAATGTGAATACACCTCTCAGATCTGACCCCTACTCTCCCAGTTTGCTCTAGAGACATTGAGCTTCTGACATGTATACATAGAGATATTCTATGCATATAAAATTCTATTTGTGCAAATAATCATTTGACTCTAACCCACCTGTGTCTTCCCCAGATGGCAGCTAGCTAGAGACACTCTTCTGTTTTTCCCCACCTGGTAAATATACCAGGGATCCCTCTATACCAGTACATATAGATCTGCCTTGCTCCTTAGGAGCTGCATGGTATTTGACTACATAGAAGCAGCCAGAATTTTCAATATGCCACCTATTGATTAAAAAATAGCTTCTTTCCATCTCTTATTTTCATAAACAATGTTGTGGTAAGTATTCTTCCTCACATACCTTGTGTGAGAACATTTCTGAAGGACAAATTCCTAGATACAGAATTACTATGTCAGGGTATAAAGAAAATGTACACACAATAGTGTAAATACACTCAACACTACAGAACTATACACTTAAAAATGGTTAACATAGTATTATGTCATGTGGGCTTTTTTGGTCATGATAAGAAAGAAAATGTACAATTTTTGATAGCTATTGCCAAATTGTCTCTAAATCTTGACAATTTATTCTTTCCCCATTTAAATTTGCCTTCTGTTTGCAATATTTTGGCTCAGTTGCTATAAAAATAGATTTTCAGGAAGCTAAATAATCTATAAGTTCTGAATAAAACCATCCCCCATTTCTTCCATAGAGAGATTCTCAGAAAAATTTCCAGGGATTGATGATGCTCTGATGTGAAGCTGTGGAAGTCAGGAAATGCTGCTAAGAGCAGGACTCTGCCTCCTTCTAGCAAAGGCAGCCTGTTCCAGTTTTATTAAAGAACATGGATCACTGAATCACTTTGGCTGCTTGTCCTACTGTGATTTAGATTTCTTTGAAGACTCAACTGAAAGAAAACAAGAGGTTTCATATGACTGAAGTCCCACCTTTCAAATGATGTTCTAATTTCTGTATCAAGTGTCTGTGACTGGGAATCTTTATTTAACTTCTTTCCCACCCACCCCTAGTACCACTTGATTCCTATCAACCACAAGTGCCCACTTACACACTCCATGGAGTTAAGCCTTGAATGAGGTTGTGAAGGACAAAAGAGGTATGGATAACAGTATTAATGTAACCCCCCCAAAATTAGGCACCTGGGGACTGTGTGCAGCAGAGTAACAACCTAAAGTTTCTACCCAATCTGATTCCAAGAAGGCTTGAAAAGCACTGCAGGTCTTTACTAAATGTATCTTGAGGAGCCAACAGAGGGTTAATTACATCACACAATCTTCTGCAAAGTGCACTGCTAAAAATTCTCTTTAGATGTCTCTTCTTTGAGAAATCAGATTTACTAAAAGTCTTCTTTGGACCTTTCTTTTTAATCTATATTTCCAATCCAAATGGCAGTTGCTCATATATGTCTCTTCTCACACTTTAACATTCTAATTCTGGCCCAGCTTACTGGCCTTACTTCCCCCCTCACTTCTTTTTCCCTGGTCTACTCTCTCTAGCAGTTTTTATTTAGCACAGTTTACCTCTCCTATCAGTTGCATTCCCACCCAATGAAACCAAAGCATCTTCTTAGAAGATGGGAGGACAAGTGGATTACAAATCCTCCAAATTTATTTTTTGGGGGGTCCTAATACTAAGAGTACAATTGGGTCATACTTCAGGCACTGCATGTGTATTATTCCATAACCAATATATGGAGTTCATATCCTCAAGATTGCTGTTGTTGTTCAGTCATTAAGTTGTGACCAACTCTTAGCGACCCCATGGGCTGCAGCACACCAGGCTTCCCTGTTCTCTTCTGTCTCCTGGAGTTTGCTTAAGTTCATGTCCACGATTACCATTTTGGAAATGAAAAATCTAAGGCTCCTTGAGGTCAGGTGATCTACTCAAGGTCAAAGACTTAGGGACCATGTCTACTTGCCCTGTACTGTTTTCATGGCTCTTAAGCAGGTAAATGCAATGCAATGTAGGAGTACATGATCTTGACTGTGCCCTTCACCACCGTAACCTTTCTCTGATCTCTATTTCTCCAAATCCTTATGTTTAGGTCTAGGAATATCCCCAGGTCTGTCCTCAATGGCTGAACCAATCTCTAGACCCAGTATTTCGCATCCAATTGGCTTAGCTCTGTGTCCTAAGGTTCTATTGATCTGTTCTTTGTGCTGAGCTGCTGTTCTCTTTCGTGCTCCTCCCCGATACCCTTCCCCAAACTTTGGTTCTTGTCTGGGTTTCGATGACTTGGTCTACTTCTTGCCAATCTACTCCTGCTGCCCTGAAATGTTAATCAATTTACCTTCTACTGTCAATTCCTTTGTTAGTAAAAACTGCCCTACCAACCACACCTGTATGGAATTATACTCTGTGATTCTTTACATGCGGGACAACTGCTGATTAGAGTAGATAGATATCTGATGCAGGGGGCACCCATGCACAGACTCTCCAATGATCAAGCTGTCTTTCTGGTATTTCAACTGAGAGTTACCCAACATCACTCTGGCTATGAAAAGCCAAGGAAGAAAGTCATATAGCCACCATTTGTGGCCATGTGCAGTATAAGTAAGAGGAGATAGCAGATCTATTGAGAAAGGGTAGTACAAGAAATTTACATAGAAGAGCATAGAAAAGACCATGTGACTCTAGGTGGTGGAGCGGGGTGGGGAGGGGAGGTCATCAGTGGTTCTCTCAGCCTGATGTCTTCTGGTTACAGCTCTCAGAGGCTTTTTTGCACTCAGTACTAACATGTGTTCTTCTGAGTTCTATTTATTCCCTACAGTAAACTTTCCTTTGTTCTTGAGTTAGTTTTAACAGGTTTCTGTTACTTACAATTAAGAGACTTCACCAAACTCACAGGATACGGAGAACAAAGTAGTGGTTACCAGTGGGCAGTGGTGGTGGGGCAAAGGGGTGGGGAACGGGAGGTACAAACTATTGTATATAAGATAGGCTCAAGGAGGTATTGTAATAACATGGGGAATATTGCCAATGTTTTGTAACAGTAAATGGAAAGTAACCCTTAAAATTGTATGTATAAAAACAGAGACTTCACTAGGCCACCTCCCTCCTTGGGTTGGGAGCTTTGTCTGCATTTCTAACCCCCAGCAGATATCACATAGCAAATGGGAAAAGCTCCTGTTCTGGGCTGCCTCGAGGCCTTGTTCTGGAGGTGGCCTTGAACTAGCCATTATGGGCATCCAGGTGGGCATCCAGATAAAGCTGTTCCAAGGAAAAAGAAGAACATGTGCACAGGAGTAGAGTTGGAATGAGCTTGGAGTTTGTTGTGGCTCCTGTTTTATATGAGGGTGTGATTATTGTCCTCAAATAGTACAGGGTCAACTTTGGGACGGAGAGCTAGGGCTCTCAGGAGGTGACATTGTTAAGCAGGGGTGGGAGGGGCAGGTGGGGGCAGGGGATGGCAAAGAAGTGGTATCCTCCTTTCAGGCTGGGGACTGACCTGATGCAAGTGAACCTTTAGAATCATTAACTTTTGTAGCTCCTACAGGGGCTCTTCCCTTTCCTGGTTAGGAATTGGAGACCAAGAATGAAGACAGGATAACAACAGGTAACGTTTAGTAAGTGCTTTCTACAGGGCAGGGTCTGCTCCAAGCGCTGTGCACACATCAGCTCCATTAGTCCTCACTGCAACTCAGTGAGGTTGGCATATTATCATGCTCATCTCATGGAAGGGGATCCTCACTGCAAGTCAGTGAGGTTGGCCTATTATCACGCTCATCTCATGGAAGGGGAGCCCAAGGCACAGAGGCTGAGTAACCTGTGCAACATCACACATTATGTAACACCTGGAACTAGCGTTTGTACCCAGGAATCTTGATTCAGAGCTAATGCTTTTAGCTACTATATGGTGCTGTTTCTCACAAGCACTAAAAATCATTGGAACTCAATTATTATAAATAAAAGGTGGTAATGTGTGTGTGTGTGTGTGTGTGACTTTTTCAGTCAGACAAGGTAACGTCATAATCCATGGAAAATATCAGGAATCAGGCAATGGCTTCAATTTTAATTAGAGGAAGTGACCATAAGTTTAGAAAATCAAAAATCAGAAAAAATAAAAGTTTGGTAGGCATCTTTTTTCTCTAATGATTTAAAGAAGATGAGAAAAGAAAATTCTCAGACTCTTTCTACCAGTTTCCAGAGCCTTATAAATTGTTTCAACTTTAAAGAAAAAGGACGTCAGCTTGTTTATTGATTCTTGTGCCATAGGTGGTGTGGTAATCCTGGTGGCAGGTTTAAGGAATCCGCCAAAGTGAGGCCTCCTGAAGGTGAAATAATCAATGTCTATGTGAGGGTCCACCATTATCCAACCTCTTACAGTCAGGAAAGTTTCAAATTTGAGAAATATGAAAGTTGGAGTGTTTTTTTTCTAGCATTTTTTTTTTCATGAGTGAGTGCCCAGTGCACGGTTTTATGCAAGAGGCTGTTGCCAGGGATGCTCCAGGTCTCTGCTCAAAACCTGTCAACCCTCACCTTTAGCAGAAGTGAACATAGATCTTTAAGTTAAAGGGCTGAGATAAGAAAGGAAGCTACAAACAAACCCAGCTGGACCAAGATGGCAGTGAATCAGACCTCCAGCAGAGCCCGGGTCTCATTACCAGCTGATTTTACTATATTTGCATATTAAATAACACAACTGGCAGCCATGACTTGACATCAAGGACCAAAAAGAATAAAAGGGGATGCCACCCCAATTCCTGGAAAGGGTCCTGCACTTTCTCCAGTGGATTAATGCATATACCTCCCCCTCATTAGCCTTGCTCCTCCTCCCTTTGTCTTACTTTTTAAAATTAAATCCCCCTGGCCAGGTGTGTGAGAAGTTAACTTGTCAACCTTAGCTCCCAATTCTCCATTCTCTAGCCCCTGAATAAAGCTTGTGCTGTGTGGCTCTCAGCTTACTCGAACCAGAACAACCAGAGTGGAAAACGAGCCCTCCTTGCCAAGGCAGAGTGCTAGCGCCCAACCAGGGCACTAAAGTCCATATGACTTAATTTGTCATTTGTTAATGACTGCCAAAGAATGTTCAAACTACTGCACAATTGCACTCATCTCACACGCTAGTAAAGTAATGCTCAAAATTCTCCAAGCCAGGCTTCAACAGTACGTGAACGGTGAACTTCCAAATGTTCAAGCTGGATTTAGAAAAGGCAGAGGAACCAGAGATCAAATTGCCAACATCTGTTGAATCATTGAAAAAGCAAGAGAGTTACAGAAAAACATCTACTTCTTCTTTATTGACTATGCCAAAGCCTTTGACTATGTGGATCACAACAAACTATGGAAAATAATTAAAAAGATGGGAATACCAGACCACCTTACCTGCCTCCTGAGAAACCTGTATGGCGGTCAAAAAGCAACAGTTAGAACTGGACATGGAACAACAGACTGGTTCAAAACTGGGAAAGGAGTATGTCAAGGCTATATATTGTCACCTGCTTATTTAACTTATATGCAGAGTACATCATGCGAAATGCCTGGTTGGATGAAGCACAAGCTGGAATCAAGATTGCCAGGAGAAACATCAATAACCTCAGATATGCAGGTGACACTACCCTTATGACAGAAAGCAAAGAGGAACTAAAGGGCCTCTTGATGAATGTGAAAGAGGAGAGTGAAAAAGCTGGCTTAAAACTCAACATTCAAAAAATGAAGATCATGGTACCCAGTACATCATTTCATGGCAAATAGATGGGGAAATGATGGAAGCCATGAGAGACTTTATTTTTTTGGGCTCCAAAATCACTGTAGATGGTGACTGCAGCCATGAAATTAAAAGATGTTTGTTCCTTGGAAGAAAAGCTAGGACAAACCTAGACAGCATATTAAAAAAGCAGAGACATTACTTTGCCAACAAAGGTCTATCTAGTCAAACTATGGTTTTTCCAGTAGTCATGTATGGATGTGAGAGTTGGACTATAAAGAAAGCTGAGCACCGAAGAATTGATGCTTTTGAACTGTGGTGTTGGAGAAGCCTCTTGAGAATCCTTTGGACTGCAAGGAGATCAAACCAGTCAATCCTAAGGAAATCAGTACTGAATATTCTTTGGAAGGACTGATGCTGAAGCTGAAACTCCAATACTTTGGTCACCTGATGCAAAGAACTGACTCATTGGAAAAGACCCTGATGCTGAGAAAGATTGAAGGCATGAAGAGAAGGGGATGACAGAGGATGAGATGGTTAGACGGCATCACCAACCTGATGGACATGAATTTGAGCAAGCTCTGGGAGTTGGTGATGGACAGGGAAGCCTGGCGTGCAACAGTCCATGGGGTTGCAAAGAGTTGGACATGACTGAGCGACTGAACTAAATGACTTAATAGGGCTTCCCTTTATGGATCAGCTGTAGAAGAATCTGCCTGCAATATAGGAGACATGGGTTTGATCCCTAGGTCAGGAAGATCCCTTGGAGAAGGAGACAGCAATCCACTCGAGTACTCCTGCTTGGAGAATTGCATGGACAGGGAAGATTGGCTGTCCTGGGCTTGCAAAGAATTGGACACCACTTAGCAACTAAACACAACAACAATGACTTAGTAAGACATTTATGGTTTGTGTGTCAGTTCACCAATTCAGACACTGGCTGAGCACCTACTGTGTGTGAGACAGTGTATGAAGTGCTGGAGATACTTGGTGGACATCAGGAGGCAGGAAAGACTGAGTTGATGCAAAAAGTCTCCTTCCTACTACAAACACATAGACATGTTAGACAAATATAGCAGGTGGAAGTTTCAAAAATACAAAAGGGAGTCTAGAAAAATTCCCTGGATGCCAGAGAGGAGGAGAAAAGTCTAACACAAAACTGTGAGCAGAACTGATGCCTGGGACTGGGCCCAGGGTATGGTCCCAGGAGCTAGAGGTTTTAAAATCATGCAGGGCAAGAAGAGGAGGTCTTAAGCTAGTGTTAGGTGACATGGGGGAAGACAACCCTGCCTCAAGCAGCATATTTTGAAGGACTCTCCTTTTTGTGAATGGCAATAAGAAAATCCTCTGTCAGTCATTTGAGGGGGGGCGGGCAGGGCGGGGGGAGTGGCAAGCAAGGTTGCTCTCATCCAGGTCCTTGAATGAAAATTCACCTTCACTAAATAGAAGCCCCAGCCTGTCCCATGTGTAAGTGCAGGCCACTGGCCTGGCAGTGGGCAACCTGAAGCTTAGAAATGACATCAAAACTGGGGTGGAAAGACAAAAAATACAATCTCCCTTTAAGCAGAGAACACAACTTGAGCATAGAGGACTCTCACAGGAAACGAAGAAAAATACCCACTGAAGATGAGCAAACAATCCAAAGTCAATCAAGGACACTAGCGATGGGGAGAGTGGGCAAGTTCAATTCAAAGGAACATTTGTCCCTAAGACCCTGAGGTAACAGAATAATCCCAGTAAGACAATTAGACATGTTTAAAATGGAAGAGATTAAAAGAAACCATAATGAAGCAACAGAATGAGTAAGAACAGAGCAGAGAGGAAAATCATCAAGTCCCCACCTTCCAGGGACACAGAACATGCTTGGGAGATGGAGAAGGAATGAAGCAGGGACCATCCTGTCTAGGAGAAGGACCGCACAGGGAGCTGCAGTTGCTCCAGGAAGGGGCGCCAGACCTAGCCTGCCCAGAGGGAGGGGCTGGGAAACACATGTCTAACACATCTGCAGGGAAAGTGGACCCAGAGAATGGCACATTCAACAGCTGCACAGTCTAAAGTCCGCATTTCCTCAGCTGTTGCAGAGATTCTCCTAAAGAATCTAAGTACATTTTAAGGAAATAGTAATTTATGTATGTACCTCTCCCTCCCAATCTTTGAATCTCTCCAGCGTGGAGACAATGTGTCCTTCATGCACATGGAGCCACACTCCCCCTCACTCATTCTTCTCTTGCCACACAAGTCTTCTCTCAGTTCTTCCAGGATAATAAGCTCTCTTCTACTTCTGTGTCTTTGCACATGCTGTCGTCACCATCTAAAGTGATGTTTTCCCGATGCTTTTCTTTTGGGGCTCAGCTTAATGGGTATCCCTCACAGAGACCTTCCCTGACCACCTTACTAATAAGGTCCCTCCCTACTAATGTGTTTTTTTTTTTTTATGCCACTCTTTGTTGGTTTATTTTCTTACTTTAATTTATAATTATTTAACCATTCCCCCCTGCCCCTTTGTTTCCTCCATTAGAATGTAGACTCCCTGAAGGCAGGGAATGATCTCATTGCTGCCGGATATCCAATGCCTGGCATTTATTTAGTAGGTGTTCAGTAAAATTATCATGAATTAATCTATGCAGGAAACAATTATGAAACAATTAACACTATACCCATTCAGAGCATACAGAGATGGAGAACATGGATTTCTGAACTTTGCAGTAAGTGAAGGAGAGATATCAAACAAGAACTTGCAGTAAATGTGATGATGGTAATGACGGGGGAGGTACCCGGTGTTGTGGGAGCATCAGGCCAGGGGACAGATTTGCATAGAATTTGGGAAGGCTTCCAGGAAGAGCAACATTTAAGCTGAGTTCTGAAGTATAAACAGGAGTTCACCAGTTGAAAGGGAGCTGGAAGATGTTCTAGACTGACATAAGGCCCAGATGAAAGAGAGGTATGGCTTTTGGAGAATATGAAAGAGGTTTTTCACTGGTTCAGCTTAGAGCTGCAGCAAGCAATAAGATGGGGCCAGATCATGGAGGGTTTTTAAGCTATGATAAAGAGTTTGGACTTTTTTCTGGGGTCAATTAGGAGCCATTAAACATCCTAATTTGGAGAGTGGCATAATCCAATGGATATTTTTTATAAAATGGCTGTGGGGCAATGTGAATAATAGGAAGAGGGCTGGAGTCAGGGAAGTCAGACGGCTAGCGCAATAATCCAGGCAAGAGATGAGGATGTTTTAAATGGAGGCGTGGTACTGAGGAAGTGACCTGGAGGCATTTAGGAGAGAAGGCAGAAGAAGTTGGGATGGGGGCAGAATCAAGGGTGATGCCCAAGTTTCTAGCATGAGTAACATGGTGAAGGGGGCACCATCTTTGGGCCACATACACCTTGTACACATGCCATAGATGTATACTTGATGAAATAAAAATGGTCTTAGTGTAACATTTTCATAATGATGAATATTCATCAGTTCACTTTTGGGTCCTGGGTCTGCCTGCAGGTGTGATCTACCATTCCCTACTGCCTCCACCTGTCTTGAGGTTACTCATCTGTGACCTGCCAGGCCAGGCTTCTCTCCGTATTCCTAATCCACCGTCCCCACCAGGACCCATTTGCCTCTGTCTCCTGCTAGGAAGTGTGCCTTGTGCCCTTCCCCCACTATCTCTGGCCACAAGTGTCATGGATGCCAATAATGCTGCTGTAACTTTTCATTAATTTTCTTGGTGTTTTGTAGCTATAGGGACATTGAAATTTATGCTCAATAATATTACAGTTTCCCACTACTAATGGGATTATTATTTTTGTTCATTTGTGTTTGAAAGCCATTAGCATGAGATTTACCTTCAACAATATCTGCTGTGATTTTTAATGCCCTTGAAACTTGCAGCGAGTGATAAGTCTATAATAAGAGAAATGCTAGGAAGCATATAAATGTCTTTCTTGGGAAAAGAGGCCTTTTTATTTTCATCCTGGTTGGACTTGGGTTCTTTGATATAGCAGTTGGCAGGATATAAGATATTAAAGGCTGAGAACACTGTGTTAGTTTGTAGATGTGTTCAAACAAGTTCCCGGTTATTCAGGGGACACTTTCATATTCTAGGAGGATTCATATTCTTGTTCCTTTTTTATGTTGTTTCTTACCTGGCTTACAGAAAAATAAATTGTGTGCTTTCAGGGAACAATATTTAGAACCATGAGTTGCTTGAAAGCGAAGGGACCCTGAAATCACTTTATCTGTCTGACTTTTCTAGGAGCTGGGCTGCTGGATGCACTGCTGAGCAAAGCTATGGAAATAGGCTTATTTCAGAGGCTGGAGAGGGGAGTTTCTCAGTGGGGCGAGGAAGGTGGGTAGAGAGGGCCAGTCTCACGAGTGTGTGACCTGTGCAGATTGTTAGGGCCCTGTGCTGTGAAATTCAAGTGCCACCATCTTGAAATTCTTAAGTTTTGAACAAAGGACCTCCCATTTTCACTATGCCCTGCAAATGATTTATTTGGTACTAATGTAGGCTTTGGAGCCAGGTGGACTTGGGTTCAAGTTCTGGAATTATCAAACTATTGACTGTGCCTCCATTATCCTTATTAGAAAAACTGGGGAATTAATATTGTCTTCTCCAACTAGAGGTGAGAGCTAAAAGTCCATGGTTAGCATCCAGGGAACCTGACAGACCTTAGGACGTGCTCAGTGGGATTTTTAACTTTCATGTGCAGTACCCATAATTAAATATTATTATGACTTAATGTCAGGAACACTAGCCAGCTGGGAGAACCAGACATTGTCTGCGTGTACAAAAGCTAATCCCAGGTGTGCTGGTCAGGAGCACACCAACCAAAGAACATTTTCCTAAGAGGAGACAGAAGGCAGGAGGTCCATTCATCCGTTGTCAGCCTTCTTACCGCTATGACACATGACTGATCATGTTCTCCAGCACAGTGTGGTCTCAGTTTCTCAGAAAACCTGCATGCTTCCCTTCTCTCCAGAAGTCCCTCAAGCTAGCCAATGAGTGACACGGGCATTATTATGAAGATGCCCTTGATCTTGATCTAATTAATATGCAAACTTTAGTTTCAGCTACTATTTATAACAAATGGTTTTTCAACATATGACACAACAGAACTTGGCAGGCCATATATCACAATTCCATGCTTGAGAATCAGGACCCCAGACAAGGTATTTCCCCTCCATGACAGCCTGGACAGATGAGGACCAGTATGGAGCCCTTCATGACTTTGCAGATGAATGTGGCTGTGCTGTAGCCTAAATGAGCAATACCAGTGACAAGGCATGGCGGCCAGAGTCGGAGAAACACTAAGTCATTGGTAAGATAAACTCGTGATGAATAGCACACTATCTTGAAATGCTGGGTTAAACAATTTTTTCTGAAAATGGAGAAAGGCTTTAAATCAAATTAATGAGAAACATAAGCTAATTCCTGGGTGTTTTTGGATGCTGGGCCAAAAGAATTCCTCAGAGGATTATAGCAGGAATCAGGTGGCCTTTGCTATGTTCAGTTTAGGGTCTGTGGGAGCTTGGAGGCCAGATGGTAGACATCAGGGGGAAGGACTGGGGGCCTCAGCTCTGCGTGCCCTGCTGCACATACACACACCGTGAGACACAGGGCCCCCTGTACGGGCTCAGGAGACATGGGGCAGGAGCCCAGGCAGGGCAGCAGCCTCACAGTGGCCTGTGCTGGAAACGACCACATTCCCAGCATGCTTGGCTCTTTCCTCCCTTCCCCCTGTACACTTATGAGCAGTGAGATGTGGTTCGCTACCCAGCTCTCTGAGGCCCAAAGGGCTTTTGTGGGTAGTGATGGCCAAAGCTGGACTGTCTCCTCCCCACAGTTCAGCCTGTGAATGGCCTTCAACAAACCACAGCTCTTCTTTCAAGATCCCTCATCAACCTCTTTCTAGTGCTTTTGATGATGGATGATGGTACTTCCCAACGAATAGAAAAGAATGGTAGACTATTTCTCCCTTATCCCTCATTTTTGTGAAAGGGGTCCTAGATAATACCTGACTCCTGGGCCCGCATGAGATGGTACACTGTATCAATACATTAAAGATGCTTCAGCTTCTAATGATTTTGATTAATTACTGACTAGTTTATCAAACACCTCAAGACATAGGGGCAAAAACCATCTGTCAATAAACAAATGTTTCTTTTTGGAAATGGTGATTTTAGCTTCATGTAAATGTCACTCCCCCAACCCTCTCACGAATCAAAGTAACCCACCACACTGACCCTCAGGAGAAAGATGTGATATTCCAACAATGCAGCCATAGCAACAGCTTTTAGCACAAGCTCGAGAAACAACAAATGCAGTCAGGGAAGATGTGAGACAACAAGACGAACATTTGTGCCTGTGTCTTCAACTGAACATCAGCACTCTGAAACTCAGCAAATAGATTTCACTTCCTACAGTACCAATTTTCCAGCACATTGTCCTATAAGTTTTGAGTCCCTGGGAAAGAAAGCTAAAGGATGCTTGAGGGCATGTCTGAGTTTTAGACATTCTGGGATTATTTTTCTTACCTGTTGTCGAATTTCCTCCTCCATTTTCACTGGAGAGCCCAATTCTGCAACCTGTTTGACGCCTTCGCTTGCATATCCTCCATACTCCCACAGCACGTAATTCTTGGAGTGGGATCCGCCGATGATTGCAGACCAGTGATTGGCCCGACCTGGAAAAGCCAATTAGATGTAGGTATCAGTGTGGCTGTGGCTAAAACACAAGTCTCTTCGGGGATGGGGAGGTGTAATTGGACAAGGATCCAACCTGTGTTGGCTAAGCACATGCTCTGTTAGGTCCTGTGCTATTCTGCATGAGTAAGACAGTCCCTGTAAGCAAGTAAGTCTTGGGCATATGCAGACAGGGCAATGGGTAGATGTCTAAACAGGAGACAGAGCTGGCCCAGAATGATGACTCCTGTCTGAAAGAATCTCAGAGAAGAAGAAAGTTGAGAGACGGTTTAAATGCTGAGCAGATTTGTAAGACAGAACAGAGAGGAATGACTATTTCTGGCAGACTCAGAAACATTAAGTCACATTGTGTGTTTGGGGAGCCATAAGTAATTTAGCATTGCTGTGTCACAGAGTGTCAAAGGGAGAGTTGGGAAATGAGGCCAGGAAAGTGGGAAGGAGCCTGCCCATGGAGAACCTTGTTCTAAATGCTTCAGGAGTTCAGATGTCATTTTAAAGGGTCTGAAACCATTGAAGGGTTCTGAGCAGGGGAATGACACAATCACATTTGAATTTTAGATAAATCATCCAGATAGCAGTGTGAAGGATGCATCAGTGTGGGCAAAATTGGAGTGTGGAGCTGGGGAGGTGGGCACTGAGCAAAAGGTAAAGGGAGTGAGTAGGAAATTAGGCTTAATCATTCCTGGGAATAAGCACTGCTGGTTTTTGCTGGCTTTTATGTACCTTCCAAGGTGAGGGGCAGGCAGGCTAGCCATGTGAAAGGATGCATGAGGTGGTTTGGGTACAAGGACATGACTAGTCCATAGTGGTTTGCTGAAGATCACCCAGGATAATGACTGCAGTCATTTTCCTGCAGATTATGACACAGAGGGAGAACAGAATAATGTCTGGGCAGGACCAAGGCAGAACTTGGCCTGAGGATTTTTCAGAGTCTCAAGGGGGAGGAAAAAGAGGAGAGAAAAGTCAACGCCAACACCACGCCTGATTTATTTTGGCACATGATGAATATAAATACATATATATTGATTACTGGGCTTCCTGGGTGGCACTAGTGGGAAAGAACCCGTCTGCCAATGCAGGAGACATCAGAGACCCAGGTTAAATCTGTGGGTCGGGAAGATCCCCTGGAGGACGAAATGGCAACCCGCTCCAGTGTCCTTCTTGCCTGGCAAATTCCATGGACAGAGGAGCCTGGCAGGCTACAGTCCATGGGGTCAAAGAGTCGGACATGACTGAAGTGACTTAGCACGCACGCACGCACACATGCATACTGATTACTGTTACATACAATTCGTTATAATGTTGGCTCAGTTGTCTGCTATTCTTTGGCTGGGTTTTTAAAATCTCCAGTTTAGGAATATTTTTGGGCACAGCAAAGAGGGAAACTTGAACTGGTTGGATCCAACTGATGTTTGCTGCTTCCAACCCTCTGGCTCAGGGTGGGCAGACCTTTCCACTCTACCCCCCACTACTTAAGAAAGTGATTCTGAACAGGACTGGATCTTGTTCACATCTCCCACCTGCTACTCCAGGGCCCTCTGCTCCAGGGGCGCATCAAGAGCGTGGGCGCAAAGCTACCTGCCTGGTCTGCTGAGAGATGACATGATCCAGGCAGACAACATCACCATGTGGGTCTGCCCAGCTGCTGGCTTATTGTTTCCCATACATCAGGGAAATGCTAACACTGTGTTTGTCCATCGCATCCCTAGAGAAGACAGATGGAGGTGTTGCCAGCCATTTCTCTAATTTACTTCCTGATTGGGAAGCATGCTCTGGTTATCATCTAGGCCAAGAGCACTGCTTGTGTAGGGGCAAGGGTCAGAATCAGTCATGATGTTTGGTTCATGGTATGAACACAGGGAGACCAGTTCCAGTATCTCACTTATCCCCTGTTCTGTTTCACCAAAATATCCCCTTGTTCCAGACCCATTCTACGTGTAATTTCGTACCTCAGTGGCTTAGCACATGCTGTTCCCTCTGTGCTTTCCTCATCTCGGCCACTCATTCCTCTTTCCTGATTTACCCAGAAGCCTCCCAAGACCTCCCTAGAATGATTTAAACCTTTGTCTTTTGTCTCCCCTTAGCCAGATCACAGTTTAAAAACTGGAAGTATAGTTGGTTTACAATATTACATTAGCTTCAGGTATACAACACACTGATTCAACATTTTCATAGTTATTAAAAAATAATGGCTATATTTTTCTGTGCTGTACAATAGACACTTCTTGCTTACCTATTTCGGGTATCTTAATCCCTATCTTACCCATCCCCTTTCCTTTCCCCACTACCAGTGTGTTCTATCAGCACAGACCGTATTTACGATCCCCACTCCATGTGTGTTCTCCCACTAGATTGTAGGCTCCCTGAGGAAGGCTGTCTTCAGCACTGTATGCCCAGGTGCCCAGCCCTGAGCCTGATGCACTGTGGATGCTTAGCACTTATTCCCTGAAGCATTTCATCCAAATAATCAGATACAAAGGGGGCAGTGTACGTGCTAGAAGAATTGGGCAGCAGGCTTGCACAGATTTGATTCAATGTGATTAAATTCAAGTCTCAGTTCAGCAGACTTCCCAACTCCTACTGGGCTAAAGCGCTCAGCTCTTCTGCAGGCTGTTAAAAAATAAACACGGAACAACAACAAAAAAGAAAGGCCTGGGTCTCAGAGCTGGCAGACAGGGATTCAGGTTCCGGCACTGACACTTACTACCTGTGGAAACTTGGCCAAATTCCAATTACTTTATTTCCCTGATTCGTAGCTCATTCTTTTGTAATTCAAGGATGATAATGCCTGCCTTATCAACCTGTTATAAGAATTAAATGCAATTTTTAACATAATATATGTGCAATCACTGGCACACAATAGACTCTCAATAAAGATGGTTTCTTCCTTCCCTGGTTGTTTGGGAGGGTACAAAAATGAGTAAAATATGAACCTGCCTTTGATTCAATATAAGAGATAAGAAATACATAATGCGAACTAAGGTAAGAGGATAGGAACAAGCACAATCACAGGGGGATGAGGGGACGGGCCAGATGGCTCTTTCTGATTTATTCATTGGACTTCCATTTACTAGGTGCCAAGCACTGTGGCAGGCCCGGGGCACTGACAGGACTTGGACGTGGTGCTTGTCCTGGAGGGACTCACAGCCTCGGGGAGGGGAAATGGATGGGTCAGCAGATTACCTACAATCAAGCATGGTCAGAGTTCTAGACACAAGAACACGGAACACAGGAGATGGAGTAGGTAACTCCAAATTCAGGGATTCAGAGTCTAAACGCACGTTTACAGAGAAACAAGTACCTCAAGAATGAGATGTCTTACTCTTGACTAAAATGTCAGAGTATCAGTTCAACCTTCTAGTCAACACAGTTGTTGGTTTTCTGCAATGGTCTTGCAACATACCACATTTATTTAAATTTTAGGACCTTGAATGACATTAACCACATAATAGATATTTCGCAAGGCAGGGTAAGGGGGCAGACTGCATCCTTCCTGGGGATACAAGGCAGGCAGTCATGGGACAATGTGCACTGTTAGAAATAACAAGGAATTCAGGTGAGTGGCAGTCACATATGGGCAGGATGGCTTGGGGGGAGGGCCACAGTGCAGAAGACCAAGGCTCCAGACCTCCATTCGTGACCATGAATCAGTTATTCCATCTCTCAGAGCCTCAGTTCACCTTTTAAAAATAGAATAATTACTAAACTGGACTGTTTCTCAGAGTTGTGCAAATTAATAGGACCGGCCTGGGAGAGAACTATAAAAACTTTAAAGAACTGGACAAAACAAAGTCTCTGTGTTTGTATAGACAGAAAGCACAGGGGCATCCACAAGAAGCAGAGGAGCAAGGACATTCCCGCCTTGGAAGGAGACTCCCGTGGGAAAACTGGCAGGACAGGAGGAGCAGGAATTCTATTAAAAATAGATAAGATCTATTTTTAGGGTCAGGAAGATCTCCTGGAGTAGGAAATGGCAACCCACTCCAGTATTCTTGCCTGGAGAATTCCATGAATAGAGGAGTCTGGCGGGCTATCGTCCATGGAATTGCAAAGAGTTGGACAAGACTGAGTGACTAACACACAGGTGTTAGGCACAACGCTTTCCTAGGTGTAACCCTCGTTACAACTTCACTGTCATCCTACAGATGAAGAGAGATGAAGAGATGTTAAGGAACCTACCTAAGCTCACAGAGGAGCTAGCAAGAGGGCCAAGTTGGGGTTCAAATCCAAGTTCACCGGCCCTAAAACACATGCTCTTTTCCTGAGAAGTCAGGAAATGGAGACTCTTTAGTGGAATAGAGAGTTAGAAGACAAAGAGATAAGATGAAAAACAAAGGCAGGGCCAGGTTGTGGAGAGTGATGCGTGCCCACTGTGGCAACTGGCATCAGGAGAGAGAGAAATATAGCGGAAATTTTCTTCTAGCAAGAATGACATAACAACAACAGTTTACACGTATGGAGTCATTACTACATGACAGGAACTGTGCCAAGGACTTGACCGATATTGTCACATGAAATACTCAAGAAAGAAAAGTCTTTTTTTCAAACCTAATAGAATTGTTTAGTAGCTCAAATATATAATGGAGAGACATAATTGTGAGCTTGCTTTATAATCTGTTATAACATTATGTCAATGGGAAAAAATGCTTTCTGAGATTCAAACAATGAACTAAAGTTAACAAAGAACTCCCTTCATGAAAGTGAAAGTGAAAAGTCTCTCAGTCGTGTCTGATTCTTTTCGACCCCATGAATTACACAGTCCATGGAATTCTCCAGGCCAGAATACTGGAGTGGGTAGCATATCCCTTCTTCAGAGGATCTTCCCAACCCAGGGATTGGACCAAGGTCTCCTGCATTGCAGGCCGATTCTTTACCAGCTGAGCCCAAGGGAAGCTCAAGAATACTGGAGTGGGTAGCCGACCCCTTCTCCAGCAGATCTTCCCAACCCAGGAATTGAACCGGGGTCTCCTGCATTGCAGGCGGATTCTTTACCAACTGAACTACCAGGGAAAATTCAGCTCCCTTCATAGCAAATATTTATTTAAAAGAACTTTTATGACATATTCAGACATTAGGAAATTTTTATTTTTTTATTTATTTATTTTTTTTGGCTGCACTGGGTCTTAATTGTGGCATGTGGAATCTAGCTTCCTGACCAGGGATTGAACCCAGGGCTGCTGCATTGGGAGCTCAGAGTCTTAGCCATTGGACCACCAGGGAATTCCTAGGAAATTCTCATATGTAGCATATGCTTTTAAATTAATCAAAAAAGAAATTTCTTTCTTTTTTTTTGGATACAAGTGCTATCTCAATTTCCACTTTTCACATGAGGAAACTTAAAGAGATGAAATGAGTTAACCCCAGATCACCAGAGCAGATGATTGAAGATGCTGGGATTCAAAGTTGGGTCTATCTAGTGCCAGAGCCCACCTCTCCCCCACCCACTACTTCACATCCTTGGAAGCACATGCCAGCCAGAGGGAGGAGAGAGGGCCCAAGGGTGAAGAGACCAAACAGGAGATCCATCACCATCCCTGGCTGAGTTGTGTATGGCCTGGCTTAGGAGAGGAAACGGGAACATGGGAGCAGATGTGTCAGCCAGTAA